>NW_024066210.1:0-1200000 GCF_014898535.1 Botrytis deweyae
ATTTAAAAATATAAATTTTCAAAACTCTATATTAAATAACTTTTTCCTGAATTTTAGGTAAAATTTATACTACACAATATTAAATAATTATTTAATAATATAAATAATATTATATAAAAATAAAGGATTAATTTATAATATATAATAATAAAATATAAAACTATAAAAAAGTAAATATAAAAGATAATTAGGTATTTTCTTATTATATAAAAACAATGAATTATTCGCCAAGATATAGGAATATTAAAAGAATTATATATATAATATTTTTTTAATTATAAAAAGACTAAATAATTTATATATTATATTAAATATTATTAATATATAATTAAATAATAATAAAAAATACAAGATTTGATTAGATAATATAATTTAGATTGTTAAGATATAAAAGAATATTATAAAAAGCTTTTTCTTTTAAATATAAAAAGGAGAAAGGAAATAAGTTATAATATAATAAAAGCTAGAATTGTAGTTTAGAATTTATATCAAAATATAATATAATTTTAATAATATAAAAAAAATGGCAAAATAATGAAATTAAGATAATAATTATAAAAAATTTATTATTATAAAAAATAAAAAAAATGAATTTGATATTATAGTAAATTTGATTATTGTATAGCAAAGTGTTATTAGTTAATATAAGATATAATTAAATAAATTGGGACTTTTTATATATTCAAAAAAGATAGAAAAGAAAACTATTTATTTATAATAAATAAAAAAAAGAAAATTAGTAAAGAGAAGGAAAGGCTATAAAAGAATAAATAAATAATCAGAATAATTTCAAGTATTATAGGATTTAGTGAAAATATATAAAAAAATATATTAATATAAATATTTCAAGTTTAAGGGAAATTTAAAGCCTTAAACTTTTTGATTTATTTTTTTTCTTTTAAAATACTTTATTTATTTAAAAATAATTTTTTTATTTTTTAAAAAACAATTTGAATTATTAATATATAAAAAGTCTTATTTGATATTATAAATAATAATAAAAAAATATAATAATAGAAAAAACTCAAGTAGAGGATATAAATATATATAAAACTTAAATAATTTTTTTATAAAAATCTTATTAAAAAAAAATTATTTTTGAAATTGATTATAAATAAATTATTGATAAGAATCTTATTAGAAAAAAATCATTCTTATAATTATTTATAAATAAATTATTTATAAAGATATTCTTATGATTAATTTATTTTCGATATCTCTTATAAATAAATTATTTATAAAAGGTTCATAAGAAATAATTTATTTTTAAAATTCTTTATAAATAAATTATTTATAAAAGACTTATTAGGAAAAAAATATTTTCGAAATTATTAATAAATAAATTATTCATAAGATTCTTATTAAAAAAAAATTATTTTCGAAATTATTTCAAAATAAACTATTTGTAAAGATATTCTTATAAATATTTTATTTTCTGATTTTTTTTTATTAAATTATTTACAAAGATTTCCTTATGAATATTTTATTTTCTAAATTCTTTATAAATAAATTATTTATAAGAAACTTATTAGAAAAAGATAGTTTTCGAAATTATTTAAAAATAAACTATTTGTAAAGATATTCTTATAAATATTTTATTTTCTAAACTCTTTTTAAATAAATTATTTATAAAGATATCGTTATGAATTTTTTTTTCTAAATGCTTTATAAATAAATTATTTATAAAATCTTATTAGAAAAAGTTTATTTTCATAATTCTTTATAAATAAATTATTTGTAAAGATATTCTTATAAATAATTTATTATTGAAATTCTTCATAATTAAATTCTTTATAAGAAACTTATTAGAAAAAAATTATTTTCGTAATCGTTTATAAATAAATTCTTTATAAACATATCATTATAAATGAATTCTTTTCAAAATGCCTTATAGAGAAATTATTTATAGAAAACTTATTAGAAAAATTTATTTTCGAAATCATTTATAAATTTATCGGAATTATTATTGATTTGGATCTTTATGTTATTAGATGAGCTTGGAAATGTATAAGGCTTGATTGATGGCAATGTTATAGGAATAAGCTAATGAGATTTGTAGCATAACGGAATCGAAATTATTGATTGTCAATAGCGAATGGGTGAGGGCGATTTGTGAGGGACTCAGCGACCTTGAGGGAGTGTTGGTTTCGAATTTGAAAAATCGGAGGGATTCGAATTTGCTGAAAGAGAGATTGTCTGCAGCAGTCACACACGAACAAGAGTTAATGGAAGAATTACGTGGGTTGGTCGGGGAATTGAATGCTGGCGTTAAGGATGTGGGCAAGAACCTACTTGCAAAGATTGTCGTTCTTGATTCGTTTGCTTATCCGGCAATGGAAAGAATTGTAGTAAGGCAATGTTTACAAGATTTCGGGAAGTTAACTAACTCCTGGGTATAGAAAAGTAAGGCTGGTAAGCTTGAAGATATATATCAGAAGATGATTAACATAGCCAATCGAGTGTACAGCAATATAGGTCTAAGGAACAAGTTGCATGAGCAGGTTGAGGTATGAAAGAATAGTAGACGGATTGTTTTTGTAGGGGCGAATAATAAATCCAAGTTCATGGAACAGGAAATAATGGACATTGTGAATGGGGTCTAATTGGAGGCCAGATGAAGATCACATTTCTAAAGAAGGCGATTGAGAGATCAGAAAAACTTGCTATAAAGGATGTCGAGGAAATAATAGTTATTGTTGAGAAGACTGATAAAATTTAATAATACTAAATTTTGAGTTTGTATTGATATAAAGGATGGTATAATGGGGGGGCTTGACATTGTTTTATTTACGCTAATGGTTAAAATAAAGTGGAAGGATAATGGTCTTCTAACCCTGGGATGGATTGTAGTAGATAGGTTGTTATTGGTAGCTTATTTGTAATATATGGAGGTGGCCAAACAATCATTTCTCCTGATATTTATGAAATCTCGAGATTTTGGAATTATGCATGAAAGATGATGATGACAATGGTGTGAAAGTAACAGACATTGTGTGATTTGTTCTGCGCAAGATTCATGATAACTTTTCGAGATGCGGAAATGGGTGGGTGGCGAAGATGATAGACGGATTGAATAGAATGCTTTTTCGGTGGTGCAGAAATGAGAGGCTAGATGTGAATGTGAGACGACAGCCAAATACCTGGTTCATGACTCTACATACTTAAGACATCACTTTCACATACTTAAGACATCACTTTCACATAAATGGGTCAAAATCAGAGTCAAGCAAACAAATGTTAGAGAATTATCGGGACTGGAATTTGTTTATTGAGTTAATGTTATTGTATAGAACCAACATTGACGATGTGGTGGAAATTTACGGTAACTAAATGAATATTCTGGATCCATTTTCCGTACTCGCGAACTTCCCGTCCTCAATAACTTACATTCTGACATCAACTTCCTCGTCATTTGCCGTTCCGTCGCCACCTGCCTCGACCTTCATACCGTACATTAGGTATCTCTGGACTTTCTCATGTTGGGTCCAAAGGGATTCGAGTTTGGTGACTTTGTCAAAGTTTTTGCTGACTGATCGAAGGTTGCGAGTGAGGGTATTTTGTATTTGGAGCTGCATGATCAAACATTCCTTTTCCCCAAGTTTGCGGAGCAACTTTGTTACCTGATCATCGTTTGTCTTACTTTTGGTTCTAGAATGTGGATAGTTTTGGCACAGGTGGCGACGATTTGCTTCGCGCAGGTCAGCAACGGCTAAAGAAATTGATAATTTCAGTGGTGCTACATACCTCGACGGCTTCGGGCTTATCATCATCATTGTGGCCGGAAGCTTGTGGTCGTTGGGCTGAGTTTTGGATTGAGGTAGGAGAGGAGGACTTGGTGTCTTTACGCGCAGGAGAGGTGGAAGAATCTTGTCAGACTCATCGCCAGAATCTAGAATTTCTCTAATCAACATCGAGGTTGGAATGGAGAAATAGATGGCGACTTACAATTCGAAATTTTGAAAATAACATCTGTAGCTTCTTCTATGATGAGTTGTGGGATACTTTTATAAATAATTTATGTTCCGAATTCTTTTGAAATAAATTATCTATAAAAAGGTTCTTCAAAATAATTTATATTTAAAATGCTTTGTAATTAATTTATTTGTAAGAAATACATTATAAATATATTATTTTTGAAATTGATTTGAAATAAAGTATTTGTAAGATTAGTTTTATAAATAATTTATTTTCGAAATTCTTTATAAATAATTTATTTATAAGAAACTTATTAGAAATAAATTGTTCTTGAAATTTATTCGAAATAAATTATTTATAAGATTACTTTTATAAATAATTTATTATTGAAATTCTTTGATAAGAAATTACTTTTAAAAGATCATTGTGAAGAATTCATTTTCAAAATCCTTTATAAATAAATTATTTGTAAAATCATTCATAAAAATAATTTATTTTTGAAATTCCTTGATAAGAAATTATTTATAAGAGGATTATTATATGTAATTTTTTTCGAAATACTTTATAAATAATTTGTTTATAGGAAATCCCTTATAAATAAATTATTTTTGAAATTCATTTGAAATAAAATATTTATAAGATTACTTTTATAAATAAATTATTTTGAAGGAATTAGAAAATAAATTATTCATAAGTAATTCTTTATAAATAATTTATTATTGAAATTCCTTGACAAGAAATTATTTGAAGTAGATCATTATATATAATTTATTTGTAGGAAATTCCTTATAAATAAATTTTTTTTGAAATTTATTTAAAATAAAATGTTTATAAGATTACTTTTATAAATAATTTGTTTATAAGAGACATATTAGAAATAAAGTATTTATAAGATTACTTTTATAAATAATTTAATTTCAAAATTCCTTAAAAATAATTTATTTATAAGAGACGTATTAGAAATAAATTATTTATAAGAAACTTATTAGAAATAAATTTTTTTTGAAATTCATTTGAAATAAATTATTTATAGGATTACTTTTATAAATAATTTATTTGCGAAATTGTATAAACAAGGGTATTCATTTCAAAGGAATGATTTCAATACAATGGCTACTATATTAAAGGTATTTAGGCGAATGCGAAAGAGATTAGCTCTTTCAGTAGTGCTTATATAAGGCCTACTATTTTCTCAATTAGCTGGCTTTTTAGATTGAATATAAATAAACATTTAGGGGCCTACTAATGGTAGGAACTATATCTTACGTATCTTTTTCGAACTAATAGAAATTCTCTATAAACAAATTGTTTATAAGAAACTTATTAGAAATAAATTATTTTTGAACTACATTTGAAATAAATTAATATAAGATTACTTTTATAAGCATACATTTTTTTTTTTTGAAATCTTTACAAATAAATTTTTTTTATTTTTTTTAAGGATTTTCGGATTCTGAGAGTATTAGCCCGGTTAGCTTATAGAATTCTATCATTCTCAGGATTTTAAGAGTATTTAATTTAATTAATTTGCAGGATTCTATCACTTTCAGAAAATGGAATATTATTTATTAGTGAACTATTATCAAATTCTAAATTTATATCTTTTATATGCTTTTGAGGATGAAAGCTGAAGAAGGGAGAGGCAAAACTATATCGAATATAAATATCGAATACAAACCATTATTTTATTGAAAACAAATCGATTTCTTTTTCGAATTTTTTGAATTTTTTATGATTTTCAAATCTCAAGGATAAATTGGATTTTATAGATTAAATTAATTCTTAGTATTCTTATATTACGGTGTAGCTTTTTTTAAGAGTTATGGAAAAGCAAAATCTCATAAAATGAGAATATAGGTATTACAATACTAGCTTGTTACTGTAGGAGTTAATAAGGCTTAGAAAAAGAGGTTGATATAATAGTAATCGGTCATTAAATAGCTTTAAAGTTTTCAAGGACGAAAACTTAAAAAGAGGGGCTCTATTACGGATATTAATATAGAATCGATATTGGGCTGATTATTAGTTTGGAAGTAAGTGAAGAGTTTATATATATAGCTTCAAAAGGAAGGTTTTGAAGGGATTAATAAAAAGTCTTATTCTAGTTCCATGCCTATATTCTATACTAGTCGTCATCTTGTATTGATTCTAATAATTATTTTGAAGAAAACTATAATAATAATTTAATTTTTCTATTCTCTTAATAAACGTAATACTTTTGTTAAATATTAATAACAAATTTTTTATAATAATCTATTAGTTAACAAAATATTTCGAAAATAATTTATTGAACTGTTATTTTTTATATTATCTGAATAAATAAGTTATATTCAAATAATTCTAATATCAATTGCTTTATGATATTTACTTTACAGGTGAATGTTTTCGAATACGGTTTATTAATAATTTATATGAAAGAATTTTAACTGTATGTTATTCAAAGAAATATCAATAAGAATTCCTTTAAAGATAAATCATTTTAAGATTCTTTAAAAATAATTTATTTATAAACAATTTCGAAGATAAAATATTAATAAATCATTTATATAAATACTTTATTTCTAAGAGAAATTAAAAATAAATCAAGATTAATATTTTCTTGATAAATAATAAATTTCTGAAAGAGTTTGAAAATAAAATATTGATAATATTTTTTTAAAAAATAAATTATTTTCAAAAAGATTTGAAATAAATTCTTCATAAGGAAGACTTGATAGATATATTATTTCTAAAAAAAAATTGAAAATAGATTATTTATAAGAGAATCTTTATAAAAAAAATTCTTTCAAAGGAAATAGAAAATAAATTATTTATAGGTAACTTTTGATAAATAAATTATTTCTGAAAGGATTTTAAATTAAATTATTTATAAGTAAAGGTTTATAAATATTTTATTTATAAAAGGATTATAAAATATATATTCATAAAAGATTCTTTATTGAAAATTTATTTCATAGGTTTAGAAAATAAATTATTCAGAAGTAATTTTTTATAAATAATCTATTTCTAAAGTAGTACAATAATAATTTATTTATATCAAAATCTTTAGAAAGATATTATTCGTAAATAAGTTTGATAATAAATTCTTTATACTAGGGTTTGAATGAATAATCTATTTTTAAGAAATCATAAAATAAATTATTCATGAGATATTCATTGTGAATAAATGATTTTCAAAAAAAATTAAAAATAAATTATTTATAAGAGATTCTGTATAAAAGAATCTTTTAAAGGAATTAGAAAATAAATTATTTATAAGTGATTTTTCAAAAATAATTTATTTCTAAAAATAGTTTAAATTAAATTATTTATAAGTAAGTATTTATAAATAGTTTATATTTAAGCAGATTGTAAAATAAATTATTTATTTTTGAAGCAATTAGAAAATAAATTATTTATAAATAATCTTTAATAAATAATATATTTTTGAAAAGACTTTCTATTAAATTATTTGTAAGTAAGTAGTTATAAATATTGTATTTCTAAAGGAGCTTCATAATAGATTATTTTTAATGAAATCTTTGAAAAAAATATTTATAGCAAATTCTTTATAAATAGTTTATTTTGAAAAATTAGAAAATAAATTATTTGTAAGAGATCCGTTATAAATAGTTGACTTTTGAAGAAATTAAGAAATAAATTATTAATAAGAGCTAATTTGTAAATAAATTTTTTGTAAGATATCTGTTATAAATAATTGACTTTTGAAGAAAATGGAAAATAAATTATTTATAAGAGTTAATTTATAAATAAATTATTTCTAAAAAAGCTTCAACTTAAATTATTTGTAAGTAAGTCTTTATAAAAAAAATTTCTTAGGGTTATAAGATAAATTATTTATAAAAAACCATTGACAAAAACGTTTCTATAAAGGAATTAGAAATTAAATTATTTATAAGAAATCCTTAACAAAAAATTTTCTTTAAAGGAATTAGAAATTAAATTATTTATAAGTATGTCTATATGAATATTTTATTTTCAAAAGGGTTTTGAAATAAATTATTTATAAGAGATTCTTAATCAAAATTTTATTTGTAAAAGAATTAGAAAATAAATTATTTATAAGTGATTCTTTATAAATAGTTTATTTCTAAAAAAATTTAATAATAAACTATTTATAATAGAATCTTTATGAATAAATTATTTCTAAATAAGCTTAATAATAAATTATTTTAAGTAAATCCTTTATAAATAATTTATTCTTAAGAAATTCCAAAATAAATTATTTATGAGAGATTCTTTATAAATAGATAACCTTTAAAGAAATTAGAAAATAAATTATTCATAAGTAAGACTTTATAAATATATTATTTCGAAAATGAGTTTGGAATAAATTATTTATAAGAGAGCATTTTGAAGATAATTTTGAAGGAATTATAAAATAAATCATTTATGAGTGATTCTTTATAAATAATTTATTTTTGCAAAGGCTTTAAATTAAATTATTTATAAGTAAGTCTTTATGAATATTTTATTTCTCAGAAGATTTTGAAAGAAATTATTTTTAAGAGATTTTTTATTAAAAATTTATTTTGAAGGAATTAGAAAATAAATTATTCATAAGTAATTCTTTATAAATAAATTGTTTATAAAGAAGTTTAATAATAAATTATTTATAAAAAATTCTTTATGAATAATTTATTTTGGAAGAAATTGAAAAATGAATTATTTATAAAAATAAATTCCAATAATCAACCCTACTAGATAACGAGTCAATCGCTGAACTCTGTTCCAATTCGGGTTAAGGATCAATTCTCCAAATACGAGTATACCTCTTACCTATTTCGGGGTTCAAAGACTTATAAGATTGTTCTGGTTTCTCCCAAAAGTAATTCTGAATCTTTCATGAGAGCAAAACTAGTAAATAAATCTAAGATAATAAGATAATTTTGGAGTATTCAGTGAGGTTGGCTTCATTTTCGCTATAGAACTTGAGTATGTAATACAATACTATAATAAAATTATTTCTATGAATATGTAAAATTCTGAGTAGATAGACATGATATATATAATCGAAATTATCCCTTTATACATTAAAATCTGTATTTTATTTAAGAGATTCTAGAAGATCTCTATGAAAAAGCGGACAAATAAAAAATCAAGCCGCAAAAGAAAAGTATTCATTGAAACCACCATCATTCAAATCCCAAGAACAATCTCTTCACAAACTCTCAAGAACTACTCGCTCTCCCAATATTCCGTTCTTCCACAACATCAAAAGTCCTTTCAACATTCAATCCCTCTCCTACTCTACCTCTGTTTTCATTTCCCTGCTCATCTATTTCACTTCTCTTCTTCTCCATTACCTTCTTCCTCTCTTGCCTCTCGGAAACTATCTCTCGTCTTTCTCTCTCCCTATAAGCTCTAGTCCCCGGTTTAGGATTCGCGAGAAGGTCATCTTGATCATATTTTTCCTCTGCATAATCACACGTGGATTTGGTCGATTCCCCAGTAGTCGGTAGCCCTGCATTTGATCCTTTATATATATCATTCGTGTCTTGTAGAGCACCAGCAGCCCATATTTGGGTTGTATGTGTTGAATTTTGATTTCCGATGGTTGGGTCTAGATTTGCGCTTTGATCGATTGCTGATTTTGATTTGGAGTGTGGATGATGACGAGTATGTGAATCCTGATTATTTGTTTTCTTGCCATGAACAAATGAAGAAGCCAGAGAAATGGGATTGAGATGTGTTCTAAAGGTTGCCCAGATCCTTGCTGAAGTTGGCGGGGTTTTATCCCCCCTCCCCCCTACCCCATGATTTGGAAAATTCGAGTAAGCATTATTTGGGCTTGCAGTCCTTGGAACCGAGGAGATGACATCTGGATTCTCGCAAGTAGTAGATGTAGATGAGAGGGACGTCTCTTTCTCATTTATACTTTCGTAAGTTGTCGCGTTGGAAGGTTTGTGAGTTGAGGGATTGTAGCCGGTCATAATGTTGAAGTTACGAGGCAATTTGTTGGAGTTGACAGAGTTAAAGGTTGGGGTATGAGAAGGCTTGCGGCTTGTGGTATTCGTTCTATGGATCCGTTAGATTTGATACCCATATGTTATGGAGAAACTCCAAGAGGCATCGGAAACTTACACTTCATTGCCCAATGTAGTCGTCGTAGCTACGCTTTGTTTCCTACTTTTTGCCTCCTGATCTTCAAAATAATGAATTGTCTTGGTAATCAAATCAAATCGACCTGCCCAACTCCCATTCACAGTTCCATTACTCATTCCCATCCTACTATCCCTCTCCTTCTTCTCCATCTTCCTTTCATGCATGCTCATCCTCAATCTCGGCCAACATCTCGCCAATCCCAATTTACACAATCCCCTTCTATAAATCTCCATCCCCTCACCATTACAACCCCAAAATACCACAATTAAAAACGCTAAAGCAACCCAATTCCATGCATCGTACTGCATACCCTTTGGTGCATCTGCAATTCTCCAAAAGATGATCGAATGCCAATATGTAGGATCATGAATATATGACCACGAATATGCATGTAAAGGCCAGCTAACATTGAGATAGAAATAATAAATAACGACTGGAAAATAGATCAAGAGAAGCATGAGGGACATTGAAAAAAGTTTAAAGAAGCGGCGAGGACTGAGTCCCGAAGAGGAAGAGGAAAGAGTACTGGTAAAATTTGTGCGATGCCGACGGAGACGATAAATTACTAGAACTATTGATTTCGTTAGTTTGTTTCCCAAAATTTGCCTCTCAAATGATGTAAATGAAGAGTACCACAATACATACAAGCAAAATAACAATTCAAACATGCAAAAATGAGTGGCCAGATGTGCAAAATAACAATACTTGGCCAACTCAAATCTGTCGCATCCACACATCCATAAATTGTCATAACCGTGAACCTATTACTTTGTATTGTGTAATGCAGCGCTACTTGTAAAATTGGAATCGTAAAACAAAAAGCACAATCCTTCGCTACTCTTCTTCTTTTCATCGCTCGAGTTTCATGCATACATGCATTATCCGTATTCACTGCTCTTGCCAGAAATAAAGATATGCAACATGTTGTTGAGGTCATGGCTGTGTAGAGGGCTTGACGAATCAGTACTTGAATATCGCAGACTATATTGCCAGAGAATCGAGAGGTGAGGGAGTCGGTTGGCCAAAGGAGAGCATTCATGGCGACAAAGATGAGAGAAATTATGTTTATGATGACGAGGGAGCAGGCGGCTATATTGCTGACGCGATACAGGAGGCGGAATGGAACGATGAGAAGTAGTATAAAAATTATTGAGAATATCGGCAGTGTAATAGCATTGGGGGAGATGGGATAATGAACACCTGGTGGATCGGGTCCTGTGCTTATGATCGTTGTCATGATGTTGAAATGCAATGTGCTTCTGAGAGTATGAGGTAAAGTTGAATGAATGTCAAGGGATGAGAGGTAGATATCTGAATATCACCTCTCTTCGACATAGCAGTAATTGACTCTCAGTATAGGAAGTGGAGACGGACACGAATGTGCCGAAACAAATTGAAGTAGATTGAGATGATAGCAGGCAGTTCAGTCAAGTAGAAACAAGAGAGGAGGATGGAACAAAGAATATTTCTATTTTGATGTTTAAGCTATCATGGGAGGTGGAGATTCCCGCGAGACGTGTTTGTGATAGACAGATCGGCTCAGGTATTATCAAGAGGTTATTTTAGGGGAGGATCGACCATTCCTGCCTTGAGTAAATTTGTAAAGCTTGTAGTCTTCATCTTCTCGATGAAATGGTCTTTCTATTGAGAAAACCCCATCTCAGCTGCCGGAAACTTAATAGAGATAAAAGTAAAATTATCAATCAAAGAGCTCGTAAAGGGACCGCAAAATCCCAGCATGAATGATTACAATCCACTCAGTTTCATTCCTCAGCTCAAACTCTCAATAAGAAATTCAAATCAGAACCCGAGACACTTCTCAGCAAAGTATGTGAATTTCCTATTTTTCTATTAAGGAATCCAATGATGTGATGTGGTTGGCCAAAGAAAATCTTATTGAGCAACTCATCGGGTATAGCGAGAAAGGGGAACCGAGACGCTAAAATCCTCAATGAGTATTTGGCGAGGGGCGGAAAGAATATTACAGGAACAGGAAAATGAATCAAAAATACATTGAAGACGTAGAAGAATAAAAGGGGCCATCATTCTGACGTACTTATGATCCGGTACCTATCTTCAGAAGATAAACTCCCAAGCAATGCAAAAATAAAATAAATTCATGTCAATTCTATATTCACCCTAAAATTATACTGTACACAAGTGTTCCCATACTTCACACACTAGCGGAAGTGACATCTCAAGGGATGTTGCATCGTCTTTCAAGCACATGCAATGAATGCGTCATTGAAGGTACATTTAGTAATAAAATACAGGAACCCATGTTTCTGAAGCTGCTGTACCTTAAAAGTTCGGTTTTAAGTTCGTGTGGTCATTTTTGGGAACCTGGTTTGGCTGCTGATGTGATCCATAATCGATGATGTTGATGCGATCGCGTAAAATTAAAACATCTTCCGATCGACATCCACAAGTAAGTTTACCTTCCATCATTTAATAATCTGAATCCTTCCATGTTCGGTTGGGGAACACGAATTCAAAATTGAAGGTCTTGATTTGGATGGCTTTTCATATCACCAAAAGCTACTATCAAATGTTGAAACCATAAGTTTTGTAGCCACAGAAATTTATATGATATATAGTGATCAAAGTAGGGCTGATAAGGAAAAGAAAAAGTCCGAATAGAAAAGATTCCCAATGTAATCTATATCGAAACAACATTTCTACGCAATCACCTCCTCCAGTATTCCGCATCAAAATACCCACATTTCTCTTCGACGTTCCTTTTCATCTCAAACAAGCAACGAAACCCCATGCCACAAATCCCATTTCCCACACACCCTAAAGAATTCCTCATAATTCCGCCATACTATCAATTATCCAGGTCTTCGTATCTTCCTGTGCATCCATTGCTTCCTTCAACTTATCCTTCATATTAATAAACGCATGCGGCGCCCCGGTATAAATTTTAATGATGGCCTCCCCACCCATCATCATCCACTTTGTGGCCATTGTTACCGAATCATCTAGTAACGGATCTTCCGTACCACATGTGAAAAGAGCACTTGGCAATCTTCCTCTGAATTTTTCAAGATCTTCATAGTATGGTGATATGAGAGGATCTTTCTTTTGTTCGTCACACATATCTGGAAGGAATGCGTTGACGAATTTACGCATCAAATCGTGGTCGAGTATTAAATTTGGACGAACGAAATTCCGACATTGAGGGAGCATTGTGAGATCGTATATACCGCAATGGAGAATTAGCCCGGACAACTTAAAATCAGGAAGATTTTTGAGAAGATGGAAGGCGACGAGTAAAGATAAGTGAGCACCTGCACTCTATAAAGTAGTATTAGTAGATACATCATATGATTGTAAAAGACCCCACATACCTCTCCCCCAATAAATTTCAATGAACTACCGAAAACCCCTTTCCCATGCTTGACCAAGTATTCTCCCACGTCAATACAATCATTTGGACCACATGGAAAAGGATATTCTGGAGCAAGTCTATAACCAACTAACACAATTGCCAGGTCTCCAGCATCGGCATAAAACTGGAGGAGAATATCGGCAGAATGGTGATCGCCAAGAACCCATCCACCGCCATGTATAAGGTATCCGATTGCTCTTGTCTTCTTTCGTTCCTCGATAGTTTTGCGCCAAGATGGATATATTAAACGACAAGGGATTGCTCGATCACTATCACGAGAAGGGATTTCTATGTCGAGACCATCTGGTAAGAGTTTAGGCTTCGGGATGGGAGTTTCCCCAGCATCCCTCATCTTACGATATTTTGAGGCACCCATCTGGAAATTTACAGTAAGTAGTGAAAGAACTGTAGATAAATTGACAACCATACCTCAAACCATTTTGGACCATCCCTCAGCAAGTTGATCAAATCCTCATTAGCTTTAGCTGTACCTGCCGATGTATTGCTTGGCTCAAACTTTGCAACATTGATGTGAATATCCGACTTGAGTGGCATTGTTGTTAGGCTGAGGCTGGAAAGGTTTAGAGTGCGGGAGAATAAATAAATCTGAACATGTTTGGGAATCACAAGTAAAGGGCATCGTCCAGTCTTAAACCTCGAGTTCTGAGTTGTTAAAAATCATGTTGAATCATATTGACTCACACTTTCTTACTTTTCTTCACAATTTCTCTTTGGTAAATCAACAAACTTCAGATTTCAGCGACTTCCCACCATTTTCTCTCAAGGTTGTTTGAATCGGAAGCCGTCAACAATAGAGTCGGATTTATAGGCGTTACATCCGCATGACAATAGACTATTTGTGACGTCCTCGATTAATAGAACCCCTATGATGCGTATCTCACATTCCGTGTAACTATTCAACTCGTGGAAACCAATCACAAAGTCGTTATGACGACGTGTATTTCCAAAGGCTTGTGAACAGACCTGCTTCATTTATTCCGTGCAAGAAGTTGAGAAAAGTGGCATAAAACATTTCATTCATTGGATCTAACTTGATGGTGGTCATGACCAAACTCCAACTTTCCAACTGTTGAATCCTCATCTCTTTGATTTATTTTGTACACGATCAATAACTTTTGAATGAGGCGCATATCGAACATTCGAATTTCTCTTAGGTTTCTCCATTGGTTCTTGGCCACCAAGTAGGAATCGGGTGTAATTAACCACCGAGAGAAGTGTTTTCAGCGGAAGGCTCGCGATAGTACCGAAAGCTTGTAATGGGATAATCATAGCTGAGGATATCCAATCGAATATTATTCCGAAAGTACTGCGCCTTTGTGAATTATTAGCTGCTGCTGCTGCCAAGGAGATAGCATCATTCAATCGTGCTTCCAAATCTAATAGACGGCTTTCCGTTTGGAATGATTGAAGTGTAGCGCGCTTTTCATAACGGCGTACAGCTCGGTTGAGAGCATCTAAATCCGGTTGCATTGTGCGGCGAACTTCTGTAGTAAGGATTGCCGATTGCTTCCCATTTAGGACCAGCTCTGGCATGCTTCCGGTGTACGAATCTACATTTGAGGCTCGCGCCTCTAATTCCTCCAATCTTCGGACCAACGCTTCATTATCTTCTGCCTTTTTTTCACTGGAACCATCGTACGCATGTGAATTCACAACTCTTTGTAAATGCAGTGTTCTTGCTCGTAGTAACCTGACTAGATGTGCCATTGGTCTCAGCTCTGATGCTAGTAAAAAGATGGTCAAATTGTAATTCGAGACCAATCCTTCGGACGGGCGGCTCAATTGTGATCGTATTGAGTGTAGTATATATGCCCCGGCTATTGGAAATATGAAACATGATAATAAAGCCAATATCTCATGAACATAGAGTTCATTGGTAGCAGACTCGTGTACAGGCTGGCGTCGCTCTGTCTTGGAAGGCGAGTTCGATTTGTCGTCCGACGTGTCTTCGAGAATCTCGGTCGTAGAGTCCATTGCGCATTCATCCCCGCTTCCTTCTTCCCGAGCCATTTCCTCATTATATACCTCTTTCTTTCGAATCGACTGTGCTGAATGATACCAATCCCCTGAATTATTAGCATGCATTGATTACTATGGACACTTCCCCAATGCCGGTCCACTGCCATTTCTACATGGCGGATTCCAGGTTTCTGGAAACAGATAACTCACATGGTACCCTTACAGACCAATTCAGCAGAATGGCCGCAAATCCAAGTAACATAATATCGGTTATGACCGAATTTCCATTGGTGAAGAAGAGACCACCAATTGCTGGCAGAAGGGCAAAGGCTAGAGGGGCCGAATCCCAGTGTGAAGAATCATGACTATGTTCCTCCTTCATATCGCTAGGTTTAGGAAATAAAATGTCGTCTGTTGAATCCCTCAAACTCTTGTTAAATTCGTTCAGCGAATATTCCGAGAAATTCGAACTCCTGCGACGACTTCCACCCGAAGGTATTCCATCTGTGGACCAACGATTGGTACGACGTCGATTCAATGTTGCTGTAGGCTCATCACCGGTAATATTTGAAGCTCTGCCAGTAGGTGATATACTCTTGGTTGGATTTGGTGATGAGGATCTATCGGTATTGATGATGTTGAGGTTATTGTTGTGGTTTTGGGTTTGGTTTCGGGTTCGAGTTTCTTCAACCATATTGCCAGGGTTTATTTCGGGTGGGTGGATCGATCTTGAATGGTCCTGCAGTGTGATGTGTGGGGAAATGATGAGGCGAAAGGTAATTCTGATGAAAATAATGGGGATGATTATGGGGATGATGGAGATGCTTCTGCAAGGTACTCGAGTATTGTTGAAGTTTATTATATTGCTTGTATCGTAGGTAGGTAGGTGTAATTGATGAGAAGTTTTGATGTCGATAATGCTACTAGGTAGGTATGTCTTTAACCACCGGAGATGAATAAATGTTCATAAATATGGTGGCTTTTACTGATTACTTTCTGGCTCTTACTTTTGTGTCGCACTTCCGAAGCTCAGCTGTGGTGTTGATGTAAATCTTAACTCAATGACCTTTTGTCCAGCGACAAACCTACCTAGGTGCGCAATTGATTAATTAGTGCAGACCTCCACGTACATCTATTCGGGAGCACAATTCTAACTATAGTTCGATTGTTTCAGGAAATATCCCAATTACGTATATAAATGTATCGATACGTATAGATACCTACGTATATACAAGACAGTGCTCGTGCTCGTACACACAAGCCTGGGACAAGCCAGGATTTGCAATCGTCATTCTTCCCCTTAGCTCCAACATCAACATTTCCTATTTGTCTCCCTCTGTACTCGTCGTTCCTAACAAAACATTCCACCAAATTTAATACACAAAATTATAGAAAAGCTCCCGTAGCTACAATCTATGACTTGATAATCCTATCAAAATCAATCCATTCAACGAAGGTCTTACTACTAACGATAGACTTTGCGGATAAAAGTTCCTAAGCTTAAGCTTACTGCCGAAGGCTTAGATCTAGGTACGGTATACCTAGGTAGGTGCTGGTGATGACTTTCAGCACACGCTAAGCTCTTTCCTTCATGGCCCATCCCTTTGCGAGTGCCCACCCTTGCCACCCTACCTGGACATCCAGTTCAAATGCTACAATAACCACCTCCGTAGGCTGGATTGATTCAACTATTCGATGTTTGGTGGCAAAGAAAGTCTTAGAGACAAGATATAAATACTCCAACCTTCAATCGCAGGAAAAAGGTATTATTCATTTGTTTTTATAATAGACATCCACTTCTCCCCCTACACACTCACTCTCACAAGCCACGGAATTTCTCCTTTCCCCTTTCCACAAACCTCAACGGCACTCTATCCTCTTGCGCCATCTTCAACACTATTTGCGCTTGATTGCATCTTCTAAGCACCTCCTTCGTTTCTATAATAGCTTTTTCATAGACTTCTCTCCTCTCTTCATCATTCATCCTCTGTACTTCCCCATCACTCGCCCATCTAGACACATCCAACTCCACACTATATTTCTGAAATATCACAGTCAAAACAGCAATCATTTCCACCTGCGCGAATTTCTTGCCCGGACAAGCGCGTGGTCCCTCGCTAAAAGGTATAAATGCTCCTTTGACTGGTTTAAATAGTGTAGAGCTCTCATTGTCAATTTCATCCTTTGCCGAATCCTCATCTTCATCCTCATCCGCATGTTTCATCTCTTGGCGCTCTTCCACTTTCTCTACAATCCATCTTTCCGGTACAAAATCATTCAAATCCGTGCTTCCTTCCTTTGAAATCCTATGAGGCCAGTACCTCGGGTTCCTATGTGTCCCTACAGTATTCAGATGAATAAAACATCCTTCCGGCACCACTTTCTCTACTCCATCAACTATAACCTTCTGTTTCCCTACAGCAATCTTCGGTATTGTATCCGCTATCGGCATTAATCTCAATTCTTCATTCAACACCGCTCCTACCATACTATTGTACAATTTTGGAAAATCACGCGTATATGTCCAATGCTGTGGCTTCTTTGAGCCAATAATCAAGTCGATATCAGCTTGCATAGATGTCTGAGACAAGACGGAAATGGCGAGGTAGACGAAACAAAGCTGAATGCTGGATGCAGTTGTTTCATGGCCGGCGAGGAGAAATATAAAGGCATTTGATTTTATTTCGGCTTCGGTGAGGGGCAAGTCTTCATTCCGATTTGATACCATGGGGTCCTTAGGGGAGTTCAGAGTCTCAGTGGATGCTTTGAGCATATTCCCTTGATATTGTTAGTGTCATCGGAATGGATTGCAAATGATAGTTGCGATCTCACCCATTAGGTCCATGGTAACTTTATCATAATCTCCAGCTGATATTTGCTTCTTTTTATGCTCGAGTAGTCCGGTAACATATTGATTTGTTTCTTTAAACGCTTTGTACACCTTTCCATGGCGCTTTATAGGTGAAAGTTCTTGAAACGTCAGAAGAACGAATGCTTGGAGAGG
Source organism: Botrytis deweyae (assembly GCF_014898535.1). NCBI lineage: Eukaryota > Fungi > Ascomycota > Leotiomycetes > Helotiales > Sclerotiniaceae > Botrytis > Botrytis deweyae. Next base: position 18,396 of record NW_024066210.1, read on the forward strand.
AATCAAGTGACTTACTCAACATCCATTGCGGCCATAATAATATGAGCTACATCACGATTAGTACCTCTGTGTCTCTATGAATTTCATTCTGTTGTTGCTCACAAGAAGACTACTCAAAACTGTATTAACGCAATCTTTGAATCCCAATGAATGTTCTCCAACCGGTTTACTCAAACCCAAATTCGGCATCTCTTCCCCTTCAATCTTCAAATCTCCAATACCCACATCTACTTCCTCATCTCCTTCCCACAACTGTGGTACTCCAAATCCCACAGCGCAAATGACATGCAAACTTAGAATTGCCGTATCACTCCCCGCATCTTCCACTCTCAACTCCTCTTGACCCTTCTCGCTACTTCTACTTCTCCTCCCCCAAATTCTAATCATCGCCTCCGCTTGTCTGATACTCTCCGCCCAAACCAACTTTATACTTTTTTCACCAAAGCTCTTCCCCACCACCTTCTTATGTCTCCTCCATTCCTCCCCTTCAATTGTCACAATATTCTTCCCAAAAAATTCCAACACCTTATAATTCTTCACGGGCTTAACGAAATCATTTTTTCGCGTTGTGAATTGCGCTATCAACTCTGCGTTTGTCGTGCGTAATAGATTGAGGTTCGTGGCCGCGAATATGTAGGTGTCTCCATGGAGATCATAGGAAGAGCGGAGATTGAGGAAGGAATTGCGGTGGTTGGCTATGCTATGGGGATGTTAAATGGTTTGATGGGCTATTTTCTAGGGGGTGTTTTTGGAATTGGGGGTGCAATAATTGAGAGAAGAGAAACTTACTATAGCCATTCCCAATGCTTCGTTCCAGGTAATCTCCTCAGAATTGGAATAATAAATTTCAATGTCAAGATATTTTTTAATCCGATTGGCGCAAGAGCTAGAACAACCCTTTAACATCAGCGCCTTCATTTCCTTTCAGTCCAAACATTGAATACACCCACGCGTCTCAATAACCGGAAATCCAGTTTTCTGTGCTATCCTTCTAGATTCCAAGAATCCATTATACGCATTTCCCACTTTCCACAGCAGCAACGTCCATAGAGCTAGTCCTATGAACAATATACCGACCATTCCGAATTCTTCGACGTTCAACGCGATGCACGATAATTTGGCACGATGAAGAATTACGAATCACGACTACCCAAAATGCAAACAAAAAATCAACATGCAGTTAGAGAATCGTCGATGGATCAGATGAATGATCGTCAATCGCTTCAACCCTGACGTGAATAAAAAGAGCAAGTAAACCGAGTGGAATTCAATATATGTGATCCTTCATACATGTACATATGTAACATACGGAGCGGTACCCCTCATCCATAATCTCGACACCTATCATTATGGATCGTGGTGTAGATAATCCTTCATAGATGGATAGCCTAGGTACGCATGTAAGATGAAGAGAAATATGTGGATAGAGATAAGGATAAGCAGAACCTTCATTCAGAACAACTATTGAATTTTATATGGAGGTATGGAGTAACTATCTTTATTTATTCGTTCATGATTCTCCAGAAATCCCCTCCAAAACCAGGGTCTCGTATATAGGTAGTATTCTTTAATCATACGTCTATCTATGAATGGAAGACAGCCTCCATACTTCGTACATTTAATTATTCCATCTGAGGACCTGGCACAGTCTAGACTTCAAAAGCTCAAAGCTCACAGCTGAAACCCCACTCCTCTCCTGAAATGATAAACCAACCATAACAACCACCCGAGCCACCCCCCTCGCCCCCGCCCCCATCAATCCTACCACCCTTGATAACGTCCTTGTTGTCCGTTCCCATTTTATCGCTGATTCGACCCCGCCGTACGTATATATGTAGCTCTACATACCTATACTAGCGAGGTCTCCCAACAAGGTACGAGTACTCGAACAGGGAAACATTTTTATCCACCAGAATTAGCTATGCATTCAACGAATATTGATTAACTGCTGCTTGGGGCCACTCAAGGCTGTTTAAAGACGGTCAGGACTGACGTGCATATAGATAGATACAAGGTCTGTGAATTACATAGCATCCAAATACCTCCGGCGGATATACTCAGGTACACACAGCTTAGCTATAGCTTTTCATGTACTCCATGTAACCTTAGCACTAGCAACTCAGGGTAGCAGCAATTCAATACGCAATACGCAATGAATCCATAAAACCTCGACATAAGAAAATCCAACGATATTTTGATTTCTTCCGTTCACTCAAACTTTCTTTGGTCCTTGAATTTCATTCAATGGAACTTCGATGACCTTACATCATTATCGATTTGCAAGCTCCATAACCAAGCCTGAAAGATTTCGTTTGGATAAACAAGCCCCAACACACATGATAGTATCCAAGCACGTATTTCTAAAGGCAAACCCTGAATTAAGACCCGTTCCATGGATCGATATCCGTTCTCATACATGCAGTGCCTACGCCATACCATTGCCGTTTCCATACCTTGCCTGCCGCCTATACCGCACATTTCCTAATTTACCCATCCGTCCCGATTGCATAACCACCCTTCGATGAGACCCCGATATCAACCATTCATCACATCCTCATCCCTCAACCTCGTCCCTCGCCCTATCCATTCGAGTTTTCATCTATTATCCCAACTCTTCGGTCTAGGTCGCCGTCCGTCGCTAATATCCGAGCTCACCGGGCACCAGCAAGGCAAGCACGGACACCCGTACGGGCACCAGTGGAAGCCATCTTTTCGCTTGCACGCTACTATCGGCAATTAGAGTCTAAATTTTGACCCAGTATAGGGGACCTATCTGCTATCAAGCTCTTGGCCCCTCTGAGATCATGATAATGCTGAAAGAAATATTGAATGAATACTCTCTAATCTTGGAAAATTCTGATCAATTAACATGTTAATCAAAGATTAACGATTGATTAGTGCGTGAATATAAGCTGCATGTGAAATACCCAGGCACAATATGTATCCCTCCCTTTCCATCCCTAACCTTCGCATTACTGATAGACAAAAGTACCTCACTGGTACGTCATTGCAAATGCATTCTCTTCACCCCAGTAATTTCGACCTAAAAGCAGCTCTCCCTCAAACAAATCCCCAATTAATTCATTCCCTCATGGGAAGGAAGCCTACGGAAATGCTACGGAATGGTCACGGAAAGGGATATTGTAATGGTAGCCAAGAAATCAAAATGCAAACAAAAATTCATTACATCCAAACAGAATCTAACGAACGCTCAAAAAATTACTCAACAAGTATGTACTGCGTACACAAATCAAAGCACTACTTCAATTTTCTACCCCCCAAGAGCTGCTTCGTCAAGCTCTTTTGGTCGCTTCGCATACACCCATCCAAACTTCATAATCATGCATATGCAACTCTACAAACGGAATCAGGTACTAGAAATTATATATTATTCATATGGATAGGCAGGTAGAAGGGTAGGTACTAGTACATGCACATGCAAATCATACCCGTCTAGCCGCTCGCTCAAGTACACTCGAATCAAAAGGAGTAGGTAACAATATTTATTGATTATTCCAAGTCTTTTTAACATCTAGACCCGACTACTGTATACATTCTCGTCTCATTTTCTCTTCTTCTTGCTTTTCTTTGCTTTGCTTTGCTTCTCTCCACTTTGCCTGATTTCGTTCCCCGCATTTTCATGTCTCTTACCTTCCAATGCCACATATGGAACATGAGGAAAGGCAACGAATTAATGAGTAGATATGCAAATAAAAATATTCAACTCTCATAATCATAATTTAGCCTGACTGGCCAGCCATAAAGACTGCCGTTCTTGAGTTCCATGCTTCAAATAACCTTTGTGAGTCGAAAAATTGCATCCATAATTCCATGTACAAATTCCCTTCATTCACGTGTCAACCATCCATCTCGTATCATTACCCTCAGAACACCAATCCAAGCCATAAGATACTATCCCGTGTCAATAATTTAATCCATCAACCTCCATTAAAAATACCGTAACAAAGTACCTAAACAAAGTGTGCAGGAAAAAAGAGAAATTGACCACGTATTAAATCTCCAAACCCGAGTGAGTCCCGGTTCAAAGTCCAAAGGTTCCATCCGAGGCCGAACCCAAACTTTTCCACCACAAAACTCTGCCAACCAATTTCAATTCCACCTCCACCCATTCAATAATATCAATAGAACTCATACGTCAGTCGCGAAAATCAGAGAACAGTGAAAGATAAACTAGCATAAAGCACAAAACGTAAAAGTGATTTGAAAAAAAGAAACTTAAAATAAAATTGCACAACCAAATTGAACGCTTGCACCACCACCATTTCATCCCATCTTAGTCTCCGCTGGTTTTATGTATATAAAAAATATGCCAGTCAAACATGTTAAGATATGATGTTCGATCGCTTGCTCAGATGAATATATGCCATCGCCCATCAGGAGAGTTAAAACAATCGAAGCGCCAATACTCCCTCTCCATTGCTTTTGGATAAACCTAAAGAGAGTCATTCCTTAACCCTGATGAATACTCGGATCGGGTTTGAGATCTGCATCATGATGGCCATAATTATTACTGTCGAGAAAATCGAATCCGCCATGATGTTGATGGGTGGGGAGTTGATGTGGATGACCGAGACTTCCTGTTCGAAGCTGACTTCCTATTTGAGGAGTTGTGTCGTATTGAGATCTATGTGGCAGTCCATCGTAGCTGCTTTGGACACTGTGGCCAATAGGATGCGATGGTAACATGGATTGAGAGTTGGGCGGGGGAAGTTGATACGAATTGGAGGAGAAAGGTTGTGGGGAATTGGATGTGAACGATTGAGATTGTGGTGATGTTGTGTAAAAGCTTGAGGCCGGAGATGGATTACTGAAGAAAGATGATGTCCAGCTCACATTTGCTTGTTGTGAGTTCTGGTATTGAGCTGGAGACATGGAAGTGGACATGGAACGTTGAGGTTGGTCTTGTAGGCTTGAGCTACTAGGATCATTGAAGCTAACGCGAGGTATATATCCAGTAGTGGTATGAATGTAAGAGGAGTTGTGTATATGATCTTCCTGTTGTGGATTGTATCGAACCGAGGCGTGTCGAGCTGGTGCATACACATTATCATGTTCTCTCTGCTGATTAGACGATGTTCCTTGTTGTGCTTGCTGAATTTGAATGATTGACGGCGAGACCGAGCTATGCGGAGTTAACATCATTGGCGAGGCTTCTATTTCTTGAGGTTGTAAATCATCGTCTTCAAGCTTCATGCCCTCATCTGGTTCGTCGTCTGAAATTTCCGCGCCGTTTCTATCACCATACATTACCGAAATATAAGTATCAGGGTCTAATGAGATATTAGCCATCTGACAGTACAGTGTTTGAATGTGAAATGAGATACTGACCTCGCTCGCCATTTTTGTACTGCTCCTCCATTCGAGCAACCTTGAATATCTCCTTCAAAAAAGGCTTCTTGGCAGAATTCTCGGGATGATCCTTTTCCGTAAACCAATTCGACATAGCTTCCATCGTAACTTCTTCCAGTTTCTTGACGTTGAGATTTAGCTTCTGAACTGAGGAACATTGCTTGTGATATGGCTCGATAATCATTCTCAAAATATGTACCAACAAACGTATTCGCTCTAATCAAAATATTAATCAGGATGTCTTTGATTTACATGGTGATGTTGAACTTACCAGGTTTCAAAAGGTGATCTGGTTCTCTGTGGCGAACTGACAAATCTCCACTTGTAGCTGGCCACCACGGTGGGGCTTTATCAGCACCCTTGGTATATGGGTAATGTGTCTGCTTTCTAGGCTCAACGAGCTTTACAAAAGCTTTTCCCATAACCTTACAAGAGGCTTGTTGCATATCCTTGAAACGGCAACTGTAGAATTTCGTAACCTCTTCCTCGTCACCTATTCTCAATAACATTGTCTTCCTCTCTACGATGGGACTTGGTGTATCTTCACTTGAGTCATCATATTGATGATGATATCTCTTAGTCTTTTTCGATCCTGTCGAATCATCATCGTCAGAATCCTCTGAACTTTGTCGAAGCTGACGGTGTCGGCGCCTCTTTCCAGAACTTGAAGCGTTTCCGGTAAGTCTCCTCATACCTGGTGCGTTATCCATGCTAAAGTCACTGTATCCGCTCTCTTGACTATAGGCTGTGGAGATGAACGTTAGCAAGGAAGACATAGAGGCCATTTGAAAGGTGACTGACATGATGAATTTGAGAATGAGGCATCCAGAGCAGCTCTTTGTACAGATTTGTGAAAATCATTCTTCAAGTGTGGCGAGAATATTCTCGGTTGAAAATTCTTCAGAGTTTGGGAGGTGTAGTTTACTTCCCTTCCATCGTCAAGAATGGCGATGACGGCAAACTCTTTTACTGGAATACGAGCGCAGGATCTCAATGCTTCCTCGACAGTCTAAAGAGATGTTAGTTAATTCACACTCCATGAGATGAATAGATTGTCACTCAACGTACAAGAGCTAGTTCGTGAGGGTGAGGGCGGTGTGGTATAATTGGTGTGAGTCGAGCTTCGCTCAAGGAAGGTTGGCTGCAATCGAATGATCTCTCCGCGGTATTGGGCCATGACTCACGGCCATAGCAATCCCTAGACTGCATGGGATTCTCATGCTGAACCATATTCAAGAAAGATATTCAGATGATGAATAGACTAAGTAAGGGCTTTGAATCTTTGACTCGAGGCGGTGAAGTTACAAGTCGAGCTATCGTATTGATGATATACTTGACAAGTCCGTGAGGTATAAGACGTATCAGGAATTAGGAGCACGGGAGACTGCTTTAATGACTGCTCGACAATCTACTGTTTACCAAAACTCAATGTTAGCGTATTAATTTACGCATATGCATGATAGAGATCCGAGTCTGTAAGGAGATCCAAGACATGGAGATGGAAAAAGTAAATCAATGAGGCTTACATCGAAACCAGGGTTGTCTTCGTATTAATATCATAAACTCATGGCAACTAGAAGAAAAAAATTCACAGGAGAGAAAAAAGTGGCGTTGTATCGGGATTCAATTTCGAAGGTAACACCAAATCAGATTCCCGCCAGATAGGTGGGGAAGCTGAGTTTATAGTCGCAAATTATCGATTGAGGCGTCAAGTACCCAAGCATGAGACCCAAGAGTGACTATCTTACCACCGTCCCGACCGAGTATACTCTTTCCCGATACGAGACCGTACGGACCGACTCTCGGAATTAGGCACCGAAAGACTTGTGAGTTGACGTGAGATATGAGATGGTGTAGTGTAGGGAGTTGAGGTTTGGAGGAGCGTTGAGTATCCGTTGACACTATCCAATTGACAATTCAATCGCCGCTATATCAAGAAACTGGACGACTAAGAGAGTATTTGAGACACTCTAATATTGTTCGGAAACCGGCAGTAGTAATTGTTTCAGTTGATTTATTTTTCAATTTTCAGGGACCTTTTTGGGCCTTGATCTGCCGTTTGATCTTCGAACCCTTGGGACCATTAGACGCGCGGGGAATCTGGACTGAGATGGCAAGTGAGACCAGAATAGACTCTTAGATCAGTGGAGATACAGTCGATTGAAATAAGTATCAGTAATAGATATATGATCGATCCACAACTGTGTGTAAAATGAGCAACTAGATGATAGATCTAGTATCTAGATGAAGGGGAGAAAGGGAAGAGAAAATGGCAAGAAGGAAAGAAGAGATTTAAGATAAGGACAGAAGATTCGAGTAACGTCCCGTAGGCAATGTACGGTAAAAAGGCTGCATGGAGGATAGAATGGGTGAGGGGATATGTATGACGCAAAAAGCCCCCAGTCGCTTGTAGGACACCAAGCTTAAACGAAGCTCTGAGAAAAATTCGATGCGCTGTTCAATATGTTATGATTCACGGTTCGTTTGACTATACAGAATTTATTTCTGTTGTGTTCCTGTCTGTACATCTAAGCTTGCGTTGCGTTTGCGTTATTCGGTGGTTCGTTGAATAATAAATGTCGTGCTACCATCTGAGAGACGGGGGAGGGGAGGGGAGAGGAAGGAGGAACGACCAAAATCGCGACCTACAACAATTGAGGTAAATAAATTAATCCTGGCCAATATTATAATTTATTTTAGCCAGATTCTTGAAGCAGCATGCCAGGATTTCCAAGAGGATTTGATCATCACGGAGTACCCAGATACCCAGATTGTTGGGTACAGCTTTTCAAGCCTTGGAAAAGCTATGGACTTGATGATTGACGGAAATCCATGTCATCCATGTTTTGGTGTAGACACATGGACCACTACAAAGACCAGTAAGGAATTAGGGTATACCACGCAACGGTTCCTGGGTTTCAAATTAATCCTTGAAGTTTGCCTTGCCGTCGTGTGTATTACTCGGCATGAATTAATGAATTAGTGGACTAAGGGATTAAATTGAACGAGGGTGTTGTGACACTCATACAACGCGACGCGATGTGATGCTGATAGGCTGGATAATAAGCGATGATAATCTGTCTATGCTTGCTTTGGCGGATAATCCCTTCGGACTAGATAAGATAAAGATTGGTGTTGTGATATCTTTACTATTCTGGTATATCTTCGCAATAAGGGTAATATGCTCACTCCATATGCAAAATTCGTGTAAATAACATTTTGAGTTTAGGTGTGAAAAGACAGTTGTCGATTTGTCTGGTCGTATTTGTGGTTTACTGCTTTCTACCTTGCCCCTTTCTACCTTCTGATTTTTTTCTGATACAACGAATCAGCTACATCCTTGACAACGCCATGAAGCATGCTTTTTGAATAAAAGATCATTTGGTCGAGGTAAATGGTTCTATGGAATTCAATCGAAAAACGTGGGGAATCGTGGGGGGGAAGGAACCATAATCATGACCATTAACGGCCCTTCGAGAATTCGGATTCAAAGTCTAGAATTGATACCAGGTGTAGCATTCTATACTTGGAAGACATGGATTCGAAGAGGGGAGGGCCGAGGCGCATATTGCGGGAAAGGCAAACAGCGTGAGAAAGCAATCCTGCGATGAGAATCGATAAGCAAGCCTGAATGTGCACAATTCCAAGACTGTGGCTTTTCTGGGTGTTACCATGAAGATTAGGGTCCATATGCATAAATAGATGTACGCGGTAGACTTATCTGGGTAATAACATCCATACATCACGAATCGAGTTGAAATCTTCTCGAGAAGATGTATAGATAGATGTTTAGAAAACTATTTGTCTACTCGAGTAGATGGAGTGAAGTTGTAATTGAGCTCGAGCTAAAGAAATATCAGGTCCATGCACTAGGTACTAAATTCATTACTTAATTAATAAGGCTCCTAGTTACTCCAGATTATTATTCTTTTCTCTTATTTTCTTTTCTTTTGTTTTTGTTTTTATTTTTCTTTCTTTTTCTTTCAATCTATGTATACAGCACCCCTCTCGACTATAATGCCGTACGTTAAAAAACTCCTCAACATTTCGAGCCATATCTGCATCGGTACCTAGATAGCTGAGTGAAAAAGCCATCTTATTGGATTCCTACAACATTTCGTAATATTTGACCTCAATGCAGATCACTCCGGGCCTCCATGGGTTCCTGGACCTAGTTTACAATACAGTTTGCGGGGTGAACGACAACCGAAAGTTAATTAGAAATAATCGATAAAGCTAACGAACGACACCAGAACTAACAACCTATAATTATCGGAATCTTCCTTCCAAGATACCTAGCGTTGACCTCAAATCAACTCGAATGGCTTAATTCATCTATCTATTGAATGATTTCACTTGTTCTTGGTTTTCGGCTTCGTGACGATATCATAATTAATTCACAAACTCATCCGAAATACGGAATTTACCTACTTTCTTCTTCCTTGCTTCCTTTCGTGAATTTCATTTACACATTGCTGTCTGGGTAACCAATCTCAGATCGTACAACATCAAAACAGTAACTTCTAGCCAATGACCAACTAAAAGGTTCAAAAACTGGACTTGAAATCCTACGGAGATCGTCTGATCTACCCGAATCCTGCTTCGTAGCAAGGATGGATCATGTATATCCACTCATTGGCTCAAAATTTCAATGTTCAATTTATATCCGGCTGGAAGATTGATTGCATATGGCAACAAGAAGTCTCCGCTAATAGCAAAGTCGTACATAGTATAAGTGTAATCGTCCGACCTCGTCTTCCCAGAGCCGACAGATTCGGAGAAAACCCTACCGATTCAATCGAATATCAAGTGGATATAATACAAAACACTGCCAAATCGCATCACCTTTAACGTGATGTTCGAGGGCATACTTCATTCCCATCATCGTTATCGAATGGTCAATTATCATCTCGGAGAAAATGAGGATGTGGAGATCCCGACCGAAGTTGCATATCAGGAAGCGGTGAAAATTGGTGGCAGTTGACGCGCATGTCAAGAACTGCAGGAAGGCAATTTTAACGATTCATCTTCCGCTATTCTTCGACTCTGGATGTTAGCAGTCGCCACAGATATGAGAACGTAGCGGTCAGAAAGAGTAGTGCTCTTCTTATCCAAGTGGTTCCGTTAGGACATCATGCAACTGACCACAGGTCACAAGTCATCACAAGCTTTTATTTTAGAGATTTTATGAAGCATATTACTGATCCGGTCTTTCAATCCATCGGTAAGAACACTGCGATGTTCATCGTTGCATGTTACTCTCGATTTACGCCCATATCAGCGTCGTGGCACAAACATACGCGAAAGCCCACAAGAGGTTTACATTGTCGCGTGCCAGGCTTATACATGTTCGACATATCTTTACAGCAGTCTCGCCCATATATTCAAGATACAATTTCGAGCTAGCTTATCACACATACAATATTTAGCAAGTAAATGCTGTAAAAACTATGAATTTTATCAAGTCGGTCAGGGCAATTCCTTGGTTCATAATGCTACGCGATATTTCCGTTGATTTTTTCTTCGAGCTAATAATCTGAATCTATAATTACGAAGGATAAATATTCTTATCTCCATCTACTCAGTTGGTCATATAGACATAAGCGAACTGATTTACACTTCGTCCGATATCACTCACGCTGCTCAACTATGTTCCCAATCAATGACAAAGTCAAGCTCCCCATGCACGCTTCATGTTGTGGTAACAGAAGCTTTGTTGATAGATTCCGCTAAAGAAGACTATTCACAGAATACACTTACTATGATGTCTCGTTGCATGTTTCTCTGGCAGGTTGGGAACACATAACAACAAAGTTGTCCGTTCCTTGCATGTCACCGTGGCATATGAAGGTTCAAGTCAGCTCGAGCAATATTCGCACCTAGCTTTGAGGTTTTACATGATGTCATACTTCTGTGTAATAGCACTAGATCCTGAAGAAGTACTCGTGTAGGTTTTGAATACCTCGAAGCCGATTTTAATGTGTGTAAGCACCTTAACAATGCCGTATACTCTACATATCTGTTCATCATTACCATAAGCCTCGCCAAATTAGGTCAAATCTAATCGTACATTTATGTGCCAGTCAATTAAATCCTTTTTGCTCTCTACCTTCTTATCACAATATAATCATGAGTCAACCAAATGTTACACAAAGCCCTTCAAATCTTTCATCAATCCTTTCTTATCTAGATATTGGTATCCAATCAATCCCGCGTATTATCCCCCGCTAAGCTTACTTACACGTTACAACATCAGATGTCACCTTTATCAATATTCAATCCAGCTACAGATTTATTCTTTCCGCGTTTTCTACCGTCTAAAGGGTGTAACTGTATAAACGCACAAGGCCCGATCTAATACCAATTCAAGCGCGGGACCGGCTTACACTCCATCATATAGCACAACTATCTAACTCCACAATGAAATTTTCCACGTTTTCCGCTCGATTTCTACAGAATGTACCTCGTCTGTCCCGCCCGACACGGCATCGGCTCTTACTACATTTGAAATTACTTCATACAATAAGTAATGAAACCCGAATTTGACTCAACAAAGAACACACCACATCCGAGAATCCTCGAATCGAATCTTTCACGAGGGGAGATAAAATGCCTCACAATACTTAGTATTCCATACACCAATTTACACAGTTAAAGGTCTTGATTCCAACCTCGTGGTACACCGAGCCAAACTTTTCTCTCCACGCTATTCTTATTCCTCGTCATTTTAGCCCATGACCATCTCCTGTTCAGCCCGTCTACGTAGTTTGTCAAACATAAACTTTGAATTCCAAACACCAATTATCCCAGCATTTCCACAACCTCATATTTCACAAAAGCGACAAGGTTCTAATCCTCCGCAGTATTCCCATGTCCGGGAATAGTCTCCAGGACTCTTGTTTGAATTAGGGTTATTTATTCTGGTATACAACATGTTACCATCATTACTTCTTTCTGCAAAAATGGGCTGATCCCCTTTCTCAGTCAAAATCAACACTTTTTGTCCTGTCTTCCATAGTACAACATATGCAATTGGAGACTACATATGTTGAAGTGCAGGTTGTATAAACCTTCATGGAGTAGAACATTTTGCCTTGTGGAAAAGATAATGCTGTGTTACCCTAGCTTTTTCTCCATTTCCTCCCCTGAATTCGGATTTGCACCTTATACAGCAAATTTCCCTTGATATCTATCTTTACATATATTCGCCACCAGCAGATCATCCCTATTGTATCTTATTCCCATCATTCAACACCGTATGCAAAATCTCCCATTACTAGTTCACTATCTTCACCAACCATACAATATCTATCCGAGTCTAATGCACACATCACACAACGGCAACTACGGCCCGTAAAAGAATACACGATCTACAATCGTCCTAAAATCCATCTTATTACCCAGCCAAACAACGTTTCAGCCATTTATTCAGTTGATTCAATTCATTCAGCCACTTTCTGATCTCATCTGATCATTCACCATCCTTCTTCAAGATCACTACGCCAATATAACATCTCGCATATTTCAATGTTTAATAACTCGGCAAGTAACTAGCATTCTTCCTGATTCAGTCTTTGGTTTGGAAGTAGGAGAAGCCTCCGCAGTTAGTCTCTCATGCATGATTCGAATTCAATCTCATTTAGCATACTGACTCGTTTCTTTGTTCTTGCTACGACTGCGTTCGTTGTGTAATTTTCGATTCTGGGAATTTTGCTCTGCATACCTTCAGAGCAACCAGACGCACCACAACATATTCTCAACCCGCTCTCAACCAGCTTTGAGCCCCCAATCTTTTCTCCAAATAATTTTCTTGCCTGCTTGCTAGAATGGCATTCAAATCCCGAGCTTCCTCCGCCCCAAAATGATCAGTACCACATCGCACAATTCAATGTTTCACCACATTCTCATAGCCCTCAACCACCTCACCATCCACAATTTCACCTCTTACAGAATACTGCATATACGCTCGGACTACCCCGCCATCTATTTCATTCACACACCTCATCCAAACTCTTCACTCCAATCCCACTAGGCAACTCCTTTTCATAAACTCCTCATCGAATCATTCGAACTGATGCACACCCTCATTTCTTCGGAGAGAACTCCGCTCCCATGAGGACCCTGAGTTCATGCCCAACTATCTGGATGAGAAAGTAAAACAACCCACTATGAAATGCAGCATGCAAGACATGCAATGTGATTTGGACTATGCGATGCAATATGTTGTGTTACGCGAGGTGGCAAGGTGTTCTTTACCTTGTTAGGTCTATCTTGTGTGTGAGAGATCCTCCTCGAGTCATTGCTGTGATAAGATATTTTCTGATAATAGCACACTTAGCTTCATCACTGCCTCATAATATCTTGGGCATTCACATGGTAATCATTGCCGCTGGCGAATTGAAGATAATAGATGCGGCTCGATACTAAGCCGACCAAATAAATGATGGAATTCAAAACCGATTGCGAATTAATATCATTGGATCGAGAAATAAAGATTGGATTTCGTAATTTTCTTGAAAAGCGGAGGGATCTCCTTCTACTTGATCATGTTGCTTTGAGATCCCTCGAATATAAAGTGAGATCGATGTATTGTCTTGGCGAGGTGCCAGTAGGGGGGAGGAAGGTATGTTTTGGATTAACGTAAGATGACAGGTAACGGTTTAGACACAATTCGATTCAACGGTACCTATTGACTTATGGAATAATCATTCTTCAAGCCAATGCGATGGATATTTCATAAGGCTGAAAGGTTAAAAGTCATGGCTGTATCTCAAACAAATCGGTCCATTTGTATTTCGAACTTCATCTAAATGTGATCATAATTACGCCTGAATACCTTCTATTCGGATATGAATTCGCTACTCTATCTTCCCTTTCATACAACTTCTTTCGAGCTTCTAAGAATCAGAGATCTCGGTCCCAAGTCCTTCATGTCGCATTTCCTCCGAGACTAAATTCTACAGCCCGAGGCTTTGACCTTCGTGTGTGGGATACTTGATTGTTATTTTATCTGATCTCTACAAACAAATATCCATCTTTTGAAACATTACCTACCCAGGTAAATATAAGCTCCTCTTGTTTGAATCTTTGCTGTCTAGACAATAGTTATAAGCTACCTCCTATCTTTCTCACAATTGTCTCGTCTTTCTTTTACCTCCATTGTCTCATTTTCGCTATCAAATAGTCATTTCCCTCATTAGCAACCACGTCATCATCTATTCTTTGGATGCCTCAATCTTACATTCCCACAAATTGGTCCAAGATTGAAGGGCCTAATACTATTATATTCGCATCTTTGAATCCATGATGCCCGCCCGCAATACTGCACTTTCTCCGTGTCTACCTTTGACAGCTAAACACTTCAAAGGGGTAATATTGTATAATTTCGTTTATTTTTATCCGATTCATCAGATGTGTGCATACCAAATAAGCGCCCAAATGCCCTCGGACATGCATAATCAACATCATCATTAGCTCAAGGGAGATTTACATTCTGGGACCCATGATGGTACAATCAGATTCTACAGGTACATCTTAAATTTACACATACATCACCACAAACCATAAATGCATCACAACAAACCCCATCCATGATATTCATTCTGTTCCATTTTGTTCCATTCTGTTCAAATTTTCAAATATACAAGTCCCCTCTTCCGCCTCCACTGACATTATGTCAGTTAACATCCTCCACTATTTTCCCCTTCATCCCATCTCTTCATTTAACCACTTCCCCATATACAGTTTTCCTTTCCACTCCCAAAATCCTACGCGCGAAACGAGACAAAGGAATGCACCTATACATATATAGGTACCCAAACCATGTACAAAACAATAATGCAATTTCAATCTTCAACTAATCTTTCGAAAACATGTGGCCTTAGTTTTCTTTTGACTTCTTTCAACCCATCACCTCTCCCTCGATTATTTACTCGTTCACAAATTTCCCTCGCCTACCCCTACTTTACCTCACACTCCCCTCCAGTCCCGCCTCTCTAACTAACTTCCAAAAGAGACCCCTCTTCTCCATAAGTTTTTTAGGGCTATCAAATTCCTTAACTTGTCCCTGCTCCAACACTACAATCCTATCACTATCCAAAATTGTATTAATGCGATGCGCAATCGTAATGATTGTTCTCTTCGCGAAAAGTGGAGATCGCAATGTTGTCTGCAATAGTGCATCCGTTTCCACATCAACCGCCGCGGTGGCTTCATCTAATACTAAAATGTTGGAAGGGGCAAGGAGTGCTCGTGCAAGAGAGACAAGTTGTCGTTGGCCTTGAGAAAGATTGGATCCGCTATATCCGATAAAAGACGTGGTTAGCTTAATTCTATCCTTGGAAAACTAGGCTTAATGAAATTTTGTGAAGTTTGTGTTGGCAATTTAGATTATGCTTGTGTTGCAAATGGTGTTGTGATAGATGTGGTAGCAATTTCGGTGACATTAGGAGAAGAGGAAAGAATGGTATGTGAAAACGGGATCTTTGAGTGAGGAATTAAACGATGCAATAAGGAATCGCAAATCAAAACTGAAGGATAACGCAAAAAAACGGCATGTGATGGTTAATATTTGTGACGTTGGGCAGTGATGTGGTGAAAGGTTTGGCAAAAAGGACGAAAGGAAAAATTATGGAAATAGGAGGGTGACCGCGGGAAAGGGTTCAGCTTATGATAAGGAGAATGTATTACGAACCCTTCTTGAATTTTAGCTTCCAGCCCACCACTCATAGTTGAGACGTGATCTTTTAGCCTTGCATGTTCTATAAGGAAGATTGGTTAGCGAAAGTGTCGGTATTACACGCTGCTTGCAATATATGATCACTCATATCTCACAAACAACGCCGAGTATCTTCGTCTAGAGTTACACTTACCTAGTACGCTCCACAACTCTGTGTCATCATGTACATGACCAGGGTCAAGGTTATCGCGAACTGTACCCTCAAACAGAGCCGCATCTTGTGGGATAATTGCCAGTCGACGTCTTAGATCGAGTAGCCCTATTGTTGACGTGTTCAATGCGTCAATGCTGATATTACCCTCACTCGGCTCGATGATCCGAAATAGGGCTAATGTCAAACTAGATTTTCCTGCACCTGTCCGACCGACTACTCCAATCTTCTCATGTGGCTTGATATCAAGGTTGACATTTTTGAGCACGAGGTCCAAGCCTTCACGGTATCGTGTACTGTAATTGTTGAAGTTCACTCCGCCCGATGCAGGCCAACTGATTGGTGGACGATGTCTGTGAATCACTTCTGGAGCTTCACTTGGTAATCTAGCATACTCGAGAACACGTTCGACAGATACGATATTTGTTTCCACTTCAACCGTTTGACGAACAATCCAATTTAAAGATTGTGTGATTTGAAGAGCATATGACATTGCTAGTCCGACAAATCCGGAAGTCAAGGGACGTCCAGCAGCCACAGTCACGATAGACAATCCGGCGGCGGCTAAGATGATAATCGATCCGAGGAATTCGAGTCTTACAGCAAGCCATCTGCACATTGATGATGTCAGTCGAATGTAATGTCCCAAATGTTCTCGAACGCCGAGCAATTGGTCTGTGCTTGGTGATCCGATTCATGGGGAACAAGTTTCACTTCGATTTAAACAGTCAATCACCTATGGCGCACCACAGATGTTGGATTGGAAAACATGGTTATGAAAGGTAACATGACATACCGATTACTATTGATAGATGGAAAATAAGCTCTCAAATTAGCGTCGACTCTCCATTCATTTTCTTGTGTGAATCGTTTCTGTTGACTAAAGTACCGACAAATTAGTATCCTGGATGTCTTGGATAATCTCCGTTTTCGAAGTCTCAAGCTTCGACAACCGAGCTTGTGGATTAAGCAAATGAGAATGTCTGTCAAAGTTACTTACCGATAAGCTCGGATGGTGCCGATTCCTCCGAGAGATTCCTGGAAATGGGCGTATATTGGACTTCGGCTGACACTATCCAAGCGCTTCAACTCACGGGAAGTACGGAGATAATAACGCTGCACCCAGTAATACACGCCTGCCAGCGGGAATATGAAGGCAATAAATGGGGGGTTTGCTACAGAAATGACGACTAGGGTAAACAATGCCCGAGCTGTGTTGACGAATAGCATGTTGAAAGTCCTCGCAAGTACCTAACACGGGTTAGAACATGTCAGAATGTACGGTTGTACTTTATAGTTACCTCATCTATCCGATAAACATCACTAAATATGACCTTGTTAGCTTGTATTCTTGGAAGATCCGATCTCGGGTACGAATGCAACACAGCATTCAAACAAACACAGAAGGCTAGGATATGGATAGAATCATATGTGCACCATTCTGAACAAAGCGGGGTGATAAGGCAAGTATCAGACTCAAGGAGTACAGTAAATCTTTTTAAAGAGGGTGCCGATAAATTGTGCCAATCGGAAATATTCTGCTACCAAGAAAAAAAAGAAGAAAAAAAAAACGGTCGTCTACAACATACCTCGAAAAGCGATTAAGAATGCGGCCAGCGGGAGTGGTTTCAAAGAAAGACATTGGAGATCGGAAAATGGCAAAGGCCATACGCTCGTGAAGTTTCCTAGATGCCTGAAAGGTGTCAGATTGGCTTTCGCGGCTAGTTTTTCGTAATGCGAGAACCCGCTTCCTGGTCGGGCAACCTTACCTCGATAGAACAAAATATCCACAAGATCAAGGTTTGGACAACCACGAGAGCGGCAGATCCAATACCAAAGGCAAAGTACACACCGATGTACTTGCCGACATCTCGATTAACGCCAAGCTTGTCATTGGCCTCAGCCCAGCTTTTGAGCCATACACTGCCACCTATGAAACATTAGTAAAAGAGATCTGCCAGCAAAAGGAAAGAAGTAAACCTACTGATCTGTGCCGTTTGAGCACCAACCAACATAGTCAAATAGATCAAGACGGCAGCAAGATTGCTAGTCTTGGCATATTCAGAGTACACTAATCAAAGTTAGTATTGATGCTGTGATTATGAATTTGTATATGCCTACCATCCCATTTTACTTTTCCTTGTTCAGAATGTTCCTTGCCCTGCTTAGATTTCGAACCATCTTCTTCATCGCGTAGTTTGCCTCTTGGACCTCTGAAAGTTGCTGTACTGGCACGTCTCAAGGTATTAGAGCTACCCTTCCTCTTCTTAACACCTGATCCTCCAGGTCGAATAGGTTGAAGTTGTGTCAAATGTTCTTGAGCTTCTTCAGCTTCGTCTTTTTCTTCCTCTTCTCCAGGCTGCTCAAAGTCAAGTATTGTTGAAGAATCGCTAGTTTCGGTGGTTTCAGAATCTGTGGACACATCCTTGTTTTCGGAAGTGTTAATCAGATTTGCAATTTCTCCTCTTCTAGCAATGGCCTGATCATATGTACCACGCTCGATGATTTTAGTATCTCGAAGCAAGCAGATGAGGTTGGCTTCTTTGAGAACGGGAATAGAATTTGTGGCAAGAACTCTAGTCTTTCCACTGAGTAATCCAGTTGAACCAAAGACATTATCAATCAAATGTCTGCCGACATGTTGATCAACGGCGGATAAACAATCGTCCAATAGATATACATCAGCTCTAGCATAGACTGCCCTTGCCAAAGTCAATCGTGCTTTTTGACCTCCACTCAAGGAAATACCACGCTCTCCGACCTCAGTTTCATCACCATCTGGCAATTGAGCAAAATCCTCCGAAAGTGCACAGGCCTTGACAGTTTTATCGTAAAAGGTAGGATCAAAACGGTGACCGAATAGGATATTTTCCTTGACGCTAGCGTTCATAACCCATGGCTGTTGCGCTACGTAAGCTGTTTTTCCATGAACGACTACCTGTCCCTTAACTTTCCAAAGATCACCGAGAAGTGCCTGTAAGAAAGATGACTTTCCTGCTCCGACTCGACCAACGATACAAGTAAGTTCTCCTTTATGTGCAGAGAAATGAATATCTTGTAGGACGTTGCGGTCAGAGTTTCTGTCCCAAGAAAAGGTCGCATCTCTGATAGTCAAAGATTCTTCGCCGTCGTCTTCAATAGGACCCTTCAGAATTACCGCGTCGGACTGTAACTCTTCAGCTGTGAAGAACGATGTTAGACGCTTGACAGCAACTGAGGCCTCAATGATGGAGGTAATAACCATTGGAAGAATTGCCAATGGGAATGTTAATAAGTTTAGTAAGGTTAAAGTAGGGAACACAATATCAGTGGTTAGTGGACTGTTGGTAGTCAACACAAAAACAGCAAATGTCGAACAAGATACCAAAAATGGTGTGGTAGACCAAGTGAAATTGGCAACTGATTGGGCAGCACCAATCTTTCGTAGAGTTTTAAGTTCCTGGTCATTTCTGACGAAATTTAACTTGGCCATGAAAGCAGAGCTCCAGGCATAAAGCTTAATACTCTTCATATTGTTGATGATTTCCGCGATCAATCTCGTTCGAGAATCCTTATTCTTCATCTGCTCCTGCTGTAACTTTTTCATTAGGCGGGCGATGAGGCCATTGATTGGAATCATTAGAACCATAGCAGCGACACCAGCCAACATTGATAACCCGACTAACTGATATAAAGACACCATGCAGAGAATGATTTGATAAGGAGCAGACCATAATTGTTGACCGTATTGAGTAAGATCTTGTAGTCTTTGAGTGTCAACAGCCATGTAGTTGACAATATCTCCAGTAGACTTGCTAGCTCTTCCCTCATTCGATAATTTAAGTGATTTTCCGTAGATTGCTGCCGTCAAGGCGGTCTTTATACGCATACCAGTTTCAAAGGCTCTCTGAAAGTATTGATGCAAAGCCATGGTTTGTGCTACGGAAACAGAAAACATTCCCAAGGCTATGGCTGCTCCTCGAATTACAGGTTGTGGTTCATCGGTCGTACGTGACTTGACCCATTTGATCAATAGCTTTAGAAGTTGCGGTTGTATGAAGGCAAGCGAATCGCTGACAGTCTTGAAAAGAGCGCCACGGAAGTATGGTCCACTAAAAGATCTGAAGATAGCCATCCAAAGAGATGGGTTTTTCTTGTGTTCGATTTCATAATCCCAGGCCTCCTGGAACGTCTCGCTACATGACTTGGTGGTATCCCTTTTAGCCAGGTTCCATAGATCATCCTCTGTGAGATATTTCTTGTAACCTTGTTTCATCATAGGGGTCATCCAACCAAATGTGAGGATCGAAAATACAGTAGCATATTCGACAGGGCATTCATCTTCATCTTCCAATGCCGAATATACGCTCTGCTTCTTTGGCACAAGCCATTCCAAGCCAAATTCAATTAACGATAGCCCGAATCCCACACAGTATGCGATGAAGTATGGAAGATGCTCGTGGTAGATTTGTTGAGATATCAACGACCGGAGCTTGACTGCGTATGCAATGTTGAGAAGGAGCCAGTAAAAGAGTACAACGCCGTTGGGATTGCGTAGTCGGGTATGCTCGAGCCATTGAATGGTAAAGATAAAACCAAGAGATGCGATTTGTATAAGACTGGTCCAGAATCTAAAATCACCCGCCCACACATCGGGGTAGTTAAGTATCTGTATAACGAGTTGTACTGCGACTGAGGTTGCGATTCCTATTATGATGGCCTATTGAACATTGAATAAGCATTTTTCCATCAATTTCGTTTCTTTCAATCACTAGTGAGGACCATACCTGCTTAAGCCAAAAATGCCAGTCTTTCCTTACTTCCGCCGTAGTCTTCCTTCTTACGAGCCACCATATAGCGATAGCACCGCCTAAGATTCCAAAGGCCGCCACAGAGCTCACCCAAACGTCCATAAAACACGGTGTAAAGTCATAACGATGAGGACTCAATGGGCCCCATCCCTCCTTGTTACCGCATAACGGTTGAGATCTCGATTTATCCGCCGTGAGATATCCACTACCAAGCTGCTCCTGCAATGCGCGAAAGCCAGAGAAGGAGCCTGTCTTGAGGATGCTCTGCGATGAGCTAACGACCATGACCGATATGTGATACTTTGTGTACTGAATCCCTCCTTCGATAGACGATAGAGGTTTTCAGAACTGGTGATATGGGAGTATGGAAGGATAGTTCATTCGTTCTGTAACACAATGACAGAATAAATGATGGAAGTGGCAGAGGTTTGGACGGGTTTTTGTCTGATGGGGTACGAGTTTACAGTACGGGACCGATCAAAATTGTACTAATTATTTAGTAGATAGGTACGGATTTAAGCTATGACGGGTGCGTTCCGATTTCCTTAACCTCGACCATAATTATTTATTAACCTTACAAAGCAATACGAACAGAAAGAAAAAGAAAATCTGCGAAATGATGGCACAGAACAGAAGGATTTTACGCGTCAATGTAATGAATCCTCTCCATCTCTTTCTTTCTTATATTCTTATGATTCAACAAGTACTTGGTAGTTGAGCATTTTAGATGTTCAATGTAAAGGTAGTCGGTATCTGTGAGCCGCTCCCTATTTGTTATGAGGAGTCGGGAACTACCTACCTAGTACGAGTAGCTATCTAGCTATTTAGCTACTTAAGTAGACGTCATTGGATCTTATATCTGAGCCTATCATGTAGAATCTATCTCAGTACATCGTAAGACAGATACACAAAATTGCTACTATCTATGAACACCGCTCCCGGTGAATCCGTGTATCTATATTCATAATAGAAGTGATAGGGGGCCTAGATATCCATACTCGGCTTGATCATTCTGTTCGATTAATGCAAGTCACAAATTATCAAGAGCTTCAATCAAAAATCTGGAGGCTCTCCTGCATGCATGCATATCGCCATCTCGATCTCCATAGGTAAGTAAGGATGTCAAGTACTGTAGTGGGGCAAAATTATGTACCTCAAAAAACCGAATGGCTTTCTATCTGCAGAATGCCGCATTTCGAGATAAAATGAAAATTTGAATTTGGTTGTCGAACAAGAAGCTAGATAGGAAAAATCATCTCAAACGCCATAGGTAAAAGAATAAGGGGGGGAATGTGATTCCCGAATTTTCCATTCGAGATCATTCCTCCAACCGGTCCCGCATGAAAACAAGAGGGATCATAAAAGCAAAGCTACCCAGCCATCTCCAAAATCCCTACTTCTCCCAAAGAAACAATGAAATGTGATAAGTTGATACACAAAGGCTCGAAAACATTGTCTTTAAAGGGTATCATCTTATCGCGTTGGGACCAACAATGTAGGAGAAGACCGCCCAATATTCTCAAGACTCCATCATCATCTAATTATCGGAAGCACCAGCATCTTCCTTTTTGGGTGCCAAACCAGCACTTTGACATGTCTTCTTCCACGTCTCAACTTCACGCCATGCTCTCTCACATTCTGTCTTCAACTTATCATTGCTAGCACTGAGTTCCGCAATGGCTTGTTCAGTGAGAAGCTTCTCAAGTGTCCATTTCTCAATGTTTTGAGTCTCATTCTCCTTGAGCTGGGTGATGAATTGAACGGCTCTTTGTAGGATAGATCCTTTGTTTTTCTCACATCCGGGTACAATCTTCGCTAACTCGTTGATACCTTCATTGATGGTTTCTCGGCGACGTCTCTCAACTAGAAAATTGATCAATATGAGAAATTCAAATATAGAACGCACAGAGTAAATTCACCTTCTTTGTGATTATCCTTTCGGACCTTATGCCATTCATCAGATCCTACAACAGGTTTTGAACCAGAACTTCGATTTTGAGATTGATGTTGCTGTTGCGAATTGTCCATGAAGCTATTGTCGGGCTGCTGGCTATTATCCATAAAAGATGAATCCTGGTGACGATCGTTCTCGGAGGCTTGAGAAGCAAAAGAGACATCTGTTGGTTGTGGAATTGTCATGGTTGGATAGATTCCAGCAAGTGCCGCAGCGGCAGTAGATGAGGCGTTTGCATGATCTGCGGCACCATTTTGATGGTCGGGATGAATTTGTTGATTGTGCTGAAGGTTGGCATAGTTTTGCAGGGCTTCTACATCACCGATCTGCTGATTGACCAACGATTGGTCACCGGAGTCATTAACAGAATTCGGGGAAACACGCTTGTTGTTAAGGCGCCTCGTGTCATCAGCTGATTCGGAGTCCCGCTTCCGCTTTTGTGCAGTGTTGCTCATATTAGCATTCTCTTCCCGCATAGCATTTGCTACCTCCTGCAATCCTGAATGTTCAAGGTCCATGTCTGCCATTGCGATAATCTGATGTCCTCGTGACGAGCCTTGCACGGTGATTTGTGGGGGATGTGAGGAATTAACGATCGTAAGGCGCAGATGACCTCGAGGGGTTGGTAGATAGATTTAAGGCTGAACTTGATCTTTC
This sequence comes from Botrytis deweyae, assembly GCF_014898535.1. Lineage (NCBI taxonomy): Eukaryota > Fungi > Ascomycota > Leotiomycetes > Helotiales > Sclerotiniaceae > Botrytis > Botrytis deweyae. Next base: position 42,056 of record NW_024066210.1, read on the forward strand.
GCGATTTAATGACGTGTCTACCGAGGTTGGCACAAGTGCAACGACCGTCTTCTTCTAGTGCAAAGGGGACGGCTGTTACGGAAGCAATGGAGACGTATCGGTGACTCGCTCTAATGCTTCGAGGCGCTCAGCTGCAGTAGTTCGTCGCCGTGATCTTCGAAACGAACGTTTCTGTGTCCTTCGACGTAGCACCTACAAGGTCAGCACGTGTCATTGCAGATAAAGTATCACATAGTAAATCAATCAGTCAAGAAATTCCTGATAACAAAATGAGATGTCAATTGGAACATTTGGGTGATGTGGTGATGTTGCGCTTTTCTCTTCGAAATGCTGCCACTTCGCGTTGATACATCATCCTAAATGAAATCAAGCATTTCGTTGGCAAGGAGTATAACAATTGCCATAATTAATTGTGGTACTCCTGTGCAAACAAGACTATTGTCATTTTGGGTGGACATCGCAGGCAGTGGTTCAGTTACAATATGATATTGTATATTGATGCTGCTCTGCGAGATATGACCAAAATCATGGGAGGAGGCATTCTGTGTGTGTTGCGACCTGGTGATTTATGAAGTGCAAGATAATTTGGGCCAACGGTAATGTCCGAACAATCCTTGTTGCGTGGAATTGGAACGCTGCGAGGTTTCACGAAAGATAACCCTTTTCTCTTTGGTCTCTTAATCTTTTCTCTTGTTCTTTCATAAAAGTGCAGAGGCGCTCCTGACAAGTAACGGATTGATGCAACGGACAGGCACAGATTTGAAAATAAATTTGATCGATCTTTGGGGCCTTTTTTTTGGTGAGGGGGAGGGGAGTTTGTGGAACTTGATTATGAAATTTCACGCACCTTGTTTTTTTATTATGATCACCTAATGATCGGTTGGGTGGTTGTTATCTTTCTTTCCTCCCTTCCTTGCCCGAGGCTCTTGTGGGAACGCGACCAAATGTAAAATCTGGATGATGGAACTTTTTGATATTGTTAAATCACCAACCACTCGAATTATTGATGGGGAAAAAAGAGACAAGATCTATGAAGTTATTAGTAGATGATTATATGGATTAGAATTAACAGATCAATTTTAGATGATATCCTTTGATTGAGGATAGGAAGGGGGGGGAGAATCGAAATACTCACCAAGGTCAGATGATGTTGTTAAACAACCATTCAATTGATCACGAGTGATCAAAACTGCAATGTCACGAAAACAAAGCTTGACGACCCTAACTAGGTATAAAGACCGAACTGAGACAAAAGAGACAACCCTCAGAATATTGAACGTAATGCGAAAAAACCGTGAGTTAAGTACTTCTTTTTGAGGAAGTTCTTGTGTTCTTGTTGATGGTTGATATGATACACGTGAAGAGAGGATCATGTGGGAAGGAAAAGAGCAGAGGCACTTTTACCGGGTGAAGAGATTATTGAGGGGCTTGTTGTAGAGCTAGGTGATAATGCGTTAGACCGTAACTGTAATTCTGCCTTAAATAAGAGGCTTTCAATGCGCAAAAAAACAGTCGAGATCACACACTATCAAACTCTTTTCTCTATCACATGTCTGTGCAGCGCTGTCATGATTGGTCAGAGAGGCTAGGTACTTTATGAGCTCTTGACATTCACCTGTACTTCTACTCGTATTGTTTCTTTACAGACTCGCAGAGTATGTTCAATCCCGTCATGATTCTAGGTGGTGACACTTCACAAAACTTGACTTTGAGATCACATTGATTGCGCATTCAATTTCAGTTTATATCGTGAGCGTTGGGGTACTTGATACCTAGCTGCTGCTAAGATCTTCCAAAATCAGAATCCTTCCCCAATAAATGGCGGCAATTTCACAGCCAATTTGCTGATTGGAAGATGGCAGTGGTAAGTTTGTAGTATGCATACCTACAGAGATTGGCAGGTATTCAGTGGTGGCCTTTCCAGATACACTCAAAGACAAAGTTGCTTTCGAATCCCCATTTCTACTCCACCGCCCAGTCCACAACCCTTTGATTGGTCACAAAGCCTTGAGTTATCGATTCAAGGTGACAGCTTTCCTGTTTCCTCTCATAAAAGTCTAGCAGGCACATGAAAGGAAAGACGAAGAGGGAGAATAGAAGAAAGGGTAATGGGATAACAAAGTATGGTATAGATAACTCCGACAGTCAAAAGAGATGGAGAACGAATTAAATTATCTTCGGGCTGGAAAGAAAGCAAGTTGCAAGGCAGGAAACCCTCCTAAGTATAGGAAGAAGGGGGTGAAGAAAAAGAGGATAACGATCAGTCGAAAGTGTCTACATTTTTATTGACAATCGTGTTGTAAAGGAGATACCTCAATACCTACCTAGTGTTCCGAAATCACGAGAGTAAAAGTCGGCTGGAGATGCGTACGGCTTGTATTTTCATGCTTTCGTGAAGAATCAAGAGGGACATACATCAAGATCACCCGAGGTTGTAGATCCCCAGACGTACTGGTGATCGGTCAAAACAACGCGGCATAGTTGAATGAGCAGATTCTTAATCAGGTTCGCTTTCGGATACGGTACTGTAGATGTATCGCGAGAGAGGCGGGCTCATGCGATTGAATATGCCCTCACCCTTGGCAAGCTTCAGAAGTCTACACGCGGCATAACCATGGCATTTGAAATTGAAGATTTAGGGACCGTTAAAAAGTACAAGGCTTTAAAAGAAGGAGCGGTAAATCCGTGAGGAACAGTTCGCGAATCTAGAGCAAGATATAAGGGGAAGCGAATGGAGCATGAGGGAGTTGGCGAAAAGGGGCCCAATACAAATTCTATTTATCGCGCGTTCAAGAAGCATACCTAGGTGTGGTTGAATGATTGTTAATGAACAGTATGCTTCAATTTTTAGCACCGGACTTCGAGAGACTCTCGTAATATGTCGCATTCTGATTATCAGCGATGGTTTTCGTAACACACCAATTTCAAGTCAATATAACGCATCAAAATCACTAGAATCGAATCAGAAGTCTTCGAATCTTTAAGCATGACATGGCGTGCATGTGCCAACCAAAAGACGAAAGCCATGTGACCATGCTGATCTGATATCACATCTGGTCGTAAAAGCAACCGTAGTTATCGGTGCCAGACAATGGAGCTACAACGTCAATCTCACAATCTATATCGTACAGATTCGAATGATTGTAAAGCTTGTGAGATAATTGCTACAACTCACTGCATTCTTATACAAATTTGTACAAGATTAGTTTTGAATCCGGATATTATATTATATCTTTGACAACTTGTGATTCACGAAAGAGCAATTCGTTCGCCAGTCTGAGTATTCATTGGCTTTGACATCCACTACTGCCACTGCCTCCGGGCACAATTCACACTCCTCTACTTTCTCCGTTCATCTCTATAAAGCTCATCACCTTTTTTTTTACTGTCGCACATCTGAACTTCATTCAATATGGCTGATTTCATAACTACCAAGCTAAATCCCGAAACTCATCTAATCCTCGTAAGTCTACTTTCCCCTCTTCCCCTCCACGCATCTCTCAAGCTAATATTCTCATAGGACCAACCACTGCTTCGACTTCCCCTCGAACTCCTCAAGAAAAACTTCAAAGTGGTCCATTTCAATCTCGAAAAAGAATCTGCGAGCGTTAAAACTGCCTTGAAGGAAACCACTGACGCTTCCCTCAATGCCCATGCTTCTCCCGACGATGTTCTCAAAAATGTTGATTCTATGCTCACCCGCATGCGCGGTCTAAAACGCAAACTCCAATCATGTGCCGAAGAAGAGAAGAGACTACAAACGCAATCTGCTGCGAGAATCAAACATATAAGTTCACTCTATGAAATAAAGAGTTTAGAGGATGTGAAATATGAGGAATGGAGTCGGACACGGTTAGATCGGTTACTGGTTGATTATCTGTTGAGAAATGGATATAAAGAGAGTGCTAGTGCTCTTGCGCGGGAGAAGAATATCGAGGAGCTAGTGGATGTGGAGACTTTCGTTCAGATGAGTAGGATTAAAGACAGTCTCTGCAAAGGCAAAGTTACGGAGGCGTTGGCATGGTGTTCGGAAAATAAGAAAGAGTTGAGGAAGATGGAGGTAAGGATTCTAGGCACGTACTTTAGTACCTATACTGACATTTGGTACAGAGTAATCTCGAATTTATGCTTCGTTTCCAGCAATATGTCGAGTTGGTACGCACAAAAGATGAGGCGAAGTTGGTTGAATCTATCGCACATGCGAAAAAGTATTTATTACCATTCCGGGAAAGCTATCCTAAAGAAGTTCAACAAGCGTGTGGACTCCTAGCGTTTCCTCCCGAAACTAAAGCTTCAGGTTACGGAGTATGTTGTCCCCTTTGTAATCTGCTCCACACCCCTAACAAAAGTCGCAGGAACTCTATAGTCCCACTCGTTGGACACACCTCGCCAATCTTTTTACGCAAACGCACAACGAACTCCTTAATCTTTCCTCTGTACCTCTCCTGCACATCGCTCTCTCTGCCGGTCTCTCTGCGCTTAAAACTCCTGCCTGTCATTCCTCACATACCTCCTCCATCTCTCCCACTTCCACGGCCACAACGACTACGTCCGTTTGTCCCATCTGCAGCATCGAGCTCAATGAATTAGCTAAAGACATGCCTTATGCACAACACACTAAAAGTCACGTTGAAAATGATTTGGTGCTTTTGCCGAATGGCCATGTGTATGGTGAGAATCGATTACACGAGTATAGTCGAAAAGTGGGTTTGGAGGATGAAACCTATAAGGATTTGAGGACGGGAGAGGTTTTTGCAAAGGGCTTGGTTAAGAAAGTATTCATTTCGTGATGCGAGTGGTGGAGTAGTATTCTAGTGGTCTAATAGATGCGTGCTTTTCGGAGCTTTGTTGCATGGATTCGGAGTTAGGTATTCAAAGAATTGTACACACATACAAAGTTTGATGGTTAGGCTGGGTAACACCATCATTTGTCTTCTGAGATGCTTTTTAAGGGGGGAGAAGCAAGTGAGGAGTGAGGAGCAACCACTAACATGTAAAATATGTCATAAAGTCCATCCATATGCAATAATCTTTGAGCAGGACCGCAAGTGTGGATGCGATATTATAGGGAAAAGTATCTAGTATAATCAATGGGAAAGAAAAGGGAGCTTTGGATAAGGACAGATAAACAGGGTGAGGATCACAGAATAAGGATTATAGAGAGAATCAAAATGCTCGTTTACAGTACTGAGTACCTAGGTAGCTATATTTCCATCTCATGGTCAGATCATCAATTCCACGCTTCACCACCTGCTGTTATATATGAATGTAGCTGGACAGGTGTCTCATTAGACGGAAAAGCAAATCCCGACGTCAAAGTTCTCAAAGTTCTCAAAGCTCCAAAATTCCCAAGTTCAATCATTCATCATTATCAGCACCTACGTACAAGTACCTATTAAATAATCCTCGGGTCTCCTTTCTCTCTTGCAACTAAACATACTCTTACCCTTTCTTTCTCCATCATATTGTCCATCACCAATCCTCATCAAACATAACATGATATTCATCACTCCTTTTTCTGTCTCCCTCACACTTGCTTTCTCTCTGCTCTTCTCTTCTCTTGTCCATCTTCCAATCCTACAGCAATCCCTAACAACATCACCAAAACTTCCCTGACGCAAGCCTTGATCTTGCAATCAATCAGTATATAAATGCATGCAACTCCCGTCTGTCTTCTCAACTGTGCGTTTCAATCCCAAGTCCAATGCTAACTCCAAACAAATCACTATTCTTCCCTTTCTTCCCCTCCTCTTTTTCTTTCTTTCCATCTCCTCTACAAAATATCCTCTTGTTCTCTTTCTCCTAAAACGCCTGTGTAAAAATGAAAAAGGGGGTATAAATTGCTTCTCTCCTCGTCCTCTATCTTCAATCCTCCGCTTCCTTTTCTTCTTCTTATGTATGTTACAGCTCCCATCGCTCAATACCACCTAAGGAACGGTTTCCATATGGTCACTCTTCTGACTCCTACTGGGTATTGTAGCTTGTAACTCATGTTCTGGTGGAGTTCCCGTGACATGTGTATTTTGCGATATGCCCGAATCTAAACGATCAGATTCGGGTATTGTGGCGGGATATGAAATTTCCGGATCTGGGACTTGGATATCAAGCTGTTTGATATACATCAGTAAGGACTTCTCCTACACAGAGGCGAGTCAAAATATGTCTACTAGGGGAAAACTCACGTTCATATATCCCGTTCTCCTCAAACTCACAATTTTTGGAGCTGTCCCCGGTTCCTTTGCCCTCGACTCCATATCTCTATTCCATTCTTCCAACCACATTTCCACACGATTCAACCGAGACTTCACACCCGTCCAACCCAAATCATCCCATACCCAACCCGTCACCAAGCCCATCAACCCATCGAAGATATTTCTCGCACCCCAAGGATTAAAAGCCGGTATCAATTCATTATTAATCCTCTCAATCAAGCCTCTAAAATCCTGTTCCGTAACCCCAGCCGGATCCAAAATCTCTGGGTATAAATTTGAAAATGTAGGCGCGAGATCTCCTTCCAACATCCAATCGCGACGAATGCGTATTATGCGTGTTGTATTGTATAAAGGCGATGAGAGTGGAACATGCATATTCATATGTGGAAAACATGGATGTTGGGGACCCCAAGCATCATCATCTCCCTCCCCTGGCTCTTCCCCAACTATCGATGTGCCATTTGAGGATAATGCGGAACCTATACCGCCTGGTAATGAAATGTTTGAATCGTTCGCATGTGGTATTGGTGATGTGCCAGATGGATTATATGGATTGAGGGTATTGGGACCGCGCTCGAGGTCCGCAGACATAGCTGCTTTACTGAAATCGAAAGAGATGCCCGAGACAGGTGTCGGAGTAAGTTGTCTTCCTTCTGGAGCCCTTCCGGTAAGCTTCTCCAATGTTGTCGCAACAGTTATAACAGGCTCTTCTTCTACCGCTTTTCCTTTGCCCTTATCAAGTTTTGGTCCGGCAGTAGGTGTAAGAGGAGAATCACCGCTTTTTCGATTTCGCGCAAGGTCTATGCTAACCGTTCTTGGTAAAGATATTCGATGCGAACTTAATGAACTTCCACTCCTATCAACCTGTAAACTTGCTCTCGTAGATGCGGAATGTCTTTGTTGTCGCTGTTCCGGTAACGTTAATAATGGATAATTACCTCCAGCACTGGCTCCCTCCCGTAAATTTGATATATCTGGATGTTGAAGTGGTATCGCAATAACCGGACGTTCTTCCGGCGGTGATTGATGTCTTTTTGGCGATGTCTGAGGATATGCTCTCGGGGTTGAATTTGTCGGATTCCACAATCTAGATGTACTTGGTCTTCTCGGTCTCCCCCTTGACGTACTTCTTGAGCCAGCACGAGGTCTAAAGGGATTTGGGAAAGTTTCTGTTGTACCAGGATTCGCAACACCTTGTAAAGCGTTCCTCCAACTATATCTCGTTGGACTACTTATTCGAACTTGTGGTTGATCGCGATTGGTTGGCACAGGGCTTGGTGATGGATATGGAGGTTGATGACTTGGGGATGGAATTCTCGCGTTTCCAATCGCTGATGGAGGGGCATTGGGTCGATTGGTGATTCCTATGGTGGATGAAGATATGGTGGTCGGTAGGATTGATGTGTGTGACGCCGTTGGGAATTTGCGGCCGGATTATTGGCCGCTATTTTTGATAAGCGCAAGTCTCTTTTCTTCCTCTTCTCCTGCTTCTCCTCAACCTTGTCCCCTTCCTCTCTCCGTATTGTTGTTATTATGATTATTATTATTGTTGATGATTGATTTTTATTTAGACGACTTTGTAGTCGAATAGATATCGAAATTTTGAAATATTTGCCCTTCAATTGAAAGGATTCTTCGTGGGGAATTGTAAGGGGATTCGTACTAATGCAATGTGATGCAGTTAGATAGGAGTCCTGCAGGAATTGAAGTTTTTGATTCGCTTGTTGAATTATGTGTGATGAAATGCCTGAAATGCCTGATATTTCAGTAAATCTCTTCTCTTCCATTTCGATTGTGCATGTCTAACTGTGATTTTGGATTTGAGTATCTTTTAGAAAGGATGATATATATATATATGTGTATATGGTTCAAAAGGTTTCGAAGATTCGGGTTGGTATGAATGACAGATTTGCTTTGGAGAGGAAAAAAAGCAAGACGGCTGAGGAGTAGGCTCGTTGCTCGGTAGGTATACGAAGTGGTATATAAATATATCAAAAAGTCAAAATGGAATAATCTAGTTAAATTTCTGCCGTCATCAACCAAAAGCCGGGGGAATAGAAGTAGGTACAGTAGTACAGGAATCACAGGCTAAGAATTGAAGTCCAAGATATCTCGGTGAAGAGAAGTAGAAAGTAAGCAAGCAAATTCAAGCGAAGTTCAAAGTTCAAAGTTCAAAGTTCAGAGATCGGAGTTCAAAAGAAAAGAATCAAGTCTCATATAAAATATGAGATAAATTCAAATTTCACAACTGTACATACATCAACGATATCTTATCATCTTAACCACCTGGTATACCTAGTATTTCCATCCCAAGTCACGTCTTTCAATAAAATTACTTACCTCAAATCATTCAACCCCCTGGGTCTATACCCAGGCAGCTAAAAGCATCTCTACTCCGTATATTTCAACCTTGAAACTTTAGGGACACAAAGGCTGGGTACATCAAATATCCTATTCCTATTTGGTGATTTGGTACCAACGTTCATGGTTCACTCCATTATTCATCTCTATCTTCCTAGGTTCCTACTTACTTACATGCTCATCTCTAAGGTTCTCGAAGCAAGGGCAAGCAATCAGCTAGTAGCTACATAACCATAGCACCATCAAGGAGCATCTAAGCCGACACTACGCTATGGCTCAGCTCCTTGAAACAAAGGTCTTCACATTTGTGCTCTGTAGCAGCAGTATCAAGTATGCTATAAAGCACCAAATTAGCCAGCTATAAAAGCAATGGCCAATCCAACCCTCAAGGATTTTCAAATATTGATATTGATTGGCCATCCAAAAGAAGCCCTGAGAATACTTCCTTCATCTAAATTTTTATGCCAACTTATCACATTAGTTGGTGAACTTGAGTCTCGAAATTTCCAAATGTCTGAGCGTACAGGGCCCAGATCTATGTACGGAGTATGGGATGCTGCCACTGATATCCTCCAAGTATGTCATCACTGATAATATGATTGATATGATTTATTCTCTTGCTTCAGAAGGAGTTTCTAGTTGGTTCGAAACTACTGTACGTCGTTGAAACTGGACTCAAATTCAATCCTTTTCCAACTTTCAAGATTCGACCCAATCCAATCCCTCGGAAATGAAATGCTAGCTCGTCCTTCCCGAGTTTTACCCCTGAAAGCCTACATATCGATAGCTTCAAGCTAGCGCTTTTTACCAATAACTTCTAGATCTCCCCAAAAAAATTAGGTTACATGTCAAATCATAATCCTAAGATCTTCAAAAGGTTCGATTATACTTTCAGCCTCGTTACACTCATCAGCCCTCAGCTCAATATACGAAATTGCATTGAGAGGGCATAATACCAGCATATGACGTTGATAATTGAAGGGACCACCACCTCATGCTTTAATAGTCTCATCTATATTTATCACAGCAAGCCTTGCTGAGGCTCCAAGTTTTTCATCTGATCTAAACTTAAAAAGAAAGGACTTTTGTTAAATGCTAAATCCCTGATACTGCCTGTATCCATGTTATGTATGGCATGGCGATATAAATTATCATAGCCACTTTTCCGGTGTATCCGAAATGTGAGACTCGATTGACAGCTTGTGAGACTAGATTGGCAGACTGTAAGACTCAATTGACAGATGAAAGTTACAAGACCACATTCTCGTATATGGTAGAATGGGCATGTCCAGTCATGGAATTGCAGATTATCTCCTGATCTGCGTATTCTGCCAACCAATATTTTCGTCCCAAATTTTTCTCCCATTTCACCAAATCCCATTGTACACCCACCACTTTCTGCCCAATGCCTCACTCATACCTCTCAGACATGACACATGTGACATCCCCCAAGCATCAAGGATCACCAAGTAGATCACCAAATGAATATCAGTGGACCCTATGCAAATTTCTAACTGGTAACCATGATCAAATTTCCTTCCAGAAGAATATTCGAAGCATGCGGGTCCGAAACAAATTACAAATTGAATGATCAGCAGAATGGCGGGTGGTGATCTGTTTTTGAACTTCGTGTACGAAGTACGATGTTTCTACTCCGTACTCTAGTTTACTGCGTGCGTTATTCAGTGTTGGGATCTGGGGAAGATGAGTTGGATTTGAACTTACATTTCGGTGTTTCAATCTAGTGATCGACTTGTTAACAGTAGAGTTCAGGAAGAAAATCGGGGAAATCAAGATTCACAAACGAGTCTATCTATGCCTGTCGGCGCGAAGATATCTCTCCCTCGAGATCAATCACCAGACTAGTATATCCAACTTTGTGGCAAATACTATATATGATGGATCTTCTCCTATCCCCGCCAGTGCCAGTGCCATTCCATCCATAGGGGGTTTTCCCAAAGCATCTTATCAGTAAATCCGTATCTCCAGTATCGTTGATCCTGTTGTATTCGATAATACATGTTGTCCTGCTTCCCAACTCATGTATCTTGTTTTCAGCCAACACCATTCTCAATCCGGCTATCAGATTATCTCCCCAAACCGTAGATATACATATATACAAGAATTTATCAGCCGTGTTGTCCAGCAAATTCTAGACGTCTAGTGCTATCTCATCCATCCAAAAGTTAAACCATTAAGAATTACCCTTCACTTTCAGTCCTATATTTGTTCCTCGCCACCTTGATTCCCAAATCAAAGCACCTTCCTCGCCTCATCTTGCATCCGACTCATCATTCTTCTATGCAACTCCTCCATCTCCCCACCAGCTGTCCTAATTTTTCCCTCCCATCTCTCTTCCCTCATTTCCCTTGCTCTCCTCTCCCCTTCTTTTCTCATTTCCACTGTTTTTCTTTCCTGCCAAAGTACACTCCTCCTATTATCCACTGTCTCCATTTCCCTCTTCTTCTGCACTTGCAAATCATTTGCGATACTGTTTCTCCACATCGCCAATTGCTGTTCTCTAACCAGTGGAGTTTGAATACTCGATGTGCGTTTCGGTTGATGTGAATTAAGGTTTGTATTAGGGGCAGCTAGAGGCTGAGACGTAGATTGACGAATGAGTTCGCGACGCTGAGAAAGTGGTATATCATCGTATTCGGGAAGAATTGGGGCTGATTTGTTGAAGTGAGAAGACCGTAGAGGGCTATGGATTAACCCGGTTTCGCTACCCATTTGAGAATGTGAAGCAGATTGAAATCGTAAGGGAGATTGTGGGTTTGGTTCAAGTATCGGCATCGAATGTGTAGAAAAGTTTCTCGTAGGGAAGTAAGATGATCTATTGCGGAGCATTGTGTCTCGTTTTTCCATTAGTGTATTAGAATTTCCGAATGCCGGGGAAATTGATTGCGAAAAATGTTGTTGGAAAGATGGAATTTCTTCGCCAGATGATTCGACTATTGGCTCTGGAATGTTTGGATTTGAAACATTGCGCAATGATCGATGCACTTCAGATCCCCCTAATGGTTGTTGCGAGGAATTTCGTGTCGATGAATCCTGCCTATGAATGGGAGAACCCTCGGGTATAGTCGCGAAGGGCGTGATTTGTGATTGGGTTGAGCTTGACCGGATAAGACCTGGAGAGATTGATTGCTGAGAAGATGATCGTACTGCTGGTGGTGGAAGAGCATTGTGAGCTGTTTGTTGAAGTGCTTCGACATCCACGGGAACAGCCGATTCAGATTTGGGATCCTCGGAAATATTTTCAGAAATGTCCAATTCTTCCAATTCCGGTGAGTCTGCATGGCTCAAATGTTTGGCCCATTCATTGGTACGATATGACATGACAACTTTTGAAAACTGGGCAGGCAATTGATCCTTCGTGATTTTCGTGGTCTTTGTGTCAGGCGCCGATGTAATGGATGACTCTGACTTAAGTTTTGATTCAGTTCCATTGTCGACATCTTCAAGACTTTCCCCAACAGTGGAATTTGAAGTGTTCGGTACTGGATCCTCACACGTTGTTGGCGAGTCCTGCTGAGGCATTGACTCATTCGGGGATAATTCATTTCGGGGAGTGTTGAGAATATCAGTGGCAACAGTAATTTCCGATTCTGGCCGAAGCTCCAAACTCTGTCGCACATCAGACGATCCACTAGCCACCTTATTATCTGTATCTTCAGTCGTGGAATTCATTGGGGACGGAGGAAGTTGTCCAGATGCAGTTTCTTGCGATTCAGTCGTCACCTTCACCATCACCAGTTCTGGACTCTGCTCATCATCTTGATCATCCTGTCCTGGGAAGTCCACATCCGGTATAGGAGTGCCTTGGCTAACAACTGATGATCGTATACTTCCTACCTCCCTGTCTTCATCATCGCTGAGATCATCCACAGTTGCCGCGATGGAACTTGCGCGATCAGTTTCATCGGCATAAGGAGTCGCCAAATTCTCTGTGCTGATACCTTGCTCTTCCGAATACCTTAGTGATTCTCTTTTTGATCGAGTAGAGGTTTTATTGGACAATGCTGAGCCGCCACTGGGTCTACGTTTCAAAGTTTTGCCGTTGACCGCTAGCTCTTCGTCTGGAGAAGTAGCAATCGAAGATCGATTATCATCCATCTCATCTTCGGGAATCTTAAAAGGAAGAGGCACTACTTCTGGTGCGAATGTCATTGGTGGAGGAGGGGCTTTACTCGTAGGACGTAGTGAAGGTAGACTTGCCAGGTGGGCACTTTCATTGTTAACAACCACTGCTTTATCTCCAGTTGGATTTGCCGATGGTTGAGATCTGCCCGATTTTTGACTCGACTGGCGCGATGGGATAGCAACTTTGTCTTCGATTCGCTCAACTTCGGGTACCGCATCTCGAGCAACGCGTACTGTAACCGCTCCATCGTGCCCTTTTCCACTCGACATAACAAGACCAGTAACACTGGATCGAGTAGGTAAAGATTTGTCAGAGATTTCAACCTCTGTTCCATCGAGTTCCATAATAGAGGTAATCGTGCTAGAATGCCCTCGTTTTGAATCTTCCAAATCACCCACTACAGAATCATGTGTGGATTCATCTCCCGATTTGACCTTCTCGCCGTAGATTTTTTCCCATCTTTCTTTTTCTGCGATATTTTGATCCTCAATTCTCCTTCCTACACTCATTTCCTCCTCTTCTAGAACTCTTGCGATTTCTTGGCGCTCTTCCAATCTCTGCGCACGGTGATCTTGGATCATCTTGTGGACCTTTGATTGTGACACTAGACCGACTAAGAAGATGACGAAAATTGCGGCAATCTCGACACGAATTCCTTTTGTCACGGGGTATGTAGTTGCGCCCAGTGGAAAAAGGTTCTGATTCAAGTTCCAAATGTAAGCCCAGAATTCTTTGAGGCCAGCTCTACTAAAACAATCAATCCCGAGAACGATCGCTGTGGAACCGGCGAATGATATACATGCGATCAATCCATAAGTCCTAGTATAGTGACTGAAAGATAGTGAGAAAGCAGCAATGCTAATTGCTGCAATCAGAATCGATTTACCGGCGGTTGAAGTGATCAATCCACCAGCTTTCATCACAAGCAGCCACATGCTGAAGCAAAAACCCCCCAAAATACACCCAAGGCCCTCAGTCACTTCTGTAAATATTAAAGAGCACCCGCCAACGATGAGGCCAGGCAGCACAATTGCAACGAGATATGCTCCCTCGACCGCATTGCTTACGGGAAGATTCATTACAAAAAGAATCAGGACCGTGATTGCAATGCTGACAAGGTATCCTGCTGAAAGGGAAATATGTAGCCATTTGTTCTTGACTCCAATGAATGTATATAATATACCAGTAGCGATGAGGATTATTCCTGCAATAACAAATGCTGGTGTGATCTCGGGTTGGAGAGGTAACTCGCCAGGTGATATTGTAGCTGCTTCAATGTCAGCATCTTGTCAAAGTCTAATGAGGGTAGGCTTTTCATACAATTGAAAGCTGAATCTGTGGCGGATATACTTGTAGCTGTTGCGCTAATCAAGGATGCCGATGCGGTCGAAGTCAACATTGCTGTATTCGAAGTTGATGTAGTCATTGTCAAAGAAGTACTTTGCGAGTGTGTGATGGTTGAGGCGGACGTGAAGCTATCATTGCTTTCTTGCGATTCTTTCGCACTACTCGAGATCGACGATGAGGTAGAAGTGATCATCGAAGATAGAGCTACCGAGTTGTCGCGTTCCTGGACCCGAACATCCCATGGTGCAGCCAAAGCCCAGTGAATCGAAGCCCCCAATACCAGCAACACGGACCCCTTGATCTGCATTGTGTAAACTCTTAGAACTAGTCCCGGATATCGAGTATTAGAGCATAAGATAAAGAAAAGTAGTCCTGGCGGGACAGGAGACTATTGCCAAAGCTCCCCTCAATGTATAGACGTGTAGTGTGTATGGCTTCGAAGATTACATGGGTAGTATGGAAATGAAACACGAATATTGAGAATTGAAGAAGAAGAAGGATTATAGAACAAGGAAAGGGGGGGTGTAACGAATGTTTAGAACGAGGCGTGAGGTAGTGTGCCAATAGCCTTGATGGTTCATCTGAAAACAGATAAGATATGAGAAGGTATATTATATGAAGTCATGTTAAGACCCGATGAAAATGTGGAAGGTAAAGGTACTTAACTTTGACGGAAATACTAAGTGTAGGCGCGAAGGCGTTTATGAGAAATTACGCTATCCGATGATGAATCGTCTGGTACAAAGTGGGTGGGTTTGTGCATGGTTGGTTCTTATGTGTTCTTAGAAATCAGTGTGCATGCGATGGACGATTCGACATGGAACTCTCAACGGACCGCGGACCGCGGTGATCTACTGCAAGGTAGACTCTTCTTGGGTGTTGGTTTAAAGCAGACCCATTGACGGATACATTTGTCCTGCAGCTTGACATAATCCCCGCCTTGAAAGTTAACATCCTGCACTTACAGGAAGGCGTCTGCAATACGAAAAATATGATGCATGAAAGTAAATAATTGGGAGTGTAGGGATCACAAACAATGCGATGCAGTGCCACGAAAGTATGTATACCTTACTTTTTTTCTCTTCTTAACGTCAAAGCCACATCCAAATTTTATGGAGGGGAAATGAATTGATCTGTTCGAGAGACGATACTCGGTGAATCGGAGAAAAAAGCTTGGATTTCGGCCCAAAATAATGGGAATTCATCTGCTTGCCGTGTCTGTCAGATCTGTCTGAAGTTTCTGATGGATTTGATTTGTCTAGTCGAGGTTTCAATGATCCCATTGAATCTAATCAAGAAATTTGTGACCTGAAGTAGATTGAAAATCGTATTAGACTCATTGTAGCGAGATTAGGTTACTATCAAAAATGGAGCCGTGGGGAGATCTACCGATCAATCTGAGTACTATAGTTAGCATTGACCATACTGAGGCTGATTTATAGTAGATCAATTGATCGTCGGCTTTCTTTCTTTTTTTTTCTTCCTTCCTTCGTTCTTTCTTTTGAATGATCTTGACCTCCCGTCTCTCTCACCTATTTTCTTTTCTTCAATTTTTTTGCTTTTTTCTCATTGTCTTGTTGGATCATAACTAACCATATAAATGAATGATTTCTTTTTTTTCCAATGTTCGGGATGAGCTAGAAGGAAGAAGATACAAAATAAGCTGTGCATTGCATAACCGGTACATATTGCTTGGACAATATATATTGCTTAACGATATTTGCTTGATGGTACATATTGCTTGACCAGCATTAACTCGGTACCTAGGTACCTTTCGTATGCCGGGAATGGTTTCGAAAGTACAGAGTACACAGAACTAAGGAACCTAAGCACAATCAGCAGATGGTAATGTTAGGTCGAAGAATTAGATGCTGGGTAGGTAATGTAGTCATTCCGGGAGTTGTTTCGATATTTTCAAGGAATCGATTCTCCATCAGGATTAGCTTCAGGTACAAGAGTGTCTTTTAGACCTTCCCCCTTCATTTTCCAGTCTTTTTCGGTTCACTCCGTTCGCTCGTTATCCCGCTCGCACACTGTTAGCTTTCCGGTGTTCATCCGACCTATCATACTTTTGGAAAGTCTCCCGTTTCATGCCAATAATTACTTCGATGCATCGATGTAACATGCCGCACTTCATAACAAGGTAAAAGATCCAGTTTGAACCAACCTCAAAAGAAAATCCATTCGAACTTGTGATACAAAGACTTACAATGTTTTATGGTGTGGGGGGATGGGGAAGAGGAAGGCGTTGGTGAAGAGCTGTAATCCTTCATGCGAAGTGATTCTGATGAAGCATGCAATCCATACCACGATTTCATTTTCTGCAGATTGAAAAAGTCTGGAGTACATCAACAAGTGATACAGGAACGACCATCTAGAAAGTCTCCAACCAAAATGATGGTGATAGTACAGAACATCATGAGTAACACCGTCTCGGGTAGATAAGGTTTGTGTCTGTGGTAGCTGAGACCAGCATATAAGGCATTAAAAGAGATGGTTGAACTGAAATTCTCTTGGATAGAGAGGTGCACATATGATGCTCGTATCCGTGATGACAAGACGTTATATTTATTTGGGGATCTGCTGGCATGATCTTGAACCTTTCGTGTTCGAGCATTCGAAAGGATTGGGTGACCATAGCGGAAGTAAAACATCGCAAGGAAGCCAAAACGAGTTGACTTTGATCGGCGACCTGCAAAGATTCCAAGATTCCAAGATTCCAAGATATCGAGGTATATCTTGCTGCGACCTCTTCCTGCGACGCTGCATTCAAAGAAATCCTCGTTCAGGTATCAATAAAGAATGGCATACGTTCAACTGCGTGAATGTAAAGACGCAACATTCCCAATGATATCAATGCTACTTCATTTTGAATGTCGTGTGGTTGTTTGTCAATCGGAATGCCTACTGAGTTGGGTTAAGTGATCTCTCGAGTCTCGAAGGATTCAATAAGTAGTATATCTTCCCAAATATCACATCACGCAAGGATTCCCAATAAAATCGATGTTGCTTTATATTCAATGCTGTGTTATCGGTCGGAATGCTCCCTTGGTTAACAAATGATGAGGTTTCCCCAATCTTAACACAACGAATCCCAATGGAATTAATGCTGCTTGTTGCTTGTTGCTTGTCGCTTTATATCTTCAATGCTGTGTTGTCAATCGGAGTTGATGCCTCAGTACCTGGTAATTGCGATGATCTCAAAGGTAAAGAATGAAAGCTAGGTAAGTTTTCCCCAGATTTTTGTCCTCAGTTGTCTCAGTCTCAGTTGATAGAAATCCCAATGGTATGGCCCTTCTTGTGAACCTCGAGCCCCGGTGGAATAATTGATATCAATGCCTCAGGCAAAAGCTACAAACCATCTCAGATTTTATGCCCACCAAAACACAGAAACCGCGATAAGAAGAAAAAAATCAAGATCGATCAACTCACATTCATTAAAATTCCACATTCTTTCCACAAACCAACCAACTTCAAATCTTCCACTCCTCCAGAACCGTAAAGATGTTCGCTCTCCGCCGCAATGTTTCATCCACCCTCTCTCGCAGCTTCTCCACCAGCGCTCGCAATAATTCCTTCGCCAAACTCACACTTATTGGTCGTCTCGCTGATAAGCCTGAAATAACTGCTACAAGCCAAGGACAAGAGATCATGAAATATGCGGTTGGTACTAACACCGGCAGAGGAGAGAATCAGAAGACTAGTTGGTTTCGGATAGTGAGCTTCTTGCCAGAGGGACCACAGAGAGATTTCATTTCGAATCTGGAGAAGGGGTAAGTTCTTTTAATCTCTTAATAGCTGGAGAGAAAACCACTTAGGAAAAAGCCTCTTCAGTATGGGTACATCTCATATGTGAATTTTAGCAGAGGCAGAGGCAGATGTTGAGCTCGGAAATTCAAAGAAAGGATATCTCAAAGGTATCCAATGCTGATGTGTGTTTAGAACCTTGGTCTATGTAGAAGCTGAGGCACAAATGAATAACTACCAAGATGCCGATGGGAAGAACAGAAGTTCTATGAGCGCAGTTCAGCGTAAGTACTCCCTCTAAAATACCATTAAACCTTACCAAAGCACTAGCTAACCCAGATCAAACAGAGAAAATCGACGTCCTCCAATACAAGAGGCCTCAAGATGCAAGCGCATAGATCAATTGGCCATGAATATATGAATTCTATGAGAGTTGGAATGGATGACGGGATGTAACAAGACTTACTTTTCGATTCGCGTGTGTATGTAATATCGAATTTGGGCGGCGCAAAAGGTACTATACTTTCAAGGTAGTATGTAAGGGAGGATGTCGAAGAGAATATCACCGGTCAAGGCACCTTTCTCAATAAGGGTATCACAAGTCAGCTACCATCTCAAATTATGAATTTACTTTCTTCACTTCACATTTGATTCGGTCATTGATTTCAATTTTGATGATTATAAATTACTAAAACATGCAATTGCTAACATTATCCGCTTTGCCATCCTCTCACATTTGTGTAACGAACATGGGAAACTCTCCTTCTGATCTAGAAGGAGCAAAAACCATGTTCAGAGGCTGGCGCTATCCAAAAAGAAGAAGAAAAACAAATAAAGAAATGAAACAACGCGCTGTGTCTACCAGTCTAATAACTGCCATCATATGATATCTTTTCTCATCACCAAGATTGGAAGAACGGACACCTTAGGGTTAGAGCTCCCTATCTTGAGGCATTTCGTTTCTCTCCGATCCATGCGGAAAAGATCATAAATGTTGCAGACACAGGAAGCAAGCGCACAAAAAACTCCAAACTGCTATGTTTGTGTCGATATAATGCAGAGTGTTGACCATGAACCAGGAGCCACTGTTGACTTCATCCCATTCAAATCCCAAATAATACCATCAAAAAATGGTGGGAATCGAACCCACCAAGGACAGAAGGAAAGAAGTCGTAGCTCAAGGTCATGATATCAACAACTCTACAAGCTGCTCCAGGAATCACGACACCGATTCAACTGAGAGCCCATCATCAATACTAGATTGTTCAAAGATGGCATGAACAACCAGTCCAGGAAGTTTGGTACCGTTATTCTTCCTGGCACCGCCCCTCTTATCCGCCAGTTAAGGGGCCCTTACGCTTCTTGGCAGCGGGTTGGTCTTCTGGCCCACCATCGCGCTTTTCGTGAGCGGAATTTGGGTCACCAGCGGGACCATCCCCGTCGCCATCCCCGTCGTCATCCCCGTCGTCATCCACACGCGTTCTAGGGCCCCTTTTGCCCTTTTTCGAGTCTGGCTTAGCGGGGTCTTCAGGCTGTCTAAGACGCCAGAGACACTCACCCTGCCTTTCCTCATCCCCAACAATACCTGCATCATCCTCCTTGATGAACAAGTCATTGTATTGGGTCTTGGACAAAGTCTGGCGGATAAGAGCCTCCGCACTCGTCCACTGCTCGACATAGCCGTCGCTTCCCGCCACAACCCCTTCAAATTTTTTGACACACGTTGTAAACATTCTTGTGTATGCGTCAACAATGACCCTGTTGTTGGTCCAACCGTTCCGCCCCAACAAACTGACCAAAAACCAGGCAGCGCCCTCACGGGCTCCTGGATGGAGCTTTTGCAGCCAAGCTCGGGAACCCACAACATCGTCCCCTCCACGAACAAAATCGTATTTGCCCTCTACGTAGTTCAGGGTGGGATCTTTGTTGCTGGTCTCCGGCCAGACGGCTTTCAAGAAGGTTAGCTTTTGATTGTCCCAAATGAGGAGGGATGACACGCAAGGAGGTTCTTACTCAGAGGTTGGTGACCACCAGTTATGGGCTTGGGGTTCCTTGGCCACGAAGGGACGGGTTGCTCTACGACAGGAGCAGCAACTACAGCCGGGGCATTATCACCAGCTGGGAGAGGGTTAGCAGGGAGAGCGGGGAGAGGGGCAGCGGCGAGCGGGGCAAGGTCAGCGGGGAAGGGGGCAGCGGCAGCGGCATTGGGGAGAGGGCCAGCGGCGAGCGGGGCAAGGTCAGCGGGGAAGGGGGCAGCGGCAGCGGCAGCGGGGACGATGAGGGCAGGGTTCCCGAAAGGTATATCTGGTACGATTATTAGCAAGCAGAACAATGCAAACAGGAGCAGTATGAAGATGTGATTAAGGGCGGTAGAGGGGGTGAGGGAGTTCGATAGGGTCAATTATATACTAACCGAGGTTGATATAACGGCGAAGGCCCGCAGCGTCGATTCCAGGTACGTTGTTGATTGACATTGTGAATTGAATGAAGATGTTGTAAATGGTTGAGATTTACTTAGAGATAATTGTAGGATGAGATATGAATGTGGTGAAGATGAATGTGATGAGTGTGAATGTCAGCTACTAGAATTCGAAATGACTGGGGTCTGGGAGGGATACTTATACCATGATTCTTAAGGGCATTTTCTCAATTTGCACTCAGACTAACTAGAGGTTTAGTAGTATCTAGATCAACTAGATCAACTAGTTAATGAATAGAAAATTTCATCAGCCATGGTATCATTCAAACTTACTTTGGACTGTTGATCTAGCCAAACCTAATAACCCAGTGTGACAGATAACCGTTCAATGGTAAACGTATAGCATTACGAGCATTATCCGGGGCATGTATGAAGTGTTGTAGATCTACATGACCGGAAAATCCTAAGAAACCTACTTGTCTTACCTTTTAGACAGTATTTTCAGAGCTCATTGAGATTTTTGGGGCAGGTGCTACCGAGCTGAGTCACTCTTGGGTTCTTTATTCATTTAGACAACAGGTAAGTAGATGCTAATTTAGTGTTGACGTTATTCAAGATCAAATTCTGTGACGATTCTAAAAAAGCTTGGGTACCTGGATGGCAACAGGCAAGTGTTGACAAAACTTAAAATCAACTTTCAAGTAGTGCAAGCACCAGCTCTGGCAAGAAAGAGCAAGGAACAACAAGTGCAGCGCTAGTCTTTGAAGCCATGTAGTTTCCATTGGTAACGAAATATTCGTCCTCCGATAGACTCCTGAAAGCTTGCTCCGTCGAGTGATCTACTTCAGTGTTCTGTAGAATGTTGGGTATCAATTTGATGAGAAGATTCCAAGTAATGCTGCCATCTTTTCCACATGTCGATATCATCACAGTAGATATCTATACAGTCCTCAGAACATATGTTACGAGTAGTCTCAACTTCAGGATCGTTAACTCACTTGGCATGCGTACCTAAGAATACCACTATTCGCTTATTTTCGAAGCCGATATCTTTGACGGATACAAGTCATGGATTTCGAGATGAACAAAATACTCGTATTCAAAATAGTTCAGCCTATGATTGACTAACAATGACTAGCTCTTGATACAGAAAACCCTTTCGAGCTATACCGAGTCGCTGTTGACCAAGGTTTGATGAGCTAGAACAATCTAGCATATATGCTAACAGACATAACTAAACTAAATCCCTCATCAACATATTCCTCGATTTCACTGCATCTCTACGAGTTACTGAACATCGCTGGATGACCATGCATATAAACCCTATCGAAATTTACAAATCTATTTCTCCAGAAAGCAGGCATTCAAACGATACCTATGAACAGACCCATCAAATTCTTCCATCGCTGTGAATCCGAGATTAAAAACTCCTTGTTCTCAATTGAGTAGATCACTTATGTGAAAGAATAGACTTTATGTCAACACCATAAAGGGAGAGCGCCAACATAAAACCATCCCAGATGGAAACTGCGCGCTAATTATGCAAGTCATCACTCAACTCGTCTGAAAGCCCCCAATTTACTCCGATTCATGATCTAGCGTTTCAAGTATCAAACCAAGAAACTAAGGATTCATACTGAAATTGCGTTATTGTGGGGAGAGCTAAGAAAAAGCGTATGGCGTGCACTCCGGCTTGCAGATTGGGCCAAGCATTTCCATAGTTCCAGATCACATCATAGTACAAATGATCCGTGTATTTTCATACTGAAAAGGTAGCGTGAGTGGAAGTGTCCAGTTATGAGGATCTTCTTGAAGAAGAATAGGCAGAGGTAGTTGATTTATTGCATTGAACAAATAACACTAAGCTGCCTTTTTTGTTTGAGCTGCTTGGTTTTACTCGGATGTCGACGACCCAAAATTCGTGTTGATGTGCTTGTTGTCGTAGATACCGAGTGTCTAACCCATATGGATTTGAGAAATGGATTCTGCAGGTAATGATGTATGATGAACAGTGCTATCAAAACATGTCGACTAAAGCGCATTGCGAAAGGCTGAATTTCTGCGCATATAATATCAAGAAAGTCTGTATTTAGACAAAATAAAACTGTATGAAACCTGTAAAATATGAAACATGAGGAGAATTGACAAAAGGAAATGTACGTATTCAAGGATTTATTCACAAGGATTTATTCACAAGGATTTATTCACAAGGATTTATTCACAAGGATTTATTCACATCCAAGAGGATTGTTCGAGTCTGATTTACATAATTTTTACTCTATCGATATGGCTATCGTCACAATGGCACCGGGATACCTTTCCTCACAATAGGAATATTTTCCAGTATTCTCATGGATTTAATGATACCAGTACCACAGGTACACGGTAGATGAATCGGGTCATGACGTTTTCTGCTGCTCTACCCTATAACAATGCCGCAGGTGTGTGGGAAAGTAGATGAACTGGGAGATGAAACTTATGATTAATTGCCTATCACTGTATCACTCAATTGCCAATCCCATTGTTGTAGGTGAGCGATGAGGTCTACGAAACGCGAGGTAATCGTTAAATCCGTTGCGCCGAGTTCGAAGAGTGCAGGGGAATCACGGAAATTATGAGCAAAGGTGTCGCAGAGGCGGTGTGGCGGGCGAAGGGAAGACACTCGACGAATGGTGCAAGGACAAGAGGACATGAGTCGCGTTTGGAAGTTGTATGTTGAAAGGCATAGGAGATATGCAGCAGACGTGCGGAGAATCGGGAACAAAGGGGGAAGACTATTTTGAGAGGAATCAAATGTGAAACCAAGGGAATGAAGCTCACATGGGAAAGAATGCGGGGAGACTGTTGTAAGGGAATAAATCGGCGACTCGAAAGGGGTGCGAACGTATTGCAGAAAGCCCATGAAAAGCTAGATGTGCAAGATCGTATGTAAACCTAATTCAAAAATTTAAAGCCAACCAAAAAAGATACTAGGAAAATGGTGGGATACAATAAGTTTACAGTGAGCACATATTCAAATTTCGGGTATTATTGCTGGAATTTGCATGTTGTAGGTTTATGGTCGCTACTTCCCCTTGATGTTTTGTAGTCTCCAATTGAATTTAACTTTGACCCCATCCCAAGAACAGTTATCGTTCTGAGGTAAAGGAAATATCGTCAACAAGTCTGATTACAGCTAAATTTGATCAAGCTTCTTGTACATTTGAGCCATGTAGCCTTCTGGTAAATAGTAACTGGAACGCAGAATGCGACTTATTCAACTAGCTAATTGATTCTTTGACCAGAGTGACTCGATGAGATCTCCATAATAGATTTTTGCAGTAAGGATATTTTAAAATACAGGTTCGTGACCCCGCTGCCATGATGGTACCTAGTACTCACAATAAAAGAAGACCATTTACAGTCACCAGGATTGGTGGGCAAAGATTCTCCGAATTTCGGGCTGATTTGAGATCGACCAAACCATCAGTTATTCACCTTTCATTTTTCACCGCTGGAATGCAAATAATACAGATTTCTACGCTGTGGGGTAAAGCAAACGCATGAAAGCTGTCCTCGCCCAATATCGAGCTTCCATAAGATCAACGTTAATGAATAGTCATTCTTCTTTTTCCGTCCTTAGATCCGGATTATTCACAAGAGCAACCTGGATCCAATCTCATGAGTTCCCAAGACTTTTCGTGCTTATATTTGCATCGTTAATCATCTCTCTGTCTAATTTGGAGACTCTATCGAACTCTAATTTGCACTAGAAATGAAGCAACTGCTTTATTTCCAATCTATTTGGCCCATTCGCTGATTTCACTTTTCATGCCATAGTCTCATTCAGTACAGAGCGTTCTTATGGAACCATTGAGTATCGATTTAAATTCGGAAAACAAACAACTACCTTGTTGGCCTTTGACTTGGTTGATTTGACGATGGTACTTTACTAGACGCAAATACGGACATGATAAGAAGAACGCCAACAAAATTCTTGATGAAGATACAGAGGTCAAGAAATGTTCACAATATTTACCATTTTTTGATTCGCCATCTCAAAAACGATCACCTATCTATTCTCAAAAACTCTAAGAAATGGAGACTTGCGTCATCTCAACCCGTGGAAGTCTCGGCATGAATATATGATGATTCAAAACTTTATGTTTACCTTCGTGTGATTTACTTATCCGGTACATCCTTGAGTCTGTTAATCTCTGGAGTGCATGTAACGGGACCTGAGTTTTGTTCCTGTACCGGGAATAGGAATCGTGTAGCCCCCAGCTTGAAAGCTAGTTTCCTTGGCGCCCATAAACATTTACTTTGATAAGGTTCACGAAAAGAACATAGCACAGATGACGCCTGTGGAACTCCTTCACACACGTACAGTAGAAGCAAAAATAAAAAATAAAAAAATAAAGTAAAACGGTATGTAAAGGATGATAAAAATGTTCAGCGACAACAATGGTGATGGTATAAAAGGAGGCATGCCGTTGTAAGCGAGTTCATAAGTTTCACCGGGAATGCGGCTACTAAGGTTTCCCTGGATTACTAATTGGGCTGACGGCCTTCTATTAAGCGCGAGAAGCGTGCTCGAATGAAGAATAATTCTAACGCGTCATATGAGATTCCGGTCTAGTTTAGACGCCTGCTTAATGAGTTTGCCGAAGAAACTCCTGAATGATTTGTGGCTGAAGCTATGCGTGGGACAACTGGGCATGCTAGGTTTGTTCAGGTCACCGTACCCAGTTTTTGCCTCGAGTCTCAAAGCAGGGCTAGGATGGATAGATGGACCTGATTGAAGTGTGGCTGAATATATGTTTGGAGCGTGTGTTTAGGTCGCCGTATCTAATCCTCTCGATTCTAAATCTTGGCTGTATTGCAGGTGAGGATACCTAGCCCGAGATACTAAACAAGAGCCACACTATCCATAGACCCAAAACCAGCAGCCACACCACCCTCTTCACTCTTATCACCCTTTGTTCGGAGAAGATATCCTGCTTCCTCGTTATGTAAGATTTGCGAGGTTGTTTGATCCCATAGACATGTTCCGTAAATACCAAGTTCACAGATTACACCACCCTTTTCAATAATACCGTTTCTCAAAATCATGTTGTGGACAGGTGGGGGAGTGATGATTTCCATCAGGATGAAGGATTTCCAATGAGACTCCGGAAGGGACTTGAGAAACGGAGGGATTGCGGAGCGGTAGGTGTTATTACCGCCACCTTCTCTTTGAGGTTTGAGGACATATCCGTTACAGCGTTCTGGATCGACAGCGATTTTACGAGCTTCGAGTCCTGCTGGAGTTTCATCGAGTGGAAAGATGTTTGTAAATGTGTCTTCCAGTTTCTCGAGATCTGCATCATTTGTCTTGATGAAACGATCCAGGATTGAAGGTGTAGAGGGAGTTCTTGGTGTAGCAAGTACTTGTTGAACTTTCTTGGCTCCAGCCAATTGAGTCAAAATTGATGGGCATTTAATTGCATTTGACCGCTCGATTTGAAAACGACCTTCCCAAGCGGATTCAGTTGAGTAATCTTGGGGACCATATCCCGCACGGAGATAGACCACAGCAACCTCAAATTTCTTCGAGGGATTACTTGGTGGTGAATATAACAACTCTCTCTTTGGAGTCTGGGCTATTGTGGTGTGTGCGAGAACCTCTGAAAATGCTAGTCGAAATACTGGGACGCCGTGCTTTTGAAGTTCATATTCAAGGTGTCTTTGATCAAAGATATTTCTTTCTGGTGTTTGAACCAAGAAGATTGTGCAGTAATCGTAGTCAGAGTTGGGAGTGGCTCCCTTATAGTGTTCAAAAGCCGATAACAATCCTAATGCTAATGATCTGGTACTTGTATTCTCAGGGAGATTTAACGATTTAGTTGCATCCTTATTGAAAAGATTATAATCACCCAAGGAAAGATATCTAACAAGATGGTCAGTCATGCAGAAATTAATCCAGTATTGATAGACACAAACTTATGCAATTGTGAAGTTTGAGAGGATAATCCTCCAAATGAAGAAGCAATAGTATTGAATTCGACCTGCTTAATCGTAGGCGTTGCATCCGATGTTTCCTGATGAACCATGTAATCTGATCGGAAAAGGCCCAAAGAAAGATTCTTTACAATCAGTATTTCTCAATCACTTGGAAGTAATTTGGTGGTCAAGATAGTATACCTGAACATAACCTTCACTCTTGACTTTTACATGAACACGCCAAAGTTCGGCGATGAAGTCATCTACTTCAAGGATTCTGAAAATAGTTAGAATTCACGCAACGCACACATTGAAACAGAAAAATGGTAAAGCGGAATTCCATCGAATCTTACTCTTGAACGATATCTTTAAGAAAGGCCTCATCTTGAGAAATCGATGCGTATAAGAGATTATAAGCTTTCTGGACCGATTTGGCTTGCTCAAAGCATATTCGAGGAAAGGGACTTGGAAAGAGAGTGACTGGAGCAGTAGTTGCTAAGACACCATGAGGATCTGCTTCTGTAGGCAAAAATGTCGGTGGAGGCCTTACAGCCAATCCATGAGCTATAGACCAATCTTTGATGGTTACGAGAAGTTGTTCTGATTCTTTTGTCGAAATCTCGGGAGGATATGAAGATGTCATGATGAGCTACAGTTTCGAAGGTTGATTGAGGGAATCAGTGTATGGTTGATATGAAAGGTTATGTTGTCCTAGGAAAACGACGATAAACACGTAGATGATGTCTATGGGATCGAGGTTGAGAAGATTTGATAATGATATCGGTGGTCTTCTGCTTAGATAATTTGTCATCACATCAGTCACGACATTGAAGAAATAGGTCGATCCACTTCGAATGAGATCTGTTAGTGGGGAAAGGTTCACAAGGCTGAGTGAAAATTATGCAAGGCTAAAAGTACCGATAACGATAAGAAATGTATCTGCTCCGTGATCATCTTACCAGTATTAAAAGCTTTTGGAAGGTTCACCAAAGGAATAGGTATTGTATACGTAGGTTCTAGGTAGGCAAGTGGGTAGCAAATACACCATTCTTCAACTGTTGCAATACCAATATCTAGTAGGAATATTGACTTTTCAAATATGAAACAACACATTTTTTTCTCTGGAAATAGATGCAAGACAGCCTCGACAGAATGACCTTGAGCTCTGTTATCACCACGTGATTGTCATCATGGCCCACTCCTTGATCAGATAAGTCGCAAGGCTGAAGACCCCTTTAGATTATAGCAGCAAGCACGCATTTTCGTGATTGATGGCCACGAAAGCTCGCGTCAGTCTTCAATTCAACTTCAATTTCTTATTTTCTGGCTCAAGCTTCCCCTCCTCTTCCCCCTCCCCTCTTATCCTACCCCTCTGATCTCTTCAACTTCAACTTAACCGCCGTCTCTACGATTCTGGAATAGAAATTTGATGAGTTTCGTGCCACAATACCTTCTCATACGAAGAGAGAGAGATTTCGCATTATTTGCTTCTTTCTAATACCAGTTATTTATTCTTTTCCCAGGAGCGCAAAGTCGCCATATAAATGGTTCCCGTCGTACCATTGGTATTGACATGACTTCAACTTTAATTATTTACACAGCTCGACCCATTTTCTACCAATTCACTTATTATAGCTCGATCTACGTTTGATCCCTAGATAAATCGACGACTAAACTTTTATCAGACTTCAATTCAAACCTTTTATTATACCACGCACACTCTCTAATGTGAGCAATCCACATCCTTACCACATGTTACCTCCAACCTTTACTCTTCACATCAGTTCATTCTCTTATATTTAATAAATTCGGCCTTTCAGAATAGAGGTGTTACTCTTCGCCGTCATTTATGACCATAACTAACCATCTTCCTATAGTTCGCGAGTCTCACGTTCTTCGTTGGCTATCACAGCTACCGCTTCCGTCGCCAAAGCTTTCCTCATGCCCAACAGCGAACTTGGATCACCTTAATACAACAATGGAGGCCGACGACCCCTGGTCATGGTCGACTGACAGGATAGTTCAAGAGTTTTGCACCGATCAACGATCTTGGGAACTTCGCGCAGCCTCTACTCGTATACCCGACCCAGTGTTTTTAGAGAAAGCTTTTCGGGAGAACGAAATTACGGGAGATATCCTTCTAATTGAGATTGATGACAAGAGTCTACGGGAAGATCTGCAAATAACCAAACTTGGCTGGCGGTCTTTCATTCGATATGGAATTGAGCAACTCCGCGAACGAAGCGCGAAATATAAGGTCTGGTTGAATAGGGAACGTGCTTCTGCTTTGGTTGCAGAGAGATACAGTAATAGCTTACCAAGTGTATCTTCTCATGCCGATTTCAATTTCACCATTAATTCGACTGTGCCCATTCACATGCCAGCTGATATTTCCGGTATCCCAAACATCCCTAGTTTGCAGCCTCTGAGGCTTTTTACGGAAGATGAGACTGAAGGGCCAATTCGCAATTCGAGCCAAGGTGTCGAGAATGTGTCTATGTCCGAAGGAAACAACAACAAGCAACAGAAGCTAGATGATGATAACACTCACGGCGCAAATCGGGATGGCCCATTGGAACCTAATAATTCTGACCCTCTCTGCATGACGCCCCCTCTTCACCCTCCGCATTCAGAAGATGAATCTCCGAACAAGCAAATTCTTCTCGAAACTTTAGTCCATGCTTCCAACGAGGTGCAACCTACCAAGACGCGCAAGCGCATTGCCCCAACACTCATTACAACGGCCATCGATCAAACAAGAGATCGCACAATACCCACCGAAGCTGATACTGTTCGCATATTCCTCCATTCACAACTCGATCAGGGTTATTTGGGTAATTCGCGCATCTCTGTAGACAATGTTTTCTATGGCAAAGTTGCTGCAGGCGAACAAATTCTGCCGGGTGAAATGGCTCTTGAATTCCAAGAACGGAGCTCCATCTCATTTGGCCGTCGTTTATATGTTCATAGCTTGATGAAACATTTTCTTCGTGTTAGCCCGGAACTTTTCAAGCGAAATCACAAGACCTTAATCGCCATTAAACCATATCGCTTGCGACTTGCCCCAAAACCTTCATTCACTTTATATCGCTCTAGTTCTGATACTACCGAAATCTCCCGGCAAGCTTTGGCATCATGGCCCGAGATCGATCCAGAAGCATACCCCATTAAACCTTCGAACGCCGGGAAATCGACCTTTGACTTTGATTCAAATGCGGAAGTTGATATTTTGACGAATGCGTATGAGGAACCTGGTGCTCTGAGTAAATACAACATGCTCAAGGATGATGATGAAGAGTTACCTTTGTACGGAGAATCTGGTTCAGAGAATGGTTTTGACACCGAAACTTGGGAGGCTATAGATGAGGAGGCTAAGGAGAGAGCTGCATATATCGAGAAGGAGAAACAAAAGAATAAGTTTCTAACCTCGCAAGAGGTAGAAGCGGCCGTTGATGCAGGTATCGCAGATCTTGTTTCTCAGTGGCAAGAAACAAAGCTCCCCAAACGTCGTCAAAAAGCATTCAGACTTTGGACGAAATCACGTAAGACAGGGTCAAAGCATGCAGATATTCTGAAGGCGCAGCAAGATTTAAAACACCTTGTTGACAGACGCATCCCCAAACTTAAAGAAAATATAATACTTGGTCAGTGGTCAAATGAGCACCAGGTACGTTACCAAACCCGCATCATGGAAGCAACAATCTTTGATCGAGAGGATTTGATCTATACGATCGCGCTTCTTCAAAAGAAGTCGCCACCTCCAAGATTGGCAGCAGATATCCCAGTCAAACCAAAGAAGACTATCTTTTCCGGTAACCAGAGCGACTCAGGAGAATCAATACATAGTGAGTCTTCTGCTGTCGAAAGTGTGCATGATGTTGGCGATTTTATTGTAGAGGAACTCGACCTTGCCGATGACGAAGAAGATGTGACCATGTCCGATGATAGTCTCCCAGAAGCTCCAATGACACCATCTCGAGGAAGAGCTCAACCACGATCTGAAGCATCTGTCCGGAATGGTTACATCAGTGAAGAAGACCACAACATGACCTCGTTATCTGATGAGGAGGAACTCGAATCACCCGAGCCAATTGAGCACTCCCCTTCAGATAAAGTCAAGAGTGAGCCGAAAGTTCTGCTATCAGCATGCACGCCTCAAAAGAATCGCATTGAAATTGACTTGGTAACGCCAGAGAGCAATCGAGTATCAAAATTGAACTTGAATCACACATCTTCAAGTTTTGTCAACCCGATCGTTCTTTCATCCGAATCTGACCGAGAACGTCATTCCGGGAGACCTATTTTAGATCTAAACAATCTTCCATCACTTTCAACACCGGCCGCAGTCTCTCGATTTGAATATGCGACTTGGGAGGATTCTAAAGACCGAGACCGACTCATCATTACAGTTGTAGACAAGCTGCCAAATCAAATGCAGAAGTCACTGTTTGAGCTCATTGCAACCATGGATGACGAGACAAAATTAAGAACTCGCATAGAAGAATCCATAGAACCTGGTCACAAGACAAAGGGTTTGGACGAGCAGTCGGGCAAGGCATTATTGACTCTTATCAGACTATTCTGGATTTTTATTGATTGCAAGTTTCACCTGGCAGATGAAGGATGGATGCTCTTCGCTGCCGATTCAATTACCAGTGACGACTTCAACTCCCTCGGTCATTTCTATCGCCTTTGCAAATCATTACAAGATTACTTCAACCCAAAAATACGTCTGAAGTTTCCTATGTCGAAGTTCTCCTCGGCGGTTGCAATAGTGTCTGGTGACGATGAAGATGAGGATGGCGAACCTCAAGGCCCAGTCAAGAGAAAACGTAAATCTGTTAGGTAAGATACTACAATTTTTATGGAATACAGTTTGTTCATGACTAATAGACGATAACAGTACAAGTGATAGTGAGTTTTCTGAAGGGGAAGATGACTCTCCAAGCAAAAAGAAAATAAAGTTCTTTGAGGATGCAGATGCTCGGAACTTGCGAGAGCAAGATAGAGCACGAGTAACTGCACAAGAAGAGCGTAAGAAACAACTTAGAGCTAGATTGAGAGAATCCGATGATGTTGGAGATGTGGCACTAGATCGCCACATTATCAATGAGGGCAAATTCGATTATCAAGGTTACATTTACGTCGATAAAGATATTGGCAAGCGCATAAAACCTCATCAATTGGAAGGTGTAAGATTTATTTGGAATCAAATTACTGCAGATGGTGAGGCGACACAAGGCTGCCTTCTGGCACACACAATGGGACTTGGGAAAACCATGCAGACGTGAGTATGGCGAATCATTTCCTGCAATGTGTAACTAACAATTTGCCAGGATTACTATACTAGTCACACTCGCTCAAGCGGCATCTTCAATAGATGAGTCCGTCTCATCACAAGTTCCGGAAAGTCTTCGTGTGTCAAAAACAATCATCCTTTGTCCTCCTGGACTGATTGCCAATTGGGTGGATGAAATTCTTACTTGGTCACCAGATGATATCCTAGGGGATTTGAGACCGGTCGATTCAGCGTCTGACCTTAAAAGCAGATTCTGTGCTATTGATGATTGGTTTGAAGAGGGAGGGGTTTTGCTCATAGGATATGATATGTTCCGCAGATTCATTGCTCCACCGAAGTCAAAGCCGGATAATCCTATGACACCTTCCATGATCAAGAAGTTCGAGCGGGCCAAGACTAAACTTCTTGAAGGTCCAAACATTGTCGTGGCCGATGAAGCGCACAAGATGAAGAATTACACTTCTGCTTTGAACATGGCCGCCACCCAGTTCAGAACCAAAACCCGCATTGCATTGACTGGATCACCTCTTGCCAACAATGTAGAGGAATACCATACAATGGTTGAGTGGGTTGCACCTAATTATCTTGGTCCGAAGATTGAATTTCGAAAGAAATACAAAGAACCAATTGAGCAAGGCCTATTTGCTGATAGCACTCGGAGCGAGAAGTTCAGAAGTCAAAAAATGCTTGAGATTTTGAAGGCCGATTTATCCTTGAAAGTACATCGTGCAGATACATCAGTCCTTCGAGACGATTTGCCACCGAAAAAGGAATTCACCATCAATGTTTCCCTCACTGAACTACAGAAGCAAGCATATATCACTTATGTGCGCTCAATGTCTTCACAGAAACCTTCTCGAACGAAGTCTGGAGAGCTAAAACAAACAACTGTATGGTCATATATCAATATACTGACTCTGCTTTGCAATCACCCTTTTTGTTTCAAGGCAAAATTGGATGCGCGAAGCAACGAGTTGCAAGGAAGTTCTCAGGCCAATCTCCAAACTAGTACTACATCTCGCACTCGAAAGAGTAAGCTAATGGAACCTCAGGATGTGACAGATCTTGAGAATGATCCAGAAGCCTGGAAACTTGGGGTCTCAGAAGATTTAATCTCGGCAGAAGCAAAGGTTTTTGGGCCTGTGCTGGGGAGCATTACAAGCCCAGAACTGTCAAATAAAGTCCGGATTCTTTGTCAAATACTCGATGCTTCCAGAGCGGTAGGTGATAAAGTTCTGGTGTTTTCCCAAACACTTGTAACTCTTGACTTTCTCGAACTTATGTGCAGGGATCAAGGCAGAAAATATGCAAGGCTCGATGGCAAAACTGCTATGAACAAACGCCAGGCACTTGTCAAAGATTTCAACTCCAATGATTTGGAGCTCTATCTGATTTCGACTACTGCTGGTGGCTTGGGCTTGAATTTATATGGCGCTAACAGGGTAGTTATTTTTGACTTCAAGTACAATCCGATTAACGAAGAGCAAGCAATCGGCAGAGCATATCGTATTGGACAGAAGAAACACGTGTTTGTTTACCGTTTGATGGCCGCTGGTACTTTCGAAGGCAGTATCCAGAATAAAGCCGTTTTTAAAACGCAACTTGCTTCTAGAGTCGTTGATAAAAAGAATCCATTATCATGGGCCCAGAAAGGCTTGGGAGAGATTCTCTTTGAACCAAGAGAAATCCCACAAGAAGATCTTTCGGAATTTGAAGGAATAGACCGCGTCGTCCTTGACACCATTTTGAGTCTCAAAGAGAACAAGGGGGCAATTTTGAAGATTATCCAATCTGACGATTTTGAGAAAGACGATGATTACAAGATGACACCCGAAGAGAAAAGAGAGGTTCAGCAAGAGGTTGCCGAAGAACAACTGAAGCGCTCTGATCCTAGAGCTTACGAATTACTCATGCGAAAGAGACAACGAGTCGCCATTAGTGCCGCAAATCAACAAGTTCAACAGAGACAGCCTCAGATGGCTTCTACTGTCAAGAGCGAAATGGTCATTGGTAGAAAGCTTGAGAAGAATCCCGAAAACAAGAACGGCAATTCAGACGTAGAAGAGATATCACCAGGACTTTTTGTAAGACACAATATCGATAGAAATCTGTTTCAGATCGCAGAAAGCTAATGTTTCATAGGCACAGCGAGGTTTCTTTAGGCAGCTTAAGAACATTGTCAGAAATACTGATCCACTCAAAAATGAGGACATAATTGGGCAAAGACATGCACATATTAGGATGGAAATCCAAACTTTTTATGATGATAAGCATGAATGGACTGATAGTTTTCAAAGAATGGTTTACCAAAGGGCTTGCGCATTCATTCGCCAAACCCCTGCTATTGCTCAACAGCTCTTTTCTTTAGAATTAGGTGCTGGTGATTTTTTGATGCAGGTTGCATCGTGGTGGGATAAGCGTCCAGAGCCAACACTGGCCACTGGTCAACAAGTTCAAAATTCAGTCCCATCAGATAACCCCGAAGAGCTCCAGACTTCAGTTTCATTGACGCAGAACGGCAATAGACAGGCCGCAGATGGTGACGATCAGATTGAGTCTGTGATGTCCCTAAAATCTGGCTCTTTGGGTGCAGCCAGAGGAGCACAAATGGAAGAGAGGACTGAAGCTCCATATCGTACGGTTGAGTTAGCTACTTCCCACGCAGCCACTTTCTCTGTCCAACAACAGCCTCCCGCATCTAGCTTGCCATTTGAGGAATCCAACAGACTGAACCAAGACGGTGGTATGATATCGGCGAAAAATAACGATGTTCCCGACATCCCATACGTCCCAGAAATCGTACCCAAGGAGCAAGATATTCTATCACAGGATTCCACAGGAGATATCCCCAATCACGGGTCCACTAACTTACTTGCCGAGGTAATACTACACCCTGTCGCACCTTCTGCTTTAATTACGACTCCGGTGGGTGAGGATAGGATATCACAATTTGCGGAGAATCAGTCTATTGGAGCAGTGCCCTTGAATAATTCGGTTGTGACAACAGTCAACACCAATGTCAAAGTGGACAAATCTGACAAACCTGATGATCCTTTCTCAACCACTTCATCATCAAGTGACGAAGTGCCATCAATCTCTTCTCCCAAAAAAGGACTTCTTCAAAGAATATTCGGATCATAATTGTGCCTAAAACTAACATACTTAATTACAGACCGGAATGTTCCAAGCCATGAATCGACAGCCGCAATCACTGAGGACTCCTGTGGTAACCCCCAAAAAGAAGAAGAAACATCGGGGAACCATGCATTCTGAAGACTCAGAAGTAATGCGACAGATTCAACAACGACGATTAGCTCGAGGAGAAACAAATCGTGCTTCTAGCCCTTCCCAAGCTAAAAACCCTTCCACTAAATCCTCGTAAGGTGGTGGTGCATTGATAAAACC
Organism: Botrytis deweyae; assembly: GCF_014898535.1. Lineage (NCBI taxonomy): Eukaryota > Fungi > Ascomycota > Leotiomycetes > Helotiales > Sclerotiniaceae > Botrytis > Botrytis deweyae. The sequence goes on from NW_024066210.1 coordinate 76,954, forward strand.
AGCGTCATTTTCACGGCCTCGAAGTTAACACACTGAAAATATCAATTTACTTTCCGCTTTCCTTTCCTTTTTGATACCCGATGTACAATAACAAACATCATCAACAACATCTTTCTAAAAACATTTTGAGCGAACGAAACAAACAGCAAATATGAGGGGCACGTTATATTTTTAGGGGTTCTGGAGTTGGAGGGATGAAGCGACAACTCTAAACTTTACTGGGAATTGAAGGTCGATTCTTATTTTTCTTCGTTATGATACCACATTGTTATTTTTTTTTGCGATATGAGGAAGGGCACTGGCAGACATTTACATGGAGGTTGATTTGATATCAATGACTGACGTGTAGATGGATATGCATATTGTTTTCTCACGGGTTTTTCTTTTTTATTGCTCGCTTTTGCTCTTGCTCAATACGAGGATACGAATGAACATAGAAAACCCATGCATAGCTGCGCAAATAGAGCTTCGGGAGTTTGCATGGGCCAGGATAAATAAGGAAGGGATATGTAAATAATGAGGGGTGGGAAAATAATGGTGGTGGATACATAACCTGACCTGATCCTAACTTTCAGCGAACATACACTGATAGCATTTCAATTGATGAGAAATCCATGAGATGAAATGCAAATAACCAAATAAGTCTAAACACGTGTGTATATGTTTTTGGGTGTTTGTGAGATGAACGACGCAATGAATTTCTTGTGAGACTTTATGTACATTTCTTTAGGGTGAACAATGATACTTTCTATATCTCTAAGTCCTGGTCGGTATACCTGTAGGGGAAGGGTGGTGGGTAGGTAGATCGGTAGGTGGTAATGATATGTTTGTTGTGCGCTGTAAGCTGTGGGCTCGAATACTTATCGCAGTACAAGATGTAAAGTAAAAGATCAAGGGTCGATGAAGCGACGAATGGTAGATGATCTCCATTATTACCGCACCATCTTTGATCGAGGAAGATTTGAGAGAATTTCGAATATAAGTGAGGTGCGCTAATGCATACTACTTGGGGTGCGATAGAATGCCATTGCAACGCATAGCTCTTGCACGGAGTTGAGAGAAAGATAGATTTAATATCTGCGAGCTTCGAAAGCGATATGTAACATTTGAAAGGGGCTTGTTTTGCTAGTGATTGATTGATATTGCGAGCGCGAAAATGATCTTTGAGTGTTTCGATCGGGCGTGAGAGAATGTGGGATCTTGATGGTATGTATCTATCTAGTCGCGAGAATTTGAGGATGAGGGGTATGTATGGTTTTGGAAGCGGTTGAATTTGTGCGATTTGGGTAAATGATTGTGCTATTCCTGGATTCTTGTTCCACATCCTTTTGGTTTTTTGATAATTTATATTTCTTTCTGACGTTGGGAGTTATGATGCGTAGGTATTGAGAGAGCGGGCAGGAAGGTAAAGGATCTCGTTGCCATGCCTCGAGAGCTTTCAAACGATCTTAAGGAGGAATATGAGGAGGTCGTGGGTAGTAAGGAAATGTTGTAACGATTGGCAGGGCAAACATCTTTTCTTGTATTTAAACTGTTAAGAGAATGTGGTTATATTGATAATGGAAAATTGGTTTGAAGGTGCTGATAATGACGCCTAGATAACGAATGGCTAGGTGTATGAACGAGAATTAAAATGAGAGAATGGGCGAGTAGATAAGTGGGAAGATGGAGATCTCTTCTTGTTCATCTCTCTATCTATCTATTATATATATACTCTAGAGACTTTAGTCGGAAATATGGTAATAATGAAAATCTTCAAAGAAAACGAAATACTCGTTGTTAAGAAGATTTAATTTCTCGGCAAATTTAGTACGTCTCCTTAATATTGTTCTTGAGGCTTATCATTGTTCGCGACGATGTGGAGAAAAAAAATGAAGAGGACGAATATGAGAAATTCTTTGATAGCGACGCCAAAGTGATTGGTCAGAGGAAACATGGTTTTTCTAGAAGTTCCAGAATTTCTAAGAGGGGCATATGGAAGGTTTTGGGGGCACTTAAAAAGAGTAGTGCGCTTTTATTTCTCAGAAACTCGTTTGAGCTAGACCTGCTAAGTCCTAGAAATATTTGTACTACTGTTGTTGAAGTTCTCATGAAAGACTGGTTTGTTCTAGAAGTTCAGAGTCATCTGATAGAAGAAAATTGTTGTGAACAGTGAAAGAGAACGATCACGGCAAGGCAGTGATCCCAAGGCTGCCAAGAGATATGACAGATGTGTTGATCTCGGAGTGAATAGAAATGCGCTATAATTGCTTTAAGAGTGAAAGGATATCAAAAAATCGTATATCGTGTCGCAGAAACAGATGCTTCGAGTGTTGAGAAGAAGCTGTAATAATAAATTCCCTAACCGTCAAATACAGAAGCAAACCGGGTGCAAATAGCTCCGCAGTCCATAAAGACATATCTAATACCAAGCCGATTGAAAACCAGTTGGCCGTTCTGATTTCAATCATGACAGTATGTCCAATTACCAAGTCCTGAAATTCGATATTCACAACCTCGCTCTTTCCTCGACCCTCTCTCCGCCAACTTGCTCATTTAATTCCTTACTAATGCCCCTACTAATCCAATCACTAATCGCCATATTTGTGATCATCGGATTAACTCCGCTCGCACTTGGGAATACACTTGCATCACTAACGTACAAGTTTTCCACGCCCCAAACCTTTCCCTTGGGATCTACAACTCCATTTTCCGGGCGTGTACTCATGCGCGAAGTACCCATTTGATGCGCAGATGCAAATTGAGATGCTGGAGGTTTTGTGTTCATGGTAGAGAGTTTTGTGAGCCAAGCTTGGAAGGAAGGATCGGAAGAAAAGTCGTTTGAATTGGTGGAAAGAGAAGCTGGAGAACGAACGAAAGGCTCAAGACCCTGAATCGTGATATGTATTTCTCTTGCGCCGCTTACATAGCAGATCTTTGCCAAGGCAAGGACACCTTGCAGAATGTGACTTCTGTCAAAATCGCTCGGGGTGTATGAGATCCTTGGGACGCCGGTCTTGGCATCAGGATATACAAGTCCACTGTCGCGGTCCCGAGCGATGGAGATGAAAGCATTCATGTGGCGGTAGAAGAGAGATTTAAACTTATAGTTGAATCCGGTTGGGTAGTTGAGAAATGAGAGGGAGAGGGATGGCATCATACAAGTTGCTTCGAGTTTGACGCCGTGGCCGTGCGAATCGAGGTTTTCGAAAGAGCTACATACGCTTGTGAGGATGCCACCTAGTAGAAGGCTTATTAGCATAAAATTTAAGAGAAAAGAATTTAAGATCAAATTGACATACCTTCCCATGGCTTCACATCCTCGGGGAATACGGCGCTGACCATACTGACTGGATGAAGATATAAGTTCCTTCCAATTTGTGGATTCTGTTAATGTATTTTAGTAGGCTGTTAGTATGTGGAATAAAAGGAGAAAACTTACTGTAAGACCACTATTTTTCAATATAATAGGAGTCCAAAGGGTGCCAGTCGAGATGATAACTTTCTTCGCCTTGACAATAACTTCTCGGACTGTTTTACCAGATAAAGGGCCATCAACACCACCCTTAACATTCCTCGAAGTCCAAACTCCTTTCACTCCAACTGCCTTTTTCTCATCCAATTCGTCAAAAATAACATGATCAACCTTGAAACCTTCAACAAATTCTGCACCAGCATTCGCAGCATCTGGTAACCAAGACACGACTGGCCCTTGCTTCTGTGAAGATCCACATCCATTTGAGCAATGTCCACAATAATGTTCATGTCCTCCAGTGTTTTGCGGAACAGGCTTCGCATTAAATCCCAACTTTCTCGAACCCTCCAATAACACTTGGTTCCCATGATTTTGCCTTACATGTTCCGCACTAACACCCATTCTCTCACAAACTCTATCCAAACAATCCTGAAAATCCGTCGAACCAAAAAACTTCAATCCTCTATCCTCAGCCCATTCTTTCCTCACAAAATCTTGTGTTTGCAAACTTGCGCTCCAATTAATAGTTCCTCCACCTCCCCAATTACTACCCGCTACAATCGACATACTAGAATCATCATTTATAATCACCCCTCCATTTTCGAAGAGGTGAACACCCGAAGTCGCTTCGGACATTGGTAATTGTGAAGGAGGATAATAATAGGATTTCTCCACCACCAAAACCTTATGTCCATCTTCCGCCATATTCTTCGCACAAACTGCACCTCCGCATCCACTTCCCACAATCACAACATCTGTCTCAATAATCCAAGGTTCCTCGCCTGCCGGAAATTGAAGAAACTTATACTCGTAATGGGGACCTGGTTCATAATGATCGGGAACTTTGACAAATCCCGTGACTCGATCGAAATTCGGTGACGTTTTCAGCCAAATATTTTTACCTAATAAAGACATTGTTTTGGCAATGGCGCGGAGGGGAAAGAAGTATGAATTGCGCCAGTTCACAAGGATTGATTCACGGATGTTGATTGGATGAGACTGTAGGGGTGAAGCGTAGCCTGTGAGCATTAATGAGCCGAGGCGGGTATTGAGAGTGGTGAGAATGAAACCAAGGACTTTCCGAGCATCCTCACGAGCATATATGGTTAAAGCACGAAGAAGGATATCTTGAAAGGCTGGAATATCGGACGGCTTTTCATTGAGGTATGCTTCTAATGCTTCCGTTGACGGTGGCGATGAGATTGTCGCTCGCATATGAGCTACAGCATCACTGTACTGTTCATCGGGAATTGAGATTTGACTGAATGGATCATTTGTGACCGAAGCTTTATGTATTGAAGGAATGACAGTATCCATAATCGCCATTAATGTACTCCATTGGAGATCTGTGAAGTATTGATCCTTTGGAGGGTCGGGCAGCGGAGCAACAATTGGTGCAATGATATCAACCATATTCGAGGTCATTGTGGAAGATTTCAAATTTCAAGATAGAGTGTCAAGTATGTAAGATGAAGAAATGAGCGGCAGGATATGTTCATATATATAGATATAATTATAAAGGTTAACGATAAGCTTGAGCTCCAGTTTAACCGTGTTGTCCTTCACATGAGTCTTTAATAGATCGTTCTGATCGGGGCTTGTCTTCCGTGTACCGAGGCTAGCAAGGGATATTGTGAAAGAACCCCAGATCAGGTTTTAGGTTGATTAGCGATGACCTAGTAGTATCTGATGGCGTTTAGGTAAATAGTATAACTTTAATAGATCAATTCAGTTACAATTGGGATAACATTTTGAACCAAAGAATGGAACTGCAGTGAAGCTCCATCTAAAGACCTGTTTTTTGATATTTTGTACTTAATGCTAACCTTACATGCAGGGGTTATAGCTATCACTCATACTTCCTTTTTATTTACCAACTCCCCCTCCTCAATCACACACAGGAGATGTATGCGAGGGAACGTAAAGAAAAAGAAGGTGATGATCTCGCGTTAAGAGCGTCGATACTTCCAATTTGGCTATCCTATCCTATCCTAACAGAGCTGGATTCCCGGGACGTTTATTGCCCCGCTACCAAGTTGATCACGCATCGCGGTACTTGACCCCTTGGCATGAAACAACTTTCAGAGATCGCTAAAAAGAGCACGAGAGATTAGGATACTCGGACTGTGCATAATTTCCGTCGGGGCGAATACTGGATTGCCTGTGTGGAATCAATACTGGGCAATACAGGCAGAGCCGGCATGATGTTCGTCCGCCTGGGCATACCAGTAGGTATCAATCAAGAAACGGTGGACAATTTCCCAAGGACTGCTCTGTAGATCGTGTTCGATTTTCCTGGAAAATCCAATAATATTGCTTTGCGGGAGAGTATGTCTCAACTTCATTCTTCGCCGAATCAACGTCCAGTCACGCGGGGTAAAATGAGACTCTGCATTGCTAACCACCCTCGATAGCAACAAACTCGTCAATGAGTCCTCAAGCAGTGCTATTAGGAGCAACCCTTGCGAGCAAATCTATCTGATACTACTTATAAGCTTCTCCACAAACCTCGGATCTTATATGGGAGTGATGACATTACTCTCGCCAAAGATTCAAAAATCTATGGCTCTAATTCTGAAACGGAAGTCTTCAACAGTCACTCGCATCGGCCCACTTCGCTCCACCGCTGCAGTTTGCTGGAAAGTGATACGAGGAGTCAGTAATGAATATGGAAGGCATTTGATCGTATTACCAGTAAGTTTGCATACCAAATTGAGACGCATCTCATGCGAACAAGACTACTTGAAGATTATCATGACTTCCCTTTAGATACGGAGCTTGGAAAATGGAGTACAAGATCTCAGTCTATATTCTTTGAACGCAGATTTGTGATGGTTTGTCTCATTACCAATATTGAAGAGCTCTGCGGATAGAGTAGTATTTCGTTCTCATGGAGTATCTAATCATCATTTATGAACCAAATGCTGAATCATCTGTAAGAGCAGCAGTAAATGCTATTGGACGTCTATTTGATTCCTCGATGATAGTTCAGAGATTGAAATCCATATGCACCATCGCAAAATAATTCATTGTGATATGCAGCTATCCTATACAAGATCATTTTACTCAGGCACTCTTTGATTGACTCCCTAATATAGTAAGACTTACAGTAAGTTCCCCTCGCCTCTGGCCTGTACTATATAAATCCAGTTCACAACAAAACTCTCGGCCCGGCATGTGCTTCTAGCACAGCGGTAGAGGTTCAAGATTGCACAAGTTGCTTCGTACTAGGTTCAAGACGATCCCAGATAGCGAGAGACCTTTCGCGGATTGTGGCGGCCGGCGTTTTTTTTGTTTCTTTTTTCTATCCATTTCAGGACTCCTTATCATGGTTATGCTGAGGTTTTGTTGCTCGCGGGAGATTTTTTGAGACTTTTGATGGGGTGCGTGGGAAAAGTGGTGAGGCGACGACAGTGAATGTTGTCGTTGGAAGTGAAGTGAGGATATATTGTGGGGCTGGTTGTTGACCTTGGAACGACATATCTCCTTTGGCCCATACAAAGATTACCTAATAAGCACTTCAACTTCAGTAGGTATATCAATACTATTGGTCCAACCTATGCGGTGATTCTGTTTTTAAATTGGGTTTTACACTTGATATATGTGTACAAGAAATACAAGTGATGGCAAGTAATGGTCAAAAAGTCAGAAACCATTATCGTCGTCCCATGTTACCAAGATTTCAATTCGCAACCACTTTCTCTCAGGACCTTGAAGTTATCCAAACCCTAAATGGAATGATCGATTTTCTTTAATCCCAACATCCTGTAAATCATTCGATCAAATATCCGAGGGGATTCAATGTACAGGAGATCATACACAAACACTCTTGCGATCACCATTGTCAACACATGTTAGACCTCAGGTATCAGATGAACCAACTCTCAAGTTTTGTTGCAAATCTCAAGTCAGGTAGGTACCTGTCAATACTCCAAGAGCGTGGATCGATGGATTTTTGTACTTCACGTTCGACAGTTTATAAACCATGGAAATTAATTGCGAAACGTGGATACCATAGCGATAAAGTCATAATTGTCGCCTGCAAAGATTCTTGCAGAAATATTATTCAGACCCAATAATTTTAACCACTGTTGAGCCGTATGGGCAGGTGTTACGCCAATTTAATACCAAACAACGCAACCATAACTCCATTTGTATTCATCCCATTGCCAGTCCAGCCCTTCGTCTTGCTTCATTGCCATTCATCAAAATATCCTCCTGCCTCATTCCACCGGCCCCTCATCTAGCTGTCATCTCCGCGCCATAAACTCCGGCGCTGCCAACACCTAGACCTGTAGCGGACAATACACCCCATGTAAGAGCTGCAATTTCCCAATCTTCATCTTCATCATAATCACCCTCAGCTAGATTCGTAGTAGTAGTAGCCGTTGGGACATATGCGGCATCTTGTGAAGATCTATTGGATTTCCTAGGACGGCCTCGACGACGAATTGGAGAGGGCGTGTCACTTCTATGGGTTGATCAACTATCAAACATCTTGAAAGAATGAGCTTGAAAACTTACAGTTTAGAAGTACCCTCCGTTTCCTCCTTGACCTTTACTCCTGTTTTAACTTTCTTCATCCAAGGAACGACCACTCGTAAAATCTCGATGCCATCCAATCCTCTCACAGCAGCCCATGTCCCAAGACTCAAGCCAGAAAGAATAACATCATATCTGACAGATGCTACAGCAGGGTGGTCTGATATTGCACCGAAAACTCTTTCCACTGCTGTAAATGCAAGATTTGTGTTTGATCGATAGACCTTCTCGAGCGGATGAAGTAAACTGTGACGGTAATAGTGATTCTCTGGGGTATTGTAAAGTAAAGCCAGTCCAGTGGTTCTAACATGAAGAATCGAGGATATAATGGAGATACTGCGAAAGATTTTCGTGTATGAAGAATGAGCTTCATGTGGGTGATCGTACGTAGTTCCCCAATGCTCAGGTATTATGTATGGAAGTAATAATGGTGCGAATGGAAGCGAAACCGACAAGAGTGCTACTGTCCCAAATGAAGATGTATTTGCCGCAAAAGGTGTCAAGAACAAGGCACCATAACCAGAGATAAGTGAGGCAATGTAGAAACCAGGGCTCGGTAGCCAGTTATGAGCTCTTTGTGGAACGATCTTCTCGAACCATAGTCTAAATTATGAGAGTCAACACGTGTTCTAATCTCAGAAAAAAATAACTCACTTGTGCACACCCCCGAAAACTCTCCTCGTATCAGTCAAGACATCCACGTTCTCTGGTAATGGAACTGGAGTCAACAGAATAGCCACGAACCACAGATTTTGAGCAAATGATACATTAACAAGCTGCCCCAAGAGAATGAATGCCCATAGGTTAGAGATGTTTCTTCGACGTCCTTCGATAGCTACATAGGTGCTGAATGAATTCATAGCAAAATTAGCTTGTTGGCCCCACCAAAAGTATCTTGTATTTTCGGCGACTATCTCAAGATTATCACGGTAGAAAGGTGTATCATTGAGCCATCTGATGATTTCGAATCGACCTGGATGTTGACCCAATCGAAAAGCACCTTTGTCCCCAAAAAGACTGTTCTTATTGTGAGCATGTTTCATGCCATATAGTTAACTTCCTCTGGAAGATTTGCAATAACAGACCTATCAGGCAGCTCAACGCCTCTCTCAAGTGCCCAAACTCTATAGCTTAAACTCGCCCCGCTCACACCGAACCATCCAGCAGTAATCAGACCCAATAAAGCCAAACTGATGAATATCCTAACATGATTACGCCTTAAAGGTTGACGATGTCTTGTGGCAGATGAAGGTGGGAGTGCCAGGTATGAACGATAAATGGTGCGAGAAACGAGAGCTGTTAGACATGACGTTAAGAGTATATGTCCTCCTAGCTGTAAAGCTGGAAGGAGACTATACGTATGTATTAGTATTCCCGTTTGTAGGTTCTCAAACAGTCTGATGATTTGATGCAACGAAACGTGGGAATATGAATTTGAACATAGTAGTACCTTGGATCCTGATCGATTTCGATCGGCGCCATTTTACATACACACGTTTCCTCAAGTCAAATCAAGGCAAAACAATATCGAATATCAATTCCAAAAAAAAATACAGATTCATAAGTGATTAAAATACCAACTGAAGTTGTTGGATGTGTTTCTCAGATATTGATGTTGTTAGTTGGCTTTGACACGTGAGAGCACTAGAACTAGTGGGAAGGGTCCATTAGTTTCCGCGTCATGCAAGCTTAACCTAACCATTTCTAGCTTTGTTCAGCCTTGTGTGTCAAGGCTTCGCTGAACTTCATCGCAATACATTTATTCTTGAGAATAGAATGTCTTACGATTGATTTTCACTGCTCAATTTCATCTAGAAAAGCTCCTCATTCTTTTTCTGTGAGCCCAATGTTTGGTATAACAATATCCTAGCTCAAACCTTAACCTTAATCCCGAACCAGATCTATTTGCACACGCCGCACAATCTTCTCAAAAACGCCCTGCGTCTCTACTTGATAGCACCTCTTCCACAATCCCTTGGGCACTCGGTTTGCGAACTTGAGCTCTGCCTGTTTTAGATTCTCAGAGGATCCTATAGTTTTACCGAGTTCTCAACAGGCTTTTATGCCTATAGACGCGCCGCGAAGCTTTTAAGGATTCCGAGATCGTGGGGATTGGCATCTACAGGTCCCGCAGTCGACATTGAAAAGATGTATCATTTAGCAAAGGGGCTGTATCGATATGCCACTAGTAAAGAGGGTTAGTTTTGACCTTTCGATTGCTTATATACTCTCAATTCCCTATCATTCAGCACTTACTCGTATGCCAATGCGAGCTTAGGTGTTCAATGGTGGATTTCGTTAAAAGCAAGGCTTTGATTCATCGCAAACATGAATCGCACAAATCCGCCTGTTCTTCTCTATTCCACAATAACTATGAATCCTTTCTATCGTTATAATTACATCTAATCCTGTTTCTCCGCTTTCGCAGACTGACATACCACAGAATACTCCGTTCTCCTCCTCGGCCTTGACAACGCTGGCAAAACTACTCTCCACACCCAAATCAAATCACTATATTCCCCGCACAACCCCGCTCCAGCAGAACCCTCACAGCTAAAAACAGTACCCACCGTCGGTCAAAATGTCTCCACTATCGACCTTCCAGATATGTATCTGAAGATTTGGGATATAGGAGGTCAACATTCTCTTCGAAAATTATGGCAATCTTACTACACCAGTTGCCACGCCATTGTCTTTATAATTGATAGTACTGACATTGGGTCTGGGGATCTCGCTGATTTGGACTCTGATACTGGGGACAAAGATGTGGGGAGATTAGAGGAGTGTAAATTGGTATTGGAAGATGTTTTGAAAAGTGTGGAGACGGAAGGAGTGCCAGTGCTTGTTTTAGCGAATAAACAGGACAGGGAGGATTGTGTGGAAGTTGTGAGGATTAAAGAGGGTTTAGTGAAGAGGGTTTTTGAGGGGGAGGGAGGCGGTGCGATTAGAGACAGTCGAGTTTTACCGATTAGTGCGTTGGGTGGAACAGGTGTTAGAGAGGCGGTAGAATGGGTGAGAAGTAGAGTTGTTTGGAATAGGGAAGGAAGACCTCCTGTTATGCGGTAGTCGCGGAGGGTGGAGGATTGAGTATTGGGAGATCTAAGGTCAACTTGGGTTGAGACCTCCACACGAAATTCTGGGGGAGACGCAAGGAGATATGAGAGAGGATCTAGTGAGCTTTGTGCTTCTATTGCTTTTCATGATCCTATCCCTCATCTGCAACTTCGAGATTATGAGCATTCACAAGTATCAGACTTTCTTAGACAAAAGGTGGGCAGAGCGGACAGAAAACTTCCAAGGTTCTCTTGAAAATGGCCCAGATTTAATGAATCAATTTCGGGTAACATACTAGGCGAGGGGGCGGGAGGCGAAGGGGCGGCAAACGAATTACTTTTTGATGCTGAATTAAGGATAGCCAAGGAGTTTAGCGGGCATTTACTAGTAACTAATGAACAGAAGGAGTAGAAGATAGAAAGCGGGAGAAATAAAGAGGTGCGTTCTATCTTTAAATGCACCGATGGCGAAAGATTTTAGGATAATTGAGTATCAATATTATCAATATTTTTAAGCATCCGCGATTTTTAATGAGTTTTCAGACAGTTACTAGCCTTGACTCGTGCATCACACAGCTGTCTATTCACCACGCCTGAGACAGTCCCATTCATCCGAATCCACTTACTAACCACTTCCTCGGATAACCCTAAACATCTCTTTCCCTGAATCCCAAAATGCGTGGTCACAAATCCAAAGTCCCAAGCTCTGGTACTCACCGCCATGGTCTGATCCTATCCCATCCCATTCTATCCTGTCCTATCCTATCCTATTCAATCTAACGAAAAATTCTGGAACATTCCTGCTCGCTTCTCATGATAATTCCATACACGATGCCGAGTTTCTGATATCCTCGAATTGCAAACCCCTATTTCGATACCAGCACTCATACATTTTCGTCCCATCTTATGGTATCCATCCTAGTCAAATGTTAGAATTTTTTTGAAGAATATCAACGCCACATCTCACTGCCCAACCCCCAACCCTCCTTCCTCCCCTCCCTTCTCGCATTATTCTTCAAACAGATCCGGGAAAAAAAAAAGAACTACCTTTCCCGCTCCTGTTATAGACTTGCCCAGCACCTACTCAGATTCCTCCACCCTTCTCGAACAACATTGAATAATCATAAGCCCCCCGCCGCTCCATTTACCTTTCCACTTACCCTTCCCAACCCGAGCCGTTCCATCTCCAATCTCCCATCTCCCCACCATCCAAACTCACCCCAAATCCCAAATAATCAACACAACCCTCAATTCCATTTGCAAAATCACAATCAAAACACTCATCTCATCATCCGTCCCTCTATCCTTCCATCCATCCTAGACATCCTTCCAAATTTCCTTTCCGCTCCGCTCCCTTCCGCTCACCTCCCCCTCAATTCAAGCATCCCCAATCTCCCAATCTTCGAACCCCAACCCATGCCTATCCTAGACACCTTTCCTCCTCCCCCCTCTTCACACACTATACCTCTAAACACCAACTCGGACACCAAACAACAATCCAAATCAAGATCGCCCACCAAAATGTTCGACTCTAACCCCACCCCACCCCAATCCCCATCCCAAACACCTACCCAACTCCTCCATCCAAACCTCAAACCCCGACTCCGCCATCTTCTTTTCCCTCCCCCTCCTAAAACTCCAAGTCTATCCAGATCCCCATCAACCCCCAAGTCCATGTCACCCGTGGACGTCCAAGCACATTCCCAAATCCAAGTCCAAGCGCACGCACCGCACCGCACCGCACCGTCCCAGGGCGGAATCTTCCCACCTCATCTCTCACTGCTCAGATCATTCTAGAATTTATCTCTAGAAGAACCGCTAAGCATTAACCAGATCGCATTGACCATTCGGCTCTGATAGAATTAAGCATTCGATAGTCGGTAGGAACTAGTCTGCGGCTTGGAAGAGCCGATTACTATCATAGGCGAGGGCATTGATATATCGACAATACGCGAACTTTGATTCACTTACATTAGGATCCCATCACCCAATCACAATGCAACACTATAGAACATATAGTTTTGAATCTTCAAACTTTCATTGTAGCAAAGTTATGATATCTAATCTAACCCTATGACAAGAAACATATGGCCAGCAATTCAATCCTTATATTTCTCATCTTCTCTCATCATTTCAAAACACCCCATCCTTCCCATTCCTCGATCTTCAATCATCAATCCCATTCCCATTCCCATAAGTCCATGACCGTGATCATATCATTCCCAATACGCCATCCATTAGAATAATGGATCCATTCCATCAAACACCCAATCTTCCATCATTCGCCAATATCAAAGTCTAGATGATATATAGACGTCCCATTGTATTGCATCAACCAAAAAACCCCACGCTAAAGCAACTGCAAACGCAAAAAAAGCAAACAGACAATTAGTCTAAAATGTAATATGTATGAAGATCTTTGCCAAAAACAAAATCCCCCATGAAAAAATCAAAAGATATGCAAGCAATAGTATATTGCTCTGGCACAAAGGCCTAGTTCAAAGCCGATCGAAAAGTAAGCTGGATCTTTGGGTATTCAACGCGATGAAAGCAGGCGATAGCAACGCTAAATTCGACTCGCAGCAAACATTAAATTGTTGAAGACATGTCTGCCAATGTTGGTTGAAAATTATTGTGTGTTCATACATCTTTCTCTCAAATAGGCCGTTTCTTATCGTAATTGTGGTATCAAAAAGGAAGGGAATTCGTAGAATTCGTAAACGTCCAAGTGTATATGTAACGTTCCAGGATTCATCTAAAAGGTACTCCAGTGCCAATCTCTTGGGACACTTGCTGGAAGACTCTCGGGTGGACCTTTCAATTGTTGGCCAATGAGATTGTCGACAACTCTACCTCTGGCACAATTAACGACTGGAGTAGTGGGAGTTCTGGGTTCGTCTTGAGAGCTTTCGCTGTTGGAACGACTGGATCGTGCAATGGACCAGCTTCTATACTCGTGCCAGCAGTGTTCGCAGGAACGGCTTTGAGTGCCCTTTGGGTGGTAGTTGGCGTCTTGATCAAGAGGAATTGAATAACCAGAGTGTTGATCGCAGAAAATGTTTCCACAGCGCCGACAATGATGGCGCCTTGTGAAGTAGGTGAAGTATTTTGTGCAAGTAGTCTCATCGCAGATGGAGGATTCGGCATCAGGCTATTGAACGATAGAGTTAGCATCCCATCTTGGTAGATATTAAGAAGTAAAAGACTGAAAGATAATTGGCATGTGAGGTGCATAGATATTTTTGTTTGAAGCACGCGACCCAGCCAAGCGATGAGGAATGATGTGCATGGCGGCTAGGGATCCATTGCGAAATTCTAGCACGTAATATCCCCTTAGGTATTGCAACATTTGTTTGCACAAGTTACAAATACCCCAAACACCCCAAGACTTCTTGAATGCAAAAAGAAAAGAAAAGACAAAAGGTAAGGCTCGTTCATAATCTTTCCTTTTCTTCTTCTTTTGCTTTGCGTAATAAATAACAGAATGGGAAAACTTTTGCTAACATACCTTCCAGTGATTTCTTGTTGGCATTGCGGTTACCTTTCCAAGGCCCTCGACACTCCATTCAGATTCAGTTATTGCGCCCAAGCCAAATTTTCCACTATCTCCAGTCGATCTTCTAGTCAATGTTGTTGCGCTCTCCAAATCATCAAAGCTGCTATGCATACTTTGTGGTGGAGTAAGTGGTGATGGCTTCATCATTCTCCTGGGTGGATCTGTTGGTCGCAAAACCGCTGGCACATACAATGGTGACTTGGGTGGTCGCAACTGTCTAGTGTGCGCGGGTAAATAATTTGGAAGTCCATTTCTTGGTGAAGTGGGAGAAGCATTATTTGGAGTTGGCGGGGTGGTATTTGTTGGAGAGATTTGTTGGCTGTTGTAGAGAGTATATTGAGAAGGGGAAGCCGTGAATTGTTGAACCGGCATTGCGAAATCGGTAGACATCACTCTCGATTTCTCTGATGTGAAGTCGTAAGTGGTAGTAGGAGGAGGGTAGGGAGTCTGTCGATTTGTTTCGAAGAACATGGAATTTCACTCTCACTTTGTGATATGAGAGTTAAGGATTGGTGGAGGAGAGAAAAGGGTGAGAGGGATTGATGAAATGTTGCTTTTCCAACTCTTATCGGTGAAAGCGAGCCAAGGTTACAGTGACAGTGACCGAACGGCGGCGATGTTATTGTGCGCCTCCTAGAAATAGAAGAAAGTAGGTTGACGATGCGGTTATCGTAGGCCTTACTATTGTTGTAGAGCCTTCTTCGGAAAGTTCTTATCGAAGCAACTTCCCAATTGGATTATTGAGAAATGATGTTTGGATGATTAATAACCACAATTATATTCGATTGATGAATGATCAATGGAATATGAATGTAATAGGTGAATCAATGATTATTTATTATGATGTATGTTATTATGACTGTATGACTTCGGAAGTCTTGTAGAGAGAAAGGGAAAATAATCGAATATCGTGTAGAATGGGTAAGTAGTAGGAATTTGGTTTTATTTAATCTTTGGGTAGCGTTGTAGTATTGTGGCGGATGTATTGGATGATTGATCGTTCTCGCTTCGACCAATGGGTTCTTTATGAGTCGATGGATCGATGGATATGAGAGATAACAATGCAAATGCAAATGCAATCCAATCTTCTTTCAAAGATCCTTGCAAAGCTTTTCTAATTTCCCACACAATGGAACTTGGGGAACTAAACTCTTCGAATCCGATGTCTTAGAAGAGTAAGATAGATAAGAAAGATACGATAGGATAGGATGGGATGGTCGTATATGTCGATGTTGTACCTCGTTATACAGGAGGGTAGAAGATTGAAGGTGGGTAAGAAGTTAAAATGTAGGTAAGACTTGAAGTAGATGATTGGTAAAAGGTAGAAGGTAGAAGCAGAGATATAGATAGAGATATAGATGTAGATAGAGATATAGATGTTGAAGTAGATGTTGAAGTAGAGGCAAGAAGTACAAGTCACTTGGAAGAAAGGGTTGAAGTCTTTCTGAGTTTCCAATTGCTTTACTTTTGAATGAAGAAGGTATGTCGATGTTAGATTGTTGAGATGAGACGAGATGCGAGCAATGAGAGGGGGGGCAATTTGATATGTATACTCCGTACGCACATCGAACAGATAGAGTGGAGGGGGGTGGATAATGGAAAAGTGGAGTGAAGCTAAGATATGGGATGCTGGAGTAAAAGTGTAGAGTGTCTAACGATGTATCCTCGTCGATTCCTCGAGTCTCTACTTTTTTTACCTTTGCTTTCCCAACTGCCCGACAACTCCTCCGTACTCGAGTAATTAACACGTGCATCACATGGGAAGAACCCAGTTAGAAATGTTTAAACTAATTTTGATCAGATATGTACCGGTCTTCAGCCTACAGTACATAATAGTTCAATATATTCTCGGAGGGCTAATGTTAGATATGGAGATATATGGGTAAATGGGTATATGGATAAGTAACCATTGGGAGCTTAGTATGTTTAGAACTTTAGTCTTGTAGAAGGGTCTAATTTCATTCCAGGATTTTACTTCCTCACTATTGATTTGAACATGACTTTTACGAGGCACGACTTATGTGTCGAGAACGTCGTCAGGAGTATAAAAAAAGAAGCATCTATGCCCATTCGAATCGCTCGATGCTGCATATGTGTTGAACTCCATTAAGCATTTCTGTACAATGTACATGCATCCCATTCATCATAGCAAGATTCAAATCCCGTACAGACGTGCAGTCTACACGGCAGAGCTATATTCCGAGTCTCGCCAATTCCGTCCATGTACAGTACAGTACATAGCAGAAATTAGTATCACCGTCGGAAGAATCCACTCTTCTACGGAGTAGATGAAATTGATGATCAGCTAAGCATCAAAACTTATGAATTACTAGGGTTTGATTGGATAATAACTCACATAGTGAAGTGGACTGGAGAAAAAAGCTAAGACTTGACATGATCGTAATAGTATTAGATACCTACGATAGGGATCCATTTAGTATCGGTAAATACCAGGATTAAAGGAGTTCGTGCCGAGATGTGAGCCCAAATTGATCAAGGATGCGAAACTACCTACGGAGAATGTCCTCCTCGTCAATTCAAATTTTCCCTTCCAGCCACAATTGACACAATGCACGGAAGTTTGTATCGGGAGGTAGGTGGTAGTGATATGGTTAGTCAAGGGATAAGAAACGAGAAACGAGAAACGAGAGGGAACAGACAATTACGATCAACAAGAGGAAAGAACAGATATCAATACACAGTACACTGGAAACAAGATTTCAAACATTGGATAATTGAGCGGTCAAAGAAAACAAATAGATATGTGTAACTCTCACTACATATCGAAATTCATGCGCCGTCAGCCTCAAATAAAAATGGAATCTGGGTTTATCTCACACACACATACACATACATACGGAGTACACACACGCACACGCACACACACACACACACAAAATCCGTACACACGCCTTCCCTTGGATCTGGATCTACCAATCTTATTGAGAAGTTCAAACCCAACTTCACTTGTCAGCCATCAAGATGACACCCGAACTTGAGAGAAAAGACCTCGTTAAACTTTTTTGAGAAGGGATCGACTAGGGCCCTTTCGGTCCACAGTATACACTAATAAAACCACTGTCGCGTGTGCATAAGCTAAAAATCAAAAATCAAGGGTCTAATGCGAAATTTAATTGGTGGCCAAGTGTTCTCTTATCAGAGTCATTTAATTGGCTCTTGGTAGAGACACTATGATGTATTCTTACGGTAACTCGTCGGGAGGGCGGATGTTGAGGAAGGATCTTGGTTGGAATGTTTGAAAGTTTGAAAGGCTTGAAGCTTGACAGGTCTTGAGTCTTGAGTGGTGGTCTTGACTCGAGAATACTGCTGGGTAACTGGGCAGTGGAGGCTTATGAAGTTATGAGAGAGGGTCGGTCGCATATAGGCAAGAGGGTCATAATGTTGTCGACTTTGGGGGAAAGGGGGAGGGGAGGGGGGGCAATGGAGACACACATTGATCGGGGACTCCGTTTCATTAAAGGAAAAGAAACAATCGAGAGAACGTCTGAACAACTACGGAGTCACTACCTCAACATCTGAACACATACATCTGTTCTTTACATCTATCTGTTCTACACGTCTGAAATTGTAAGATGCTGCAATCTGATGTTCTGGACTCCTTGATACCGAAACCTAGGTGTCTCGGTAGGTTTAGTACCGGTATCGTAAATTCAATGGCGGTTTTGAGTGACGACTTTTATCTCTTGGCTCTGTGATGATATGGAATCCATCATGAAGATCACAAAGATAACCAACGAGCCAACCTCGCCAACTTACTCGTAACTTGAGTATATATGGAGTAGAACTCGGGTACTGGTCCTCTAAAGAATTCACAGCGTCATTGGAATCTTGGGATCGCTCTGTGCAACGTGAATCAAAACCTTCCCTTATCTAAACTTTCTCAAACCAAGGAATTTTTGATGGCCTTTGCAACTGCTACCGTTCCACACAATGCACATCTCTTGGGTTTTCTCCGTAGTCCCTTGGATGTGAATTCCCAAGTGAAAACGCTGGTCCTTTGATCAATCCATGGTGTGGTGCTGTAACATCTTGCATGGTCGACGGTCGCATTACATGAATTTCGTGACTCGCGCATACGGCGGCGACTATCGGAGTTTGTCGGCGGTCGCTAATTAATTTATCGCTGTTAAGCTGCTTGGTTGAGGCTGTCTCACGACTTGCTTTTCATCACATCCAACCAAATTCACCTGAGGGCACCCCTCCAAGATCCATCCATCAAACTCTCACAATATAATTGGTCCGCCCTCATAGCCGACAAATTTCCCAATTCCAATCCATTTCCGGAAGATCCATTTAAACCGTTGAAGCATAGTAACATTCTAAACTCAATCAATCGTTAGTCGGGATTCTCGCCCTGTCGCCAGACGGAATCCAAAAATACTTGGCCACACAGAGAGCTGGGCTGGGTAAAGTCTCCAACGCTACTACTTAGTTGCCGAGAGCATTCCAATGACCGACAGCATGCTAATCGGTGCGACTTCTCAAGATCGTCACGAAACGCGATTCAATTAACTGCCTTTAATGACGATGTACACATTCCAAGGCCTTGTATGAAATAAATTTTTGGTACTTGTATGCAGAGCTCAGGGGCCTGATGATGGCCCTTCATGCTGATCCGGATTTTACCTTTTGAGTATCAACCACCGAGAGGTCATCTCTCAGCGCGGTAGCGAGTCTACTTCACACTGTAAAATCATCATGGGATGTAAATGCAAGAGATGCAGAAAGGTGGTATCACTGTGGGGTATTGGGGAAGGTTCTAGGGACTATTCGATACTCTAGAAGACCTAGAAAGAATCTGTACGGAATCAAATGGACCGTTCGATCACTGGACTCTTTTGTGGATTGTTGACAGCTCAATCTTGGTGGCAAAAAGATTAACCCAACGGCCTTGAAGCTTTGGAAATTGGAAGATCTGTTATCAACTCAACAACTTGTCACTTGCTGTTCTGTGTCTTGTTTCTTGTGAGGCTGTAAATTTCTTCGGCAAATTGTCTCTAGTTTCTTCGGATCTCAACCGGATTAATTCTGGCACTGAGATTGAAGGTGGAAATTTATATTGGGCCCTAATGTGGATTTTCAACACATCGACCCCTCCAGAAATGCGCCCCCATTCTTGGAGATTTCCGCTTCACGTTTCTTTCGAGGCTTGTTATTTGCAGTAGCGGACCCTTTTCACTCTATGGTACACTACCGATATTGGCGAGGCGGAGTGTATGCTAGGATATGTATACAATGCATTGACAAATTTTGATCGTGAAAGCTTCATGGCAGTTAGAAGGATTCATTTCCAGTCATGCGGAGGTTGAGATTTTAAATTATTGATTGCTGTTGCCAGTTAAGGGTAATTCTCGAAGAGAAGAACGTGCAGAAGTCAAGATCCTTCCGCTCCAGGTAAGGCTGCCCCGGATCTTATTGAAGTGGAGTAGCAGTTTCATGCTCCTCGAAGGAGAAAACAATGGTTCGTGGGAAAGAGGACAGTCTTGTGAGGAACTTTTGAAGCCATCCATATTTTTGCCTAAATTAAGGGTCTGCGCGGGAAACGCGGACTATGGGGCGCTCAAATACTATACCCATTTCGTACCCATTCCGCCCCATTATGTGGCTGCATGGACCATCGTCAAAATTGACATCTCCGTGGTCTTTCGGTATTTTGGTGTAAGAGGAAGTGTTCTTTGTTCACATCTGTTGCAACTTTGTAACCCTGATGATCTTTGGAAACTTGACAAAACTGGACACGACTGAAAGTGAGGATAGTTCCTGATCGTCGAGAATCGGGTCCTTCAACGTATCATGATAGTAGGCCGTCTTTCTGGGACGATCAAACCTCCATGAGGAAGTTGAATGCGCTCGTCTAAACCCCGGCATTGGAATATCTTGCCATATCACAGTCGTTTCTGTTGATATCTCTTCCTCGATCTGCGGTGATGCATTTCCATCCAGGATTGGATTGTCCGACATCGCAATCAGATTCTCGCAAAGGTTGATCCTTATCACTATTGATGGCGGTTGAGAAATATCCTTGGAGCCATGCAGAATTGCTATCGTCAATTGATCGAAGGCTAGTGATGCCGTCTCCCTGCTGCCATAGAAGTTGTCTCCAGAAGAATCCCCTACCCACACAGATAACGTACGAGGTACTGGACGTCGATGAAAGTGTTTCAATCGAAGATACTGTGTCATATCGGCTAAAAGTACCATGAACTCGAACTTTCGATCGTCATGGGTGATTTGTTGCTTCAAAATTGTGATCTGGGAAGCCATGGCTCCTTCCTCGCAAGTTCTTGGGAGTTGGCAACATCTTGAGCCCTCATGTGCTAGATTTTCCAAGAGAGATAGACTAGCCTTTTCACATGCCAACAGGACGTGAGGAAGTCTCATACGAGAACTCGCTGGATCACTGAAATGGGTTCCTGTCTCATTTCTTTTCCTGTTCTATATCAAATACATGGCATTTGCTTTTTCTTCTCCCGGTCGGCTTTTCTCCAGGTTTGCGACCCCTTGAGGATTTCACTGGAACTTTTATTCGCCAGGGATTAATTGTTGCAACCATGAATCCAAAAATGTATGGGTTGCCTGCCTCATCTTGAGAGCTCTCATTTCCATATTCTGATATCTTCACAGTAGACAAAGCAGGTTTCATAAAGATATTTTCAGTCCGTCTATTGCAGCAATTCAAGCGGAATGGGTATGCAATCAATGCGAGTCTATGTATTGGACCAAATTATGGAATAGAATCTGCCAAAGCTATGGCGCATAATGCGGCTTGTTACATTTCGACCCGATCTCCTTAATTGCGGAAACGTACAGCATATTTTCAACCCCCTCAAATGAGGTTATGGAATTAACACCGCATGGTAAGTACTATATTTCTCATTGGAACAATATTACGAAAAATATACTCTCCACGGAAGCGTGCTGCGGATACGACCAGTGTCTGCTCTACATTAAACAAATTATCTCTTCACTCAAAATTTCATTTTGTGGCCGTTTGTTTGTCTCAAGGCACAATGATGTTGGTACAGGGGGCATCCATCTTTGAATTGGATGAATGCTAGTTCTTGCGCCCATGAATACTACCTAAATGCGCTCGGCCTTGGGCAATTCACAAATGGTACCTTATCACAGGTCGTAAAAAGAAATGCAATGCAGGATTCCTATATCCTGTGTATGAATGGCCATATAATGCATAGCTTGGAAAGTTCGTTTGTTTCCTGTCTGTTGATTTGCGGCGTATTGAAAGCCTTGCATGCAGCCTTCCAGCTGCTTTGGTTGGACAGACAAGATTGAGGGCCTCTATCATCCATTCACAATCAAAGGTGGTCATTGTTGTCTGTAAATGAGACGAGTTGAAATACCACTCACTATCTTTCTCATCATGTACTCGTAAAAATATCTGAAGGACTAGGATTACATTCTGAAATAATAATTACTCGTGTCGTTTCCTATCATCGTCGCTGATACATTACGTTCTGGTGCACACCTTTAATTTGTTCAGAGACACTGGTGACCATAGCGAGTAGTATGGCTAGCTGGCGAGGTGATACCGTAGGTCGAGGATGGCAGGGGGGAGATGGAGAAGATGGGAGTTGGAGAGGCAGAAATAAAGGCTCAGGAGGTACTGGAAGACAAAGTTCTCGTAAAAGCTTTGGTTCGCATGTTCGCGGTCGCGGTCGTGGTATTGGAGAAAGAGGTCTGGGTAATCCCAATCGATTGGATGAAATATGCTGGAGCTTTCAAAGGACAGGCAAATGCTCACGCGGATCGCGGTGCAGATTTTCTCACGAAGTCTCGAATGCCGATGAAGTGTTTCAACAACCTCGTTCAAGGCCCGAGGAGACATTGGACCTACAGGAAGCGAGAAACACTTATTCTAGTTGGAAGTACCTCATCAAGTCTCACCCTAGACCCAACGATATCCGAACTATAGAAATGCTGTGGCAAGGTGCTCTTAAGATTTTGGATGGCGAAGACCGAGACAATAAGCAGATGGTCCCTCAAGATCTAGAAAACGACAACTTTTTTGGTCGCGAACACATTCGAGTCCTTCTGGGGATGACTACTCATACGAATGGCGCAGGAACATATGTTAAACTTGTGCAGCCTTTCCTATCTGTCATGGCACATCAGGCATTATTGGACTGCTTGTCTATCGACACTTGTGTGGGGAACCTCTACAACTTTATCAGCGGCAGTAATGGGTCTCGTGCGATCCCTTTCTTTCAAACTCTAATCACTAATTTGCTGGAGATCCATTATTCCTCCAGCCAGGCTTCCACCGATGAGATAGAGAAGACTTTGATCGCAATTTCTACTTGCCTTCGAGAACTTCTTAGACGAGAGCGACATGCATTGTTCCATGATGACCTCCCCAATCTTGTGACTTCACTCGAGACTTCTGTGGCTATCATTGGTGTCGATCGAAATTCGGCAGCTTTCGCCATAATTCCATCTCGCATTCAAGAGATTCAAGGCATGATAGCCCGAGCTAAAGGACTTCTTTATCAAGAAGATCAGCAGCAGATTGATGGTGTCTCTACCGCAGTCGTATCGACATATCCCCGGGAGATGACTTTACCGCAAGGAAGACATGACAACGACAAGATGGACATCACAAGTATCAGGATTTTGCCGACCGAGGAGGAAATTCGTAGCGAAGCTGTCGAATTCCTGCCTTCAACAGATGTCGATCAGGATCACTTCCTAGTGGACCCTGCAGCAAGACTGTTAGATACACACTTTCGATTGTTAAGGCATGACATTTTTGGTGAACTCAAATCTGTTCTCGGTGGTCTCATCCTTTCCATTGAAGCGGAGCCATCGCTACTGGAAAAATCGAGGCTCAATTTTGCAAATATTAGAGCACACTCTTATGCAAAAGCACAAGTAGCCGAAATTACCTTCAACCATCGACGAGGCCTGGAAGTCCAAGTTTCATTCTCTCATCCTCCACAATTGGCCAAAAAATCTAAAAAAGACAGGGGAAAGTGGTGGGAAGAGTCGAAGCGACTCGCCGAAGGCGTTTTACTGTGTTTACTCTCATTCAATGGAACGAAATGCACTCCGTTATTTTTAACCGTCACAAAAAAGTCTACGGGTCCCGAATTGGATTATAACTTGATTTCAAACGAATCACGAGCGATTGTTACTGCAAAACTTGCCACTGGAAGTTCAAATGATTTCGAGAGTCTGACGCTGTTGAACTCAAGCTCAGCTAGAGGAATTCTGGTAGAACTTCCTAGTGTGATTCTCGCCACTTTCACGCCTATCCTTGAAAACCTCCAAGACATGCAAAGACTAAATCGATTACCTTTTCGTCGATGGATTTTGCCAGACCGTCGACAGTTTGGTAGTTCAGCTACCCTGGATATACCACCCCCGTTATATGCCCGCGGATTAAAATTTACGTATTCGCTAGACTCAATATTGCAAAATAGGTCAAAAGGTCATCTTCTAATCAAAACTTCAGAATCCTCGGTCGATGATGCCGGACTCATTGATGAAATTGAACAACGAACGGAACTCGATCGTGGGCAAAGTGAAGCATTACTTGCTGCTCTTTTACGAGAGTTCTGCCACATTCAGGGACCTCCAGGCACAGGAAAGTCATTTCTGGGCGTAAAGCTTGTCAAAGTTTTATTATCGTGCAAGACGGCGAGACTTGGTCCCATAATTATCGTGTAAGTTGGATGCTCTTTGATTCACATATTTTAGGAAATATGGCAACAGTCCCATGATCCCACATTTTACATTCATTAATTTTGCATAGTTGCTACACGAACCATGCTCTTGACCAGTTTCTTGAGCACTTGGTACAATCCGGCATTGAGAAAGTAATTCGAATAGGTGGACAGAGTAAATCGAAGATCCTAGATGGAAAAAATCTTCGAGTGGTCTCTCAAGGTGAGACTACGACCAAGCCCGAAAGTAACACACTTAGAACCAGCCACTTGGCATTGGAAAATGAAGAAAATTATGTGGAAAAGCTTCTTCGACGATTGAATGGACTTGGAGATTATCCAGATTGGGGATCATTAAAGGACTACGTCGCTCGACACTATTATAAGATCTACCAACAATTCGACAGGATTGATGAGGATGGCTTTGAAATGGTGAGGATGCCCTTTTTCTTATCAAGTGGTACAATTCCTCCATTCTGCTTGGCCGTGCTAATGATATACGACTAGGTTGGTGGTGAGCCTTTCGATTTATGGCTCAGGTATAACACTGAAATGGAGGGACAAGCACCAGTGTTTTCGGAGACACATACAATAGATGACTTGATAGAGTTCGCAAATGTCAATGTGCACGCACTATATGGCAACGAAAGGATCATTCTTGTCAGACATTTGGCAGAAGAAGCGCGTAAAGAAGTTACGAACGACTTATTTGAGTCCATAACTCGGACCATGGAACATAACCAGACAATACAGAACGTATACTCCGATAAAGACCGGCGTGTATTACAGGGAGCGGATATCATTGGGGTAACTACAACTGGTCTTGCAACGAAAATGTCAACTTTGAAACACGTCAAAGCGAAAGTAATTGTCTGCGAGGAAGCGGGGGAGGTTCTTGAGGCTCATATGCTGTCTGCGCTTCTACGTAAGTAGTATTTTTTGGTTCGGTTTGGTGCGACGATAAAATTCAGAAATTGCTAAAGTTCCCGATCTTTCAAGCTAATTTTCATTGTTTATAGCAAGCGTTGAACATGTAATCTCTATTGGAGACCACGAGCAGCTCCGCCCCTCTACAAACAACTACAATTTGTCTCTTGAAAGCCAAGCGGGAGCTCCGTATAAACTAGACCGCAGTCAATTCGAGAGGTTATCTGTTGGCGACCCCGGACGGCTCACCCTTCCAGTGGCTCAATTGAATATTCAGCGTCGCATGCGCCCTGATATATCGAAATTAATCAAGACAATATACCCAAGGTTGGTTGATCACGATGTAACTAAAATTCTCGCAGACGTAGTTGGAATGCGAAAAAATGTAAGTGTTGCCTCGCATTAATTATTTCGCGAGTGTGCCAGAATTTTCTATAGCTCCCTTGAAAAGCTGCTAATATTCGATCTAGACTTACTGGCTTGACCACACAAACTTCCAGGACAACGCAAATGGAGATGATGCCGACAAAAAGTCCCATAGCAATATATGGGAAGTAGAAATGACAGCGGCACTTGTAAGGCACATAGTTCGACAAGGTATTTACAGTAGTAGTGATATCGCTGTTTTGACGCCTTACAGTGGACAATTACAAAAATTGCGGAAGCATATGGGCAAAGAATTTGAGATTGTTTTATCTGAACGCGATCAAGAAGTTCTTGCTAGGGATGGTTTTACTACATCAGATGAAAAGCCTGACACCCCGACGTCAACATCTGGAGACAGAAAACCTCTTGAGAAGAAGAACTTGAGTGAACTTCTTCGGTAAGTGTCATCTCATTGTAATAATTGAAGAGTTAAATCTGATTTCATCTTTATTCAGTATTGCCACTGTCGATAATTTCCAAGGTGAAGAGGCGAAGGTTGTCATCGTTTCTTTGGTTAGAAGTAACAAGGAGAAGAATGTGGGATTTCTCAGAACCACCAACCGCATCAACGTCCTTTTGAGTCGAGCTCAACATGGTCTATATCTCATTGGTAATTCTGACACATATTCCAGCGTAGCCATGTGGAAGCACGTTTTAGGTATGCTACGGGAGACCAATTCCGTCGGTAACTCATTCGCTCTTTGTTGCCCTCGTCATCCCGAAACCGAGATCCAAGTTTCCGAGCCAGATGATTTTGCAAGATGGAGCCCCGAAGGTGGTTGCAATCTATCTTGTAACAAACGCTTACCAGATTGCGGACATCAATGTACAGCTCGTTGTCACTCGGATAGCATGCATCAAGCTTTCAGATGTCCAAAGCCGTGCGAACGCCTTCATGAGCCTTGTGGACATTCGTGCCAAAAGAACACCTGCGGAGAAGATTGTGGACTGTGTCATTTCAAACTGGACAACATCCAGCTTCCGTGCAGTCACTCTAAGGATGGGGTCTCATGTCATTTGACACTAGACCTAAACAAGATTCCATGTTTAGTTATGTTAGAAAGAGAAGTTCCCGACTGTGGTCATATAGTTACTGTTACATGTTCTCGAGATGTTGAATCACCGACCTTTAGCTGTCCCACGATCTGTGGTAAAATTTTACCATGTGGGCACACATGTGGTTCGACTTGTGGCCAATGCTGCAACAAAAAGGATGGAGAAGTGATAGTTACTGAGCATCGACCATGCAAAAAGCCATGTAGCCGTGCCTTCGGAACCTGCAATCATAATTGCCAGCGAGCCTGTCATTCAGGACGAGAGTGCGGATTGTGTTCATCGAACTGTGAGGTATGTACTGTGTGGTGTGAGTGTTTCGATATAGGATCTCAGCATCTGACTTCTGAGCTAATAGGTTCAATGCTCGCACTCTAAATGTACATTGAAATGTTACGAAGCTTGCGCACCATGTATAGAACTATGCACATGGTCATGCAAGCATGAAGGTACTTGCAAGATGCCGTAAGTTACCGCTAACTTTTTATTTTGAGTCGAAGATAGGGAATTTTGTTTTGAACCTCACTTTGTTCTAAGACCTCTTCTCCATCATAAAGCTAATGAAACATGCAAATAGATGTGCTGGTCCATGCGATAGATTGCCATGCAATAAACGTTGTTTACTACAGCTTTCTTGCGGTCACCAATGCCCCGGGATTTGTGGCGAATTATGCCCACGCGACTATTGTCAAATATGCTCCACAAAACAAGACCAGCGAGTCGACCTTCTTGAGTTGAAATTATACAAAGAGATTGACCTTGAGGATACTCCGATAATTGCGCTTGCTTGTGGTCACTTCTTCACAGCAGAATCACTCGATGGGTTGGTCGGTATGTCTGAAGTCTATGAACAAAACATCCATGGAGATTTCACGGCAATCAAGGAAACCACCTCACTGGCATCATCTATTCCTCAGTGTCCAGATTGTCAATGTCCTCTTCGACAATACGCAACCCCACGATACAACCGAGTCATAAATCGGGCTGTCATCGATGAAATGTCCAAACGATTTCTTGTGAGTGGCCAAGTCGAACTTCTGGAGTTAGAAAGAAAGATTCTTCATTTGGAAAAGGAATTTGAGAATTCTGCACCTGGGTTGATCCAGGCACTAGAAGGTACATGGGGAGAAATCAACGTATCTGAATTGCTTAAGGATCGAGATAATAAGTCGAGACAATTAGAAAAAACGGTGATGAGATTTTGCGAGAGGTTCAAGGATAAGCATCAACCTGCTACGAAACTTCATAATGCTATAATAACCTCAAAGAGACAGCAACCGCTCGAAAATGTCTTGGGTGGCCTCTCAATTGCGGAGGGGGTCGGAAAATCTCCGAGAGACCGAAGAATCGCTTTTGCGGGAACTGGTGCCATGCTTAAAGTCCAGTGAGTACTTGTATTCTTCCCAACATGATCAGGTAATTTGTTCGATCCAGACTGACGAGAGAAATATCAGATACCTCACCTTGGCCGATAGATTTCCGATAGCTCAGAAGCTCCGTTCACGTGATTCCACCATCAAAATATCTGGCGGGCCTCCAGACCAACTTGCGAAGCCCTTTTTTAAATCTTGCCTCTCATACATCGAGTCATGTCGCGATGAAAGTCTGCCAAGACTAGCCGTCGAGGGCATACTCTATTTTGCGAAGATAGCTCGCCTATTCGATTTGTATACTCGCTCTATCGCCAATCCTGAAGCGGGGGGTAACAAATTTCCTTCTCAGACAGAAAAGGCCAAAAGTCTATTGGACGAAGCAAAGGAACTTTGTGGAGAGGGGTTCCAAAGTGCGGACTCGCTACTGATTGCTGTTGAAACATTGATCAGGCATTTAGGTAGAGAATGGTACGAAGAGGTTACTAAAGAAGAGTTGGATGCTATTAGGAATGCTATGGTCTCTGGGAGAGGAGGGATTGCTACACACAGTGGTCATTGGTATGAATGCAAGAAGGGACATCCGGTGAGTGTCTCTATAGCTTGAAAAGTCGAGGAGAGTGATTTAGCTAACATATGATAGTTTGCGATAGGTGAATGTGGAATGCCAATGGAAGAGGCTAGGTGTCCGGAGTGTGGTTCGAGAATTGGCGGACAAAGGCATGATTTCGTCGAAGGTGTTGTGAGGTCAGAGAGAATGGAGAGATGAGGGTTTAAATTGTGGTAATTTGTGATGGGCTTGGTGTGTGTTTAGTGTATTTTTGATTTGGTATCAGGTTTATTTTTGAATATTTGCAGCTCCTAGAAATTGGATGAAGTAAATGTAAGGATGGAGAATAATTGGAAAATCGCAGGTATTCGTTTACGAGTATATTCCCGTTAAAGTAATGGTTCAATGAAACTACATCACTACGTATTCTTGACCATGATTTGTATATAAAGGGCTATACGGAGCACTTTTGATTTCATAGCTGGACCTTCATTTCCTGGCGACTCTTTAACATCACATCTCGCCCCCTTGGTAGCACACCCCTCGTCTCATCAGGTAACGGAAAATAATCATACGACACTGATCAAATAAAATGATCTCTTTTCCAGGTGATAGAATGCTATATTGGATCGAGCGGAGAGCAAGATATTCTGGGGTTGAAGAGCATTTCGGAACGGACGTCAAAGATGAAGAGTAAACGATTAAATACACTGAAATCAAGGGTGGTGTGGAGATATGAAGCTGTATTGCAATTTCATTTACACCAGAATATATCCTATGTCCGATGAAAACTCTCTGAAACAAGTAACGGTATATATCATTCTCATTTCGCCGCCTCAGGAGACCAATCATCAATAGTTTGGACCACTCCGTTACTTCAAGCGCCACTCTAATCAAAGGCAAAGAGCGCGACAACAACTACCCAACAAGTCGGATACTAACTGGTTGATCCTCAGTCAACGACTGAGACGCGAAATTGTTTCCTCGAAGAACAGGATGTGTGAATACTTACTTTCAATTATCAACATTATGACATGGAACAACTGCTCCTTCCAAAACTAGCTAGGTAGGAACGTTGTCGATTTCTTCCCGCGCACAACCTTGATCGAGCGGTTGGTGCTTCACAGATTCGCCTCCTGTTCGAAGGGGTCCAGGATTTTTGAATCATTCTGAGACGAAGAAAAATGAATGAAGAGGAACAGATCGCCCGTTGATTGAGCCAAAGAGCTTTTGACGCGGCAAATTTCCTCTAGTAAACGATGGGTTGAAGGTTTGAGGGATTTAGGAATTAAGATAGACCAAGTGAGGCGTGAAGGGGTCAGGGGTAAGGAAGAAGGCGGACGGAAGTGTGGCTATGACTGGCAGCATAGTTAGACCGTTGGCTGTAGGATATTCCTTTTCCCTAGATCCCATTATGAGTGATCTGCATGGCCTTTTCGAAATTGCAAGGCGGTTCAATGCCATGTAGGATATAGCCTTGAGAATTATGAACAGGACCAAATTGGGGAGGGACTTGTGAACTAGCCGTTAGTTCAAAAGACATGAGCTGACACGATGGAATGAACGAATTAAAATGCCTCTAGAGTATAGTCATGTTAATCATATAATATAGGGATATTGCCTTGCAAAAGAAATTCTAATGTCGGAATGATATTTGGTTAAAAGATTAAGCATTAGAAATTAAATAACAAATCGATCATTTGTTGAAAGCACCACTAACGTTCTAGTATCAGATATGCTAACATTCCGTGAAATAACCATGCAATGTGAAAAGGCGGTCTCTTCACACTCTTTAGATTCCATGGCGGTGCATACCACATGCATAGGTACCTTCAACTCTCATGGCACGATTTTGGTAATGCTGAGAGGTGAATAGGATGCAAAACGTAGATTAAAAACACACACTAGAAGATAGAGAAAGTAGACCGAGTGGTCGGGAAATAAATCTAGAAATTCGATATAGGTAAAAGAAAAATGGACATATGCTGGGGCGGGATAGCACACATGGCAAACAGAAATTTGAAGACTTCTCATGGCTCTTCATCTACCAAAATAAAATTGCACAATGCTTAACCATTTACTATTTCATGATTCAAGATTCAATAATGAAGATTGAAAGGAAGAAAGAAACCTGGAAGCAAAACGCCCTAATTGACAGATGTGGGGTGAATTCTTTGGACTACTCACTCAAATTCGATCGGTGAGCATGAATGGACGACTTGTACAATACACATCACCGCCAGCAATGTTGTAGTGACTCGGCTAAGTGATTTCAAATCATATCCTGCGATAAGAAAATTGATATCGACCAAAACCTGACTCTTACAATACGGTTGTAGGACAACGACGACCACTCGGTGTCCTGTTGCGGTGACCCGGCCCCGCCAACCAAGAGCCGACACTTCGACACATGCTACAGGGCGACAGGATACGGATTCAGCAAAAGCTTGCGAGAAGGGATCATAATTCAAGCCTTGATGGCGAATAGGAAATCATGCGCATTGATGAATTGATGAAGAGGGGGGATGTGCCTTTCTCGTCATGCTCCATCGAAATCCTTCTCGTACTTCTTTCTACTTCCCTTCTCTCCTTTTTCAAATTAAAAATAAAAAGGAAATAACAAACCATACCGAATCAGTTTGGCAATTGCCACCCAATAAGATCGAGATTCTTTTTCTTCACGGATCCTCTTCTCGAAGTTTCATTTCTTTCTTTTTCGTACCGAAAGTACAGAATGTGACGCCTCTAGTTCTGTTCCCTGTTCATACTTGCATCGATTCAGTCGATCAGTACCCGGGTTAAAATGAATGATGATAAAAGCAAAAAAACGGCAATGCGACGAATCTTCTTAGAATCAAGCCATGGAATGGACTTCTGCAGGGGAAAATGCAACTCACGATCAAAGAAATGGATGGTTGAAGCAAATCATAGTATCAATGCATCCAAGACTTGAAAAATAGAACAATTTTGATCATTTCATGCTGGTAGGAGTGATAAAAATGCTGGAGCCTAGAGTTTAAGACTGTTGAAGTTGCACGAAAGAGAGCCACAATACAAAAATGCTGCCATTTATAGTTACAAATGACCTGCCGTTGCATATTCTGCATGTTCGATTTCGATTCGCGACTGGAGAAAGGAAAGCCTCAAGCCTCAACACACCACAAATTTCTGACCATGGCAAGACTATTCTCATAACCATGACCATTACCATCACACACACACAGTCTGATATAGCCAAGTGGGAACTCTTTCAACCATAATCATGATACCCATGGACTTACTCTCTCTGTAACCCTACTCATACGACTTTCGAGACAATGAACTTCCTTCCATGGTACAGACTGTAACTCTATGGCGCCTTGAAATGAACCGAACTTTGTTGCCTTTCGAGTGACATCCAATGGGCAAATGTGAGCTTCCTTGTTGGTGAGCAAGCATGCCACGTTTTTGAAGTCGATCCAACAACGGAATGGTGCCCCGGGGGAGAGGGTATACACACCAAACACAATCAAGAAGATTTAAGCGAATGATTTCCTGTTCGAGCAGACTGAAAGCATTGGGGTGAATTTCCATTATTATCGAGGATTTTGATTAAACTTTTGGGGTAAGCTAAGATTCTGCCCCGGCCCGTCTAGTCTCACTGCTAAGATGCTAAGACATCACTAAAGATGTAAGTTACTATATTCATTCATGGGGTACCGTTACAGGTAACCGAAGGCCACGGACTCCGGTTTTCATCGGTAAAGAAATGTAGGAATCTGGAACCTGAGAGCCTTGGAGGAACTGTGAGTGTCCGAAACCTCTGAGAGTATGCTATGTATGTACTCTGAATTATCGTGATATTGAATGGTAACAGACTTGATCGAATTCCAAATCGGATCAGTGGTAGTTCCTGATTTTCACTGATCTTCAAGTCGGCGACTTGGCGGAGATTCCCAAGATTGAATGCATCAAGATGCATCGGGGGTCACCAACAAGAAGGTCGTACTATTGTGCACTTTTCACGTGGCTCTTGCGGATAACGAATTAATTCACACCCAGGAGGTCGTAGCTTTTCTGAACCATGGGTACGGTTTTGAAAAAGCCCTCTATGCAAGACGGATAACGACATTCGAAGACCATTCTATTTCCAGATATCTACTCCGCTCTTAGTTGCAAATCAAAGTGTCTATCAAATCTACTTTTTTGAGCCCGAGGAAGTGGGTAGCACAGATCATTCAACTGGGATTTTGATGAGAGCAAATCCCGCTTTGACTAAAATGCTTGTAGAAGGAAATGTTAATGGCACAGGGGAAGCGATATTATGGAAAGTTGATTGGTTACCCTTACGATCTGAATCTTATTTGATTGGCAAGCAGAGCCTCATGATCATGTCCAAAAATACCCACCCTGAGCATTCTTGCATCTATATCTCTATATGACACGAGGTATAGCAAGGGGTATGGTATGAAGATCTTCAAAATCTGACAGGGTCAGAGAGCCCAACCGGGGCAGAACCCACGCGAGGTAATCACTTTAACAGTTCACTTGGTAACAACATGACCTAACAGAATCTTGAAAATGCTACCCGTTGACATCTAGGAGGAACGACATCCCAACCGAACTATTTCATTTTAGACCCAGTTCATAGGAATTAGGACACGGTACTGCAAGCGGAAGTCAACTTTGGAGCTTAAGCATCTGCCTGCAAGAGGGTTACTAGCCTTGTATCAACTTCAATTTATCCTATTGGACAAAATACTGAGATACTTACCCGTAACCCAGGACATTTTTCCATACCAAATTAGTGTAACCACACCCCTTGACAAATCTTGGCAATCTCTTCACAAAAAGCAAATTGCTTTTATATCAACTCATCACAGTTAGTTCAATATGCTATCTGGATGTGGTACATTAACCCCTCATTCAAAAAATTATCGATCAGGACAACCTTGCGATGGTGGTAGAACTTAGCGAATAGATGTGCTTGGGATGTTTCCCCCGCTGTCGAAGAGTCGAAGAGTCTCTCCATAGTCTCTTCGGTATCGTAAAAGTTTCGGACGAACCCTGAAGGTTTGCTCTTTTTTGTCTCATCTCGTCGCCCAAACAACATGCTTTTCCAAGAAGTCATTATCGCGATCATATTTTTCCGTTGGCACAGATTCTTCTGCTCGTCTTCGTTGGCAGCATAAATTCAATATTGTTTGCATAATCTAATTAATATCCAAAGGATACACCGCTCAAGAAAATAACAATTTTCTCTATACCTTTTGTCCCGAGGTTAATTCGTCTCCAATGATTGAGACGTTTGGGAGGCAAATAAGGTCATCGTCGTTGCAATGATAAACACAATGGATGGACAACTAAGGTAGATGTTGACAAAGTGGGCGACGCCAGCCATCATATGGAAGCTGAAGAACCCTTTTCGATTGAAACGTTGCTCCTCGGTAGCAGCTCACTGCAGATTGAAGTTACATTGATAAATCTCAAGTGCGTAGAACCGTTTGGTTATAATTTTTTTCTGATCAACCACACCCACATCGACGGAAATTTCTGCACTGTGTCTGTACTGAAATCTGCATTGACTATAGCTTCCAAAATGTCAAGCGTCACTGTGACGACAGAAGGAGCGCGATTGGCTACAGTACGAAAATCTACAACTAGCGGTGGAGAGATTACCAATGACGGTGATGACCGAGAGCATGCGTGACGATCAATTGGTCAATTACTCAGCCCTATAGCAGAGATGCCTTTTCCAGGGCTACAAAGTCAAAGCTAGGCATTGTGAATTATGGCTAGCTACAATGAATGCACCAGGCTGTGAGGCTGTGCAACACAACTACGATGTATCCAGGAAACATCTGACAACCAATTTCTATGGGTCTAACATACTTGCATGTTTCTTGTTGCTGACCAGACAATGAAGTGGATTCTCTGCACCACCTCCCTTACGTCTGAGTAATGGAGGCATTAGAAAAATGCCACAATAAAACATCTGCGTTCTCAAATGCCGGAGGAACACCATGGAGCCGGTAGGTAATGTAATCTTAAATTCTTCGTCTTCAGGAGTGCATTGTTTTGGTACAGGAACACGTCTATCAAATAAGCCATAGCACGCACACCTTCACGATGTGTTGTAAATATTAGACGCCCGCATCGTATTAAGGGGTACCATATGGAGAAGATTCGCAAGATGTTCTGATAATAGCAACTTCAACGGGTCTGCGTTTGAGAATTAAATATACCAGCCAATTCCATCGTTGGGACTCGACTATAATTTGGAAAACTCGGTGCCAAGACGGCGAGGATTACTATTGCCAGGATTTGTAGCCAATCACTGATGATCAAACTCGAAGAAAAGGGGTTCATAGGGCTGAATTCCGAAGAGTTGCAGAAGAACGTGAAACCAAAGGGATATGCTCTGTTTGAGAGAATGAAGCTTCTGGGGGTAAGATGAACTATGTGTGTATAGAAGAGGTGTTTTGGGTGACTTGAAGGGCTTCTAGAAGGATTTGATCCTTCGATAACGACGACTATGCTTTCACAAAACCAAGGATACACATATACACAAAAAAGGACATTATATCAAGGCCAGGTCGATCAATATAATATTCACGCATTTGGTCAGATGGTTCAATCCTTCTGTGACACGACCCAAAGAAAGATGTTGTGGAGATCTCATGCATGATTTGAAATCAGGGGCGGACGTTGTCTGTTGTATAGAGAGGAATGATTCATCTCAAGAGAGGAGATGAACGAACGGGAAAGATAACTATGATGAAAATCTGCCTCGTGAAATGGGTCCTGCCGTCCCGTCCGTTTCCGTAGTGTATAGAGTACGGACGAACTTTTGGTCTGTTTACAACTGTTGGACAGGGGCATGTGGCTCGTGCATATCTACAATGACCTGGTACGTGATAGAATGTGATGCCATAAAGGCTATCGTCAACGAAACGATCAGTTTACGAGACGCCTGATAATGACTAATAGCATCCGTCATAATGCAGAGAAACTTCATATGCGTTTCAAGGCTTCCATTTGGGTTCGGTACCCAATCGAGCAATGATGACGATGTGAAGAGACGAGATAGATGGCTGTGCTCTCGAGGCTGTGCAACATGTAGAAGAAAGGGAAACACTTGTGGTTATTTGGGTGGAGAATTTGGGGCACATGAGACGAGAATCTGTGAATATGTGTGGCCGAGTAGACTGTAGAGAATGCAGTAGCCACTCCTGGGCGTGCGTTTTCGTTAATCCTTCGTACTCGGGCCAATCATTTGCTGTGGACCCCTGACTAACCTAGCCACAGACCATGTTACTCATCAAGAGGGCGCCGGGGGGACAAAGTTCTCTATTTCCTTTTTATCATTGGGTTTGATCGACACAGTGGTGATGCTATGCTAGTTCGAATACATTTACAGATACGCGTTGTGGTATTCGGATGGTTTCGGCGGTTGCGAGAGGTTTGGATTCGTATATGTCTTGGGGGATTTCAATAATTAGTCCAAAAGATTGATCCTATACCCCCTCAATCCTGACCAAGGCACTTTTATGGAATTACTGTCACCATCATATTCAACCGGTAAAATTCCAGATCTATTCCTGTCACCATGTGTTCATTCAATTTCAATCGATCAGTCAATCGATCAGTCTCGGTACTATTGCATCCAGGCAACAACAAAATGTACCTTTCGTCGATCATCCGAGGAGTGCATGGTTAGATAAATTAAAAGCATGTATGTACAGATAGATATTGAGTTTATTGTTTCGTCGAATGGAACGATGTAACTCAAGATTTTGACTCCTTCGCCAAAATGAAATGTCCTAAAGACGAAAAATGTCTCTTTTGAGAAATGTGCCAGGGAGTCTGCCAATGAATGAAGATCTAGCCGTCGATTCACAAGCATTGCACCCCACTCAATTCGCCTTGTTTGTCTGAGAGTAGCGAAATCAAGCGAGTGAGACAGGGTTCATTTAACTTTAATGGGATTTCCCCACCCGGATTGGGAGGAGACTGGGAAAGAAAGGAAGATCTACATGAGAGGGGGGGAGGAGGTTTTCATTCGTCGCGCATCACTTGATATGTTGAACTTGAATTGAGGAGTCGACGAGGGTGAGCGAATATCATTTGGTTGCGATCTATAGACTATTCGCTCGCAAAAATCTCCCCTTTTCATGCTTTTATTCAAGGATTCTTGACATCATGATATCGAATCTTGAATTTTTTTTAATTGTGCTTGTCGGGAATACAACTCTGTAGTTGGTTGTACGGTACATATCCACACATCCCATATCGTAAATCCTCAAATGTTCCCCTGCCCCTAGTAGATTTGTGATGGTAATCAATCTTTAAAGTCTCGGGAACAACCAGCGACAGGGGGGCCATGATTTTTAGCACGTTCGTCTAGGGATTTCCGGTACTCATGATCTGGTTGGCTTATTCTACGATATCTCATCTCTCTCTTCTGGCCTAAGCATCTTTCGTAATCTTACCCCAAACTACAATTAAACTTTTGTCCTTGTATATTAGGTGGGTGGGTAAGTGTGTGTGTGTTCCAAACTGGTTTGGCAAGTAGATAATGAGAGTGGAGTGAATCTTGAGTCTTGACCGACTAGACGGAGATGGCGATGGTGGGACGGAGATTCCAGGCGGCCACTAATAATGCACGCAGCGCCAGTGCTGCAAGTTACCCCCATCCCTTGTAAGGTTATTGAGATCCTGTGTGCGAGGTAGGTGCAAGGTTGTAAGATGGGTATGCCCAGCAAAGTGGAAAGTCCGCCATACATTTGCCAGATGCATTCGGGTAAGGCTGTGTATGATTTTTCCAAGGTGCCTGTTGTGTTGTGTATGGAATAATGGCGTGTGAAATGAATTTTGTGGATTCAAGTGCATTGCTTGGTTTCGGTGCACTAATCATTATGCATACACTGCGGTGAGGTAAGGTAAGGTTGTAAGGTTATCAGGTCGGTGGAGGAGCGACCAGACCGAGGCCACGGAAAAAAGAAGCCACAATGTGCTGTGCTGTGCTGTTTGAATACTACTTCTGTGAAGCCTGTGAAGAGGAATCTGAGCCTAGGTAGATTGTGGACATAGTTATTGGATCGGATCGTAAGAATATAATTTTATTCAACGACCGTTCTGTCAATCTGTCACTCTAGATGAGGTCTGTGATGATTTTCGTCTAAAGAAACATTTTAGTCAATTAGTCAATTAGTCAATTAGTCAATTAGTCAATTAGTCAATCAGTGACTGTTAGTCTAATCTGTTTGCTATAGTACTATCTACCG
The DNA here is from genome assembly GCF_014898535.1 of Botrytis deweyae. Lineage (NCBI taxonomy): Eukaryota > Fungi > Ascomycota > Leotiomycetes > Helotiales > Sclerotiniaceae > Botrytis > Botrytis deweyae. The sequence continues at coordinate 114,852 of NW_024066210.1, forward strand.
GGAACTAATCTCAACAGACGTAGTGCTATCCTATCTACGGGAATTTCCAGCGGTTTTTTCTTCTTAATTTTGGATCTAGACTGGACTCGTACCTTACTAGTGGTGTCTATCGTACGTATTGTATCAACCTTACCAATTAGATACGTCTAGATGTGTGCATGTGTGTGTGTGTAAAGTAAACAATTTCTTGACTAGATAATCAATAAAGTAAAGATACCTTCTATAGGGTCTTTTGGGGGTATTGAAGTCAAATCGCAACTTATCAAGGGTTAATTGACAAGAACAGGTTAGGGCAAACAAGACAAAAAAGAAAAAGAAACATTTTGCTCCAGAGTAAGAGAATCCCTGAAAATGATTTGCTCAAAATGCCCATGTCCCAATCTCAAGGTTCAACATCAACCCCATGTCTCCTCTATCCATGTTCCCATGTCCGGGCTTAGCATCTTGCATTTTTCTGGGTCGGCCATTTTGAAGCCTTCTTATCCTTTCCCGTCCAGAACTACTCTATACCTAGTAATTTTTTATTTTTTGATCTCACTAGACAGTCCCATTACATCTCCATACCACCAATATTACAATATAATATTAATCCTCAAGATGCCCCCAACTTTCTAGAAAAGGAACATGTTCATGCTCATCCTTCATCATACACATCTACACTCTCCACCCCATATCTACTCCATATCATACCACCAGGATTCAAGAACACCTAGACAGGCCTTACCAAACTACTACAAACATTAATACATGTCCCGCTCTCCCGCTTGGCAATAAACACATCAACCTTGAAAGGCATCGATCATCCTCCCCGAACTAATGCATCATAGCTCATCTCACACCTTCTACCTAAACTAAACCCTACATTACTATTCTGTCTCTCGTCAACCCTATTCTCAGTCATCATACCTTTTATATATATATATATATTCTCCGCGCCTCGCCCTCTTCTTACGTCGGCTTCCTTCATCGGCTTCCTGTCTCAGATCATATCTCCAATCATCCTCAAATACTACCTTGAATCCAACTATTCCCAAGTATCTATATCAACCTGCACAACGACATCCTCAAAAAGTATTTATACATTGCAACCCTCTTCGATATACAGCATACTTTCCTATACTGGAACTGCAAAGGAACCAAAGGTATTTCGCATACAGCCTTGGGTAGATGGTCCGTGAAGCAGTTTACTGATCGGTATATCTAGTCGGCGATAAGTGTGGCTACCACCCCCAATCCAAGATAGCCAGCCATCACCGTCTTCGAAACAAACTCTCACAACACAACATGGTCTCGGTATCTGATCACTCATTCCATATGCTATCGCGACACATGGGAAATCAAAACGAAAACGACTTTCCACTTTTCCCCGAAGCAAATATGTATTCTCCTCAATATCCATACAATGGCATGCCAAACTTCCAGATCGAACACGACGCTGCGTATGCATACCCGAGAACACAAGATATATACCCTACCAGCACCGGATTCGATTCCACAACTATGTATAGCGAAGTTCCCCAACATTTTGTTGAGTCACCAGAACTGAGAGGAACTGCGCCTTCAAATTACTCCACCGCGAGTGGACCTTCCGCGACATCCTCGACCATTGGCTCTCCCAATTCAAACCACGGGCACATGGTTTCGGTATCTGAGTGGGGTTCTGGACTTGGCATCAATCCAAGTATCGTGAATTACGATAACTTTGGTCAAGGAACCGACTACAACTTCTCTGCAGGTATGGAAGACTTTACTGTAGATTTCAATTCAGCCAAACCAGGCTTTGTTGGTGAGTGTGAAAATATCTCTAGATCTACACCTCGTCAGAACCGTCCTATTTCTTCTTCTTCCTCCCCTATCCATGATTTTCATACTCCAATGGATTCTTCGCGATCAATGGCTTCACCAATCACCCCCGTCAGTGCGTTTCGAAAAGAATTTAGAGAAGAATGTTTGAAATCTCCTCATGTCTCTACACTTTCAATTTCTCCTGTATCTGGTCGACCAATTTCAAGCTTTAAGTCTCCAACTAGCGCCGGTCGTAGTAACGAGATAAGGTTATCTCCCGTTACTACTTCAATAGCGCAAACATTTACTTCGGAGCCGACAACATCATATTCTTCATTTCAACAATCTCCTTTCTTTTCTCAGTCTAGTGGCAATTTTGTTGCTCCACTTGAATCTTCTTGTGTGTTTTCTCTCTGTCAACTCCGGCACAAGCTTCATACACTTTTCTTCGCCAAGCAAACTCCAAAAGAATTTCATTCTAACATCAATTTCTAGACCCATCCATTTTACATGCTCCTTTCTCCGCTACTCGCCCAACATCAGCTGTTGGACAATCTGAATTGTCTCCTTACCAAGCACCAATGTATCCTACATCTCCATCACCATCCCAACACTCCTCAAGAAGTCCTGGACCTGCCAAGGCCGATAGCGCAAGCCCTTACTTGGGCTCTCAATATTATCCATACCCAGCACCAATGATCAGACGGCCATCTTTGACAATTTCTCACCAGTCATATGGTTCCCAAGATGGCAACTTTAGTGGTGAAGAATCAAAAGAGAAGGGTCGTTGCACCTGGCCAGAGTGTGGAAAGATCTTCAAAGATCTTAAAGCTCACATGTTAACCCATCAAAATGAGCGCCCGGAAAAATGTCCCATACAGACATGTGACTACCACGTCAAGGGCTTCGCTCGAAAATACGATAAAAACCGCCACACCTTGACCCATTACAAAGGGACAATGGTATGTGGTTTCTGCCCAGGTTCCGGATCTGCGGCAGAAAAATCTTTCAACCGTGCTGATGTTTTCAAGAGACATCTCACTTCAGTACATGCCGTAGAACAAACTCCACCAAATAGCCGTAAGAAGACTTCCGCAAGCATCAACAGTGGAAAGAAGCTCTCCGGATATGCACCAGATGCTACTGGAAAGTGCTCGACCTGTTCGGCTACTTTCAGCAATGCTCAAGACTTCTATGAGCATCTCGATGATTGTGTTCTTCGCATCGTTCAACAAGAGGAACCTTCCGAGGCAATCAACGCTCGTCGTCTTGCAGAGGTCGAACAAGATCACGATGTTCATGAAACTCTCCGCAACAACGCCCTTCCAGTCACTACCAACGTTTACTCAACAGCCGAAGATGATGATGAGGAGGAAGTTGACGATGAAAACGACGACGACTACTCCATCCGTGTCCGTACATCCCGCAAAGGCCGTCAAAACCGCAACCCAGTCAACGGTGTCCAAAAGTCCAGAGGTATGACTCACTCTAAAGGTGGCGTCACTCTAAATACCAAAGGACGTAAGAAGCGCAAGGACTATCCTTCATCATGGGGGTGTCCTACATCTCAAATGAAGATGAAGAAGCGTGTTCTCACCGTCTTTGATGGACCTCGTCGTCTCTGGAAAGACGATATGATGCTCGATACCGATTACGAGGTACGCATCAAGCTCGGCGATGAAAAAGCTTACGTTACCGATCTTGATGTGCAAACTATGAGAAGAGCGGAGGCCTTCCACAATGCTACTGAAGAGGAAAAGGGACCTTGGATCGCAGATGATTTGACGGGAATGGATTTGGAGAAGTTGATGGAAGTTAAGAGAGAGATGTAATTCCTCTTCTTACTCTACCTTTCCACACTCCACTTTTGGTTATGAGGTTATGAGATGGACTTTTTTTTATGATTTGCTCAAATGATTTGGGGCATTTTGCATATGTTTTATATCGGCGCTTTGGATACCATTTACATATATCTAAGGGAGATATACTTTAACGGGACGGGACGATACCATTTTCTTTACTCTACTTTTCTTTACCTTTTTTTTTGGAAAATTTTATACAATATCATATTACATGTATGGGCGATATGGATTCGAGGACAAGACAAAAGTCGCGGTGTGCTCTTTTTCTTTCTATTTCAATCTACTTGCATTATCTATTGCATATGCATCAGACAGAGTTTTGTTACGGGAGTTTTTCTTTCACGTGAATTAGGAGATAAATGAGGAAGGGAAGGATGTAAGATCGCTACTTTGGCTGGCCCATTTTTTGTGGTGTATTTCGGAAACGGGGAAGGCGGTTGCATTGGAGGGGGTGTGTCATGGCATTATTGCGCTACTTACTGTATGTGGAAGAATTGATAGTAAAGTAATAGTTAGTCAATCTAGGAATCTAGGAATCTAGGAATGAATAAACAGCATTGGTCTCTCAACTCAAATTTCATACTGCACTGAATGTGACATGGATCTTTTTGGGAAAATTGGTGAAGAGAATAAGCAGCTGTCTGTGTGCGTGGATCGCCTTGCATTATGCCTATCGCGCTGAGATCCGATTGTTGGGACTGCACGCCATGTAGATCATGATCGGCATTGATGTGATGAATTGATGGATAGATTGACGTAAAGCTAGCTCTGCCTTGCAAATGTGAGTAAACATATGAGTAAACATACATCATCAGTCCCAGTCCATGAATGAAGCGAGATCCGGCCGGAGACGAAAGGAAGATGTAGGGCAAGCGGGTATCCGGATTCATCTTGCGTCGTGCATATCGTATGCGTAGGCTCATGCATGGTCTAATGCAGATGGCTGAATTGAGAATAATGTGCTTTTGGTGGCTGCGTTTTAATGGTCATGAGAAACGATTGATTGAAGGAGATGCCCGAGGATGCATGGTGAGGGGTCAAAAAGGGCTAGGAGAGGAGAGCTGGAAAGGGCTGGAAAGGAAATTTATTGGTTGGTGACAATGTGACAATGGTAAGGTGAGGTGGTATTGGGTTGTGTTGGGGATAGTGAGGGAGTGAGGTTAAGGCATAAGATCTCTTGGAACTTGGAATACTTTGATGTGAAGGATGGATGGGTGCGTGGTGTGGAGTGGTGTGGGGTGGTGTATCGTTGGCTCTGCGAGGTAAGCTCGTAAGGTAGGCTAATTGGCAGATGTATGTAGATTGATATTGGATTGACGATGAGACGAATGCGGTATAGAATATACTACTGTACTGGACTGGGTAGGTAGGTAGGTAATTGTCGGGACGGGTCACGGAAGGTACTTCATACAGTGGAGAAGAAATATGGGATGGGGCATACTAGATTCATTGCATCTTCGATCTTTTAAATGTCTACATTTTGACAGGATTTCAATCAATGCAATGTATTCTCAGCATGACTGATAGAGTGACGGCAGCGGTGATTATCCTAAGCTTTTAATGATTACGAGTACCTCCCTAGGTAGTATTGAATCTATATCATCGGAAGATATGGAAAGAGGGGCAATGAGATGTGAAATGTGATGGCCTCGCAACCAATGACCGAATACAGTAGATGCGACGTATATCTTCATATTTTGACAATGTTGCTGCGCTGCTCTCTTGTGCTGGAATAATGTAAATGTCAATGAATCCACAGATATCTACATACCTAGGTAGGTAGTATACAAATACATACAAATACCTATTGTATACACAAATAGATAGTCTGCAAGATGATATAATGGTTTGGTGTTCTTCACCACAGTCGGCTAAAGATAAAGAAAAGCACGAGCCACACTTCCTCACATTTTGTTAATGCGCCACAGCTCTTATCCGCAGAAGTGGCCACCTGGGCAGTTCTACATCGTACCTACCCGTGGACCTACCTATACCACAGCACTGACTACACTAGGTAACTACATCATATGAACTTCAATCAGGACATATCAATTTCATTCATAAGAAGATGATTAATATGAGAATGGGCACTTGATCCACGTCTGAGAATATCTGCAAAGAGTATCCATACTGTCATTTTTGAAATCATCCGGTTGTCGCGTATCTATCAAGCATTAGGTTGGCGTAGAGCACGCCACATATACATATAGCTTGAAGCTGCTGAGCTACAGAGCTGCCCATCTACCAACTTTACGGGGTCGTAGGTGAAAAGCTCAACACAGGCACAATGGGTTCAAGACTTGCTTGGTATGCTGGTATATCCACTGCTTTGGCAGCTGCAGTGGTTCTTTCTGCGTTTAATCAGCGCGCAAACTTCTACTCAGCATGTGTCTACCTGGCGCAGAGCAATTTGTGTCTTATGGTACGTAGTTCCCGAGCTTCGAACTCTTGAGTCGATGAACATGGCTGACCTTTCCTAGATCCTAATCAATCTGGTATGCTTTAGACCCAGATCTCTCATTTCTACGATCTGCGATATCACCCCGCCGAAGCTTCCGATTGCTGACAGGTCTTAGATTCTATTCGTCTTTTCTAGTTTCATGTATGGACTTCAACGACTTTGCTACGGCCCTCTCCGTCCGATCGAAATCGAGCAGTTATATGAGAAAGCTTGGTTCGCCATCACAGAAACATGTCTCGCCATGACCATATTCAGAGAAGAGGTTGGAGCTTGGTTTCTCGTCATGTTTGTCGCTCTTCTTACCGGCAAAGTTTGGGGCTGGATAGGAGATGGTCGAGTTGAGATTCTAGAACAACAACCACCTGCTAATCCAAAACTCTTTCATATTCGGTTGTCGATATCCTTGGCGGTCTCGGTCATTTACGATGCGTGGTTGATGAGTTATACAATCAACACGGTGATTCAACAGGCAAGGCCGAATATGATGGTTATGTTCTTGTTTGAATTTGCGGTATTGACTGTCTCAAGTTCTTCCACCGCTTGTAGATATCTCATTTCTGTAATGGAGATGAGAGTAGTCAAAAAGCAGACAGAGGAGAGATTAATTGAGAGGAAGAGAGAGGTTAGAGAAGAGAGGGCAGAAATGATCAGACAAAGGGAAATTGCGCGCGCGGAAGCTGGCGAAAATTATGAAGAGCCTACAACTCCTTTACCTTCGGAGGACGATGTTGAAGAAATGGATATCGAGGTTCCCGGATGGGAAGCAAAGGGTCAATGGGTTTTGACCCTTGATTTGATAACAGGTAAGTTCATATTCGTATTCTATGTTTTTACTTTTACTAACATTGAAACAGACTTCCTAAAGTTATCCATTTACTCTTCATTCTTCTTCATCCTTTTCACATTCTACGGCCTTCCTATCCACATTATGCGAGATCTGTTTGTTACGGCAAGATCATTCGTCAAACGACTCACTGCATTCTTGAGATACCGTAGAGCAACCCATGATATGAACTCAAGATATGAAGATGCGACTGTTGAGGATATTCAAAGGGAAGACACATGTATTATATGTCGAGAAGAGATGCGACCTTGGTCTGTAACAAACCCACCAGTACCTGCTGGAGCACAACCCAGGCCAGGTACTGTCAACGAACGTACAAGGCCGAAGAAGTTACCTTGTGGTCATATTCTCCATCTAGGATGCTTGAAGAGCTGGCTTGAACGACAACAAGTATGCCCAACATGTCGAAATCCTGTGGTAGAAACACCTCAAGATGCACAACCCAATGCCAATCGAAATGCAAGAGCTAATCAACCCGCTCCCGGCCAACAAGATGGACCCGCTGGTGCTGGTGCTGGACCTGTAGCAGCTCCCGCTCGTGGCCGCGGTATGCGTATGCTTAATCTTGGACCAATCAGAGTCGGCTTTGGTCAGGCTAACCTGAATGATTTCGCTGCCCTTCAAAACCCCCCAGGAGGTCAAGCGAATGCCGCAGGTGCAGGACCTAGAGTTTATGGCTTAGAACTAGGTATCCCTCGTCGAGCTCAACCTCAAGCCGCACCAGCACTTTTGGATCCTGGGCAAAATGGCGCGTTTCCACTTGACCAATTACCACAACATTTAGAAGAACTCGAACAGCAAGTCGCGCAGGAAATTCGAAACTTGCAATTGAGTCAGCAGCAGCTATTAATTGTCCAGTTGCTACAAAACGAGTTGACAAGATTGAGAAATTTACAAAATAACGCCGCGGATCCTTTGGCAGCAAACTTTCCCTTGCCGCAGATGCCTACCTTTCAGAACCCGCCACAAATCATCCCCTCATTCAGTAGACCATCAAGTCAACCACAAGTGCACAGACACAGCGCACGGTCCAATACCTCTGCAATACCATCTGGTAGTGCTGACCTTCCACCTGGAGTTGTCATACCGGAGGGTTGGTCACTTCTCCCATTAGAAAGACTACATAATGCGCCATTACCGGGTCAAGCAGCGACATCAGGGCCTGCAGCAGCATCGACATCTAATGACCCTATTATAGCCTCTGCATCTACGCAAAATGTAGTCAGCCCTACAATTGAGAGAAGTGAAGTTTCTAATAATAGCGCCACACCAATCAACACTGAACAAGTTAATTCGCAAGCCGGCTCGATTGGCTCTTCTGAAACAAACGCCATTGAAACTCCGCCCTCTATCTCGGCTGACCAATCGGCATCAACAATTTCCACTTCCACAGAGCCAGCTTCTACAAATACAAATCCATTTGTTGACCCTCCTAGTTTACCTAACTGGGGAAATTCACAACTATTTGCAGGATCAAGCTTGGCTGGGAATCACAATCTTGATGGCGCTTATTCAGTGCCAACTTCGCCTCCACATGATCGTAGTGAGAATATAAATCCTCATGTTTCTCTTGATACGATGACAGGTACTGGTGAATCAACTAGTAGTTCAGCTGAGCATAGTGAGCCAAGAGGAGATGAAGATGGTGAAATGAGGAGAAGAGAGAAAGGGAAAGCCAAGGCGGTGACGGTGGAGGATACAGTGGATGAAGAAGAGTGAGGGGACATTATGTGAGATGAAAAGTACATTGAATAATTTTAGGATTTCGTTCGACATTCACGTGCACATTGCTTATCGTGCATGGTGCATAAAGCCAGCGATCAAATGGAATCCAGTTAGAGATACATTAAGGGCGTTTGGGGAAGGAATTTTCCTGGGATTGAGGAATGGATTGGCGCATTTTCTACGTAACATGCTATGGATAGGCTTAAGGCTTAAGCATAAATTACTAGCCTAAGCATAAATCTGACGTTATACTTTACATACATGACATGGCATAAGGTTATCTTTGAGTCTGACAGCTCGGGCTCGGCTATGCTATGCTGTAGCAGAGGGATGAGGAGGGTGGAGGGTAGAGGGTAGAGAGACAGACTATAGCGATATCAAGAACCTTGCCAGTTTTGTATGATCCAGCGTATTTATAGCGGCTATAAAGAATTACAAAGTTATAAAGATAGATGATTACTTGAAGTCATATATTTAGTGCTAAGGCTGTTGAACATGACACACTTTTACATATTAATTGCATTTTATAAAGAGGACATTTCATTTTCTTTAATGCCACGAGGGTTACGTAGGGAGTAGATGTAGATATGAATGGGGAAGTCTTACGAACGAGTACTCGATACTTTGGTGCAGACCCTAGTAATTGTCTGACTTTGAAACGAGGTTTGTGTTCAGGGAGGGGAGTGGGTGCGTGATGGCTTTAATTTATTTGGTGTTTGGGTTTGGGGATTGGGGATTGGGGATAGATGATTTGTGAGGTTGGGGGCGGATTGGTTAGCTTTATGAGGTCATTGGATGGGATGGGATGCATGAAATGCATGGATGGATTTTCACTTGTACAAGAGGGATTACATAGTATATTATGGTGTAGGATGGGCTGGTTTTGGAGTGGGAGGGATGAGGTGAGGTGAGGTGATGTGAGGTGAGGTGAGGTGAGATTTGGAATCTTCAATAGAGTTCCAACGGGATAGCTGCTTGAAGCGAAGGGAGATCAGAGCCAGTTTGGAGGCAATCATGATGGTGATTCACGGTACCTGGTAGATGAATGACATGGATGATATGTGGAATGAATCCACGAGAGAGAGAAAGTCAGAGTCAGAAATCACATGTGAGGGAGTGGAGTGATTGAATTGATTGATTGATTGATTGATTGATATCAAAAGTGCTGGGCAGGTAGGCACTCGTATCCATCCATCTGTCAGGCTTTCCTTCTCGGAAACGAAACCCATCTTCCTCATAACTCGTACAAAATCAGATGCGGCGATTTCTCCGATGCGGAGGGATGGTGTGCTTCCGCGGTAATACATATTATACGTATACTATACGAGCGGCTAATTATTTCTCTTTTTTGATTGATTGAATGTTTTTTGTTTTTTGTTTTTTGTTTTCAAATAATCACCAACTGTTTTTGTAGGTAGTTATTTAATCGAGAAAAAAGCGAGTCCGAGTTAGTTATTAGCTTGGGATGGGAAAGACGTTACATTGTAACTGAAGTCTCTTTATCCGTGGCTGGTGATGGAGAATCAATTCATACCTAACCATAGTCTCGGGATTCCGATCACACCACACTCTCTGCTTACGGACTCCGGAGGGAAAGCGCTTACTGATAAGGATGGGGTAGGGTAGGATAGGATAGGGTAGGGGATTAGTGTGCCCTGGATGAGCAGGTATGCAGCCTTACCATCTTACTATCACGAAATGAGATGTACCTCCGTACCTTGCCTACCCTCGCTTTAGGCTTGAAGAGATACCCGGCCTTGTGGGTGCGGATACGAAGACCCAGTATGTTGCTTATGTAGTTGGTTTCCGGGGGGTTTTATCTACCGGTGGATTTTCTGGCGGGGAGGGATGGATGGAACCAACTGTTGGTTCTCATCTCTGCATTTATGAGTGAGGGGTGAAAACTACCATTTATTGAAGATAAACCATACGGCCCCCAGATTACCCTCCGCCGCATGCATGCAGATACATAGTCACCAACAGTCCCAACATAGTGATGAATAGCCGCAGCCGAGAAAGCCGTGTTGGTTGTTATGAGTCGACTCTCCTTTTCTTGTGCATAGATTTTGAGAATGGATTGTTCGTTTGGGAATTGGGATGAGCAGAGGTAATGTGACTGTGATGGGATACGGGCCGAGAGAACTTTTGAATATGGATAACTGTTTGATTGATACGATTTGAGTCTTACCTGATTGTCGATTTCGATGGAATGTGATTCCGAGTCTGATAGTGTCAGTCCGGATGCAGATAGTTTTGTTGTTCTAGGCCGCCCCTTTTTCTCCGATACAAGAATGCAGCGGTTCTTGTACTCCTGCTAAAGTCAATTCTATGCGCATTTTCACTTGGCTAGTTTATAGATGATTGTCTTGGTATGGCACTTCTGAGAATCATATACTTGCATACCTCCTGTATATTACTTTGAGCATAGATCTCTGCAAATCTCGTACTCTCTGTAGACAACGATGCAGTACAAAAAGAACAGAGACTTCACGGATGCGTGGGAGACTTAGTGGTTATGATGCAAGGGGAAGGGCAGATGGAAAACCGCGGGTTTGAAGCAGTATGAATAGTCATAATATCTTCAATACGCTTCAGAGAGGCCAGGCGATTTTCTCAGAGAAACTTAAATTGATAAATACAAACCACCTTTTCCAGAAAAAGTTGCCTATCCCATCAGCTTGAAAGTCATGAGAAAGAAAGTTCCAAACATGCTCTGCATTCATCTCCAAACCTTGATAGTTCCCGTACACTATTATGCACCTGGACAGAATCCATCACTACCATAGCAAAAGAAAAAAGTCTCTTGTAACCTCAAAGCTGGTGACCATCCATACCATCAAACCCACCACCAAACTATCTCCATACCTCCTAGCTATTTCTGTTCCACCATCCTATTACCACATCCAATTAGCTACCATTGAATGAATCAACAATTCGATACGATGTAAAGAGCCTACTACCTGAAGCTTACCAAGCAGCATTAAGAGCACTACAATGACCATCCTTACAGCCCTCACACAAATCCTCATTATGCGGGCCCTTGCTCTTTCCAGAATACACCGGCTTATCCATCTCAATTCCACTCCACTTCTTAAGCCGATAAGCTACCCTCTCCGCATACGAGTCATCCAGAATGGGTTGACTGAGAGTATTACAGCTCTTGCATCGCTGATAATATACTCTCCCATTGTATTTCCCCCCAGCATACATGCGTATCGTGATCGCTATCTTCTTACTCGACCATCCACTAGAGGTGCATGCACGTTTGTGACATATGAATTTGCCCATGATGTTGGTGTCGTATTCTTTGGTACAGCCGATCGGGTCGTCGATGGGATGGAATTCGAAATGGAGATTGTGCTCTGCTAGGAGGCGTGCTACGCTGTCGTGGAGGGAGGGGTACATGGACCATCTGTTTTTGGGCGTTGGTTTTCTGTATGGTGGCCAAGGCATGTTGATTCTGCGAGTGATGAGAAGGGGTAGAGGATTTTAGTTTAAGTGATTTCGGATCGAGCAAACCCTTCATTTTCCGTTAGTTTCCAGTTTGATGTAAAGACGAGTCTATTACCTTAGCCTTCCACAAAACACAAATGAGAATGATTGCACATCCAACAACACAATACTGATAGTAATCAAAGACTTGGATCACAGTCGTGAATACTTGACCTCCATTCGAGATAAGTCAGAGAAGAGAGAGGATACGAATTTATATCAAGAACCTCGACTCAACTCACCTCCCTATCAGCACACCTCTTTTCCACCCACCCAATCAAAAAAGAAACTAGCCTCGCACGACATTCGTTTGCTCTGAAATCGGCAATACCACCTCATCAGATCCATTCATCTGCTGCTAGCCAAGCTACCCCTCTCTCGACGCGATCCCGCATGCACCACCACCAGACTCGCAACGAATCATTCTCCGAGGCTGCTCAAGCTCGCGACCAGTAACATTTGTCTCCGTTAAAATATCAAAAGTACAATCAACCTCAACGATGCGACACACCTACTCAAAAGAAACGCTGATCTGATCTGACCGAATACGCGTCGTGCTTTTGATTTCCAGCAAACATCCCCATCCCCATCCCCATCCCCGTCCCCATCCACAATCCATCATCCCAACCACAAACACATACATACATACACATACATAAACAATATCTGACTGATACCAGAGCTCCGCATATATTTATTATATATACATATACACACACATATACAATTTCCACCCACAAGAAGAAAACAAGAAAACAAGACTACTTCATTCACTCTGGCAGAATAACCGATAGAGAGCGCCAGACTCCTTCTTTTCATCAATAGGTAGGTAGGTAGGTAGGTACCTAGGTAGGTAGGTAGCAGCAATTGAATGATGTATGTATACTCAATAACATAAACTCAATAACATAAACTCAATAACATAAACTCAATAACATAAACTCAATAACATAAACTCAATAACATAAACTCAATAACATAAACTCAATAACATAAACTCAATAACATAAACTCAATAACATAAACTCAACTCAACAACATAAACTCAACAACCTAGACTCAATAATATAAACTCAATAACATAAATTCCACAACCAGTCAAAATGAATCATATATATAAATACCTTAATAGGGGTTGCTGGTTTTTAATTACAGTATATAAATTGTATTTAAAAGAAAAGATTATATATATAAAATAAAACTGTATATAAAAATAAAACTATATATACAAAACAAAACTATATATATAAGGCAAAACTATATACACAAAACAAAACTATACACAAAACAAAACTATATATATAGAAAAACTATATATAAAATTAAATTATAATTATAATATTACTATATTAGAGAGATAATATTGTATTAGGAAGATAATACTATATTAGAAAAATAATATTATATTAGAAAAATAATACTATATTAGAAAAATAATATTATATTAAAAAATTAGTATTGTATTAGGAAATCGATATTAATTTAGATGAGATATATATTAATAAAAATGAATTTGATTATATAATCTAATTTAATTGAATTTAATTATTAAAAATAAATTAAATGGGTTAGTAGCGTAGTGGTAGTATATATTACCTTAGTGGGGGTTACTGGTTTTTTATTATAGTATCTCAACTATAAAAATTTATTAGAATCGTTATGCACAAAATTTAGTATATTTATAGAATTATATTTAATACTATAATAGAATCAAATATTATATTAAAATAAATATTATATATAAAAATAAAACTATATAGAAAAGCGAACTATATATAAAAATAAAACTATATACAAAAAACAAAATTATATATATAAAACAAATTATATATATAAAAACAAAACTATATATATAATAAATAAATAAATAAATAAAAATAAAATAATCCTTACTTTTCTTTTTCTAAAAAATATTATTATTATTCTTTTTCTTTTTCTTCTTTCCTTATTCTTTTTCTTCTTTCCTTATTCTTTTTATTCTTTTTATTCTTTTATTCTTTTATTCTTTTTAAATTATAAGTTGTATATACTACCACTACGCCACTAACCCATTTAATTTATTTTTAATAATTAAATTCAATTAAATTAGATTATATAATCAAATTCATTTTTATTAATATATATTTCATTTAAATTAATATCGATTTCCTAATATAATATTAATTTTTTAATATAGTATTATTTTTCTAATATAATATTATTTTTCTAATATAATATTATTTTTCTAATATAGTATTATTTTTCTAATATAGTATTATTTTTCTAATATAGTATTATTTTTCTAATATAGTATTATCTTTTTAATATAATATTATCTCTTTAATATAATAATATTATAATTATAATTTAATTTTATATATAGTTTTTCTATATATATAGTTTTGTTTTGTGTATAGTTTTGTTTTGTGTATATAGTTTTGCCTTATATATATAGTTTTGTTTTGTATATATAGTTTTATTTTTATATACAGTTTTATTTTATATATATAATCTTTTCTTTTAAATATAATTTATATACTATAATTAAAAACCAGCAATCCCCATTAAGGTACTTATAATTTAAAAAGAATAAAAGAATAAAAAGAATAAAAAGAATAAGGAAAGAAAAAAAAGAATAAAGGAAAAAAAAAAGAAGAAGAATAATAATAATATTTTTTAGAAAAAGAAAAGTGAAAATTATTTTATTTTTATTTATTTATTTATTTATTTATTTGTATATATAGTTTTGTTTTATATATATAATTTTGTTTTGTATATAGTTTTGTTTTTGTATATAGTTTTACTTTTATATATAATTTGCTTCTTTATATAGTTTTATTTTTATATACAATATTTATTTTAATACAATATTCGATTCTATTATAATACTAAATATAACTCTATAAATACACTAAATTTTGTATATCATAGTTTTAATAAATTTTTATAGTTGAGATACTATAATAAAAAACCAGCAACTCTCACTAAGGTATATACACATACCTCAATCTCCCACCGCCCAAGAAATTACTCCCGCTTTCAAAATCGATTTCTCGTAGAATGTGGTAAATGATAGATACCTACATCAAAGAACCTACATGCAATCATACCTAGTATATAACAAGTGAAACAATGCAATGCGATACAATTATTGCGTCTGGCAAGACATGTAGACATGTATTCCATGAGAAAATGCATACGCTTGGGTAAAGCTAATGCGACTAGCACGTGTTTCCAACATGATAAATATTCCATATATGTATCTGCTCTATTCATAACTCATATCGTATCATTCAACTTCATTTGTATCGTTGCCGACACATCTATCAATTTTTTTTCTCTCCACCTCACCACTTCATCACTTCTCCAATTTTCTTCCCCGAAATGATTTCAAACAGCCTAATCCGACTTTCCCATTCTTTTTAGCAAAAAACCAACACCCAAACACCCTCCTCCACGCTATACACCCATCCATCAAACATACAGAAATAAAATAAACACCAACTGACAGCTACAACTCAAATAAACAATAGGTATACAACAACCATGCCGCCCGCTCCTATGACTATGCTTATGCAATGTAAACGTAAGATCGAAAATGAGATATAAATGCCAACTCCATCTTCCCATAAACACCCTCCTTTTTCATTTCCCTTACAATCTCGCTAAAAATGCAAACCAACTGGTACTAATGCCCAACTCGTCAGTCCTGCGAAACCCCTAATCCAATACCCTTTCCTCTACCCTTTCTAATCACCTCCATTGCTCTCCCCACCGCATTTAAATCCCCCAACAAAGTGACGTGCCCTCTATCACTCCTAACCTTCCCTCCCTTAACTAATTGATACCCTTCTGGCAGCATTGCCTCTTTTGCCAAACAAACCCCATCCCCACTTGCAAAAGCCAGATTGTCATAAACGTCTGCGCACGGGATCCCTTCTTTACCTGCGACCTTCGCTCCATAAACCGTGGGTATCGACTTTCCATAAATGACTGCCAATGGAGGGTAACGATTTGCTTCCGAGATTTCGGGTCGGTGATGAAGTTCTTTTTTAAATTGAAGTGTTTCGGCTAGCGTGCGTCGTAGATAGGCAATTGCTTTGTCGCGGGGAAGAGTGACAAGAGTAGAGACCGAGGGAGCAGGGTTATAAGGTTTACCAAGGGAGTTACCCATTTGAGGTGCAAGGGTACGATCCGTACCATCTACTCCACGGAGAGCTTCTGCTGCTCGACTGGTTTTGGATTGGTCGGTTGATTGATGTCGATCATCATTTTCGTTGCGAGAATTAGATCCGAGGTATGGTGAAGAGGGTTGAGGAGTATTTGTACCGGAGCCCGAGCCAGAGTTCGAACCTGAGCCAGTTTTCTTTCCAGTTATCGTTAAATTTGATAGACTGTTGGGTAGTTGAAGATTGAGAATACTGCCAAGTCCACTACCAGATTGAGAGATTGGTGGGAGTGGTGGATCTGTAACAGGCGACCAACGATATTTGATCCAATCATCCAAATTGAAAAAGTCGACGGGATATCTTTCTCTTGTATGGAGATCAAAGAAACACTCCCCATTTTCAGGAAGGAGTACAAAACTAGTCCGTAGTGTAAAATTGACTTGAGCGGTTAATACTCTTGAACTCAATAGGACAGCATCTCCATTTCTAAAGGGACCAAGAATGTTGATACATGATTGTGGAACACCAGCATATATAACTCCACTAAACAACTCAGGCTTTTGATTCACAACATGTCTCGTGATCAAACCTCCCAGTGAATGAGCAATCACCAGAGCACCAGTGGGCTTCTCTCCATTAGGACCTGGCTGATTGGAAGGTAATGTCTCCAAGAAGGCTTTCAGCTTTCTACTTAAAAGATGCGGACTTAACCTCCAATCATAACCATAATCCCATACTCTGAGTTTCCCATTCTGTGCATTTTCGCAATTGCGAAGTCGTTTGAATAACCGCCTGGATATATCCACTGGTCCAATATTTTTAAGCATCCCAGATGGGATTATGTTTTCTTCCATTCTTTCCTCGTCCTCTGGATCCAAACCAACTTCCAGGTCCACTTTACGGAGGTTGAGTCCTACCTTGACAGGTACCCAAAGTTGATGATTTGGTGCTTTGGCAGATCGGAGTATCGATCCTCGATATCCACCCATAATTACAACATCACCCGTCAAATTTTCCATAGCCTTATCTAAAGCACTTGTAGGTTTCGTCGACGACCGAGTATTCTCACATCCAAAAAACGAATCGGATTTCGAAAAGGAGGGACTCGATTCGAGTGGCTTCTTTTTTATAACTGCTGGTAATACATCTGAATGTGCATCAGTAATTGACCTTGATCTGTACGACGCTGGGCTGGAATTCAAAAAGTTCATGCTAAAGCCAAAACTGGGTACGCGGGGCATACTTGGCATACTAGGAAGTTGTGGCATTCGAAAAGTCGATCGATCTTGAAACGAGTCTCTGATAGCTTTGACTCGAGAATTAACTTGTTCGCGGTGATTTTCGAATCGTGTATCATCACCTAGTGAGGAACTTCGAGATAAGCTATGATATAGTAATGAATCATCAGATGTTGCTCTGCGAAGAACCAATGGCCGTTCTGTTGTGTTGTTATTGCTTGCTGTACTTGCATTCTGAAGTTGTGAATTACTATGACGTTGCGATGGGTGGTATTTAGTTGTGAGATGCCCCTTTACCTGATTGTTATTCGTGGATGAGTGCCCCTCGCCTTTTAATTGACTAGGCGAGGTAGAAAAGGGGGAGAACGTGGCGCTTCTTGGCGAACTAATAGATGACCGAGACTTGTGAGTCGAACTCGTTGATGTACTAAATAAGTTTCCTACTTGAGCCATTGAAGGTAGCCCCTTTGGCAGCAGTTTTTTGAGCGCATCAGCACTGCTAGATAATGAACTTTGACGTTTCCTCCCATTCCCGTTATTGAATACACTAGCCATTGCTGATGTGCGACTATCATTTGGTGGTTCTGTAACGACAATTGGCTTGGGTCCTGCCCGCCACGGCGAAGGAGGAGATGGCAGAGGTAGAGGAGGAAGTGGTTTTTGTGAAAGGTTCGGTGATGGTGATGTCTCCAATGCCAATCCTTCTCCCTTTGTAGTTGTTGGTAACTCTTCATCGAATGGCCCATTCGCAGTTGGCTCTAATGCTAGCGGAGTCTCCGGGTCGCTGTCAAAATAACCTCCTTCTAAATTATCCATGGCGGCAGCCTTCTCTGCAGCAGGTGTTCTCGAAGTTCTCAAACGTGAAGCTGCATGACTGAGTGAAACTCCAATGATAGATTGTGCATCCTCATCTGTTATATGAGGAACTGCCATGGTTTCTGCTTCGTCCGAGAAATCATCGCTGAATTCGTACTGATCTGCCGCAATGGTCGTTGACGTTGAAGCATGCTCTGGCTCGTTGCCATTCTGAGGGGAGGATTTTGAAGCCATTGTCCGGTTCCGTCTTTGTTCCCGATTATTTCCTGCTTTATACCCTGTTTACATCAATTGTTTCTAATCCATCGTTGTTATGATTTGCAATATAAATTTGAGAAGTGGCAGGAAAGAAAAGGAAGAGAAAGCTGAAGACGTTTTCCGCTGTTTCCGGATGCGATACGATAGATACGATAAGCCGCCTTATGGAGCCTCCAACAATTTTTTAACCATTTACTAGGATATTTCCTGTTTGGGAGAGTTGTTTTTGATATATTATGATTCGTGAGAATGTGCAATTTGCTTGTAGTAGTCTAGAGCTCGAATTCTTTTTGGGAGATTGGTTGCGCCGTACACCACGACCGTCAGGAAGTCCATAGCTTCGATAGCTCGTTGTTCATCCTGCCAGTGCGTGCCAGCAAAGTCAATTCCACTTGTAGTTGACGTAATCGAGGAGTGGCAGTGGGGATGGACGGACTCGCGGAGTTTGTCAAATGTGAAAGGTTAAAGACTTTCATAATTGGTTGATTCATTATACCTACCTTTCTTCCTGCCTACCTACTTTCTCAAAGACGAATCATCAGAGATGATAGTCTTTTCATCCATATCTGGAGTGGAGAAGAAATGGAAAGATTGAAGATTATGTGAAGTGAAGGGATGTACTCTATGGGGAAGAGAGAGAGGAAAGGAAATTGCATTGCATGTGAAATCATGTGAAATCATGTGAATGGACCCTTGAAATTCTGTGTAAGGTTACTTGTATCATTGTTTTAAGATGTTTTTTTATGCGACTAATACGATGATACGATTGATACGATTAATACGATTGACACAATTGATACAATTCATACGAAATAGCCAATTAGATTCATCCCTCGAATGCTGTGTAGCCAGCCTTGCCTTGCTCATATCTATCAAGAATACGCATACGACGTATAGTAGTACACCTAGGACATCCATACATGCATACATACCCATCTCGTGCCCATATAGTCTCATAGTAAGATTATTATATACACCGTTCGAACTTCGCACAGCATTTTCTGCATTTTCTGCATTATCTACTGCCGACCAAATCTAGAGATCTTGAAGGACCTTACCTTACCTAATTAATACCTCCCGAGCCTACCTA
Source organism: Botrytis deweyae (assembly GCF_014898535.1). Lineage (NCBI taxonomy): Eukaryota > Fungi > Ascomycota > Leotiomycetes > Helotiales > Sclerotiniaceae > Botrytis > Botrytis deweyae. Next base: position 134,571 of record NW_024066210.1, read on the forward strand.
CCACCTATGATTCTATAAAATATGCGTCAACTTCTTGGCCCACCCACAATAAATGTCTCCCAAGTTCCAACGACCGGTTGCAGCGGACACCTATCCAAAATGCCGCACCCGAAGTTACCGGACTCACCGGACTCAGGAGTCAGAACTTCAGAAGCTATAAAGAATGCACTTCCTTTCCCGCCAATTCCAAGGTGACCCTTGACATACCAGGTATATCCATATCCGCATTGAACCATACGGAGTATATCGTACATATTTCTACATACAAAGTATATCCAGACATCTACATCTCTTCTGTTGAAGAAACTCCCATGTCTCAAGGGTACACCTGAATTCGGCACATCCAAACTGAAAACGGATAATATAATCAGATTTCATAATCCAATCCAATTTTTATCCAATCACAACACAAGGATTCCCTGATCCAATGATCCCATCCATCCCAATGATCCCGTCCTCTCATCCCATTCCATTCCATCCAATCCCATCTCATCCCAATCGAGTACTCCGTACACAGCCCCTCACGTTTTCAGGGGCAAGATCAACATAATTTCCTTCCAAGGTTGTGCTTGAAAGCAAAAAAAAAAATCACTCTCACACCTTACAAGTGAAACACTCATTCTTGGCGATCCGGGGAAACTTTTTTTTGTAATGAATTTCTCGTATTTTTAAGTGGTTCAATTGATTCATCATTCATCATAGTTACTCACGCGAAACTCGAGTGTCTCTCGCGGTTTCATTCAATCATGTTATCTTGTACTAGGTCATCACGATTTAATCTGATCCTGTTCACTCATTTCACGCAAGATGGAAGGTGAAATTGATGGCAATATTGAAATGCAAAATAGATACAGTATATCAAACAAATAATCTTGATTCTGAAATTAATTTACTCAATTACTTCAAGACAGGTAGGAGGGATGGCCCAGCCCAACTCTCTACTTATTAGTTCTCGAGCAATTCCGATTCTGTGTACTTCCTTGAAATGTTTCCATCCCACGATCCATACCAGTCCATGTAAATATCCAGAATTAAGAATTAAATGTTGATGTTAAAGAAAAAAAAATTGCGCGTAGGAAGAAAAAACTTCTGATCCAAACTGTCGTTGCCCAGACCAGACTCTAATAGAATAAACAAAGTAAACATCAACACCCCCGTAAGGTATCTATCCACTTTTTCGTAGACCCGAGCCAAAATTAACTTGTACCGGCGCCCGAAAATTCCATTGTGATGCAAATGCGTGAAAATTGTCGATAGGTGAGCACTCAGATGCTTACAAAAGGAAAGCAGCGAGTCCGAAGACGGCGGCGATGGCAGCTCCTCCAACTTGAAGGTTGGTGGCAGCACCGGTGAATGCAAGTGGGGTTTGGGTAGCAACTGGGGTGGTACCGTTGGCTGGGACCGAGATGTATCCAGTGGAAGATGGCTTGGCGGAAGCAGCTGCGACAGGGACGGATGGAGCTGGGGAGGAAACAACAACACCGAGGGAAGATCCAGCGGAAGAGGCAGCTGGTGTGGCGTAAGTTGGGGTGAAGCTGGCTGGCTTGCTGGAAGCTGGTGCGCTGGAGGCTGGTGCAGATGTTGCTGATCCTACTGAGGAGCAAGCAGTTGGGGTGACCAATGATCCATTGCTATCATATGGAGAGTATCCGAGGCATGATGCATAGTTGGAAGCACAAGTGGCTCGGTTTGCATCTGGAGCACTTCGGCAAGTGTTGTACTCAGTAGCACAGGTCGCGGCGCATGCATCAGCGGATGCTGATGGTGCTGGGGCAGAGGCAACTGGTGCGCTTGAAGCTGGGCCGGAGGCAACTGGTCCACTGTTGGATGGCTGACCGGCTGGGGTGACAGATGAAGGAGCAGCCTCAGTAGAAGAAGTTCTTGAGTAGATGGTGGTGGAAACTTGGGTGCTGCGAGCTGGGCAGTTGGTGACAGTTGCGGCGCAAGAGGTGATGGTGACTTCCTCAGTGACCTATGCAATGTTAGTCAGGTGCCCTCAAGTCTCTTCAATGCAATCTTGTTCAAACTCACGTAGTCAGTGGAGGTGGCAGCCATGGCGGCACCAGCGAACATGGAAACGGCGACAACGGAGAAACGCATTTTGAATATTATTTGAGTTTTTTTGGGGTTTAAAGGTGCTGAAGAGCGGTGATAGAGAGTTTACTGAAGTTGATCTGTAGAGTTTGTTCTGTAAAGAATGGACGACCGAAGTCAAAAGAAGATATTTATGATCTGGAAGATTGACTTGTTTGGATGAAGAAGAAAAGTGAATAGAGGAGGGGCAAGTCAACCCCATATAAGCTTGGGAGATTAAACAAAGATGGGAGATGGGCTTGGCCACTTAGGAGATTGACAAGGAAGAGCTGCTTTTCAGCGGTCCCATGTGGAGAGACTTTCCACACTTTCCCACCACTAGGCTAGCAAAGAATACCCAATTCGTAGTTGGATTGACAGGGGAATCACTCTCAAACCGGTAGTCGTGCAAAGTAACTTTTGCTAGGGCTAATATGTGTAGCCATTTGGCGACCAATGTATACACCGCTGACCCAAAGGCAAAGTTAGCCTCCCTTTGACATCCACTCTAATTAACAGGAGTGTGAGGGATGTTTTTCCCATTTCTCACGTTTTGGTTTCGGGGATTTCCAAACATTCGACCTATGAGAAGCTGTAGGCCTAGTTCATCCGTTCCTTGCGATTTGACGTTTCGTGGCTTGAATTTCATTGCGCACCGAAGGAAGGCCGGACCAGAGAAAATGCATGGTTTGGAAGTCTTGGTGGCTTTGTGCCGGCGTAGCGACTTCTACAGGGTCGATCTAAATTCATCTAATGCAGGAACAAGACCAATTAGCGGTTGCATTGGCTTTGGTGCAACAAGTGAGAACCCCTCGAGCCCCTATAAATTTTACTTCAACCTAAGCCTGACATTTGTCTGACTAGGAGCTCTAGGAATGATTATCCATCCCAAAAGCTCCTGCAAATGTAACTTTAAGGCGTAGGTCCCTTCTGTATCGCGATTGACTCCAGGTTTTGGTTCAATTGTTTAATCTTCTGGATTCTGGAAATCCTCCCATCTCACCATTTCATCCTAAGGCTTATCCAGAGTCACATTTAACGGTTCCACGCTTCTATTTCCAGATCATCCATGGATGGATCTTATGGATGCCCATCCAGGTGAGGTCCATATGGATATTCCTGATGATGTGGCTGTGGCTGAGGCTGATGCTTTTGCTTTTGCTTTTGCTTTTGCTGTTGACGTCCACGTTGCCGTTGCTGTTGCCGTTCTATCATGTAATCAATCATGTAATCAAAGAATCTAATCATATAATCATATAATCATGTATCGTACGGAATATCCAATACGGATGGCTGATGCTGTGTCGCTCCAGTTTACTTGAGATGATTGTTTCACAAGTTATTCCTCGACTAGAAATTCACAGTTCACCGGAGTCAGGACAGTGGACAAGTTCTCCTCATCCTCATCCATCTTCAAATCATTATGATTCAATACCCAAATTTGATAGGCTCGATGAATGAGATGGGCCCATATATTCCCATTTCCACTCACAGTCCCAGTCACTCATGATTCAAATCCCATTCTCTCCGTAATAATAATAAATCATCTGACCGTGCATGCTTTATCCCCGACTCCCAGTCGTCTGCTTTCTGCTTTCCATTTAAGCATCTTTTGGAACCTGGTAGGAAATCGTCGACTCAATTTCCAAATATATTCAATTCTCAGTCCTCATCGGGATCAGAGGCTCCAAAATTGGTTGATCATAATTTCGAATGATAATTGTATCTTGAAGGGGATTTAATCACCGTCGATGTCTCTTCAACGATGTCTATTTTCGTATCGCCATCATGGAATGAATCCGCAAATGATGCGATTTGATTGATTATCCTTACCTACTCGGAACGAAATCTCTAAGATTTGCGTTGTAAATTGCAAAATTTACAATACGAGCTTCATCGTGGTCGAATTACCCAGGTCCCAATTTCAACCAAGATAATGTTAATGTGCCGTATTCACTCTTCATTGATTAAAGATCTCTTTCGGGGTTTGTCAACTCCATAATTTCTCCCACAGAAATGAGGCCATCTCGGCCATTTACTATCGCTGTTGAAAAACCGACATGGCTTTTACAGTATTACTCGATCGACGAATTTGATACACTGGCGTCTTCTGTGCGGTTATTTCCTCCACAATACTCGAGAACCTCCCTAGCATGTAGTACCGACACCAGCGAGCTACCTAGTAACTTCCAGCTTATCGACAAATGCCAAGATATCGAAGATTCGCCGGTAGATTGTACGGAGTATCCCCCCGTGAAAAGGGGCATGACGGTGAACATGTCATACATGCTTTGAAAATATAAATGCATGGAAATGGTTTATGCAACTGTGCAAGTTCGTCATCATCTACGACTTATCGACGCGATCTTTCTTCTATTTCTGGTATATTCTAATCGCACACACCCAGTTATCGACGTTCATCTTAGTCTGGATAAGATTCAAGTCTTACCATCCCGTACGATACACTGGTTTTACTTACTTTTCGCAGTGTATGACGACAACAACTTGTGTTCAACGCCATGATCATGTCCCGAATGCAAATCACTACAGTATATCAAAACGATCGACAGATAACACTGCGTTTACTATCACTATCCATGGTCTTACAAGACGATACAAGACGACATACGTCAATCGATTGACAAAGTTCCCGTGTGTCCTCGATTAATTCATGTTGCGCGCGAGAACAATTCAACAATCCGAGAGCAAGATATATATACTATATATACCTAGGTACATGGTACATATGATAGAATTCTGCTATTTTAATCTCAAAAGGTATTCATAGATCTGCGAGTCTTGTTAATTATCCATCCATATCATCATCAATACTCAGTCTCAACAAACGGCCGTCTGGACATCGCATCATGGTTAAATTTGCGCGTCGTACAAAAAGAGTACATATTCTCACACAACCACATCTTGAGCACATACGACCATAGACTGAAGAGAATTGGGCATCCCGTCCGCTCTGCCATACACAAGCTTCAGATCGGTGGATTAGTAGTTGGGTGGGTGACCACCAGCGAATCCCCACTGTTGTATGTGAACATCTGTTTTGCCAGTCATAGTTCAATTTTGGGTCGTCGAGACGTCCCTTGTCAGAAATGAGTGTCACTGAGCCTCATTTTTACATGCGCATACCATTTGCCTTGTTTCTGCTGAATAGACTTTATTTTTCGCTCGTGATCCACCTTTGTCCTTTTTCCAGATTTTGGTGTGATTGGAAAAGCAACTTTATGTTCTATCTCAGTTTATTTATAGCAATATCGCCACCAGATCTCCGCTATAGCTAATATGCGTCCTCGTAATATTTCGCTGCGGAACTACCATCATCGCAGAAGTCTATGTATGCAGTGTCGGAGGCCACTAAGGGTTCCTCATATTTCTGGATTGATATAAGTTTTCATGGAGACGCAGTCTGAATGCCCTTTCACGTTCTGCTTGTCCTTCCTATTTTCTTGTTTCATCCTTCGGTATGTACATTCTGTCCATCCCAATACATTTTTCTTCATTTCTCCTACTTGTCGAGAGACACCTCGCTTGTTGCGTTCACGTCTCTCTTCTCAGTGAGAAGCCCCGTGTCTTACTCTCTGGTTGACGGGCTTGAGTGCGCATCATGGAACCTTGTGTCTTCCCTCCCTTTGCCATTTTCATTCATTCACAAATTGAATGAAGTAGGTGCACTGTATTATGGTACAAAATGGAAATGGGCCTGTTTAACCGGAAATCTCGAGTATGAGATCAATCGATTTTCTCATAGACACCTTGTAAAAATGACTGCCACTCATCTGATCATGCATCGTCATTTTCCATTACTTGATTCATGGGTTCTTAGGACCACAGCTACCGAGACAATAAAGTATGCTTGTTACTATGGATCATGCACTTATTTTTTGTCATGTGGTATTCAATTCACTGTGTAGTGCCTTCTCATTTGAATCTACGCTCCTGTTGTTATCATTTCTTTCTTCTAGTTGTCTGTTTTCCACTTATCACGTTGATCGTTGATACTTCAAATCCTTCCTTTGCCCGTCAAAAATCCCCCGCGTTCATTTCTTGACAGCCACTTCGGGACCCCTATGTGACATTTTGTCAAATCAAGTTTCTTGTTGTAATCGTGTTTCTTCACGAAGCCCAATACGCGTTTCCGTTCGGTTCGCTCTCTGCCTTGTTGGTTGCAAAGTGACCGGCTCAGGTGATATCTAAATATGTAAAATGATGGAGGCGTTCTCAAAAGATGGGTATTAGGTACTTGAAATCTTGGGGGTTTCTGATATTCACCTTTCGTTACTCTATCTACCTAGGGAGGCTCTTTCGGGCTGGTGCTAATATGTAGATATTATTCACAACATCCTCTTTGGTGAATTGCTCTCTCTCTCTCTCTCTGCTGGTCCCAACATGTACGAATATGGTATTCCTTCTCAGACTGAAAAGTCCTCGGGTCTTTATATAAACCCCCCAACTTTATGACTTTTACTGGTTAAGGAAGTACGAAGTACGAACTGAAATTGGATCAAGGTCTTGCGCATTGTAACGAGTCCTTGTCAACTCGTGGGAGTAGGACTATCACTTTTTAAGATATGATTGTGTAAATTGAATAGTTTACAAACGCGGGCTTTGCATAACAGTTTTGCTGCCATTCATCGTGTTGTTCACTCTGAAGCGAACTCCTCTTTGCATAAGAATCACTGTGGGGAATATATAATCTCTGAAGCGAACTCCTCTTTGCATAAGAGTCACTGTGGGGAATATATAATCTCGATCCTTAAGATCCAAGTTGCCTCAACCTGATCAAGAGTATGCAAGGTAAGGCGGTTGGTTCATGGGAAAGATAGGCGCGTCGATGGTTTGCCGCCCGTCATCTGATTATATCGTTGGGTGGAGAGGTTGTTTCCAGATTTAGGGACACTGCTTGCTGCACTAAGATTCCATCTCGTTTCGTTCCATCTTATTTCCAGTACAATAACATACTTATTATTATCATCACATCTCCGTATTCCTAAATCATGACATCTTACCTTCCTTTCTTCTACCAGCCTAAGAAATATCTACGCTAATCTGACATCCAATCAATCTCTCCCGCGATCAAAAAAACAGTATAGTAAGATCTCACAGTGTTTATCCGAGTCTATGTATCTTATTAGTCCCCCATCAGACATTCAGAACCGAGGTGAACCTGAAGAATAAAGCCGCTAGCAATCACTTTCTTCAAATTCCTTTATCCTGATCAGTTGATCCTATTTTGAGAACAAGGAAGCGAAAGAGAATATAATTAGTCGGTCCCAACATTCTTTGTTTGACGTACAGACAATTGGGATAATCTCTCTTTGTTTCATTTCCTGGTTAGTTGAGGATGAAGATGCTAGCGTCATTTGGTTTTGGTACTTGGAAATGTGAGGTGTTTAATTGGGACAGTTTCGGGGGAGCATGGATATGAATTGAATAGGAATGAGATGCGTGCGAGTAGAATGGACAGATAACAGTCAAGGAATTTATTCCTTTTTTTATACATCTATGATCAAACATCTCTCTTTTCCCTCCCTTTTTTTATACATCTAACATTTAACATCTAACATACCGTAAGAGGACCACACCATTCATTCATCTGGAATCCCATCTCCCAACTATCAACCCCCAAAACCTCTAGACCGTCGTAGTCCAGAGATAAAAACAAAGACCTCGAGATATATATCCCGAGACCTGACATTCCTTCCCGGATAACTCATGTCTCGCTATATCCTATACCCTATATCAAAGATAACCAAATTATTCGAATTTGAGGTCAAAGACAGAACGTGAATCACTAATTCTTCAAAGGGAGTGAATGAATATCTTTATTCCTCGTGTTTATTTTTATTTCTATCTTTCATCTCCATCCTATCCCATCCCATCCCATCCCATCATCTATATTTAGCACAAAGCCCCCAGGTTTCTGCAACTTCCATTTGGGCCGGGCGATGTATTGCATTCTTTTCTACATTCAGGGCGCGGTGCGGTGCGGAGGTACGGAGATGGGGTGGGATGGGAATTGTTGGTTTTACTATACGTATGGATGTAGGTAGATAGATAGATGGCTAAATTGAACGGTTCTCCGCATCACAGATTTCCGCAGCATGTTTGGGAGGGTTGGATAGATTGATAGATAGTTTGAAGATGAGATGAGATGAGATGAGTGGGATGAGTGGGATGGTAATCATTGTTATCTTTGTATTCACATGATTTTTGTGACTGAAATTCATTTGTAGATAGTAACTATAGATGGGATGGAGAAATGGTAAATCATATACCCTCCCCACCGAGCCTCAATACTTGGTCTTTCATACGGAAAGTCAATGGTAGTAATCTTAATCTTTGCTATGTTTCTTGGTAGAGCTGTCAATTTTCAATGTTGAAATCTTAGTTAGTTGATTGTGTAGATAGCGAATGGAAGTCTATTCCCATTTCAGAATTCACAGCGAGGAAGGGGGTTTGATTGATCAATACTAGTCACTCTTTCACTTCATAGATTCATGTCACTCGCAAAGCATATTATAGGCATTAGATTATATATTAATGAAATGAATTACATAAGGAGATTAAGGAAATACGATTGTCAAAGTCCAGCTCTGACAATTTTGATGCGCTGTAAAGAAATAACACTTACCGAAATCTATCGAGTCTTACCTCTTTCTCTTCTTGACAAATGAGATACTCACTTACCTCTCGAGTGTGCTGGACGTGGGAGAACAACTTACCTGGAACGACTTCGCTTGGCTGGGCGGGCCCAATCCGAGACATCGCTGTCATCGCCAGAGTCGGTGTCGCTAGAGCTGTCGCTGGAGATCGCGATGGCCTTTCTTGCGTTTCTCTTGATCTCTTCCCGAGATTTCCTGACTGGCCTGGGGCTTGGCTTGAGCTGGGGTGAGTGTCCTTCGTCGACAACAACGATAGTGTTGCCGTCAACATTTAAGATCGTCTCATCAATTTCAAACTCGGCATCTTCGTGCTCGTCAATCTCGGCTGCCTTTCGCTTGTTGTTCTTCTTTCTGGGTTGTCTAGCGATTGGAGCTTCGGAATCCGATGCATTTCCTGGAACTTGCTTGCCCCTACCAGCAACAAAAAGTTCAAGGTTATTCATGTGCTTGTCGATGGAGTTTGCATTTGGACGATTGTCCCGGAACTTTTGACGGTTGCGGGGTTCAAGCTCCAAGGCCTTTGCAGTCAAAGCATAGCTAAGGGTATTCTCGTAGCTATATCTCTGGCGAGGGGCGATAGTACTTGGGTGTGCGAGGTCTCTCTCTGCGCGGCGGATAAACTTTCCGACGACTTTCTTCATCTCGAGGTGATCTCGTGTGATAGCCATCTTGTTTCGGCCCTCGGGGAGGATACGATGATCAGGTCTAACGTTGAAATTGGCACATATGAAGGGAAAGTCGAGGAATCTTTCGAGGCAGTAGAGATGAACATGTCCGGCGTTGTGGAAAGGGTCGGTGACAACTGGGTCGGATGATTGCTCATCGAAGGCGACTCGGTAGTGTCCCTTGTGGATGGTGCCGTTGCGGACTGGGCAGTCTTCGAAGCGGCATTTGTCGGAGTTTTGATGCGAGTAGCGTGCAGCAGAATCGGATGGGACGCTTTGAACCCAGAGTGTGAGTCCAGAGTTTTTGGTGTGTCTTTGTCCCTCGACTGTGTGACCCGGATGGTTGAAGATGAACTCTTGTATCTGATTGACCGTGTAGCGAACATGTGGCTTTAACTCTCCATCCTTGGTGTACTGGAATGGATGTACGCCGGCACGATTTGGCGTTCCCCAACTTCTAGGTACTTGTGCGAGAGGAGTGTAGAACCTGGATGGGTTCATCGACTGGATATTCTTGCTACGCTTGTTTTTACCTAGTGTTGTCGCGTTGGGTTTAATCCATTTCTTCCCAGGTACCTTGATGGGTCTGACAGGAGCTTCAGGTTCCTTTGGTGCTGGTCCTGGTGCTGGTCCTGACTCGGCTTCACTTTCGTTGTCTGAGAGCGCAAAATCCTCTTGGTCATATTCATACTCCGATAAGGCAAGATCCTCTGGATCTTGCTCGATGGAGATGGCAAGAGCCTTACCTTTACCCTTGGATGTCTCGCGCTTTTTGCTTGGCTGTTGATCGAGTCCAAAGGGCTCACTGGTGTCAATGCCGCTAGCGATGACTTGAAGGATTTCATCGTCGAATTCTCTGCGTCGTTTGACTCCTTGAAGAAGTGCCGCCGTTACGTTTCGGGGCAATCGACCAGCTTGGTCAATGATGTGCAAAGGATAGGCTGGGTCAGGGAAGTCATTCAAGACAGAGTTCTGGTAATGAGGGGGGAACTCGAAAGGAGCAGGGACGTGTTGAACTGGTTGCATGGTGCCAGTGAAGCCTTGGTTAAAGAACTGAGGATTGACTGTTGCATTGTCAGTAATGTGAGGAAGGGGTAACTCAACTTGAGTGGGATTTCCTTGCATCTCTTCATCCGGAAGGTTGAGGTAATCTTCAAACTGGAAGGCTTGAGGAGGAGCTTGAACAGTCTGAGGATTGTCGACGGGGTAAATAGGAGAATGGAGCTCGACGCCATCGAGGAATTGGTATTGGTCGTCGAGAAAGTAATCGTTGTAATAAGTTTCCGACATCTTGTTGATTTAGCAGCTCAGCTGTACTAAATTGATTGAATGTAGTAAAAGGTTTTAAGTTTTTGGGGAAAGTATCTCAAAAGGCAATGCTAGAGAAGTATGTTTGGGGCTGCTAGAGGATTGTAGATGAGAATGTGAGTTGTATATGAGGAAAGAAAAGAGAGGACAATAGGGATTGTCAACGAGCTTATATGCTGAAATTGATGCTTTGTTTCTTGATTGTATTGTTATTTCTTTATGTATACATTGACAAAGAGCCCGTTGAGCGGGTTCTTTATTCTACAAAGAGATGAAAATTAAGGCAGTTGTTCAACAGAAGACGACAATGGGATTGACTCGGTCAATAAAGGAGAACAGTGATTTTCTTTATACCTCGACCACTGACAAGAGGGACGACATTGTCTTCTCTAGGATCTCGTATCCATCATATGGCTAAAGATTCGGCATCTTGAGATTTCCCTTGCTCTTCTGACCTACCTGTTTGATTGTTGTATAGCCTAGATGGCATCGATGTAGAACGGGCGTCTTGATACGACTGAGCCATACTGTTCAATCAAAAGGGTTTGATTCAATTCTGCAGTATGTACTAGCTCACTATGGTGGCATGATATTTGCAGCGGAAAACACAATTGGCAGCTTGTGATTCCCCCCAAGCGGGTTGCAAGAATTGCCGTAAAAATTTTACTAGTTGAAGAACTTTTTGAGAATTAGCTTGCGTTTCAACAATATGAACGAGGCAATTCAGAATGAGGTTTGAACAACAATAATCAGAAGGTCTCCAAGATAATCAACATACAGCACGAGGCCGTTCAGAACAGGTCTGTGTATCTTGTTTGTAACATCATGTTGTTGTAGGTAAGAATGGGAAAGAATGAATTATGGACAAAGAGGGAATAAATATAGACATACCAATAATAAAGAAACTGTTAACATGACTGAATAAGTCATGAAAATAGCACTATAGCACAGATCTTACGATCAAAAGTCGGGGCCCTATTAGTAAATCCTCCAATTGAGGTTCTGGCGGATGTTCAAGGCGCAGATATGGACAAAATTGATGGAGGAGCTTCTCCACCATTTCAACAATCGAATGAATCCATTTCGAAGATTGTAACAATTGGGAATGAAGCAAAGATATACACTTGAAGGATTCATAAACCGACAGTATGAATTTATATTGTTGAAGGTACTGTCATTGAAATTGAAGGTTGTTGGAAAAGTATGGAATGGAACAAGAAGATCTCTACAACAAAAATTTATAGATGAGAAGAAATAAAAAAAGCCTTTCAAGGGTTGTGGTCCGTGCCGAGTTAGCTTGATATTTTCCGAATCACAATCACGTGACAAGGCTGGTGATGATGTGAACCTTGGAATGAAATGATATGAATGGGCTCGAGAAAATGGCTTGAGGATGGATGGATGAAAAGTCACCGAAATTTGATTGGTTCATAATTCTAAGACATCCCTAGGTAGTCACCGGTCTCCCTGATCGGCTTCAGCAAGATGAAATTCCCCATGTATTGATAACATGCCATATGTATGCTGTATAAGTAAGGAGGTGGTACCTTTTTCCCCATGGGAAACATTCATTGACTTGAAGAAAGTCTGTTATGTCTATTCTACCTAGGTAGGTAGGTAGTAGGTAGATACACAGCAATATCTTACATATGATATAATTCAATATGAACCTTGACTTTGCCCGTAATGTGCTTTGAGCAAAAGAAAACGTGTGACCTCCAAAATCAGAATTATCCATTCCTTCCAAGGTTCCCCCCACTTCTTCTCGAAATATTCCCAACTTCACTCCACACAGCACTCGCACATTTGACTGCTGACTGGTAGACTGCACTGGCAACTGGACTGGCAAACTGGCAACCTGATCGGCTATTCCTATACCTATTTGTCCGAATTCCCGAGTCCCTGTATACGAATGCAAACATCAACGGTCGGTAGGTCGGTCCATTGATTAGAATAGGTACAGAGTACGAGTGGTAGAATTGGAAATCAGGGCATGACGAAAGTGTGAAGATCTAAGTCCTTATTCAGTATGCTTCTGCTGCCGATTTTCATTTTCGAGTAACCATCCATCATTTGCATCTTCCCTACTCTCTATCCTTCTCTCTATCTAAGCTTCAAGCTTCATGTTTTTATCCACCTACCATACTTTAATCCCTCCTTGAAACCTTAATTTTGCGACTCTCTTCTCGACTTCTTGTACCCTCGTTTGCTCATACCGCTTCATACAATTTACCCCAAAGATGGAGGAGAATAACCCGGAATTGCAGGCAAAGCTGCAGGAATTGGAACATGAGCTGGAGGTTAGTTATGGCGTTTCCAACAACGGGGGGGGCTTGTTTGAGCAGCATCGCGTGTGCTCTTGTGCCAGATATATGCAGGATGTCATTTTTCGAGATAGATTAGATGGATTCTAGAGCCAGATTGCTGATACAACTTTTGCTTTAGGAAGGGGATATTACGGAGAAGGGGTATGTTTTCCCCAGGCTATGCTAGAATCATTCAATGCCAGGTCAACAGTTCTGATTTCTCAAACACAGGTATCAAAAGCGACGCACATTTCTACTTTCACAATATATGGGAGCTTCGACGATATCTGCGGAACTAAAAGGGCTGCGCATACATGCTCCTGATGACAGCATACATCCCTCGAATGATGGTTCGCGCTCTGCATCGCTTGCTGCCCTCAATTCGAACTTAAACACCCCAAGTGGGAGCGATTTTTACCCCTCACAAAACTATGGCGCATCACAACTTTCCGGCCGAACAGCTACAATGGCCAGTGATGCAGGAAGCTTTGGGGCCAATAGAGCGCAAGATGGGCGAACCTTTTCATACGCCGGTAGACCTCAAGACTTAAGACTGGCAGTGCATAATCCCACCCAAAGGCATAGCTCTTATAGCCAGAATTCCGCATATCAGCCTGGCTCTCCAGCAACTGGAGACTATCAACAAGACCGTCAAAATGAGCCAAGTATGAGAATGGGATCAATGGCTTCGGGCACAAATTATGCTTTCAATCCGGCTCACCAAACTGGGTATGTGGAACATCCGGGAGAAGTTTACGATCCAAATCACGGAGGCCCGATGATGGATTCTCATGGCACCATGCTTGGGGAGTCGCAACAAGGATGTTTCTCGGATTTCGCAGGACAACAAGGATATGACATTAATGGACCAATTTCCTACGGTGGAGGGCCACATCGATATTCTTCCAGTGACGCATTCTCTCCAACAGCAGCGATGGCACCACCGATGCTGACCACCAGCGATTTACCACCTCCTGATGCCCTAGAATATCAGATGCCCCTTGAACCTCGAGATGTCCCATTCGCTGTCTACGATCCGCATGATAGAAATACTCCCATGTCCAAATTCGACAATATTGCAGCCGTGTTGAGGCACCGGGGAAAGGCGAGAGCAAAGATGCCAGCGTACTGGGTGCTGGACAATAAAGGAAAAGAAATTGCTTCTATAACTTGGGAGAAACTTACTAGTCGAGCCGAGAAAGTTGCGCAAGTAATCAGAGATAAGAGTTCTCTTTACAGGGGTGATCGAGTCGCTTTGATATATCGCGAATCCGAAATTATCGAATTTGCCATTGCTTTGCTTGGATGTTTTATTGCTGGAGTAGTGGCAGTCCCTATTAATGATCTTGACGATTATGCAAAACTTAATACGATCCTGACCTCTACACAAGCACATCTTGCACTGACTACTGACAACAATTTGAAAACTTTCCAAAGAGATATTACGACACAGAAGCTCAATTGGCCAAGAGGGGTAGAATGGTGGAAAACGAATGAATTTGGAAGCTGGCATCCAAAGAAAAAGGATGATGCACCACCTTTGACTGTCCCCGATTTGGCTTATATTGAATTTTCTCGAGCCCCAACAGGCGATCTTCGAGGTGTAGTGATGAGCCATCGAACAATCATGCATCAGATGGCATGTCTCAGTGCTATCATATCAACAGTGCCGGTTGGAGGGCATGGCGACACTTTCAACCCCGAATTAAGAGATAAAAGTGGAAGATTAATGGCTGGCGGTAGCAGTCGCGGCGAGATCTTACTCTCTTATCTAGACCCACGACAGGGTATTGGTATGATTCTGGGTGTCTTATTGACTGTATACGGTGGTCACACAACTGTCTGGCTTGAAAGTAAGGCTGTTGAGACGCCTGGTCTCTATGCGCATCTCATCACAAAATACAGAGCAACCCTGATGGTAGCCGATTACCCAGGACTAAAACGGGCAGCTTATAATTACCAGCAAGATCCCATGACGACGCGAAATTTCAAAAAAGGAATGGAGCCAAACTTTCAAAATGTCAGGCTATGCCTAATAGATACTTTGACGGTCGACAGCGAATTTCACGAAGTTTTAGCAGATCGATGGTTAAGACCAATGCGAAATCCTCGTGCACGAGAATTAGTGGCTCCTATGCTATGTCTACCAGAACATGGTGGAATGGTGATCAGTATGCGAGATTGGTTGGGTGGTGAAGAGCGTATGGGGTGCCCTTTGAAACTAGACATTGGATCAGATGGAGATTCTATAGAGGAAAAGTCTGAAGAAAAAGAGAAGTCAACTGGTAACGGCTTTGGAAGTCTTATAGGAGGCGGAACAGTAGCTCCTGCCGAACAAAAAGGGAGAACAGAATTAAGTGAAGTTCTTCTGGACCGGGAAGCACTCAAAACCAATGAAGTTGTTGTGGTCGCTATCGGCGAAGAAGCGCGCAAGAAAGCTAGTAGCGAACCGGGGACAGTCCGTTGCGGCGCGTTTGGTTTCCCAATACCTGATGCAACCCTGGCGGTGGTAGATCCAGAAACTGGTCTTTTAGCCTCACCACATTCAGTGGGAGAAATTTGGGTAGACTCTCCATCGTTATCAGGGGGCTTTTGGGCCTTACCAAAACACACAGAACAAATCTTCCATGCTCGACCATACAAATTCGAGCAAGGAGATCCAACTCCGATGATGGTAGAGCCAGAATTCCTTCGAACAGGACTTCTCGGAACAGTAATTGAGGGCAAGATCTTTGTTCTTGGTCTGTATGAGGATCGTCTTCGTCAGAAGGTTGAGTGGGTTGAGCATGGTCATGAAGTTGCAGAACACCGATACTTTTTTGTGCAACATATAATTGTGAGCATCATGAAGAATGTACCTAAAATCTACGATTGTTCGGCATTTGATGTTTTCGTCAATGATGAACATCTTCCAATAGTTCTGTTAGAGTCGCCATCAGCGTCAACAGCACCTGCTACTTCTGGTGGACCTCCACGTCAACTCGATACTGCGCTTCTAGACTCATTATCAGAGAGATGCATGGAAGTCTTAATGCAAGAGCACCATTTAAGAGTCTATTGCGTCATGATTACAGCACCAAATACTCTCCCAAAAGTTTTGAAGTGTGGGAGAAGAGAAATTGGTAACATGCTTTGTCGTCGAGAGTTTGATCTTGGCAATCTTCCTTGCGTGCATGTTAAATTCGGAGTCGAACGCGCGGTACTCAATCTACCCATTGGCGTCGATCCAATCGGCGGCATATGGTCACCACTAGCTGCGCAAGCCCGTGAAGATATATTATCTCCTGGCGACAAACAATACTCCGGAATTGATCGTCGCGAAGTGGTGATTGATGACCGGACGTCTACACCTCTCAACAACTTCTTAAGCATAGTTGACTTATTGCAATGGCGTGTGGCGCGACAAGCTGATGAATTATCCTATTGCACTATAGATGGCCGAGGTAAAGAAGGGAAAGGAATTACCTGGAAGAAATTCGACACGAAAGTGGCTGCTGTCGCTATGTATCTCAAGAATAAGGTCAAGATAAGACATGGTGATCATCTAATACTCATGTATACACATTCAGAAGATTTTGTTTATGCAACACACGCATGTTTTTGCTTGGGAGCAACAGCCATACCCATGGCTCCTCTTGATCAGAATCGACTGAACGAAGATGCACCGGCATTCTTACATATGGTCTCAGATTACCGTGTGAAGGCAGTTTTGGTTAATCAAGATGTTGACCATCTGATGAAACAAAAGGCAGTTTCGCAACATCTTAAACAATCAGCACAAGTTCTGAAGGTATCGGTACCGAGCATATATAATACTTCAAAACCACCTAAGCAAAACAGTGGTTGCAGAGATCTTGGCCTTACGATGTTGCCAGGTTGGGTTCAGCCAGGATATCCAGCTCTTGTTTGGACATATTGGACTCCTGATCAACGTAGGATCGCTGTGCAATTAGGTCATGACACCATCATGGGTATGTGCAAAGTACAAAAAGAAACTTGTCAAATGACAAGCTCGAGGCCTGTTCTAGGTTGTGTGAGAAGTACAACTGGTCTAGGTTTTATCCACAGTGTCCTTATGGGTATCTTTGTTGGGGCACCAACTTACCTGGTCTCTCCTGTCGAATTCGCACAAAATCCAGTATCGTTGTTCTTAACTCTTTCGCGGTATAAGATCAAAGATACTTATGCCACACCACAAATGCTTGACCACGCGATGGCCGTTATGCCAGGGAAGGGATTTACCCTTCACGAATTAAAAAATATGATGATTTCTGCCGAGGGAAGACCTAGAGTTGACGTTTTCCAAAAAGTACGACTCCATTTTGCTGCGACTGGTTTAGATCGCACCGCTATCAATACGGTCTATTCGCACGTTCTGAATCCAATGATCGCATCTCGTTCATATATGTGTATTGAGCCAATTGAGTTATGGCTAGACACTCAAGCCTTGCGCAGAGGTATGATCTATCCTGTCGATCCAGAATCTAATCCAAAGGCTCTTTTGGTTCAAGATTCCGGTATGGTGCCTGTATCGACTCAAATAGCCATTGTCAACCCAGAGAGCCGTTGTCTTTGCCACGAAGGTGAATACGGTGAAATTTGGGTAGAGTCAGAAGCGTGCGTCAGAGCTTTCTATGGGTCTAAAGATGCATTTGACTCGGAAAGATTTGATGGGCGTACTGTGGATGGTGATCCTAATGTGCAATATGTTCGGACTGGAGATTTAGGCTTTCTACACAATGTTAGTCGACCTATAGGACCAAATGGTGCGCAAGTCGAGATGCAAGTACTATTCGTTCTGGGCAGTGTTGGAGAAACATTCGAAATCAACGGTCTGAGTCATTTCCCTATGGACATTGAGAGTTCCGTGGAGAAATGTCATCGTAACATTGTTCCTGGAGGATCGTAAGTTTTCCCCCGATTGACGTATCAAAGCCTTAGAGACTAATGAAACTTAGTGCCGTGTTCCAAGCAGGTGGGCTTATTGTTGTGCTTGTAGAAGTAGGAAGAAAATCCTACCTTGCCTCGATCGTACCTGTCATTGTAAACGCAATTCTTAACGAACATCAAATCGTCGTCGATATAGTTGCTTTTGTCAACAAAGGCGATTTCCCTAGATCTAGACTGGGAGAAAAGCAAAGGGGTAAGATTTTAGCGACTTGGGTCACACGCAAAATGCGTACAATGGCACAATTCGGTATCCGAGATGCCGAAGGGGGTCTTTCGGATGTTACAGAGACAATGGAGCCACGAAGCGGTATCCCTAGTGTCCGAAATGGCAGCGTAATCGCCAGCAGTCTCCGTAATGTTGAACCTGCTCCTCAGATTGTTGAAGAGCAGGAACGCGAGCGTCAGCGTGCCGTCTCACAACACAGCTTTGCTCCTCTCCCAACTGGCATATCAGAAATGCCAGCGGATAATTACGATGAACCCCCAATGAGATCATCTCATGAAGTTAACTTCGGCATGAGAAACAATGATGATACACCTCCTGCAAATCCACAATCAAATCATTTCGAGATGTCGGGTCACAACTTTGACGGTGGGAATATCAATTTTGATAGTCCGTATTCTGATTTTGTAGTTCCAGGATTTGGACCTAGTGCTGGTCAACCTCCAGTGGTTGGTCCAAAACCGGGAATGGATATGGGAATGGACGTAGGTGGACCCAGTGATGGAGGAAATGATCAGTGGAGTTTGCCGAGTCAGCAGCAGCAAGGAGGTGCACAGGGAGCGGGTGGGTTTGGGGGATTGAGAGTTCATAATATGGATGATGATGATGACTGGAAGGATACTCTGATGCATTATAATCGGGCTAATCAATAGAGTGATTGAGGAAACTTGGAGGGGGGAGGGGGCGCTGAGGCGTATGAAGGTCTATGTTGGGAAGGGGTAGGTAGAGGAGAAGCGCGATTCTTAGAGAGAGAGAGACAGACAGACAGAGAGAGAGAGAGAGAGAGAGAGAGAGAGAGAGAGAGAGAGAGAGAGGATGAATACAAGGGACTTGACTATCTGACTACCCTTACGGGTGATTTTTGAGCGATAATATCCTAGACCGGGACTATATTGCATGGGTTGATAAGATTTGGAAGAGCGAGGTCATTGATGGAGCAAAGCACTTGGTTCAAGATATAAATAAAAGTACTATTGTCAATGCGCCTACACTTGTGAATGTTTGTAAATGAAATGAGATGAGACGAGATAGTTACAGATACAAATTAGCTCAGGCAAGGCTTTGTGTAGACGGACTAGACTCGTCACAGCATGGTTGATACAAGAGTTGTGAATATGTTTACTACCAACAAATGCATACTTGGGTAGTGAAACAGCCCGAGAAAGCCTCAAGCTTGTAGGCAATAATCATGATTCTACTTGTAGTCTAGTCGGTGATGCCACCTTGCATGCCTAATATATATGCATCAAATAGTTGCAGTAGTGTATTGACGGCGATCCCGAGGCCCGACTCTCGGTTTCGGGTTTCCCGAATTGAGATGTGGATTGTAGATTTCAATCCTACAAATAACCGGTTATGAATTAGATGAATACAACAAGAGTAGAAAATTTCATTGTCATCTTACAAACATGTGTAATACAATACAATGCAATGCAATGAATATCGTACGGGTCCGGAATTAGTGATCAGAATATCTAAGTAATATACCTTAAACATCACGTGGAAACTACCGTTGCGCGGCCGTTTATGGAAAGCCTCAACAAGTCTCATCTCTCGAACAAAGGAACTGTAGCAAACCCCCTCGCCATACTTGTGCTCAAAAGACAGCAAAGTACAAAGAAATTGGAATGCAGCGACGTAGCTCGTGCGGGTCCCACTGGTCGAGAGAAGACAAAGAGGATAGGAGAAGTAAAGGAAGAGGGAGCTCGAGAGAAAGAAAAAAAGTTAAAAAGCCGACGAGAAGTTCTGCTTCTTTTCTTGATCACAACATATATACGGATACTGTTTTTATGTTGCTGGACTAGATACGGGTGCAGCAGTATAGCTAGGTATTGATATATCTACTGCGACTTTTAGTCTCTCTTCGATTTTTTATTTTCGAGGGAAGTCTTAATACATATATTTCTTGAGGCGAGATTCGCGAACATCGACATATTTATTGCATTTGGAGATTGATTGACTGGTTGGAAAAAAATCGTGATTGAGGGAAACAAATCAGGGTACGAGAAAATAGGCAAGCATGGAACACGAAGGTCGCGCCGGGAAGTCTATGCAGGTTATTGTTTTGGTAAGTAGTATTCCGAGGATTATTATCTTTCTTTTGACCGTTCATGTAATGTTTGTATCCGTTCTTTCTGAGTGTGCAAAGCGGGAGACTGCATGAAGGGGTAAGGGATCATGAGGTTGTCATTATATGCAGTTGTTGCTTATTTCGAATCACATTTTTGCGTGATGGATGAGTGGTGCCGGTTGAATGGCTTTGTTCAGATGCGGGTGCATACATAGATACCCAAGTCTGGGCATTTACCGATTTGGAGGTACTTTGGTAAGGAGTCACGTGCTACACATCTGCTATTTTCAAGATATCTTCCGTGAGGAGACGCACTCACTCTTTGTTGCATTTGAGGATCTACTGCTATTATCAAGACCTGTGCTTGAAACCATTTTGCGCGTCTTTACGATATGAAGCATACAATTTGTTAGGGAAAATGCTAATAATCAATATCAATAGGGAGCCAGCGGAGGTCCTTTGGAAGATGATTGTACCGCACTACTAGTACGATCATTATCATTAGGATGGAGCAAAGGGTCCGTTCTGGCTGTAGATGCCGGAGTCCACCTCTCGGCCATCGACCGACTTCTCCAATACCACAATCCCCCAACAACCGAACGACCATATTTGCTAAAAGAAGGGGCATTTGCAGGCCTAGAACTTCCATTCAAAAATACCGGGGCAAATGCTGCTCACATTGCACGCAATCTGGTTGGAGCTCATCTCATCACTCATCCGCATCTTGATCATATCTCGGGTGGGGTGATAAGTACCGCCAGTCCCAGTTCTAAACCGAGAAAAATTGCGGGATTGGCAAGTACGATTGAGGCGTTGAAAGATCACATCTTTAATGATGTTATTTGGCCGAATTTGTCAGATGAGAATGGTGGTGTGGGATTAGTAACTTTCATGAGGTTGATTTCGGGGGGTTCGTCGGTTTTGGGAGATGGGCCTACGAAAGGTTACATGGAAGTTGTAGATGGATTGGCCGTTAAGTCTTGGGCTGTTAGTCATGGGCCTTGCATTGGGAACTTTCCTTGTATGTATTCCCCATTTTACTTTTTGAGAATATTTAACTGCAGATTGTATGTTAGTTTTGTTAAACTACGTATTTGTCTCCATCAATTTCTTTTTACCTCCCACTTCCACAATATACTAAGAACTACTTTATTTCCAGATCAACCAGGAAGCAACCACACCAACGAAAGCAGCAGTCCTCGTACTCCCACCCAAAAATCCAGCAGCCACTCCCACCGCAGCCACTACTCCCCGATCACCATACCCCAAGCTTCATCAGAAGGTCTCAATTTCCCCCCCGCTGAGGCTAACCGCGCGTACACCAGTTCTGCCTGCTTCATCCACGACATTGCATCTGGTAACGAAATTCTCATCTGGGGGGACGTAGAACCCGATGTACTTTCTTTATTCCCACGCAATAAACAAGTATGGCAAGACGCCGCTCCCAAAATCGCCGCTGGAATACTCAAGGGTATTTTTATCGAGTGTTCGTATGACGACAGTAGACCAGATGATTTATTATTTGGACACTTAACACCGCGCTACGTCGTTGAAGAATTAAAGGTTCTCGCCGCCGAAACGGAAAAATGTCGCGAGGATCTGCGGAGACGTGGGAGCGATCGTGCTTTGAGCAATTCTTCTCCCACGGCTAGTTTGGATACGCTGAGGAAATCGATCCCGACAAGGGAGAAAGAGAAGAAATCTCAACCGCCGCTAGCTACTTCGGCTAATTATATCTCTTTACACCGGAGAGCCTTCGGTCTGGGTGTCTTGAAGGGTGTTAAGATTATACTTATTCATGTCAAGGATAAGTTGGATGATAAAGAGGATCCGAGGGTGAAGATATTGAAGGAGTTGCGGGAATATGAAGAGGAACTTAACTTTGGGTGTGATTTTGTGGTTAGCGAGAAGGGGATGAGTGTTTTCCTGTAGTGTGCGTTTGGTCTTGGACTGTTATTCTAGGGAGTGAATGAGGCTGGGCGTTTCAGGGCGGGATGGTTGGTTGGTTGATTGCTTGCTTCAAGTATGTATTTTTTGCCTGGTGGGAAGGTAGTACCCTTGTGTATCTTGGTTGGATGCTTTTTTATGGGAGAACATTTCATTAAAGGACGGTTAGGTCGCTTAAATTTCTTGCGAGTCTCAAGACAAGGTATATAGGTGTGAAGATTTTGCAACAGAGTATGCGTTTGCAACTTGCGCAGCGTGGTTTCTATATACAATCGGTCTGATATATAAATACATGATTTCTTGCTTGATATTCTATTTTTCTCTCATGAACCACCAACAGTCTATAGCCCCACCCTCTCAACATCCATGTATAAGCGAATCATTGGTCTTCAAGCTTAGGCTTCACCAATTTCTTCGCCTCCTCATCTTTTCCAACCGCAGTATCATAATCCGGTCTGGGAATTTCTGCTCCATCTACGGTTCTCCCATAAGTAATCCCTCCCAATCTTGAGATTGGTTTTAGGACTGCGGGATCAACAATATTCTTCTCTTCATTAATAGCATTTTCCCTTACCCAAAATCTGGTTCCCTCGATAATTGCCAAAACTCCCGTCTTCTTGCCTGGCGTCGCTTTACTCTCAAATTCCTTCAAACTCTCTAGTTTTCCCTCGACACTGAAATGTGATTCTAGTACTCTACTCGTCTTGACAGTCGTACAAGGGGCGGGTGTAAGTCCACTAAACGCCCATTCCGATTCGCCATACGGTGCATTAATCGAAGTCGAGTTTGCCGCTTCGATGAAATGTTCAGAGATGATATTGATGGTGCATTCACCCGTCTCTTTGAGATTCCTCAACGAATCTTTCGCATTGTCTAATCCTCCTGTATACCCCAATGTGAAAAGTGGGGGATCGTGGTTAATCATGTTGAAGTAGCTGAACGGGGCTAGATTTGTCGATTTCCCATCCGCGCTACGAGTACTGACGAATCCAATGGGACGCGGAATGATGGAGGAAATCATCAACTTGTAGTTGTAGACTGCGGGACGACCTTCTTCATAGGGATCGATTTCGATATGTGGGACCTTGAGAGATTCGCCGTTGTCGTTGGCGCCGGAACCGAGTTTCCAGGAAGGAGAAACGGTTTGCGTTACATTCCAAGACCGGGACGCGTCCCATGGTGAACGAGATGCTTCGACGGCTTTGAAATCGCGGTGCGGGT
Source organism: Botrytis deweyae (assembly GCF_014898535.1). Classification (NCBI taxonomy): domain Eukaryota; kingdom Fungi; phylum Ascomycota; class Leotiomycetes; order Helotiales; family Sclerotiniaceae; genus Botrytis; species Botrytis deweyae. The sequence continues at coordinate 158,012 of NW_024066210.1, forward strand.
TGCGGTTTATGAGCTTTTCGGCATCGGCACGTTGTTGGGTTGTGGAGGACATGGTTGCTGAAGGATGGAGATTGGAGATGGAGATGGATTTTGTGGTTGAGAGGCAGTGATTGGGGTTTGATTGCAGCGAGGGACTTGTTGATGTGAGGTACAATTAGTAAATGAACTAAATAGCGGGGAGATACTACAGAGAACGCTGTCAAAAGTGGATGAAGATCTGCGTACGTACCGTATTGAAGTTTTGAATACTTGCCTGACTTGCAATCTCCTAAGTGACATTGACGATGGGTACTGGATTTAGTACGAGGGAAACACACAATATATATCTGCAACGCAAACTTGGAGAATACCCGGTATGGGGTTTGTAAAACCGATGCAAATAATTGTGACTGTGGTTCCGCCACCATATTTCGTCACAGCGGCTTTCATTCCGCTTTGAGAAGTTGTGGAGATTTAGCTGATAAGGTTGATGACCCCGCAATGATAAGAGGAGGGAGGAATGGAGGGAGAAGCTCGGGAAGCTATGAATCGGGAAGGGAAGGAATGTATTAGCAAGGCTAGAATCGGTCGATTACTTTACTATTGATAGATGGGGTAATCTAGTTACATAAAGACCATTATGAAGAGGATGAGATAATCTTCAACTTATTTATTCTTGAAGCTATTCAGAGAACGACAGTAAGGTTAAACGCCGAACATTTGAAATCAATAGTCAATTGGTCAGCCCCGCCCTATTCCTGACAAATTCGATTTGACTTTGTATCTGTCGATATATCTACTTATCTACTCGTCGGCCATCACAAGTATATCTGAGAGCTGCTTGGAAGCTGATAAAGCATTAAAGGCAAAGAAAATCATCCAAACCCAAGCAAACACAGTAGACAACACAAGAAGCTTGATAAAATGGATTCTCTACCTTCTCAACTCTCTTCCCTCAAATTAGCACCCGGTGTTCAAAGATACTCTCTTGGGGATTGGAAGCTTCAATCTGGCCAAGAAATTCCTGATGCTCATATTGCATTCAAGACATTTGGAGACCCAAGTTTCCCTGCTATCATCTATCCTTCTTGGTTTTCCGGAGGTGAGTATTGAAACTGGCGCTATTCACCTATATTTCTCCATGATACTATCTTTGGAGTTTAAATCCATGTTAAAAGGGAAGATATAAAAAGTGTTTTAATGCTGAAAGTAAATAGCAATCGCGGACAACGAGTGGCTCATCGGAGAAGACCAAGTATTGAATCCCCAAAAATACTTCATAATCATCACCGCCCTTTTCGGAAACGGAGAATCAACCGTGAGTCTCTCCTCCTCATTTTCCATTCTGCTTCCCCCACTCCCTCGGATCCTCAATACTGACATGATAGAAGTCTCCATCCAATTCCTCCATCTCTCCTTTCCCAAAAGTAACTTTCTATGACAACGTCCGCGCTCAACATACCCTCGTGACCTCCCATCTCCAAATCACCCATGCACGCGCTGTGATCGGTTGGTCCATGGGCGCAGGTCAAACTTATCAATGGGCCACCATGTATCCCTCATTCATGGATATCTGCATTCCCTTTTGCGGATCTGCAAAAACAGCTCTTCACAACCAGGTCTTTTTGGAAGGTGTTAAATCTGCATTGTTAGCTGCCAAGAGTCTTTCAAGCGCGGGATCCAAGGAAGGTGTTGCTGTGAAAGGAGAGGGAGGAGATGAAGCGAGAGTTTGGAGTCAAGAGGAAAGGGAGGTGGGATTGAAGGCTTTTGGGAGGGGGTATGCTGGATGGGGATTTAGTCAGGTGAGTTGATATTGGTAATACAGTGGATGGAATTACAGTGTGATTTGACTGTAAGAGCACACTAATCCTATTTTAGGCTTTTTACAGAAAGGAACTCTTCAAGACCGTTCTGGGATTCAAAGATCTAGAAGATTTCATGCAAAATTTCTGGGAGAAGTGGGCCCTTTCAAAAGGTACTTTCTATCAATTCTCTTTCTCATCCCTCCTTCTCACTACCCCCCATTCCCACCCAATTTGTCAAACCCCTCCTCCTCTTTCAATCTAACACTTCTCCAAAAAAAAAACAGATCCAGAAAACCTCCTAACCATGCTCCACACCTGGGCCTCAGGCGACGTCTCCAACCAATCTCCCTACAATGGCGATTTCGCCGCTGCAATGGGAGCTATCAAAGCCCAGATGCTTGTTCTGCCCGGAAAGACTGATCTGTATTTCCCGTATGTATATTCTCTTTCTTTTAATTTCCTCCCCCTCCCCCTCCCTCTATCTACTCTCCCCCTTCTCCTCGCCCAACAAACCACACTGACACCCCCCCCAGACCCGAAGACTCTGAAATAGAAGTCTCCCTCATGCGCCCCGGCATCGGCAAACTCGATGTGTTCCCTAGCATATGGGGACATTGGGCCGGAGGGCCAGGTGATTCAAAGGAAGATGTTAAGTGGCTCAATGAGAGGTTGGTTGAGATTGGTTTGTGAATTTTGTTCTCCTCTGGGAAAGTATAGGGAGAGGGTGGATCTATTTACTTATGAGGGTTTGGGGGGACACGGGAAGGGAGGTCAATTGTTTAGCGGAGCAAGCGGTGTGGACTTTAGCATGGCAATGGATTTTCGCATGATGTTTAATGTTGAATGGATGTGATTGTGAGGATGAGATTCTATCAATATGACAAGTTTCTATGCTGAATGATCATTATATGTACCTAAGTATGAGTATATCTGTGTTTGAAATTCCGCGACTGTGTACTGTGTACCATATCTCCTAAACTGAAGAACCGAGTACCAAACGCCGAGCACCGGGCGCCCTCAGCTCATCCATCCTGGAAATGCTATTCCAGATTTATCCGTTTATCCATCCATCCATCCATCGCGTCCACTCTCTCCTCTTAATTTCCACACTTCACTCATTTGCTAAAACTTCTCCCTTTCTATCCCCTACCACTGGTATAACAACCGGCTTCTCACTGTCCACACTAACCCTAGCACCCTCTCCCGCAATCTTACTCCCCATACCCAACCCGCTCTTCGCACCAACACCACCCCTCTGACTGCCACTCGCACTCCCCATACTACTTCCTCTCTTCCTCCCCGCTCCCTTCAAGTTTCCCGTCAACTCTTCTCTCACCTCCCTCAAAACTTCCTCTCCGGGTATTCCCAATCTCCCCATCCTTCCCACTAAGAGTGTATTTTCTCTCTGTACACTACCCACTTGATCTCTCAGAACCTCTCTTTCCCTCTTCAATACTTCAATCTCCGCCCTCAAACTGGCATTAATCTGTTGCAACTCCTCTCCCTTTTCCTTTTCTTCTCTCTTCTTCTTTTTCTCCTCTTGTTTCTGTTCCTCCCTCAATCTTCTCCTCTCCAATTTCTCCATTTCCTTCTTATGTTTCTCTTCTATCTTCTTGACCTCTCTCTCATGTTTCTCTTCCGCTTTACGAATTGCTTCTTTCTCTTTCTCACCATCTTCACTTTTCTTATCCGCTTCTTTTTGTTTCGCTTTCTCCAATTTTTCGTAAAGTTTTCGTTTCTTATCCTCGAGTTTCTGGAGCTCTTTATCCTGTTGTAAATTTACCTTTTCAACTGCAGCTGAATCTTGTGATGATACTTTTCGGAAGGACAGAGCTGATTCAAAACTATCGACGGTGGATTCACTAGAAATAGATGAGGTGGATAATGATCGAGAGCGAGTAATGGGAGCGGAAGTTTGAGCAGAAGTTTGTTCGCTAGTAAGTTGTAGAGGACCGGGGTTTTGAGCTGAGGGAGATTCAGTGGCATGAGGGAGACGATCCGCAATCATTGCTGGTGCATATGGAGCGATTAAAGCACCGGCCGTAGTTGCTACTCCTGCTACCATGTCGTATATTCCACCACCATTTGCGGGTGGCTGCTGTTGTGTCGGCACTGTAGACCTTGCAGCCACAGGTGTAGACTTTTCTCCGTGACTATCTATACCCGCAAGATGACCGTTGGTTTGGTAATTATGTAGATCTTTTTCGTGATTATGGTGATGGCGATGCCGATGTTCACGTTTTTCCGGCCTCGCTGTGTCATTTTCTCCAACAAGTTCTCCAGCAGGTTCATCATCATCACTATCCAAATCCTCGATTGTTTTCGAACATGCCCAGTCCAAGAATTTACCTGCATCCGAAACAATAGCCGATGGTGTTCCACGATCAATCATAAATCGTGGTATACCCCCACCAGGATCACTTCTGGTAACCATAATCCACTCAATGGGATTTTGTTCCCATTCATCATCCTCACTTGGTACAGACGACTTCTCCTCCTTTATAGCTTGAGCCAGATTACTATCAGAACGTGAAGCTTGTTTATGAATTTCCTCTCTTTCTTCCTCTGTACTGGATGAATCATGCTTTTGATGAGCATTCCTTAAAACGGCCTCCTTGCCTAAATTTGAAGCGGACCCATCTCTTGCATGTCCCTTTGTAAGATCAGATGAAGATGCTGATTTCCTGGGAGGCGGTTTGTTAATTGGGATTTCTCGAATAAATTCAACAGATTCATAATATCCTCTTATATATCCATCACGCGATGGAGTATCTGGATGTTGACATGGTCTCGATATTACCATGAAATGGCGGGGTATTTCGTTGTTATTTTGTTCTTTAAGCGCTTGATCTGAGGAAATGAACATGGTGACAAAATCTCTCGGGGTGGTTGGTCCTGGAAATTGTGCTGATAGGAGATATACTGGTATTCATTAGACCGTTGTCCTTCATCCCAAATTATTATAAACATACCTTCCATTTTCCCAGCCCCAGCAACATTGTTATACGCTACCCTCTTCTCTCCACCAATACCTCTAATATTACCTTCACCTGGACCCCCCTGAACCTTTAGGGTTTCTGGAAATTCCCTCTCTAAACCTCTCTTCCATTTTGTAAATCCTAGTCCCTCATGTACACTCCTCCTCGCAAACCAAGTGCCCTTTCCATCCTTTCCCTTACAAGAATATACACTTATACCCAGTGGATTATCAGCCGGTTTTAGTTTTATTTGTTTCCACTCCTTCTGAAGAGATTCGATATCGTGAGGTGGGGGCGGAGATCTAGCATTGGATGCGGAGATTTCGGATGCTGAGGATGCAACTGAGAATGTTGTGTTCGATCGCGGACGACTGTTGGAAGATTCAATAATGTCGGGTATGGGGACTGAATCGATTATCAATTGAGCGCTGTTGAATGCATCTGATAGAAATGGTTTTAAATTATCAGTAGGGGTATCGTCGTACTTCACAGCGCCCAGCGATTTGAGAGCTTCATGAAGAGCTGACATTTCGTCTGCTGTTTGGATTCTTTGTTTCTTCAACCCAGAATGAAACGTGTAACCTCTGCATCCGACACAAGGCTATGGATATATGGAGATGTAGACACGAAAGCTGAAAATGCTGCTGAAGGATTCTAGACAATATGTGGAATGAGTCTCGAGAGTCGTGGAGGGTTGGAATATATTATGTATGCGATCAAGTTCAATGAGTAGCGACACAGTGATAAGCAAGATGCATCAGGAGGCACATGGGATTTTGAGATTTGAATAGATTAAGTAAATGGTATTTAACAAAGGATGTAAGATTACCAGGGATGGGGGAGTAGGTATATGTAAGTAGGTATTTCATAAAATTCTGGAGGCATCTGGATTCCGGATGGATTTACTATTTGCCCCCTTTCAAGTTAGCATTCAATTACCTAGTATGTATAAAATTAATACGCCAGCATCAATACATCATGAAATAAAGCAGAGTATCAATAAAAACTACCTGTCTAATAAGTAGCACTAATATTTATTCATCTACTCGTACTGGTGTACGATATCGTAAAGTATTGAGGTGGTGCGGGGTTATCGTAAATACAAATCATTTACAAATTACAATATGATTGGTCTAGCTCTTCATTATTTGAGTAGAAACTAGATTTCTATCTCATGTAGAACGCTTGACGTCATATTTCAAGCACAGACAATGAAATAGATAAAAATCCATGAATACGTGAATACGTGAATACGTCAGTACGCGGAAATTCAAGTGTCGACGAGTTTGGAACTTTGGATGAGAGTTCCGAAATGGAAATTAACACGGAATTTTACATTAAAAGGGGGAAAACCTCCACCACTCCGGAAAGAAAAGTGGTCAAATGGTTGATTGCATCCGATGTTTGTGAACGAGAATCTTGCTTGGAGTAAATATGATATATGAAAGTCTTGGAGGATTATTTGTTATGTATTGTTCATTTATGTACCAGTAAAAATAGTGAGTAAGAGTGACTACTTTTACCATACCATAAAATCCATCCTTGGCTATGCAAAAAATTGGACTCTATCCATCCACCAAAACCCAATGTTCTTGTACCCAACGCCTTGCTCAATAGATATGCTGCCGATAAGACTAATTAGGTAAATAATGATGCCAAAGATATCGCAGTGTAGATACATATTTGCTGCTCTCAACCGAATGTTACACCCTCCTCTCCTTGCGTGAGCAAGTCCTGTTCTGCTTTACAGCTACCACAATACTCCTGATGCCACTTTCTGAGTTCATTCATATTGTCATCCACCTGTAGAACTTGCTGACTTGGACCTCCCTTGGCTTTAATACTTGATAGACTATTTGTCTGGTTCTCTCGCAACATCATGTGAGCTTGTTTGCATCTCATGTTCTCATCCAGGAGCCAATTCTCCCATTCTGCTTTGAGCACATTTCTCTCGATATTGTTGACCACTCTCATGGCGATCATTAGATCGTATCTGTACGAGCCCAGATGCTGACGGGTTCTTCGAAGTCTCTTAGCTGTTGATTTTGTTGATGTTTTGGTGAATGGTGACCCCGCCATCTCATAAGGAGCGTTCAGATCCGTAACGTTGGCAATTTCCATAAATTGCGAGTAGCTGTTGAATCATATTAGCATATTTTCAAAGGTTTGGGAGATGGTGGATATCTACCATTTGCTTTCATGGTGACTCTGGACTCCCGTCGATAGGTTATTCACAGCTTCGTCAAGATCTTTCAAATAAATTGCTTTGCTCATGCTTGGATTAGGACCAACTCCCATTCGACTCATGAACTTTGCTGCATTTCGTTCTGTCCACCATTCTGATGTATCGCGCCCAGTAAGGAATGCGTTTACCAAAATGCTCATTATCAGTGCAGTTAAAATGATAGTGTGGGCACTGGATATTTTCCATATGGATCGGAATACCGCGAACGTCCACATCATCACCGATGATATACAACTCTCACCAAACGAGCTGATTGTCTCGAGCAACATATTTGTGAGTGTACGTTGCTTAATTTGTGGTCGTTTTGACTTGCTTGCGTCGTTGGCCGAAAAAAGTGAGACTGTTTTTTGGTGTCCTACATGCCCGTAAATGTGAATGGCCTTCTTTGTCCTGCTGTTGGGTCCCAACTTTCGAACTTGATCAGCAATAACGTCGGCCAAATCTTCAGCATCCATTGCACAATCATCAAGAGCCTGCCTCTCAACTAAACCTTTTCCGATTTTGGGAGATTTTGACCATTCAACCTTCGTATAGATTGCCAATTTGCACTTTGATTTGGCGACATGTGTAATAACAATCTTTGAGACCAGCATAAAATCCTGAAAATGAGGTAGATGCCACGGGGTCTTGGAATCCGTAACAACATAACATACATGGTCGTTCATGATATCAATAATTTGATGATCAACAACGTTTGCTTGTCGTGATCTTCGCCAGGAATCAACGTAGTCAATTTGAAATTCGAAATCTCGACGCATGTGGTTACCATCAAGATGAATCCATGGACCTTGAGCAATCTTTTGTGCTCTCCGTTCATGGTAAAGTAGTTGAAACACTGCACTTTTGTCGCCAAACATGAGGTGGAAAAGGGCCTTTGGACTGATACCAAATTCTCGCTCGACCGTCTTTCGTTGCATATCCGGTGGCTCGTAGATAACAGGCTGAGAAGGAAGTTGGAATTTCTGCACTTCCTTCCCTTTTCTATTGAAATTGAGTCCACGCTCAACATGCAATGAGGCTCTGAGATCACGATCTTTACGACTGTGAGTACGACCCGAGATCGTTCCATCATCGATTGGTGTATTAACATCAACATCCTCCCAACTTTCCATGCTAGGACTTCTAGTAGGGTCTTCATGCTCCATTTTAATTAGTGCAGTCATGATATCTTCTAAACTCATCGGATTTTCGGCTTGATTTATATCAACCAAGAAATTCAGTCTTGATTGAAGCAATCGAAGAGGCTCAAGGAATGTTTTGATGGTGATCCTAGTAAATCCTGTATCAGGTGAAGTATCGAGGAGATGTAGGAATAGGAAGTCACAATCTCTGCCTGGAGCAGCTGTAACCTCACTGATACTAGCTAACTTAACGCCAGTTATCAATACAAGTCCTAAATGATGGCTGTAAAAGTATATATCTTTTTGAGTGACGTAAACCCTTCCAGGAAAATCATGCTGCTCATTTGGATTCCAAGTCGCGCGAAAGACAAGTATAACTTTGTCCTCTCGTGGAACATTTGGAAATAGCATTCGGAATTGTGCATCTTGAGTTTTCAGCTGGATTGGGTAATTGCTAGGATATACTTCTGGTTTGGATGCAGATTGATTCACTGCACGCGCAACCTCAATATCGATACTAGCACTGGCGGCTTTTCGGTGAACCATGGGTGAGGAAACTGGGGTTGCTAAAGAATCAGTCAATGGACTAATGGGGCTCTTTGCAGACCCAAGTCCATTATCGGGTTTTAAGTTCTCGTCCGTACCTATCTTTGGAGATGGTTCCAACGGCTTTATACGTGGGCTACCAGGTGCCGAGCGAGATCCTGAGCTTGGAGTTTTGATTTCTCCCTTCTCAAGGCGATTGATGTATCCCCAATTGCTACTGCCCCATAGATTGGCCATTATACCACTAGGCATTCCTCCACTAGCGTCACTCTGACCAAGACCAATTCCACGCTCTCCGCTAACGATCACTGCCGATTTGCTCAAGTTTGTAGGAGCTGGCGGGTTTATGAGTGTTGATGGCGCCAATGTACTTGCAGTATAATCTTGAGTTGGTGACTGGAGGGTAATTTGTGGATTGGGAAGGTTATTTGTAGAGGTTGAAGGTGCAGAGATTGGAAGAATCGTATGACTAGCTGATATCAAACTAGCGATACCACCCGATGCAGGTTGAGATGCACTTGGAGGTTCGTTTGACTGCATACTAGTCGACTTTCTGTGCAGATCCAGTTTTTGCATGATCCTAGCAGCATGTTCTCGACCAGTTTCGCCCTCTTCTCTTGAGGTAACAGAACGACGAGGAGGGACAATATCGGAACTGGGCCTTCCAGCAAACTCTGCTCCAGGGATAGGTAGTGTGCCGGATCTTTCGATCACATCTTCACTGCCATACGAAATTTGACCATCCGCATTTTTGGCAGCAAATTCGGGAATAGAAGGTGGAGTGATAGCGAATGCGGGATCAATTCCTCCAGCACGGAGCGTTCTAGGATTTGCACTAGCCTCGAGAGCTTTGTTTTTAGCAAGTTCAAAAGCCTCAAGCCATTCCATAAGGATAGCTTGAGTCTCTGCTTGAACAAGAATTGTTTGATTTTTGGTTTTGACCTCAAAACAGAATCGGCGATCTTCCTGAACAGCCGGTTTCACATTACAAAGAAGGACGCCAATCTTCTCACTTTCCTCTACTCCTCCAGATTGTATTCCTTGAACTAGCCAACCAAAAATCCCGTCTTTAACATAAAACCAGCGACGGACCCACAAAGTTCTTGCGGGCTTACCAGATATTGTTCGTAAGAACAGCCAATCTTGTTTTTCCGATCGTTCAGTATGTTTGCTTTGAGGTTGGATAAGTCCAGTCGAAGGACCTCTTGAGCCAAGGTATGCAACCGTTGAAAGATTGTAGTCTTCCAATTCTCTTGATGGTTTTGATGCCTGGGATGCAGTCTCCGCAATATCTCGCCTGGCAAGCTGCAATTCACGGCGGAATGTTGCCTCACCAGCTTCCATTTCTTTGCTCCATCCTCGCACGCGATCCATCTCATGACCCCATTTAGCAAGAGTTAACGAAGAGACTTCTCTTGTTCTCTTCATCTCCTTCCATTGATCAGTTGATATTCTCACAAGTAATTTGTCAATCGTATATCGTAGTTGGGGCGCAAGTAAACAAAAGTCCAGAGATGCTTTCAAATATGCTTTTCTGGTTTCGTGTACTTGGAAAGCATCTTCTCGCAGCGCCGAAGGCTCTTTAGTTTTCGATTGAGCCACGTATCTTGCCAGTGTAGAGTCAAATGTCTTCTGCGATTGCTCTAAGTATCTTCGAGCATCTTTAAAATTCCGTAGTTCTGAAGCCATGAATGCTTTGATGGGCTCGCATATATTTGTATCGATTTTCCTAGTGCCAGCCATAATCTGCGACCACCATTCCTTCGACCCTTCTCCAAATCTTTGCATTGCCAATAAAGTGTAGTCATGATCGAGGACAGCTTCGGAAACGTTCGCAGGAGGGATCGATCGAAAGAGAAAGTTATTGAATGCATCTTCTAATGACGAAGCGTCGTGAACAAGTTTGGTTATAGATTTGACATAAGCATCGAGCCATTTCTCAAGTATCTCCACTTGATCAGAGAAATGTACTGCTGTCGCGCGAAAGGTGGGTGAATCGAGGGCTGCTTCTTTTAAGCCTACTGGTATCAAGCTCAATGGCCTATTGAGCTGTGGTATAACGGGCGGCGCAACGTCCGACATGTTGATTAAACTCTACGCAGAGTAAAAGATCGAATCAATCCCAACCTCATTATGTTAAAAAGCTGTAAAGGGTTGTATCATATATGTAAAATTGGAAATCGTCCTGAGAGGTGGCACAGAAAGTTGGGGTTGGCGGCTGGATTATTTGAGGGGGAAAGTATAAGGGGCTTTAAACTGGAAGTTTGGTATCAACCAATAAACTCATAATGAGATAGTAATAAATGACATTAAATTTGATAAAACAACTGAGAGTTGAATGTTTAAATTACTCAAATACTATATAAAATCAAAGCTTTTCATGAAGCAAAAGGTACAATGAATTCATCCAATTCTTCCCCCAATCCTCAATTCCAAAAGTTCCAGAAAGAAATTATTTCAATATTGGTCAATGTTCTTTTTCCGGCTCTTCATGTCTCTCATCGGACGCATGCATTAGTGTGTGGAGGTGTTTTCCTTTCCTGATGAGCCCAATATTTCGCCCAGGATTACACCAGGATTAATGATTTACAAGAGACCAGTGGGGAGATGGTGGGATAATCATCGTTCACAATATACACAGATTAACTTCATTTTTGGATTTGATATGGATTTCTACTTTAAATAGATTAAAGACGAGAAACATCGCGAAAATCATTGAACTGAATGCTCCACCTCGGTGAAATCTATTAATACACTCGAGTACACCATAACTCCTACATTGGCTATGAATATAGACTCCAATTATTCCTCAGCCGTAGCTTTTCCAACAGCTCCCTTATTCTTTCTAGACCTCTTCTTCTTCTTCTTTTCTGGGATCTCTACACCTTCCATAGCATCTGCTCCTTCCCCGGCATCAGGACCAATAATAATTTCCGGTCCATCCTCGTTACCGAATGTCTCCTTTCTCCACTGCCTTAACCTAGCTTTCTTACCGAGATGCTTCTTGTCTTTGCGTTTCTTCTCTGCATCTCTAAAGGTAGCCATCTTTTTCAAGCCGGCAAATTCATTGAGGGATGAATCAGGTGCCATTAGAATATCTCTAGCCGTCAAACCGAATGAGGTAGGTGAAGTTTCGCGATATCTGAATACTGATGCCTTTTTGGAAGCCAAAGAAAGATCAACATCAAGCTTACTTTCCACAAGATCCTCAATCTTTCTTCTTTCCAAGCGCGCGGCTTTCTTTTTGTTTTGCTTTTCCAATTGTCGTTCTTTGTTGCTTTTTGACTTCTTGGACGACCCCTCTTCGTCGCCCGATTCCTCCTCTGCATCATCTTCGAGATCCGATAGAGAGTAAATGGGTTTTGTAGATTTTTCGTCATCCTCAAAATCGGAAACAATATCTCCAATGTCAATATCGTCGTCCCACTTTGGCTTCTTGACCTTCTTCTTCTTCTTCCCCTCTGTTTCGCCGTCACTCTCTGATCCACCTTCTTGCTCTGCATAATAGCTCTCTCCAAAGCGTTTGTTCATCTCAGCCTCCCAATTTTCATCATCCCAGGCCGCATCCAAGAACTGTGCCCATTCTTCATCCTTCAAGGTTTTACCATTTATACCTGCAGCTTTCTTGATCTTCTGGAGTCTCTCCTCCATCTCATCAATCTTCAACCGCTTCAATCGTGCTCTCTCTTCTTCCCTCTCCTTCTTCTCGGCCTCTTTCTTCTCTCTTGCGGCATCTCTTTGCTTCTTCCTGCCGCTGACCTCATCACGACGAACTGATTTTGCAGCGACGACATCTCTGGCATATGATTTCAAATTCTCATTGCTTCCTTCAGCATTTTCGAAACGCAAGTTGTAAGCTGCCTCGAATTGCTCGGCTCGGTTGTCATCGTCTTCGTCGTCAGATTCCATGGGTTGGAAGCGTGCACCATCACTAGGAACCCATGCGCGAGCTGCCATAAAGTTCGATAAAAAGGTCTCCGGATCCTTGTCGGCAACGGCGATATCGACTTCAACCTTTGAGGCTCTGGATGGATGGATACCTGAGCTTGAAAGACCTGGATTCTTATCCTTCCTAACAAGGAATCCTTCATCTTCGTCTGAAGCAGATCCATCGGCAGCTGCATGCATTTCACTAACAATTTTCTTCTTTAAAGCTTCTTGTTCTTGGGCGAATGTTTGTGGGACGTTTTCATCCTCGTCCTCCCCGCCTGCATGGCCAGCTAATAAATTCTCTCGGTGATAATCTTTCAAGTACATAGGCTTCTCCTTCTTTTCTGTCGTGGTTCCTTCCTCTGCGTCTTCATCAATTGGGGTATAAAATGTAACCTTTTCATCGTAAACTCGAGGGTCCTTTGAACGTAGAGCTTGCAATGTAGCTGAAATCTCTTTGTCCAAATCTTCGGTTGCTAGAAATCCTTCATCATCTTCATCTTCATCATCGGATGACGAAGAATCCTCATCGTATTTATCGCCGTATTTCTTCTCGCCATTTCTTCCAACGGTTGGTCCAGGTTTCTTCGTATACTTTTCCTCCACTAAGAAATTGATAAGTCAGTATGATTGACAACCTTGGGGAGCGTCTTTACTCACGTCTCTGAAGCTCTTCACGTTTCTTATTATGCTCGAATCTTTTCGCATATTCTTGATTGACTTTGAATCCAGATTCAAGCGGGGCACCTCCAACGGAATCGTCTTCACTGCTAGAATCGCTGTCATCTAGCATCATCTTAGACTTTTCGACCTTTTCGACTTTTGCGATAGGTTCTTGCTTGGCCTTTTTCGTGCCATTCTTGGTCACAAGTTGATCTTGCGATTCAGCCTTTCTTTTTCCCATTTTGTAGGACTCAATTGTAGTTGTGAAAATGTTCTTACCAAATTGATCGAATCAATTCTTTTATCTTGAAAATCAAAATCAAAATCAAAAAATAAAATCTCGGTCGGTGAACGTGAGCCAGAAGTTCCGGCGCTAATCGGCTGCAGCCCAGGATCATGATTCGCTCCGTCCACAACCTGCCATTCCTCCATTCATATCCATCTTCCTCTAAAAGCAGAGCTACCCACCGAGCCTATTTATTGACATCTACTAAGTTATCAACGGTAAAAGGGAATCAAGATAATTTTCAAATCTCTTTCAAATATCATCGCTTCCGACAAATAAATCCGAAAATAGTCAGCGATTTTTGGAGGTCCATCTTACATTCGAGCAACACGAACCACAAACCGGATTTGTAACTTATGGCGGACTCAACTACATCAGCTCCAAAGCCGAGTTCCAGCGTCAAGTTGGTTCTTCTTGGTGAGGCAGCTGTAGGAAAGGCATGTAGAGATTTGGAATAAATTATAGCACATCATGTTGACTCTTGTTTAGTCTTCCCTTGTATTGCGGTTTGTGAACAATGACTTTCAGGAAAACAAGGAACCTACTATTGGAGGTACATATATATTCATTTATATTGCTCTCACATTCATATGGCCTTTACTAATAGTTGTTATTGCAGCGGCTTTCTTGACGCAAAAATGTAATTTACCAACCAGAACGATCAAATTCGAGATATGGGATACCGCTGGACAAGAACGTTTCGCCTCTCTTGCTCCCATGTACTATCGAAATGCTCAATCCGCTCTCGTCGTTTATGACCTCACAAAACCTACATCGCTGGCTAAAGCAAAGCACTGGGTCGCAGAGCTTCAAAGACAAGCGTCACCGGGCATCGTCATCGCACTTGTAGGCAACAAACTTGATTTGACAAATGAATCCGACGATTCCAGTAATAACTTGGGAGATGAAGAATCAGCCGAAGGAGAAGATTCAGGCGGAGATGCGCGAAAGGTATCAACTGCTGAGGCTAAATCATATGCCGAGGAAGAGGGATTATTGTTCTTCGAAACTTCTGCTAAGCTTGGCACAAATGTAACAGAGGTATTCACGGCAATCGCAAACGCCATCCCAGAGACATCATTGAAGGGAGCTCGAGGACCTGGAGGTACACAAGCAACTTCAGCAAGAGGAGAAGAACAATCTAGAGTCAATTTGACAGGCCCAAGGGATAATGCTTCGAAGGAGGGTTGTGCTTGTTAATACATCAGTCTCATCTTTCGCGGGATTCTTTCCAATGCTTTTTTCATTCGCAATCGTTTGGGTTCCTGGGGTTTTTGGTGGTTATTTTTGATATTTATTAGTTGTTTGATATGAATACGAACTGAATAGCAGGTAGTAAGGAGGCAAATCGGGACTAAGAGGGGTCGAGAATAGCATTTCAATTTCTGGAAGTCCTTTGTGGTAACAGCGTATTGCTCACTTTGTAACAGGAATTTGTCACCGATAATCAATAATGACGATCCAGCGTTTTTTAGAATTCTGTTGTCATAATATGACTTTTGTTATGAGTGAAGGTAAAACGAATGAGTCGGTCTATCCCTATCCCGCAATGGCTTTACGCACAGCTGTTTCAAGCCTTTCCACCAAAGCACAGATGTTGCGAGGCAGTCCATTGGATTCTGAGGGACTTAAATGCTTGGAGCACATGCCCGAGTCTGGATTGCTTCTATTGAAGTCTACGGAAACTAGTAATGATAAGCTTTTCCATGTGGAGTTTTCGCAAAGAGTATAGAGTCTGACAAATGTTGTTTCCAATGAGGCTGCGTATGAGCGGCTGTTTACACATTTGTTTTGCCTGATGGTGAAATTCTAGGCTGTCTGATCTTTCTTTGACTTTGCCTGACGTGCGGGTGTTTGAGACGATATGGAGGATGGGGAATTGATCGTTGGGTATTTCTACATATATATACAGCTTTCCCCCCCTTCACATTGTTCACTCTAAACCATTCCAATCTACTTTTTTTCATTTTTAACTGTTCTACAGCTGGTCTGATTTATATTCAACTATACCTTAATTCGTTTATTCAATCACTTTGACAGTACTATTCACATACTCAAGATGCGTTCCTCAACAGCAAGTTTGATTTTGGCCTTCTGCGCCATCTTGGCAGTTCAGGCAGCTCCAGTGGATACAACTACCAATGTCGCTCGTTCAGTTTCTGGTATTGAGGCGAGAGCAGAGTTCGGGATTGTTGCTCGCGACAACGATTACGACGCGGAGGGCAATGAGATCGATGCAAATGGCAACTTGGTCGAACGTGGTGAGTAATCTTTTTCGAATGATTTACACCAGTGTAATTACTAATAGACTCGTAGATACTGGCTATAACGCAGCCGGTGATGAAATCGATGAGAACGGAAACGTCATTGAAAAGAGAGCCAAGAAGAACAAGGCAGGTATGTTAATACATCTGGATTGGATTAGATTTACAATATTGATATTATTCTTTTAGCCAAGAAAGCTAATGCACGCGCTGAGACCGGCTACGACGCGGAAGGCAATGAGATTGATGCAAATGGCAACTTGATCGAGCGTGGTTAGTACTATTCACATATCTGCATAGTAGAAAAACTCGCTAATGGTTCCAAAGATTCGGAGTACAACGCTGCAGGCGAAGAGATTGATGAGAATGGAAATGTCATCGAGAAGAGAACCAAGACAAACGCACGTGCTGAGACTGGCTACGATGCGGAAGGCAACGAGATTGATGCAAATGGCAATTTGATCGAGCGTGGTAAGTCGCAGCTTGCTTCATCTTCTCCTATGTATAGTCTAACAGTTTTAGGTGCCGACGGATATGATGCCGATGGCAACGAAATCGATGCCAACGGAAAGCTCATCGAACGTCAGACCAACACCAAGAAAAACAAGAAGGGTATGTTGTCTCATTAATCATGGGTCAGATCAGAATACTAATTGTAATCTAGCAAAGAAAGCTCGTCGTGATACCGAGTACGACGCTGAGTAAGTGAAACCTGCTTTTCAAATACCCTTATTAGCACCTCAATCTCCACTGGTGCGACCGATCTTGTATATCCATCAGCATGCATCGACAATCCTGCCGATTGATTAGACAGAACCTGCATGCTTGGAATAATCGGATATGGAGCTTTCATCTGTCTTCTGGTTCGGCACCGCTAGTTCTCAAAGATATTCGGCCATGCATGGGACATCCCATAACTCTTGGCTTCCTTCAGTCTTTCTCCTTCTAGTTACTGACTTTTGATTTTATAGGGGAAATGAATTGGACTCCAACGGAAAAGTTGTTGAGAAACGTGGTAAGTCAACCTGTCTCTTACCAACAAGCGCCATAACAACATTTACTTACAATTCAATAGAAACCGGCTATGATGCCGAAGGCAACGAGATTGACGAGAATGGAAACCTCATTGAGAAACGTGGTAAGTCAATCTGTCTTTCACCAATTTGTCCCACAGCAACATCTACTTATAATTCAATAGAAACTGGTTATGATGCTGAGGGCAACGAGATTGACGAGAATGGAAACCTTATCGAAAAACGTGGTAAGTCAATCTGTCTCTCCCCAACCTGTCCCACAGGAACATCTATTTACAATCAATAGAAACCGGCTATGATGCCGAGGGCAATGAGATTGATGAGAATGGAAACCTCATTGAGAAACGTGGTAAGTCGACCTGTCTCTCAACTTGTCCCACAGGAACATCTACTTACAATCAATAGAAACCGGCTATGATGCCGAGGGCAATGAGATCGACGAGAACGGACAAATCGTCGAGCGTCAAACCAACAACAAGAAAAACAAGAGAGCCAAGACCGCACGCAGAGGTAATTTCTTACTGCTCCTACCCTTTCTTTCCCATTTCCTCAAACTAAACAACATTTCGTGCACCGTACATTAATTATCAACTAACACCATACAGATTTCAACTACGAATCCCAATACGACGAGGCCGGCAACGAGATCGACGAGAACGGAAACCTAGTCAACGTCTAAGCCTCTAATCCTGCTTCATCTCTCAATCTTCTTACAAGTATACTTGCGCGCCGTGTCCCTGATCGCGCACTAGTTGGGTCTCATGTCAAAATTTAGTTTCATCAATGAGTTCTCGGGTGTTTCATCAATCCTTGATTATTTCGCATTGTGTCTGGCCATGGATTACATTCATTTGGTACCAGTGGATTGGAAATACTATCATTTATTTATTTTATACATCTCAATCGTTGAATATTTGTACGCGTTATGTGTTATTGTGAAATGCAAATTCTAAAGTGAGCAAGAGGATGGGGAAACCCCGTGTCGGATTTGGCTCGCGAACCGAGCATCCCCTGAAACACCATATGATACTACTCCATACTTTCGGAAATAAAATATGAAACTTGATATTCACCTAGTGTAACAAGGTACGCATTGCTCCCGGATGTATATGTTTATAATTTTCTGTGTCTAGCTTCCATCATGCCAATCTTGTATGGCTTGCGAAATCGAGCTAAGATGTCACTATTTTTTGTTCTCCCATTGTCAAGAAGTCTCGACGAATCATAATAGTATTGTTTAACATCATCTAAAATATGGGCTGGATACAAAGCCTCTAATACTCTATCAAGACTATTTTCCCTTTCATTCATGATCATCATTGTCAACTGTTAAATTCCCGGCATCCCTAATACTGATCTCACAGTAGGGTTCAGTCTTGGAAGCCAAAATACAACAAACACCCCTCCGAACGCGACAATTAATCCAGTTAGCTTCTCAAACCAGGTATGAAAATAAATGGCCGTCATAGCCAACATAAATAAACTCAACCCCGCCACTCCGAGTATAATCTTCACGCTAAATCCCAACCACCCATCTTGATTTAAACCCTCTGCTTCATTCAGCGAGGGAGCTTCAATCTCTGCCGATTTGACCGCTCCATCTGCCATAACGATCGTCCGTTCCTCTTTTATTCCAGAACTTCGCAGAACCACATGAAGTACCTCTTGGAAAAGAAACATACTACCCAAAACAAGTAAGAAAACATGTCCACTGATATCATGACCACCCTTCCATTTTCCACCCACAGCTTTACAAGCTACCCCCGTAACAAACTGACGCGTATTATCCATATCAATCTTTCCCTTCTCCGCCGCATCCACCAGCTCGCATTGTCCACCCGTTATAACAAATCCGCGATCGATCAATGGCGGACCAAAAAACCATTGCGTAACGAATATCCACCAGATCGTAACAACTAAATAGCGTAATGTTCCGCGTGCTCGTCGGGCTGTGAGAATAAAGACACCTGGAGGACCGGTTGAGGGATGTGTGAGGAGGAAGAAAAAATAACTGGCAGATATCCACGCCCAGCCTTGCTTCACAAAGTATTGGTTGAATATGTTGCTTTTCTTTGCGAAATATGATGGTGCGGTGCTTGGAGGATGAGATTGGAGAACTGGGTTGTACACGGATGCTCGCACGTCAGGACTCAAGACTGAGAATATTGAGCCTAGTAGTAAGGTTGCAGGATATATCGATAGGAGTATTGCTTCGAAGGTGGTCGGCAGGAAAGGTGATCTCCTTGGTGCCATTTTAATGGTTGTTGATGAAGCTTCAACTATTCGAGGAGATCGTCTTTTGGCTTTGGAAGGTGACTCCATTGTTAGATATTATAACATAGATAAATCGTCTTCAAGTTGGATAGAGAATGAGTGACCGTAGATGCTTCCAAGATCAATATATACAGGTACTGTAGCATTAAGGCTGGAAGTCGCCAGATTGATCAGAGGCAAGAAATTTTGAAAGGCACCCAAAATGTAGCCTATGACGTTGACGCTTTCCTTCTAGATTTTGCCATGTGTGTCCACGAACAGGGCAGGCATCGGAATTAAGAAGGCCCGAGGGGTTAAGTGGCTCCTTCCCCAGATTGATTCAATTGATTGAATGGAATTCGTGCAATGGGAACGAGCGAATTATTGGAGTTTCAAGAGGGATTTGGACAGACTGTCTATTTTCTCTTTCCATATTTAATAGAAATAATCGATTCTTTTACTCGATTCTCCTGAAGTTAAACAGTGAAAACAACACAATCCATACAAACAAAATGGTCTCAACACGCAGACACCCTTCCGAATTCCCCGAAACTCCCAGCCGTACACCCACAATCCCCTCTCGCAATCCTGCTCGCAAAGGACAATGGGCTCATACCCCCTCCAACCTCACTATCATTTGGCTTTTCATCTCTCTCCCACTCGTAGCATGGGATGCTGGATATGTTATGCTTCGACCTCTTTCTATGCCCGGAGGATCACTCCATTGGCCAGTCTGGGCTCCGTATGAATTATATGGAAAGGTCGATTATATATATGGATGGAAGGCTTTCAATGAACACAATGGATTTACGATGGCGCAGACGTTTTTGAATATTATTGAGAGTGCGATGTATTATTACTATTTGTATATCTTATATGCTTATGGGAAATCATCGAAGGCTCAGGGAAGAGGTGCTCCTAAGAATTCGGGGGTGCTTGGAGAACAGAGATCTGTGGATGGGAAGATGGGGGCTTTGGCTGTTTTGGTGGGTTATAGTGCTGCGGTTATGACAGTCAGTAAGACGGTGTTGTATTGTAAGTTTGACTTGTATTCTGTGTGGTGATGATGCTTTTGCTAATGTGGCATAGGGATGAACGAATATTACTCGGGATTTGAGAATATTGGTCATAATAGTATTCGGGATTTGATTTTCTTGTGGATCATTCCAAAGTAAGTCAGTTACAATTTTAGATGTCCCTCATCTAACATTCTATAGCGGTGCTTGGATAGCTGTCCCTTCATACATCATATATGTAACTGGAAGTGAAATTCTTCAAGGCTTGACAATAGCTGCTGGTGGAGCTACGGCTTCGAATGACGATGTTTCTGTGGTAAAGAAGGAGTAAATGAAAGCCCATGATATATACGAGGGCGTTTGACCTTGGAAAGAGATGTTAGCATCATTTTCAGTTATACATTTGAGACGTACAGCGTACTGCGATGACGAGATACCATGACAGTAAAGCACATAGTTGCAAGTAATGATAAGATATATGGGTGTACTTTTATTCCTTGCTCAGAATGAGAAATCAAGAATTGAGATCAATTGACATTTTGTTTTAAATACAGTAACATAGTTTGACTAGATTAATGATCAATCCAAAGAGTGCAATCGTGAACTGTAGGTACCTAGGTAATACAATTTTATATTGGAAATATAAAGGTAAGGACATATCAAACCAATGATCTTAGCTACCTGTCTATGTAGAGCACCTGCATACCTAAATTACAGAGCAGGCTCTTGAAGGATACGGAATTCACTGTGATACTACAGCATATTTTATTCCATTATATGTCAAAACTGTCGCTCAATCAGCAACCACTACTAGAAGATAACTTCTAAGAAAAGCCTGCTTGGCGCAGTGGTAACGCGTAGCACTTGTATTCCCTACGAAATGCTAAGATCATTGGTTCGATTCCAGTAGTAGGCAAAACCTTTTGTGATTTTTGGACATTTTTCTAAATGTAGGGTTTGCTTTCCCTTTTTCTCTGGTTGATGATGGATGATGGTGTGGGAGAGGGAGAGTTTAAAGAAAGTGAAAAGGCTTATTTAGTAGTACATACTTATTTTGGGTTTCTTCGCGTGCTCTTCTTGTTTTCTATTTTAATTCCTCGTTTGTAGAGATACCATACTGTATGTAGATGGATGGGAAGAAAATTGAGTAATAACTTGTGACTCGTGCGTTTAGTGCATTTATTAGTGGAGCGGAGTGTTAATCCACCTCCCACCACGTAAATTCCCGCAGAGAATCTAGCCGAGCCGAACATGTAACTTCACATCCGATCCGTCTATTTATCTTCATTGGATAGGTATTAACTAGCTAACCACCGTAGTATAGTTGGAGTTGATACCAACCGGTAGGTATGTACACTTTTAGATTCTACTGTTGAGTTTTATTTTTCTTCAAGTATCTTTTATCTTATCTTGGAGACCCGGGGGTGGAAAGGCGTAGAAGTAAGAGAATCCAATTACCTAGCTGTACCTACCTACCTACCAGCTAGTGAGTGCATGTAGACTATTTCTCTCGCATTCATTATTGTCGTGAAGTTATCACCGCATGAGATTATCTGATACTACCTATGTATATACAATTCGATATCCTAACCCAAATATGGTCTGTAATCATCTAGATATGGTATACCTATCCAACCTACCTTGTAGGCGAATGTTGATGATTCCACCCATACTGTATTGTATGCACTGTACGCTACGCTACGGAGTAAGAATATTGACTACCCCTCCATCACATCTTAAAATCTCGGTTATTTAGTTCACTGCATATCAGATCAAATCAGATCAAATCATTGGGTCTTGGATTCACCCGGGCAATAGTATATACCTAGGTATCCAATAGTAGGGTTAAAGGATTCATCGTATAAAATACCTAAATTATGTCCGCATGTTCTCCTACGAAAAATTCTGAAACGTCTCCTTCACCTTCACCTTTACTCACTAACCTCCTCGAGGCTACCTGCACCACAGTCTAGCAGCGAATTATAATAGTTCATGTTATAAAAAGAAGGAATTCCTGGTTATTTTCCGGAAGATCCTTAAAGATCAACCTGAAGTGTTCAAGTTAGTATGAGGTCACGAAAATGTGACTTAGATAGCTCGAGTAAAACGGGCGCTAGACCGATTGAAGCTTGAATAATCATCAATCATGACATACTAGGTAGATATAAACATCATTCTCAGAAATTGATAGATGTATACAATTGAAACGAACTCATCAAGAGATTTTCAATCTTTCATCCCACATACCTTCTTCTCTTGAAGGTCGTTGAAGAAACCTTCTGGAAATCGCAAACAAATCGCAAACTTATCACGATGATGGCTCAAACTACTTCGGCTGCTCAACCCGACGCAGTTTTCCCGGCCGACAAGGAGTCAACTACTCAACCGGGCGCACTTGTTCTGGTTCGAATTACTCCAATTGCTCAAACCGATGCAGTTGTCCTGACTCGAATTACTTCAACTACTCAAACCGACACAGTTGTCCTGGTCGACAAGAAGTCAACTGCTCACAACGATGCAATTACCCAGCAAAGAAAGTCAACCTCATCAGCCTTAGTTCGCATCCCACCAGAAATACTCAGGATGATCGCAGAATTTCTTCCGGAGAAAAACGCCGCCTGTTTCACTCTTTGTTGCCACAGTATAAAAGACGTCCTTGGAGAGCGGTATTTGAAGGCTATGACAATTCCACCGTATGAACAATTTGATTTCTCTCCTAAAGGTGAAATCAAATTTGTGCACCTTTTGGCGAGAGACCTTCCTCAACACTTCGCATGCTTCGAGTGTTCCCGCATTCATCGAGCGAGAACCATCAAATGGCCCAGTAACATTAAAGAGCATCTCGGCTGTGCTCATAGCATTCGGAGTAGGCAGAATGCTTATTCTCTTACGTTTTTCTCGCCCTTCAAAATATATTTCGCTCAAGTTTATTTGGTGATGAAGCAACATCGATTGGGCATCGATCTTGGATTTCCTCTGGAGGCGTTCCGACACGTAGAAATTACACACGAGAAGCGCACGAATGTAACGAATTTAATGTCTGTGGATGCCCGGTTTGTCTCCAATGAGCTTCTGTTACGGTCTCAAATCTGGATTCTATTCCCTCCGAGCCAAAAAGACAGAATGATTCAGAAATTATCTGAATGTGGATTGCCCACTAGATTGTGTGCTCATTCAGCACGATCATCATTGGAAGAGATGGTGGCAGGACTTATGGGGAATGGAGGTTCCCTTATACGAACGGTGCAATGCCATCATTGTTGGATGGACTTTGGGATACGTCGAAAGTACTTTGGAGAGGCAGGAACTGCGTTCATAATTACAAGATGGATCAATCTTGGAGCTGGTCTAGACCCCGAAGATCGTAAGTGGCAAGGTCATATCGGACGTAAAGGTCTGCGTTCCAGGCAGCGTCTAGTGAATATTAGAAAAACTTTCGAAGACCAGGAAGGATCGTCGATGGAAGAGTTTACTTCTGATAATCAACAGAAGTTATTGTCGGAGTGGAGAAGCAAATACTCCAATTCAGGGGCGGATGATGTTGCTTAGGAGTGGATTGGACGTCAGACGTGGTACTTGAACTCATCGGGACCACGTGAATGAAGTTTATGGAAATATTCAGCGAGTACGAATGAATGTCTTGGGAGCAGTGGTGTATTTGAAGGATATAATGTAGTTGGCGTCAAATTGCGAGTAGGATAATCTTATGGTTGATATATGGCTTGTTAGGGAGGGATACTTATAATTTTAATGTAATGGATATTTTGTCGTCTCATCGTGGGTGGTGGATGTATACTTGTGATATCGTTTTCGGCATAAGATCTGAAAGTGCCAAGAGTTCAAGAGTACGAAACATATCAGGACATCTTTCCAAGATTTAGAGATTCCAAAATTCAAACCACCAGATCATGAAACTTTTCACATTCACAGGACTGTCCAATTGTCCAAGCGAGTCCTGCGTGGCTAACCTTATCTGATCACGTGATTATATGCAAAAGGTCACCAACCACCCAAGACGCTATAATTTGGCTGTGCAATGAAAGGGATCTGATCTCGAGGTCGGTAGGTAGGCTGTGCATAAATTTGAAATGAAGACTGGATAACCTTATTGATGTGATTTTAAGGAGACGAGTAGAAAATAGACCAAGGTAGTAACAAGAGAGAAATGCATCCAGCAGCCAGCAGTGAGAACCTTACATACCTACCCGTGATATGCGATCAGATGATAATTCTGGAATGATGTTACATTGAGTAAAGGATTTCTCTCGTACTCCGTCCCTCTTCGGCTTTAAGCATTGGCGCTCGTTGGTGAATGCATGGCATGAGTGGAGATGATGTAACGAAAGTCTGGGTCCTTGCTGTTGAGTGTTGATGGATGTCGTTTGTCAGTTCGTATGTATGTATGTGTGTATGTGTGTACGGAGTATGCATAGATGTGTGTTTGGTACCTGCCTAGTTGGTTAGATCTTACAGAGTCTTGATTCCTGTGTTGTTGATTAAGATCAATTATAATCAATAATCATTTAGAAACCCTTCCTTCCTTCCTCCCTCCTTCACATGTATTCATATGAATTCATATATATTCGCATCCAATAGGCAGGTAGATATATAAGGAGGTATCGACTTTAATGACATGTTCCATAATAAATTGAAACGATAGTTGATTGATATCAAATCAACTGAAACCACTCTCATTCACCACCTCTCTCTACCCAAGTGCTCCATTCAGGTCAAATGAGAGGAGGCTTCCTAGTAGTCAAACATCCATCACAATACGAGTAATGAATAATGTCGAACCGCAGACTGGAACTCAGACGCAATGTAGGTATTATCATCAGCCTTCAAAGAATATCCATTCTAAACTTAAACCCAAAGAAACTCTCTTCCTTTATCTACCTACGTAGGTACCGGGATATTCTTATCCCTTTACAAAATAATTGTTGATTGCATGATAATAGATTTATTTGATTGATTGCATCCTTTCTCCCCCTCCCTTTATGGCTTGCTTATTAATACATTAAATGATCAAGATGCGAATGCATAAGACGAGTTAATCAGAAATATCAGAAATAGGCATAAGAGTAAGAAAAAGGTGACTGAAAACAAGATATATTCAGCCTATCGCCACTAGAAATCATTTATCAGCAAATCAAGACCTACCGGTACCACCACCTACTTCGTACACTTATTATTATTATTATTACACTTCCAATCTACAATCTACTGCTCTCCAACTACTTTACCTACCTAGGTATCCAGTCACCCAGTCTCCCAGTCCAGGTATTCTTACCGAAAGCGTCCGACGTCCGTTCATCGATCCATCCAACCATCCCATCCCATCACATCCCAATCCAATCCTATCCTGTCCTGTCCTATCCCAATCCTGGACCTTACGCTTTCTACAAACCCAAACCACAAGTAATCAGAGTTCACTTCTTACTTCTCCACCTCAATACATACAAACCACCACCACCACCACCACCACCAACAACAAAACCTTTTTTGTTTTTTTTTTTTGCTTTCGCCCTCGATAAAATATCCCTTTTAACGCTTCGAAAGATTCGGTTGGATTTGATTTGATTTTATTCCGGCTGGCCGAGAAAAGATCCGGGCTGGTTTCAATATTCGACTTTACGTTGGATCATTGGAGAAAGGAAAGCAAACAAGGCAGGCAACATTTGGAAGGGTTGCGATAAGGTTCCCGTACAATGATGGAGGACTTCCTGCGGGGGATGCAGCAATCAACTCTCACCACCTCGGTTTTATTCACAACGCCAACGTCGATACCTATTGTAGCTGGCGCTCAGGAAGCTCTTCGAGATACACTGCAACAAGCGACCAGCCTGCAACATGCAGCGGCGGCTGTCGCGACCAGTACATCTAGCGACAATGTTCAGCTCACATCCTCCAATGATTCGACGATAAATGGTGTGGTGATAGGATTATTAAGTTCATTTGGTTCGGCCATCTTGATAGCTTTTATCTTCCTGATTGTTTATTTCTTCAAATACACCAGTAGTGGAAGGATTTTGCTGGATCGGATCGGAAGGCCGGGAGAATACGACGATGAACAGGCTTTAGCAAAGGAAGAGGCGGAAGCCTTGGAAGAAATGGATGATTTACAAAGAACTGAATATTTAAGAGCCAAAGGTATGTCTAATCATAATCTACGTGCCGCTTGATGATGCTAATGATATTATCCGTATAGCATTCGTACAATCAAATCCACCCGATTCATTACCAACCGACATTTCCCTCTCACAATACTTGGCAATCCAGGAGAAAGGTGTCTCTGCTTGGGAGTTTGAACCAGAGTTGGAGATTGCCAATTGTTTTGTAGAGGCTAGGACGGAAATTGAATTCTTCGATAGCGAATGTTGCACTCTGACGAATTTACCGGTACCAAAACAGAACGAGGTTTACTATTGGGAGTCTAAGATTTACGATAAGCCGGAAAATACACTTATTAGCATCGGAGTGGCTACAAAGCCTTATCCTTTGTTCAGGTTACCAGGTATGTCGTCTGGATCATGAATTGTGAGGATAATTACTGACGTAGAGCAGGCTGGCATAAGTATTCCGTAGCTTATACATCTACTGGACATCGAAGATATAATCAACCTTTTAGCGGACCGGTATATGGACCACAATACGTTCAAGGGGATGTCATCGGAGTAGGATATCGACCTCGAACTGGTACAATATTCTTCACCCGAAATGGAAAGAAACTCGAAGATGTCGCACATGGTCTGAAATCACAGAATCTTTTCCCAGCTGTTGGGGCAAATGGTCCTTGCACAGTACATGTCAATTTTGGACAATCTGGTTTTGTTTTTATTGAAGCAAATGTTAAGAAATGGGGTTTAGCACCTATGACTGGTAGTCTTGCTCCTCCACCTCCATATGGTAGTGAACAAGGAAGCATTCTTTTAGAGGCAGGACGAGAAGGTGCACAAAGTAGCAACGGCCATTACCAACCAGATCCAAGACATGGACGAACTCGAAGTGGAAATTTTAGGCATGGTCCACCTACAAGTCCTGGACCAATACGATCACCCACAGATATTTCTTTAGCTCAACTTACACACTTTCCTTCACACGAAGAGCCCGGTGAGGCTTCGAATAGTTCTACGCCAGCACCTACAGGAGGTGCTACACAACAAACTGGATTAGGCGTACACGATAATGCACAACCTCCTCCAGAATATACAAGTCCTTTACCATCCGTAGCAGGAAGTCCTCGAGGAAGTACAGATAGTGAAAGGACACCAATGCTACGAAGAAAAACAACACCTCCACCAATACCAAGTTATAATGATGCAGTAGCACAAAGGAATCGAAGTCAAAGTTATCGGGATAGAAGCGGAAACCGAAGAGAAAGAAGTGATAGTCATCGAGCTCGACATGGTGATGGAAACCCTTCTCAATCATGACCACCTAGCGTAGAGTGAATTTTCAGAATAAAAGTATACGAAGCGAGGAGTTTGAGAGAAAACGAGAAAGAGGAAGTTTGAATAAAGGCTTTTGGTATGATATTGATCATGGGAATTGATCGCCGTCGTGATATTTTCTTTTGGGAGGTGGGAACTTGTTAGGACTTGGAGTTTACATATGAATAGCGTGGTGTGGTGTAGTTCCCTATGTTGTTGAATTGAATTGAAGGGTGGCTCGGTGCAGTTTTGGTATGCTCTTATCTTGTCTTGGGTTGGGTTGGTAAGACAAGGAAGAATTTGGAGATAGGTTGGGATGGGTAGGATGGGAGAATTGTTTTGGTTGGCGTATTGGGTGTTTTTTTATGGATGGGTTGTTGATGGATGGATGGACTCTTGAACATAAGTTGGGAAATTGGAGAAGAAGATTTTGAAGAGACATTGAAATCGACGGAAGGATAGTTGTGGCAAGAGTGTCTATCAGAAGAGGGTGCGTGGGTGGAGGTGTGAGATGAGATGCGATGCGATGACATACATAGGAAGAGATTGGAATGGAGATATGGATACTGATTGCTAGGCGATTGAGTTGAAAGGGGTAAAATGACTTGTGCATAAGGTACTAGTCGACGCAATACAAATATATGAAGTTCCTTTGTCATTATCAAAATTCAAATCCAATAAAATCAAAGCTAAGCAAATTGGATTGTACCAGTTTCATTTATTCAGTCTTGACTTGTAAACTCCTGAATTTATATATATGTATATTATTTTTTTTTCAAGTGAAAGATGTGAAATTGTGTGAACAAGGGCACGGTGGGGTATTCACTTCAAAGGAATGACTTCAATACAATGGCTACTGTATCAGAGGAATTAAGCGAATGCGAGAGAGCCTATATAAGGCCTACTACTTTCCTACATAGATAGCTAGCTACCTAGTTCTTGAGATGGAATACAATTATTTAGACATTTTAGGACCTACGAATACCTACGAATACGTAGGTAGGTGCTACGTCTTCTGTCTTCTGTCTTCTGTATCCTTCTCGAACCAACAGAAATGGAAGATAGTTCTCGGAAGATGGTTCTCGGAAGATGGTTCTCGGAAGATGGTTCTCGGAAGTAGGTGGGTGGTTTTTCATTGGGTTGGGATGGCTGGAGATGTCTATCTACCTATCTATCTATTCTATTCTATCTTATTCTATTTTATTCTATTTTATCTTATTCTATCCTATCCTTTCCTTTTCTATCCTTTTTTATTCTATTCTATGCTATCCTATCCTATCCTACTCTTTCCTACCCTTTCCTACCTTTTCCTATCCTTTCCTACCCTTTCCTACCCTTTCCTACCCTTTCCTACCCTTTCCTACCCTTTCCTACCCTTTCCTTTCCTCTTCTATTCTATCCTATTCTATAGATCGTATAAAGCGAATAAGTCATTCGCTCTGAATCGGTAGGTGTTTGTTTAGTTTTATGGATTCAAGTCAAGTCAAGTCAAGTCGAGTCAAGTCAAGTCAAGTTAAGTCAAATTAAATTAAGTCTAGCTGGAGTCAATTCTAGCTGGAATCAATTATTATATTAGTGAATTGTATTTTAAGTTAGTGTGATTAACTAGGTTTTGATTGTGGTATTGAATTGAATTGAATTGAATTAAGATTGAGATTGAGATTGAGATTGAGATTGAGATTGAGATTGAGATTGAGATTGAGATTGAGATTGAGATTGAGATTGAGATTGGGTGATTTATATATTTAGGTATAGAATGGGGTGGGTTGAGGGGGTTATTGGGAAGATGGGGAGATGGGGTGGATGGAGAGATGGAGAGATGGAGAGATGGAGAGATGGAGAGATGGAGAGATGGAGAGATGGAGAGATGGAGAGATGGAGAGATGGAGAGATGGAGAGATGGAGAGATGGAGAGATGGAGAGATGGAGAGATGGAGAGATGGAGTGGGGTGGAATAGGAGAGTGTTTTTTGAATTTTGTGTAATGTATAGTATAAATTATATGTATATTGTTGTTGTTGATTTGGATTATTATATATTTGTCTTGTATAAAGATTTCGCTAAAATATTATAGTTTCCTGGGAATCAGTAAATACAAAGACAAGTATAAGAACAAGAAGAAGGTATCTATCTATATTATCTCACATCAAATCATTCCATCCCATACTCTGTAAATTAATTCATAAATGCATTTACCCATCCAGCTCCTCTCCTAAATAACCTTCACAAACCCCACCTCGACCAATCCCTCCACCGGCAAATCCAAATCCGCCATCTTCCCCCTACTATTCTCTCGAATCCACAAGAAAACCCATAATACCGCTCTGCGGATCCAATTCTTCACCCCGCTCCCCGGTCGAATCTTCATCTGTTCTTTGCCTAGGACATAGACGATTTGATTCGCAGCTGCGTTGGTGATCCCGTCTAATTCTTTCTGGATCGCGGGGGTATGCAAGATACTCGTCGCGGGGGAAGATTGGTCTGGCGACTGAGAATGCGGGGTCGATGGAGCGGGAGAAATGAGACTGCGCTGCAGTCCCGAGAAGGTCCCCGGATCCCGCGTGATGAAGAGCGTGAGTTGGGATATGAGGGTGGAGCCGATAGACGGCGTGATGATATCGTCGGTGTAGCCGTGGCGAATGGTGATGCGATAACAGCCTGGGATGGAGGTGCGTTGCACGACGTAGCGTTCCTCGTCTGGGACGTGGGGGATGGAGAGCGGACGCATGTGGAGAAAAATGATGATTTCGGGGGTGGCGCAGAATTTGCGGACGAATTGGGTGAAGACGATGGGGAGCTGGTCGCCGATTTTATCGAAGAAGATGCCGACGCTGGGGACGGTGGTGATGGGGTGGGAACCATATTCTGCGGTGAGCCAGGAAGTTGGGGAGTCGGAGTTGAGAGAGGTGGTTATGAAGCTAGATGGGGGGATGCGGTCTTGGGCTTCCGAGGTCCATTGTTGTTCTTTTCCGTAGCGCCAGAGCACGAAGATGCAGGAGAGGATGAAGGCGAGGAGCAGGGTGAACCATGCGCCGGTGGGGACTTTGATTAGGGCTGCGGAGAGGTAGACGCCGTCGAGGGCGGCGAAGACGAGGAAGAAGATGAGGACTATGAGGACGTTTACGCGCCAGATAATTATGGCGACGAGGGAAACCATGCAGGTTGTTATGAAGGTTACGAAAATTACGCAGACACCGTAGGCATTTCCGAGACGTGTTGTCTAGTGTTGGGTTAGTGCCATGTATTGAGTTTTGGGGGTGGGTTAGTGTGAAAAGGAACTCACGTTACTATATACCGCGGTGACGACGACGGTACCGATCATAAGTAGCCAATTTGCAAGTGGCATATACACTTGACCGTGAAATAGCTTCGAAGTATGAACGGTTTTGATGTGTGGAAAATAAGATAATCTCATGACCTGTGACAGCAATTGAAAACTAGCCGTAATCATAGCTTGTGAAGCAACAATCGCGGCTAAAATTGCAATGACAAGAGAGAAATCTGAATCATGTTAGTCGAGCTTCCATACAGGTAGAAGATGTCTATAAAACTCACAAAATGTCCCGGGCGGAACCGTATTAAAGAAAGGATTCGTATAAGCAGTTTTCGTAACATCCTGAGAAATATATGCAGCTTGTCCAATATATGCCAATAACAAACAAGGATAAGTAAAGCCCAGCCAAGAAATTTGAACGGCTCTTTTACTAAAAGCTCCCAAGTCTGCAAAGAGTGCTTCGACTCCGGTAAATGCGAGTAAGAGTCCGCCGAGTGATTTCCATCCTTCCTCTTTGTTTCTCATAAAGTATTGTCCTGCAAAATAAGGAGAAAATGCTCTGAGAACAGTGTGGTCGTACTGAGCTAAGTTGTAGATGCCAGTGCACATGTTGAATAGTAACCAGATCATGACTATTGGGGCAAATGTGGTTGCGATTTTTGTGGTTCCGAAAGGTTGAATAGCAAATAGTAGAATGAGAATGGCGCAAGTTGTGCCGACAATTGTACTGGTGCTGATATTTGGTTGTGCAACTTCAATTCCTTGAATGGCTCCCAGTACAGATTGGGCGGGTGTTAAGATTCCATCTCTGGTAGTTGTTAGAGGAGTAGCTTCTTGTACTTTCCCATTGAACTTACGACATGACCATACTAACACCTAGCACACCCAAGAATTTTAAAACCACTCTAGCAACTGCGGATCCCTCGATAAATGTTCGTACATTTTTATTCGAAGCTTTCAAATCATTCGTTTGATGCCGTTCCATCTTGACCATTCCTGAGATATTCGGGTCTTGTCGAACGATGTGTGCATAACGGGCCAGTAAACTGTATAGAGCGAATGTTCCTCCTTCTCCATCATCATCCGCAGATAATACGATGAAAACATATTTGACCGAAACCATAAGTGTGAGGGTCCAGATTATTATGGATAGGGCGCCCACGAGATCCTCGTATGAAGGGTGACTTGTGAAAGTGGAAGAGTAGACATATAAGGGACTTGTGCCTGTGATTAGAATGGTAAGTTATTGTGGTTTGTTGGTAGGGAAGCGAAAGCATACCTATATCTCCGTAAATGACTCCAGTACTTTGATATGCGAGCCACATAAGCATCCATCCTGTATATGTCTAGAAGAGATTAGAATGAGCAGAATAGTATGAAGACTCGCTTGCTGAAGAGAGACGCGGAATCCCCAATATAGAATCAAACCCCCCCGGAATTGCTTGAATGTTAACTAATCACACACCTGTTTCTTCTTCTTGTTCAAATCTTCATTAGCAATCTCTAATGCCTTCTCCTCAAAGTCATAACTAGATGCCATTTGAGATACTTTTGATTCCGCTAAAACATCACCAAATGCCAATCCATTTGATCTGTTTGACCTAACAGGTTTTATTTCATCTCGAAACTGGATGTGCTGAGGTGAATCTGCCATTTTAGTACTGATGCTCGAGAATTATGTTTGTCCTCCGCTCGAGCTATTGATACGATCCGAACAAGTGCTGAAGAAGCTGCACTCGGAAAGGAAATCAAGTGTACAGAAAGCGATGAAATGGTAAAAGATTAAGCATAGAAGAAAGTTTCCTATGATACCTAGCCATGGGAATCTGAATTCACTTATACTATACCTACCTAGACACACTGATAACGATTCTATTTTTTTTTCTTAAATCTCATCCCACCTCGAGATTTTAAGGTAATGCTATCCATTGGCCAATTGCCCATCCGCCAGGGGTTCTACAATTGACATCCCCACAGCTGACATCGAACTATCAATGACACCTGAGCTCTATTCACAGTGATACCGTTGACAATTTGAATTAATCACTGGATTTGGTCGTCTTATCTCAGAGGATTCAAGCCATGAACTTTTTAATGAGGTACGAAATTAGGAATTTTCTTATCCTCGCCTCCGGATTCGAGCAGGCTAAAATCCCTCATGTATTACAAAAATGCCTCATATCCAGCTCCACGCCTCTTGCGGCAAGAACCAACTTTGCGAGGGTGAATTCCGAGGCTCATGCACAAGCGAGAATCAATCTGGGTGATACTGCAACTTGGTGATCTTTTGTGGCGGAGTGGGATGTATGATAATGTGATGTTGTGATCTACCTAGGTAATGTGTTTGTATAATGAAGATTCAGCTCTGAAGCCTCTGATGTATGTTGGAGGTACATTGCGCTCCATCCGAATTATCTATTATGCCAATAGATTATTCAAGGCTTGATTCTTGTAAGGGCAGGTATCAGAGCTACCTACTTATCTTTGAGGTAGCAATCATTTCACAACCAATTGTTCAGTGTCGAGGAGATTGTCTGGCTGTCGAGGTTATTTGGGAATCAGCTGTTTACCGCCTTTATTTTCTGCCACATCTTCATTTCTTGGAAAATCCAAAAATAATGCTGAAAACTGTGAGTCTACATCTTTCTGTGATCATTACCCCGTGTTATTGCGACTCAATTATGTTCCTTTTCGTCCTCAAATAAACTGGTCGTTGCAACTTCATGTAAATCCACATCGGAAAGTGTTGCGTCGAACTTACAAGACCACTCCCTCACTGGCTGTATGTGTGAGTACTGTTGGAAAGGATAAATCAAGAAATTCAGAAGTCTACATACACCACCTCTCATGTCATGTACAACCCATACTGTACATTGTCTTAGATACTCCGGTCATGCCATTCTCTCACGCTTCTGAACCTCTCCATCAAAGAGATATTCATTGCGAAGCATATTTCTCTTGCATAGAGATGATCAACTATCCTTGATCCTGCATACTTCTATGTGAATATGCTCTGCCTCTGCAACATCGTATGCACTCTGCTACGAGTCTCCGTCGCCAATTTAATGCACAGTATCTCCATCATCTTAACATTATGTCTCAGATCTTGATGGCATTCGGTTAAACACAAATCACCTTCTCTAAAATTACCTAGTGCATGACGGTGCTGACTAAGCCCAACCTCCTCTCAACCTCACCTCGTTTTTCAATGTGAATAACTTCATACTTTACAGAGGACGATGGCGCTTGACCGCAGCAAAACATTATCAAAAATCTCTATCGTACTATACATCCATCTAGCTCTCTCGAGATAAGCACATCAGAACTGCAGGGAATTTCAGTACATCAACATATTGCAATATTGTATGAAGTCATTCGCGCTTACCTTGCCTGCCCTGGATATATACATGAGTCAGATTTCTGAAGAGCTCTTTCCATTCTATGTTGCGATACAGGCAAGTGAGATCTTATCAATATAGAATGTTGTTATCTTGCACAATACATTGATTTTCTCACGTTCACACAAAGAAAAGAATTCTCATCAGCCATGTTGTTGTAAAGTTACATTTTTTGGGGCTGAAATAGGACATTCACAGAAGCCGCTAATGCTCTGCTGGTCCAATACATTCCACGCTCTAACCCCTTGTTGCACAATCTGAGAAACTGTAGTATACAATTTAAACCAAGTCGCTGATTTCGCCGCTTTCCTCTGGGTTGGTTCTTCGGCCAATGTTTTTGGATGCTTGAGCGTAACCATTACCCCAGATTTTAGGAAGATCTCCTTGAGGGTACTGGTTCATCTCAGCGAGCAAATCTTTGACCCTTTTCATTTCGTTCTCCATCTTAACTCGATGCGCGCGTAACTTGTCGCATTCCTTTACATAAGTTGTCGCGAGCTCCTCCTCCTCCTCCTGTATCTTATGCAACTCTTTCTCAAAAGTAGACCGTTCCTTGGTACGAACAAAAAGTTTTCTCTGGATTCGATTCTTTTCCACCATAAGATTTAATTTCGATGTTCTGTACTCTTCGGAGGCGCTTTCTTCATCTTTTTGCAACCCATCTTCTGTAAAATGTACCCAATTCTCATAAAAACGCTGTCTTTCTTCACTATTGGCTACCATTCCAAATACTCCCAATTGTTTCATCAAATTTTCCCTGTGGAAGAGTGTCGTTCCAAGAGTCTTGCCAAGATTTGTGTTGTCTCTTTTAGGCGTAGGAACTTCGAATTCGGGAACTCTTCTATCATGGGCATATTTTGATACATCAGGATAATTTGCCAGGTTCTTCCTGAGTCTTCTGATACGTATCATCTCTTCTCTTGTGCGAATAATGATACGGGTGGGAGGAACGTGGGGGGCGGTTGTAGTCGCCGTTGGGGTCAATGCTGCGGGCATTGTTGGAGATGTTTGAAAATTGATAACAAAGAGGATGATATATACAGTAAATATGTGTTTATGTCGTTGTTATCGATGTCAAATGAAGTGTGTGATGATATATTCAAGGTTAATGTTGTCAATGTGGTTGTAATGTTGAATATATGCTCGAAATGTTGTCTGAGTATGATCCAAGAGAAATGGTTTCAAGGGAGGGAAATTTCAGTACTTATGCACAATATTTCCATCTGGACCAGATAGTCTTTTCATTTGGTCAAGACTAGCTTGGTATTAGGCTTAAAGTTAAAATCTATCTACGTCAATCAAATTTGCATATTTCAGTGTTAACCTTTGAGCCAGCGGGGTAAGTTAGGCTCATACTGGAATGATTTCGAGCTTGAAATTAGACTTGACATTGATTTTTACTCAGCTTCGATCTATTTTGTATTACGACATGTTCTAATGTGAACCAGCAGGGTTTATTGGACAATAGGTTACCATTACCAATGAAAAATATCTCCAACTTTTAGTTTGCAACAACGGGGTAGTTTCAAGCAGACTGTCGTTATCAAAACATTAGCAGAATCTCTATGCATGAATCGAAGATGATAGTACCGAAGTTCAGACTCTGGAAATCTTGAAGAGCCTCGCTTAACCTATTTGAGTACTATCGGTTGTTAAGCGCGACTCGGCGCCGTTGGTAGTTGTTGGACTGCCCACCACATATGATGCTCAGAACAAAGCAGAATACTCATATGCCTTTGCGTATCGAGACCGGGATCATCAAGTAAACAGCCTAGTGGGATGAGTAGATCTGAAGAAGCATGCAGGAGTCACAAGCGTTTTCGGCTTCTACATGGTGTCAAATTCTGCCATAGTGTTTGTAATTTCAAGCGCACCTATTTCGAATGATTCTGGAGACTCGAAAAGACACCAAAAAATGCAATGTACTTCATTACAGTGTCGAATTAATCCAACAGAGTGGAGCCAAGTGATGCTATCTGGAGTAAAATATACGCAATTGTTTTATTCAGGTCACACAATCACAGTTCTTCATCACTGAACCTATAATACCTACCCCTCATAATCACCATACTAAAATGAATTCCCCAGCACACTACACTTCTCGCCAATTTATCCCTGAAATGGTCTTTGATAAACGAAATTAAAAAGTATACTAGTTATTGAAGATTGTAAGCAGCCAATCGACTCTAATAGAAATAGAAATTAGTTAAGTTATAGATCTAAGAATGAACTAATTCTCTGACCTACTGTGAATTATAATCATGACAGTTTTTCAAACAAATGTTCTCCGATGGGGAAGCTTAGCTTGGGAATATTATTATATTCAACAGATCTGATGTATATCCAACTGAGATGAAAGGTATTCCCATAATCATTTCTCCTGCGTAATGCATGTAGTATGAAGTATAAGTATATCACTCGTATTGAAATCCGAGTGACGCAGATGACTTAGCTTTCTTATTCTCATTTAAATACAGTAAAGTAAACATACCATTTTAAATTCCCCCAAATTTCGTCATCACAATCCGGTCAAATTCGGCCCTAAAAATACATACTACTGGCACTGTCTTTATTCGTAAGAATCCCGAAGAACAGATCATCAATCACTTATCCCAGGTACTTGCAGATCTCCCTTCCACATTTTAGGAATTTCCGTTGTTTTGTTACATTTCTAGTCCCCTTCAACTTGAAAGAGTAAGTGCAACCAAACAGCATCTGAAACTTCCTCTCTTCCCCTGTTCCTTTCCTTTAACACTCCCTTCTTCCCTAAATATCTAGAACCCGAGACTCCGGCATAATGTCTTCGCCAAAAATACAAACACTACAGTAGTAAAGCACTCTATTACCCAAACTTTGTTGCCATAAAAAAGCATACGGCATCGGACCAACACCCACTCATATAATGATCCATCACTCCTTCCCATTTCCACCATCACCGTCCGTACCAGATCATATAATTCCAAACCACACCCCAAGAATTAGTATAATCCTATTCAAAACCATTAAATCCTGCACTTAGCTTCCATTCCCCAAAAATTCCCTCAAAAAAAAGATTCACACAAACCAATCACACGCACACCTTTAAAATAAACCCACTAGTCAATCCCTCCGCTTCAAAAACACAACCCAAAGATTCCAATCTAAAACATGGGGAGATTCGACAATATTCCATATCCAGGAGAAAACCCCCACGCCAACTCCAACACGCCGAGCATCGATTACCTAGGTATCTAAAGTCCTCTAGTCATGATCTAGCGTCCTGATCACTAGTACATAAACTTTATTTTCAATACATCTCACCATAGCCCACGTGCAGGGTCGCAGCCTTCTCGGAAAAATATCTATTTTTATTTATTTATTGAATCTTCCAATCATAACCATCGCTCCACTTTTCCTGGCGTTTGGTAGATTGAATATGGTAGATCGAGGTAAGTGGGCTTGGTATATGGGTCCTGGTAATCTTTACTGCTGTGCTTGGGATTCGCAGATCCTTCTCATTTTCCAGATTATTGTACATTGTATTGACCTAACTTCAGATCTCTGACTTTCAAGGGGTTAAAACATTCTACCTGCACTTGCCTAATCGTGATAACTTTTCCTTCTCAATGACTTACCACCTAGATACATCCATACCCATACACTGATATCTCAAATCTCACCCCCAACCTCATAACCCCTCTCCTCCATAGCCTTCTCCCCTAGAATTCTCCAGCAACTTCCCTTTCCCCTTCTTTCCCCCTCCCTCTCGTAGTCCCTCTTTCCATTTCCTATCAACTTTCAAACACATACCCCTTTCCTTCCAATCCCCTACCCCTACCACAAGCCCTACCCCAAGCCCAACAGAACTCCTAGTCCCTGAAAGTACAATAATCTACATATATAACCTACCACACCAGCACACTCCATCTAGAATATGTTTCCCTTCTCCAGTATCCAGCCGAGTTTTCCTTATCTTCCTCCCCCTTCTTGCCACAAAGTAATTTGAGAGAAAGAAAAGAAAACAAAAGAAAACAAAGAAAATTGAATTCACCATCTCTAGTAGCCTGATCTCAGAACAAGGAAAACACCAGAGGTGTGGTGTCACTTTACCGATGATTCAAATTCTACACAGAGACACAAACTTCACTTTCGTCACAATCACACTCGCACGCCTCACATTCAGAAGAAGCAACCAAAGTGCAAATTCAAATTATTTCAAATTCAGTTATGTAGCTATCTAAAAATCATGCAATTCCAGTGTACTCATCCCATATATGCACAGCATATACCCCATATTTATCCCACGTCTCTCGATTCCTCCGCAAAAACAAAGACAAATACAAAAACAAACGCCCGCATTCTAAGCCCTATGGAATATTGTACACCACCTAATAAGGCCATGTACAAGAAGAACATTAAAAAGATGACAAAAGGAGAAGTATGAAGGATCCGCGGGGTATCGTAATCATGTATCGTAATCTCATTAAGCCGTATCATATCCATCTGAAATGGACCAACCTAGCACTTAACACCTGTACCAGCTCCCTTGAACATTGCAATAGTGGCAGCAAAAGTGTTACGGTTATCTTTGAACACTGCGCCACTCTGTCCGTCAATTGTAACCATGTTTTCAACACCGACAGTTGACAATCCAGTGATGTGAATATTGCCTGAACCCTCAATTGAAAGCATGTTGCTTTGACAGTTAGAAGTCATCAAACAATCTTGGCTGTAGTTATCAAAGAATGAATAGAGACCAGCACCAGTGATAAAGACATCCTCAGAGTTAACGATGCGAACACCCCATGCTTTATCGGCAAGTGATCCACCAGTGAAAGAAGGATCACCATAAACTGAGTTGGTGGTGAAAGGTGTTGTAGAATCTGGATTGGATTGGTAGTAAGGAGTTTCAGTTTGGATGGCTCCCATAAAGACATTGGAGGCGTTGACCAATTGATAGTTGTAAAGAACATTATGCTCACTGGCGGTACCATACATCCAGGTAGGTCCTTCTTCAGAAGCAATCAAGATTCCTCTGCCGTTGTAAAGATCAATTTGAGTGTGATCAGCAAGATCAAGTTCATGATCGGCAACCCAAAACCAGTTGTTCTCAAGGTAGATTGAAGCCTTTTCAGTAACGTGGAGAAGCATAAAGGCTCCAATACATTCTGGGTTGCTGCTGTGAGTTGCGTTTGGATTCTTGGCGCAAGTGTTGGATTGAAGTTGAGTACCAGCACTACCACCAATTCTTGTATGAACATCCCACATTCCTGCTGAGCCTTGAGAAGCCTCCTTGAGATTCCATTCGATAAGGATAGCGCCCGCAGCTGGACCCATAGTTTGGAAAACAATATCGGAGATCTCTACAGAGCCAGTGTCACCAACTTGTCCAACTTGAAAGACGGCCTTTGGATTGGCTTGATCATTGAATCCCTTTGCCATGATCATAGGCCAGATCTCACCAGTGATCTTGATGTTTTTTGGAACCTTGATGGTGTCAGTGACAACATAAGCACCGTGATCGAAGTAAACGACTTGATCAGTGGTAGCCTTGTCGAAGATTGCTTGAATGGCAGCAGTATCATCGGTAGTTCCATCACCCTTAGCTCCATTAGACTTGACACTCAAAAATGAAGAGGCTGGTAAAGTCTCATATTGTGGCTTGGTGCGTCCAAATAGCTTGCCAGTAGAATCCAAGAGGACTGCAGGCTTGGTGACAGCATCTTGAACACCTTGGCTAGCTGCACCAGCATTAACTCCAGTGTAGACCTTTCCTTGAGCCCATGATGCGACTTTGGCGTTTCCGGCAAGGACTGTTGACTTGGAAGTGGCATCATACACGGCAACTGGAACATTGGAAGAGAAGTCGACGTTATCAATAACGAGAGTTCCGTTAGTTCCGGTTTCGGTGACATCGTAAACGGTAGAAATACCGATTGGTGTGTTTACAATGGCACTGTCCATCAATGTAGCCGATCCTACTGCCCGCGAACTGGCACCGCCGGCTGACATATCGAGACCCACACCACAGTTGTTGATGTTGATGTCCTTGAAGGTCCAGAGCCAGGCCCAGTTTAGGTAGATGGCCGTTTGGCAGTTGTTGAAGGTCAAGTTTCGAGAAGTAAACTGTTGGCTACCCAAGAAAGCACCATACTTGCCACCGTTGAAAGTCAAGTCGGCCATGAAACCACCACTGCCATTATCCATGAAGATTCCTTGTTGGTTGTTACCTTCTCCACCATCAGTTCTCATGTTGAAAACAATGTTTTGTAACGATGTAGCTTGAGCAACTTGCCAATGAATACCACTACCAGTTGAGGCAGGCATGGCAGTCAAGTCGATGACAAAGTTTCTGATTTGACGGTAGAAGTTGTTCCTAAAAGTTTATTAGTGACCACACTGAGAGAATAAATGCATCATTAAAACTCACTGATTGGTGAACCAGTTAAATTCAGGATCATATGGGTCTGCATCGAGTAAAGCCATGCCAGCAAAATTGGCAAGACCTTTAATTGTTGGGAGAGTAACAGCATCACCAACAAGTTGAGTGAAATATTGTTGTTTAATAGGAGCTGAGATAGCATATGTTCCAGGTCTATAGGTGAAGTTAGTAATGTACGAGAAGACTCAGGCATACAAAGGGATTAGAGGGTCCAGTTGAACTGGGCAATGTTAAGACAAGGTAGAATGACTTACGGGAAGTAAACGAGAGCAGGGGTAACAGTAGTAGAGTCACAGCCTTTACCACAACGATTACCAGAGGAGATGGCAGAGTTGATGGCAGCGGTGTCATCAGTTACACCTTGATGTGAGTGTTAGTATGATACCATTTGAGAAGAGAAGTAATTGACTTACCATCACCAACAGCACCAAAGTCCTTGACATTTCGGAAGATTTGATATGAAGCATCGCCAAATGGCGCAATACCTTGTCGTTGAATCTACTAAAGTTAGAGATGATTCCCAAGAGTGAGAGAGGTGAAGAAGAATGAATAAACTTACTGAAGCAAGCCAATAACTGCTGGAAGCTGATGCGGTAGTAGCCACTGCATCAGTTGGCACAGGAGTAGGAGCACCGGAAACGATGAAGAAGAAGCGTAGAGCCAATAAAATGGAAATGATTGAGAAGGAAGCCATCGTGAAGTAGTACCAGCTGCTGCAGGATGTCGACGTCGATGTGGTATCT
This sequence comes from Botrytis deweyae, assembly GCF_014898535.1. Classification (NCBI taxonomy): domain Eukaryota; kingdom Fungi; phylum Ascomycota; class Leotiomycetes; order Helotiales; family Sclerotiniaceae; genus Botrytis; species Botrytis deweyae. Next base: position 199,397 of record NW_024066210.1, read on the forward strand.
GTAAAAGAATGTAGTTTCTGCCAGGGGTAAAAAGTTCAATCAGTATTTATGTTGGTGTTGTGTAGTGGTGGTGAGGCAGTTGTAGAAGATGAAGGATAAAATCCTGTCTCTCGTTTGTTTCTTGTCACTTTTATGGGAAAGAACGATGGTTCGACTTGATACCAGCATTCACTCGTAAAAGTAGCTCTGTTGTGATAATAGATTTCCAATCCCAATCTCATATAGAAGATAAGATTGAAAGACAATGTTGATAATGAGGGTGATATGATTAGGATTGGTGGCTGATTTTATATTATGGTGGTCGTGGCCGGGAAAGGAACAATAGGATTAAGCGGGATGAATTGTGATTGTCTTGAGGGGGTGAATCGAAATTCTGAAGCTATTCAAATCATACGACTCGACCTCATGACAAACATATCATCAAACAACCAAATGATCAAACAATCAAAACCTTCAAACAACAAGAGGAATGGAGATTAGCATTCGATGCCAAGGAGATGAACTCACAAGTTTGGAATTATGTCGTCGAGAAAAGAAAGAAGGTTTGAAGAAATGAATGTGTGGCCTGCCAAAAGGTGTAAAATGATGATAATTAACATGTTGGCGGCGGCCCGTGATCTTTATATCTTTAAGATCGACCGTCTTCATTTCATCCGGTCTCCCATCCCATATCTCAAACAAACCATCTTGAGCACAAAGAGTGGCTTCCTTGGTATGCTCTCCATATTGTCTAAGCGGACTGTTCGAAGGATGGCTCATGACTGGGGAGGCAAGCTTCCGAATCCAATTAAGGGTATATCAGTGCTTCACTCTCCCGGGAACTTAATATGGTTATTAAGTGGCAAGTGCTTCAAAATACTCTATATCGCCGCTTGTATTGGAAAGGTACAGCCGCAACCCGTCACTGGGGAGGATTTGATTCGATGTTGTTGAGATAATTTAGGTTGTTCTACCCTGGTGTGTTTGCTAGTGCGGCAGGGGTTCACTGATGCTCCCGTGATGAGTCGACGACAGAGAGGGTGTACACTGGATATAGATCAGGATACTTGGGTAGTCCCTTGACAGTCTCATCTAGTAGCAGTGCCGAGAATGTGGAGGGTCAAAGATTGAGCGAGAACAGAGAAGAGTTGAAACTTGGTGTTTCTTCACGATACGCGGTTGCTGGATCTTGATTGGTACTTCGGACATTTGTTGTGGCGGCTCTTAATTTCCCAAGCTACTTTTTTATCCTACCAAAGAGAATCTTCGAAACGCGATCAAGCTTTCAAATGCGGGAACTTTTTCAAAATATATGGGGAAGAAGAACGGACGGATCTCATCGCATAAACGCGTCGTCGATCCTTCCCCTTCTTTTTAATATAAAAATTTCAATACTCCAAGCCGAATCCCTTTTCGACCTTCCGAAGTCGTACAAACACGATCCAAAATGGTCATGTAATATAAATTCATCCCATCGACAGCAGTTTCAACATAGTTGCCGTGTATTGTTATGCCTGCCCTGATTAATCAATTCGTGAATTGTTTTCTACGCCCAAAGGCTACCTACAGCTAAGAGGAACGATAAACCCTATAATCATTATCAGCCCCTCCCTGGCACAGAGCATTATTTTGCAGCCCAATATATGCGCACCATTTCTTGGTTTGTTTCAATCAAAAATTTTGCTCGCGGCTTTGTTGGTCAATAATTGTTGGATGTTTCATGGGGTCTTCAAAGGGGTGCGTCTATGAAACACGGGATGTAGCAGGATCGTTGTTTGGATGAACCGGGTTCGTACTTTTGCTCTATTTTGTGTATTCCATGCAGTTTCGTCGCCTCCTATCAATTTTTTGGGAGTCTACATATTCCAATGTAGATATCGCTTCACCACAGAACCGATTTGTTACACGCAGAGAGCAAACTTACATCAGGGGCGGGGTGTTGCTTGATATCACGTGACAGGTTCGGTTCCAATTTTGGCTAAATAATTGGGTGGCAGCGCTCAAGTCCGGTGCTCACCAATTAACCCCAAAAGAGACTTTTTGTTTTAGACTTTCTCATGACCTTTGAGTGTCACTTCTCACCAGCCTCACCAACCTCACCACTTTGGATGACTGACATACTGGTATTCAATTGTAATAATTTTGAACAATCAAATTCACGTGTTCAATATCATCTGTGTTTAATAGGAATATTTTAGTTTTCAATCTTAATAAGACGTGTGACATGTGCATTTCTCTATGACGCGATATGATATAATTGTGCACCTTGATATAACGATCATTTCGGAATTCTAATTTCAACTTGAATAATATTAATCCATTCACTGCGTTGCAGTTTTGCTACAAATCTTACAATAACAATTATTAGACAGGACAGGATATTTCTGTTAAAGTAATGGTTTAGAAGTCACCAGTACCTACCTACTACATGAGAGTGATATGTTATAGTAAAGTGAAATGTATGACCATGAAGTGAATTGCATATGTACTTGGATTTAATCAAAAGCCGGCGGCGAGAAGGCAATTTCTTTCACAAAGTCCGCTGCCACGACAGGCTGCTGTATTCCTAGTCTAAATCAGAACGATCGATTCTTTGGTACCAGCTCGAACCCGATCGAGAAGTTTCATCGACGCATCAACGAGAGCTATACCTGCTCTCATAAATATTGAATTCCCTCTTTCGTCTTCTTCAAGATATTTTAAGGCCAAGAAACTTGGATTCTCGGCATACTCTTCGGATTTTAGGGTCCCAACAAACATGAGGAAGAGCGAGTCGTACTTCTCGACTTCAATTGCAGATTCGGTGGGCTTCTTTGGATCATAATAATATGGATCTAGATTCACTCTGATCTTTAAACTCCACAAAGCCCATTTCTTCTCCTTAGGCTCAGTGGCTTCGTAAGCTGATATCGAATATGGCTCGCAGCCCATCGCGTTTATAGGTATAAGAACTGCTTTAACCTCAAGCTTACCTCCAAGAACCCCACCAAAAGCGTTGCTGCCGGAAATTTGAATACCCACAGAGACGAGTTCAAGGCCAGCCTTAAATTCTTTATCTTTATGATCGTATGTTATACCGCCACTGCGTATAGAAGCCCAGCTCCAAGAAGGCAGGCGCTTCTCGCTTTCTGTATCATCTTCGCTGAATTTTTCTGCAGTCCAGAGGAATGCGTCTGGAAGTTGACTTCTCCATAACCCGGCGTAATAATCGTCTTGAGTCATGTCATGCAAGAGTTTTACTATCCCAGATATGGCAGGTAGCTTATCAGTCTGATATGTGAGGGAACGGTGACTGTAATCCTCGACCATAGTGTACCAATTAGAATATATATTTTTGTAAGCTTCCCTAATCGGTGAGGACTGAAGCTTGAAATCAAAATACATGTTAAGGAAACTTGTTTCTGATTCGAAGTTTGAGAATCCTGTCCGACATTCACAAGTGCTACACTCCCTGCAATCCCATAGCATCTCATCCTTTGCGAAGGACAGAGTACGTTTCGCAAGTACTTGCTCTTGCAACACCCACCCACGTCTCCTTAGCTCACTATTATGCAGTCCATGTGATTCAAGCCGCCCGTTTGCATCATGAACAGAAAATTGGGTTTGGATTCTACGTGCATAGAGAAAGTATTGGCAGTTATCTGCGTCAAGGTATGGCAACTTTAGGCTCTTGGTCCGATTTTCAAGAAAGAAACCCCCGTTAGGGTCTCTTGCTTCCGTGGCGGCTAAAACTAAGAATGCCGACATATATACATCGCTCATACGAGAACTCTCAATTTGCCAGTCTTTCAGTGAGTCTTGCATTATGCACAAAGAGTCGATCCATAGATAAGGTATCCCCAGCTCTCTGGTAATCATAACAGCATCGAACAAAGTCTTTGGCAAGGAATCCATGGGGATTCTTTTCTTGTAGACTGACAATTTAGCATGGGTAAGTTTGATGTCTTCAAGAATTGTTGAATCTCCCCAACAGTAACTGAGAGCAGCAAAACTTCCGCTTAAGTTCTTTGTTTCAATCAATTTGACTGAAACATTTGAGATTCCAACATCGATGACACGTGTTGGAATTTTTAGGCCGCCAATATCATCCAAATTGCATCTTCGATGTGTTTCGCAGTTTGCAATCCAACTTTTCGCTGTTTGTAAGGATTCAGGCAAGGAGTTCGAAACTTCTTGCGCAGTGGTGATAAATGGTAATGAAAGGCCACCTGTAGTACGAGAAAAGTGACAGTCAGCTGCAATTCATGCAAGTCAGCGTAAGGAGAATTAATCCTTGTTCTTGACCTCAACGTACAGGATGTAGGCTCATACGCATTCCTGTATAATTCAATAACAGACGGTCTTTCCCACTGGCTCTGTCCTATTGAATACCTCTGGACACCACCAATGTCTTTCACCTTTAAGCATACGCTGAGGGGCGAATCTTCGAAGTGGCCTTTGCCCAATGCAGCTACAGCTTGAACCACAAGTGTACAAAGACAACAACCTTCACGAGCAGCTTCAAGAACAGGTTTTATCCACCGTGTCCGAGTAACGTTAGGTCTGTGAGATTTGTCAAATATCGAACCTTCTATCCAGTATTCTTTGCCTCGGTATTTTTGATTAAGGATGCTGCTACGTGTGTCGTAATCACCATTTTCCTGGAATATCCTCATGTCATCGCATACATAGCAGACCATATTGGCTCTATGATGAGGTTGAGGAATACTGTTGACCGTCTCGACAAAGATATTGAATTTTTTTATTTTGTTAGATTCACTAGCTTGGATCAGTTAGCATTAGATCTTTGGCTAGCTTAATCATGAATACATACTAACTACAGAATATTCACACATGAACTTATACCTTTTGGATTGGAAAATATCAGAATCGGTAGAGTTGTCGGAGGAAAGGCTAGGGTCTCCTTCTTGGTCAAGTTGAGATGTGGTACTGAGAAGAGAAGGAATTTCGTCCATCGACTCAGATTTACGTAGCTCCATCTGGTAATATTTATATGTGGAAGAAAAACTTGCAGGCGTTGCGTGGGATATCGCTTTACTTATCCTATTCGCGGGCGTTGAGGAATAGATATGATGTATAAAACGACGCAGTGTAAAGCTTGTAAGGTTTGCAGATGTCAAAGAAATGATCGAGAGATAATGGTAATATCCGGAGATTGTTAGTATGAATTTGACATATTCAGGAACTCTACTGCTTTGATAATGGTGACGACGACGACGGTAGTGTGTTTCATCGGAAAGAGGAAAATCATTCTCTCTTCTGTTGACCCTTCGGCCCCCGCTTGCCCGACCTGCATCATGATAAGTCGGCATACCCAATGGACTTCACCAGCTGGCTAGCGCTTATGCAGCTTGATGGTAAACTACCTAACCTTCATGCATTTTCTGGAATTCATCACAGAAATGAACAAATCGGTGGATCTACATTTTGGTTGGGTAGCCGGCAACTAACTGGGCACTTCATACCTTATGATGAAATCTATTGACAGAAAGAGGTTAACCTATCTTCACAAGTAGTTTTAACATATTTCCACAGTATTGATTGCGTGATCTCATGGGAAAAATACACATTGACATTGATACATACACTGCCACATGGCAACCTTGAGAGTTCAGAAGTAGACAGTTGAGTACAGATTGTCAATGAACAAGTCAACGAAAGAGTCCAGGTAAGCAAACAACCGATCTAATATCATTATCTTATGAATTTGATTGTAAGTCGTATTTTCAGCAACGAACAATTAGCAACGGTAGACCATGGCATATTCTGTTGTGGAACCGAAGAATCAACGAGCCGGACCATGCTGCTAGTGTGTGTAAAATCTAGACGTCAGGTTATGAGAGAGAATAGTGAAATAGTCACCTCTCGCCCCTTAGATCTTCATCTCCAACCATGCACCACCAGATTGTAAATGTGTGTGATGTGATCTACTAATACGAAAAGAAGCATCTAAGCTGCCAAGACTTAGCTTGCTTTCAATAGGGCTGGCAGTCTGGATTCTCTTCAGTAGCTGTCAAGCCTATTCATGGCCTAGAGGTCTTAGGGAGGGGCCAAAAAGACAAACGTTTTCATCACCGACACTGCATTGACCGGTTTAAGGCCAAATAGAAGCATCTCGAATCAAGAATTTAACGCAACGATGATATGATAGTTATGAAATATAATGGAATCGAAATCAAAGGAACCTCCAAGGACTTCAAGGACTCCAGACTCCCTCAAACTTACTAGAAGCTTCCGAGGCACGTGATATTACCAATACGAGCCTCATTCACCAGCCTCAATTGTGAAGCACAGTACAGAAATCGGTCCAAGTTTTTCCCCGCTGATAAGATGAGCCACTCCGATAAACCAAAATGAGATTCTAGAGGGGAAAGAAGAAATCCATAGAATTTGAGTGTTTGATTGATAAAAACAATAGGGAAATGTAAAGTCATGTGAATTTTATCTCTCTTCAGAGGATGTTCGTAAGATTACTAATACATCCATACCTAACTAGTAAGGAGAGAGACATTTTGGTTTCGTATTGACTGTTTGCATTCGATTGAAAAAGAACTAACAGCTACCTAGCTATATAATTCTAAAAAGTTCCATATACATCACATCGTTTGTATTGCCTTGTCATGTTTTCTCCTTCGTTGATTGGTTGATTTAGAAGTGGCGCGTTGCTAGGTGGTCTAAAAAAGGTTAAGCGACTAGAAAGTTCCTTACAATTCTACCATTTTCTACAGCGAGCCTTTCCATAAAATCCCCAATACCCTTCAACGAAAAGTCAATTCTCTTTTTTTCTTCAAACCATTCAAAGATACCCTTCCTTTCTACTTTCTGTCTATTAGACTTCTACAATACGATACACTTAACGACTTAACGAATACCATCAACTGTAAGTTACTCTCAATAACCTTCCTGTGTCGAAGTAACCCCTCGACCTACCATCAAGAAACTCCTTAGAGAGCTCAGCCTCGAAAGAGAAAGAAATCCCAGAGAGCTTCGGACGATTACTTGTATTCTACAAAAGATTGACAAGAAGCTCAAGAAGCTTGTACAACTTCATCTTCATCAAGAAATTCATACTAATCTACCCTCTTCCTACAGTTTCTCCGTTTTTACATACACAATCACAAATATGGCTGGCGAAACTTTCGAGTTCCAAGCTGAGATCTCTCAGTTGCTCTCTCTCATCATTAACACAGTTTACTCAAACAAGGAGATCTTCTTAAGAGAACTTGTTTCCAACTGTTCCGATGCTCTCGACAAGATCCGTTATGAGGCTCTCTCAGATTCCAGCAAGCTCGACAGCGGTAAGGATCTCCGCATCGACATCATCCCAGACAAGGAGAACAAGACTCTTACCATCCGCGATACCGGTATTGGTATGACCAAGGCTGTAAGTACATTCGTAGGCAAAGACTCCAAATCATTTGCTAACCAATAATTCAGGATCTCGTCAACAACCTCGGTACGATTGCACGATCTGGTACCAAGCAATTTATGGAGGCTCTCACCGCAGGTGCTGATATCTCTATGATTGGTCAATTCGGTGTTGGTTTCTACTCTGCATACCTCGTCGCCGACAGAGTTACTGTCGTCTCGAAAAACAACGATGATGAACAATACATTTGGGAATCCAGTGCTGGAGGAACTTTCACTCTCACTCAAGACTCTGAGGGTGAGCAACTCGGCCGTGGTACCAAGATCATTCTTCACTTGAAGGATGAGCAAATGGATTACTTGAACGAGTCCAAGATCAAGGAGGTCATCAAGAAGCACTCCGAGTTCATCTCATACCCAATCTACCTTCACGTCTCCAAGGAGACTGAGACTGAAGTTCCAGATGAGGAGGCTGAGGAGACCAAGGAGGAGGATGAGGAGAAGAAGGCCAAGATTGAGGAGGTCGATGATGAGGAAGAGGCCAAGAAGCCAAAGACCAAGAAGGTCAAGGAGACCAAGATTGAGGAGGAGGAGCTCAACAAGCAAAAGCCAATCTGGACCAGAAACCCATCCGACATCACCGCTGAGGAATACGGTTCATTCTACAAGTCCCTCTCCAACGACTGGGAAGATCACTTGGCTGTCAAGCACTTCTCCGTTGAAGGTCAACTCGAATTCCGTGCTATCCTCTTCGTTCCAAAGCGTGCTCCATTCGATCTTTTCGAGACCAAGAAGACCAAGAACAACATCAAGCTTTACGTTCGTCGTGTTTTCATCACTGATGATGCCACTGACCTCATCCCTGAGTGGTTGAGCTTCGTCAAGGGTGTTGTCGACTCTGAGGATCTCCCACTTAACTTGTCCCGTGAGACCCTTCAACAAAACAAGATCATGAAGGTCATCAAGAAGAACATCGTCAAGAAGGTTCTTGAGCTCTTCCAAGAGATCTCTGAGGACAAGGAGCAATTCGACAAGTTCTACGCTGCTTTCGCCAAGAACATCAAGCTCGGTATCCACGAGGACTCCCAAAACAGAGCTGCTCTTGCCAAGCTCCTCAGATTCAGCTCCACCAAGTCTGGTGATGACATTACCTCCCTCTCAGATTACGTTACCCGTATGCCAGAGCACCAAAAGAACCTCTACTACATCACTGGAGAGTCTCTTAAGGCTGTTCAAAAGTCACCATTCCTTGACTCCCTCAAGGCAAAGAACTTTGAGGTTCTCTTCTTGGTTGACCCCATTGATGAGTACGCCATGACTCAACTCAAGGAGTTCGAGGGTAAGAAGCTTGTTGATATCACCAAGGACTTCGACCTTGAGGAGACTGATGAGGAGAAGAAGACTCGTGAGGAAGAGGAGAAGGAATTCGAGGGTCTTGCCAAGGCTCTCAAGAACGTCCTTGGTGAGAACGTTGAGAAGGTTGTTGTTAGCCACAAGCTTGTCAACGCTCCTTGTGCCATCCGTACCGGTCAATTTGGTTGGTCCGCTAACATGGAGCGTATCATGAAGGCTCAAGCTCTCCGTGATACCTCTATGTCATCATACATGTCCTCCAAGAAGACTTTCGAAATCTCTCCAAAGTCACCTATCATTAAGGAGTTGAAGAAGAAGGTTGAGGCTGATGGTGAGAACGACCGTACCGTCAAGTCAATCACTCAACTTTTGTTTGAGACTTCCCTTCTCGTTTCCGGTTTCACCATTGAAGAGCCAGCTGGATTTGCCGAGCGTATTCACAAGCTTGTCTCACTCGGATTGAATGTTGAGGAAGATGCCGAGACCACCGAGGATGCTGCCGCTACCACTGAGGCAACTTCGGATGCACCAGTTGAGAGTGCTATGGAGGAGGTTGACTAAATTCAAAAAATGGCTTGGTTTTTGCGGGATAGTGGAGTTTAATGGTTGGTTTTTCGGTCATGCATTGAGCCTGATTCCTATTTCCCTTTTGATGCTCATTTTTTTTTCATTCCACATGGTCTTAATAGATACATGAGGTATAATCTTAAAAATGTACTTTGTGATAAACATTGCGCGTTAAGACAAAAGAAAAGAGATAGCAGAATACAAAATATTTACTGTACTTTTGTGTGTTTTGTGTGTTTAATTGATATAATTTTGAGTGACGATGGAATTTCTTCTTGCGTATATTCGTGTGACAATATATTATTCTCCCTACGATCATGTACTAATGATTTTGAATTCTCTCCTTATCGCGTACAAGTGTACTGAAAAGATCCTTTTTGTGTTGGGACGTAGACCAACTCGGACCGGATATGGCGTCTTAAGGTTCGAGGCGTTCCTGAAAAGTTGCACGAGGGGTTACATATGCACAACATGACATCTAGAATTGCTGGGACTGTGTTTGATTTGTAGAACTGAAAACATGCTCATTATCTGCTTTTCCCAGTGGGTTGGGTAATATTCTGATAAATATGATGATGGATGTGGTGAACATCGATGAACATTCTGATCTCTGTTTCCAATAGACTGGTTTGTAACTTTGTCTCAGGGGGTTGTACAGGGCGTAATTTTAGATTGGGAAAGGACGAGATGATTGATATGAACGAATAGGAGGGACCAGATAATGAATTTTCTGTTGTAACTCATAGTTGGGAAGTGCACAACGATAGTAAAGATATATGGGATCTATAGAATCGACGAATAGGAAGCATTAGGGCATTGTTTTGTGAATGGGTAACAGCAGTTTAGTAAACAGGATCTCGTTTATCGAAGCCAGAATTGGGAGATGGGGATACATTATGGTCATGGGAGTTCGTCATCCCGAAAACTAAAGAAGGGATTATATAGGACGATGAGGGTAGTTCCTAACTGCATTCTATAATATCGAATCGAATAGAGAAAATCGAAAAGGACGTCCGTCAATTGACTTTCGGAACGGCACGGTTAGTTGAATCTTGCCCAAATGGGAGTCAGTTGTGTGTGACAGGAATCTTTGCCATGTAGGTTTGATGTGCAGTCAAGGAAGGTACGAGGGGTGAAGTTGCACGATCTGGTTAAACAATATGTACCTTGATGGATGGCAAAGGGAAAGTTGAAGAAATGAGGAGAGGGTATAAATGTACGGAGTTCCCTGATTTGAGGACTTGGATTTTGTTTCTCTCTTCATCACATACACATTGAGCTTTTACTTCTTTTGCTACGAGCCTTGCTTAAAGTACAATACCTTGCAATACAATCCATTCGCTGTTTACAATTCATTTGAATTTCAATCTATCACACACTCTCAATTCAATTCAACTCAATTCATTCCAATCTACTTTCTCAAGTGATCACTCTCTCACCTCTCAAACTTATAATCAACCAACCATCTCACACATATTCAACCGCAACAATGCACCACAAACTCCTCCTAACAATCTCTCTCCTCCCCACTCTCTACGGAGCACCTGCACCTGCACCTGTCCCAGACGTAGCAAATGATAATCATTCACCTTACTACTCTCAACCCTCCGTCTCTGTCCCTTCTCTTCCTGCCCCAGCCGTCCCATCAGTTCCTGCTGCTGGTGGTAGTACTGGTAGTAGTGATCCACTTGGACAAGGTGGTCTTTTAGGTGGTCTCCTTGGTGGTCTTGGTGGTCTAGGTGGTGGTGGTGGAACTGCTCCAGTTGCAAGTATCCCAGCTTTGCCTGCTCCAAGTGTGCCAATTTTGCCGACAAGTCATAATTATCCTACACCTGTTCCGCAGGTTTCGGCTACTTTGCCTCTGGGTGGAGGAGGTCCAGTTGTTTCTGCTACGATTCCTATCGGTGGAGGAGGTCCAGTTGTTTCTGCTACGATTCCTATCGGTGGAGGAGGCCCAGTTGTTTCTGCTACAATCCCTATCGGTGGTGGAGGTGTTTCGATTGGTGGCGGCGCATCGGCTTCTGCTACTATTCCTATTATTTCTGCTACTCTTCCAGCTGTTGGTGGTGGCTCAGGATCGAGTGTGGGATATAATGGTGGTGGCGCTAGTGGAAGCAGTGGAAGTGGACCTGGCATATCTGTTTCAGTACCTATTCCAACCGGTGGTATTTCAGTTGGTGTTGGAACTTCAGATGCAGTCACTGCTTCACTTCCTGGTGCTACTATTTCTATAACACAGCCTGTTGGACCAATTGCTACTTCTGATTCTGCATCGACTGGTTGTCCGGCTGAGGATTTGTCGACGTATTCACTTGTGATTGCTTCTACTGTTCCTCAGATAACAACTACTATCTCACATTTTACTGTTCCAGTCGTTGAAACAATCTACACAAACTATGTGCAGGTTATTTACTCGACGGTTACTATTCCAACTACAGTGTTGAAGACGAGTCAAAGTACTGGAACTACAACAATTGTTGCTACTTCTATCGTTACCAGTAAGTTATACCCCGTCTTTTTTCCCCATTCATTGCCATGAATCTACCATTGAGAAGATGGACTAATATATCACGATAGGTCTTCAAACCTCTCTAACAGCCATTTGTCAAGGTGGCGATTTCCCTGCAGCTCCCACTGGTTCTGGTTCTGTGCCAAGTGGATCTAGTGCCAATGGTGCTGCAAGCTCAAGTGCACCAGGTGCTACCATTAGTGTTGGACTTCCAAATGGTGGAAGTGGAAGTGGAGGAAGCAGTGGATCTGGAACTCCAACAGGGGGAAGTGGAAGTGGAAATGGGAATTATGGTGGATATTACTCCAGAATCTGATTTGATTGATCGATGGGCTAGGTTGAAGTATACGAGAAGGAATTTTATGGTTTAAATTGCTTCTGATTTTGGTGGGGTTGTTTATGATTCATAATTGTGGTTGACATCTTGGGACAATTTTGTGGGTGGTGGAGGGATAAGGATAGCTTGATCCTACATATTAGTGAAATATGGAGCTCTAGTTGTCAGGACTCAGCTTCCGAAGATATGTTTGTGTGTGAATGAGTTGAGTGGGATCTTTCTTCTGATGGTAGATGGTATAGTTTTATTGATTCAAATTGAGATTAATCACCTTGTATGGGTTTGAAATATGTGAATTGACTCAAAGATTGAGCTGTGAATCTTGGAGTCCGAAAATTTGTCTGGCGTTTGCGTCTCGTACCATGCGTTTCTTGATGCAAAGATCTGCTCAATGTCTGTTCTATGAAAGTGAGAAGAGTTACCCACTATACCACCCATTTCCAAAACCTACATTTCAAACTGAGGTGGGCGTAAGAATAGAAAAATCAACGCAATAACCCAGAAGTTTCCGTCCCGTAACTGGCGAGTGTGATGAATCTTGAAGGATTTGAATTCTTGGCGTATTGTGCAGTGAAGGGTGATGTAGAAGCAAAAGAGAGAGAGAGAGAGAGAGAGAAGAGAGAAGAGAGAGAAGCTATGTATGGGTGCGACCCAGACGTGCAGTCCGTATAGATGAAGTGCAAGAATGAAGCGAGGATGGTACGTGTAGAAGGAATGTGAATTTTTCGGAGCACAGGTAGTGAGTCTCGATACTGAATGAATACGGCTATCCATGCTTATGCAATTTCTCGATACGGGTATAGATGCGATACGGCTATTTTACTCGGTTGCTGGGTTTCTCAGGAAGTTTTAAGTTTGCGCGGAGGGCTGCGAGGATACGGTTGAGATTGCGTGTTGTGTTGTAGCAGGAGGTTGTTATGTGGAGTTTTACGGTGATGAGGGGATGGGTGAATTGGAAATGGAAAGGGGATGGATGTGTTATACGGTTATTTATGAGAAGGGTACGGCTATGAGCTAGCTGTGAGTATGGGTATGAGTATGAGTGTGGTTGTGAACGGTGATGTGATTATGATGTTTACGGCGAGGTGGATGAACGAACACGGTGAGAAACACAGCAGTATGATACTATCACCGTATGATGGATATGTATATCCTCCTCCATCATGCATCTATATAAACTCTTTAGATTCCATTGGCCGACTCACCTTCCCATTTGCTCGACATTCATCTGGATATCAGAATCACAAATCACGAATCACGAATCATAAACCAAAAACGACGAATCACAAACCACAAATCATAAACCACAAATCAGAAAGTTCGTTGAAGAGTAAATACCTACTTCACAATGCCGAAGACAAAAGCAGCGGCGAAGTCTGCACAGAATGTACAGCAGAAGCAGAAGCAGAAGTTGAAGACGGAGCAAAAGTCAAAGATGACTACAACCCCGGTTGGAAGAACTGCGAAACCCACACCTAGCCTGGACATCACAAGATCAAACTCCAATTCCAATGCGAAGACAACTCGAAACTCGAAATCAAATGCATTTACAAACTCAGCGATCCGAGCTTCGAGAAATAATGCAGAGTCCATGTCGAATTCCACTCCAACCCCAGAGCCAAAGACAAATGTAAGCTTGGTTACCAAATCTACCCCGGAGACCCAAAAACCAATTACAAAACCAACATATCCAAAACCATTGGTGATCTGGCATGTGAAGCCAAGTAAGAAGATCTGGCTTTCAAAGCGAAATAGGAAGAGAAGTTCTGAAACCACGAGTTTGAAGAACAAGGCGGAGTCCACGACGCATCCAATCCCAACCCCAACTCCAAAGACAAAGACAGAGTCAACCCCAGTTGGAGGAAATGTGAAATCCAATCCCAGCCCGGAGACCCAAGAACCAATTCCAAAACCAACATATCCAAAACCATTAGTAATCTGGCATAAAAAGCCAAATTAGAAGAGAAGTTCTAAACCCACGAATTCGAAGAAAGATACTGAGTCTACAACGAATCCAACTCCGATTCTGAAGCAAAAGACAAACACAAGCTCGGCTGGAAGAAATGCACAACCTAAATCTAGCCCGGAGAACAGAAAATCAATTCCAAAAGCAAAGTTAACCCGGAACTCAGGGTTGAATGGAGTGAGAAGCTCTGAGATTGCGACTGTGAAGAAAGATGCGGAGGCTTTGCCTCCGATTACTACGGGGAGAACGATTATCGAGATTTTAGATTCGGATGATGATGATGATGCTGATGGAGGTATTGATGAGGATGTTGATGAGGATGTTGATGAGGATGTTGATGAGGATGTTGATGAGGATGTTGATGAGGATGTTGATGAGGATGTTGATGATACTGATGGAGATGGAGATGTGTATGTTGATGAGGATGATGATATCGATGAAGATGTGGACCTTGATGAAGAAGATGGTGTTGATGATGATATTGATGGAGATGAAGTTGGAGATGTGGATGTTGACGAAGATGTGAATCTTGATGAAGATAACGATGCGAACACAACTCCACAATCCATTCCAATGCATAGTCCAACGCTAGATGAAACTCCAGATATGGTTTTGATACCCAACATCAATGCTGCCCCGGCTTCTCCACATCTAGGAGATCTAGATCCGATGCCATGGATGCCAGAAGTCGAAGCAGTACCAGCCACGGGATTGGGAAATCCATTCGCTGGAGATGGAGATGGAGACGCTGATGCAAATGCGAATGCGAATGCAACTCCACAATCTATTCCAATGTATAGTTCAACGCTAGATGCAACTCCAAATATCATGGGGTTGATACCCGATTTCACTGCGGGTCTGGGTTCGCCATATCTAGGAGACCCGATGCCATGGGTTTCAGAAACCGAACCAGGACCGGCACTGGCATTAGATGCGGGATTGGAGAATTCAACGCTAGATGCTACTTCAAATATCATGGGGTTGATACCCAATGCCAATGCTACCCCGGCTTCTCTATATCGGGGAGATCTGATGCTATCGGGTTCAGAAGCGGAACTGGAACTACCCTCGGGATTGGGGAATCAAGTCGCTGGAGATGAGATTCTTGTATCCGATGATATGGATATGGATATGGATTCGCACCTGGATTCACACATGGGTATGGATATAAACATGAACGCAGACACCGAAATCAACACAAGCCCCTTCCAGACCTCCTGGGAAGGAATGTACATGGACCCACCTCTAACAGCGGAAGAAAAAGGTTGGGATTTTTCGAGTGTGGGGATCGAGGAGATTGATGGGTTGTTTGAGGAGATGGAGAAGGAGATGAGCGGGAATATGGATGTGGAGATGGAGATGGGGGAGTAGAGGATGTGGTTTTGATGTGAAGAAGGAGATGGAGATGGTGAGGGACGTTGAACTCTTAGACTTCTAGGTTGCTAGACGGTTAGATGGGGAGTTGTTGGAATCACGAGGTGTGAATTTGATTCCTGGGGCAGGCGATATGATGAGATGTGATGAGATATGATGAGAGGATAGGAGAGGAGAGAGGAGGAAATATTTATTAATCAGATCATAGCAAATTTATCTATTTAACTATATTGAATATTTCCATAACCAAGACTCGTGTTCATCTCTGGCCAACTACTCACCAACGCGGACAGTGTCTGCATCTTGTTTTCGTAGCATGCATAATACTACGCTGTGAAAATAAGGATACTTCATCCCGACTCAGAGAATCCTATGCCTTTGATCGATTCAGTGTACATGTTGAGAATTGTATGAGATCGTAATGTATGACATGATTCATAGTGAAAGGTAAATGAAAACGGGAAAAGAAATAACACTAGCATCTACTTCTTGAGTCTCTAACCATGAAGTCTGAAGTCATAAATCATAACACATCCAAGAAAATCACAGATCAAATCATGTGCATAAATTTATGAGGAAAAATCAACGATTTAAAAGCCTAACTAATGACTATTACCATAAATCTTGGTATCTTACGCCATTTTCTGTATCAATCCACTTCCACTGCACTCTCTTTCATCCAAAGCAACTCTCGAATGAAATCTCAGTTACAATTTGATAGAAACTTTTATCGTAAATCGTGCATCTCGCAATCGAAATGATCTAAGCCTCTACGAATAACCATCTCCCCAATATCCTCAAGGTAAATAACATCCTCCAGCCATGACCAAATTCATTCTTGTAAACATGACTTTGTAAACTGGTGATCTCTTGGTAGGGAATGCAACAATTTGATCTGGAGTAATCATTGTTTCCTTACCCTTCTTCTTGGAAGAACCAGTAGTAGGATTAGCTTGAGCACCGGTAATGGCACCCGTAACACGAGTTGCATCAGCTTGTCCACCAGTACCGATGATTTCACCATCAGTGTTCTTGTATGGATCAGAAGGAACTTCGATATCCCATAGACGAACAGTACCATCAGCTCCACCCGAACACAAAACTGTAGATTCAACACTGAATGATAAAGACCAAATTCCACCTTTTCCATGACCTCTGCAACGTTTGATTTGTGTTCCCTTTGCAAGATCCCAAAGAATGATACTTCCACCACAATCTGCAGATGCTAGAATCTTTCCATTAGGAGCGCATTGAAGAGCACTAATGGTGTCGGTATGACCAGTGAAGACACGAACACAATCACCAGTTGTAAAAGACCACATGCGAACAGTCTTATCAGCTTGATCACTTGCCGAGAAAACATATGCTCCATTTGGATGCCAAGCGATTTGATTGACATTGGAGTCATGACCAATAAACATTCGAAGGTATGAAATATGATCTTGTCCCCAAATACGAACAGATCGATCATGACCGCAAGTCAAAAAGTAATGACCAAATGGTCCCCACTTTACATTCCATACCGGACCTTCATGACCTTTGTATACGACAAGGCAAGCCCATGCTTCAAGGGACCAAAGACGAATTGTTCGATCCGAGGAAGATGAGAGAAGTAATTTGGGAGCAGTAGCTGTATCACTTTCATCTGCACCTCGAATCGAAGGAGAGAAAGACACGGCATATACAGGTGCGGAATGACCGATTAGACGACGAGAGTTCGATGGTGGCGGATCATTTGGACCTGGTGGGGTTTCACTAGGCAATGGTTCGCCATGTAAATGCCAAACACGAATGTAAGATTCTTCCGTTCCAACAGCAACCAGATTATTATCATCGGAAAATTCGATACAATTGATCCTAGCCACAAGTTAGTATTCTGGCAGAAGACTGGTGGAAAATAACTTACGTATCAAGAGTATTGTGGAAAGTAAACATGCAAATAGAGACTGCAGGACCAACCCCACCATTACGGCTTTCAATCTTGAATCTATCTCGATGTTCTTTGATCTTTTGAACCTCCATGGTGACATCCCGAGCACGAGAAGGAGGGTATGGGATGTCGTTGCGGTTAGGTCCTTCAACACCTTCCTCACGCTTGATACTTTGATCAAACAATTCTATCAAGGATGGTTTACCGAGCTCAGGCGGGTTCTTACTATCTTCCTCATCAAGATCTGCGCGAACATCTGAAGCCAATTCTTCTTCCATTGCCATCGGTCCCAAAAGTAGCTTGGCATTATTATCTTGGATATCTTTGTTCGTAACTCCGGTAAAAGCTCCAGGGATTCCTTCTTGAAGGTCAGACTCTTCCGGTTCAACACCATGTGCTTGATTGATGATAGCTTCGAAACTAAATTGATCAATGGGTCCTCGCTCTGTTTCACGAATTTCGCAGTAGGTCTGTAGCAAATAAATAATAACAGATCCTCCTTGTTTGCTGTTCGATTCGAGGTGAGTTATGAGGTTGAAGTAAACATGGGTGTTGAGAGGGATTCGATATTTTGAGGATAGATAAAGCTTGGTGATAGTATTATCGTTGATTTGTTGTGGTAAACTGATTGTATCAAATGTAGTGAGTTCATCGGCGTGGACTTGTTGGAATTGATCTTTGAATTCATTCAAAAAGGCCTTTCCATCAGTTGTATAATTATTTGTGATGAGCTCAATAAAGGAATAAACAAAAACGGGCCAAAGGAGTCTGCGCAACTCAAACTGTTGCAAAAGATATTAGACATGTTGACTCTTCACGTTGAAAGGATTCTTGCTTACCTTGTAGATATCCAAGTTAGATTCGATCCAATTACTCAATAATCGGAAACCTTTTGCATATTTTGCTGTACCAAGGTCCTCGGCACGTTCTTGAATAGGTTTTCCATCTCTATCAAGGTTGGAAGATTCAGATCGTAGCATCTGTTCAGTTCGGTTGTAACCTTTTTTGACGAGGTACTCGATAACCTTTGCTTGTCGATGCTTGTCAGCAGCCTCATCCGCAGGATAATAGGGATTTTCTTCGGTAGAAGGACGAGTTGACGAAGTTGAAGAAAGACAGGAATAAGGAGAGCCATAAGAGCGAGGAGGGTTTGACGAATTTGGGAGATATGATGGAGGTTGAACACCAGGATATGGTGGAATTGGGGGACGAGGAGCACCAGGTCTTGGAATACCATTATTTGAAGAACCAGAAGGCACTGCACCTTGGGTCTGACTGGTTCCAGGACGTGGAGTACCCGTTGGTAACGAGTTTGAAAGGGAAGGACGTGAAAGGGGAGGACGTGGTGGGATTTGCCCAGGTGGTCTAGACATGATGACAACAATTTGCTGCAAGATTTTGTGACAGGGCTATGTAATAAGTTTGAAAGATCTTTTTTGGAAGAGCAATAAGGATTGCAAGAAGTTTTAGTATGGGATTTATTTTGTGGAAGTGAATTGACAAGGTTCTGATTAAAAAGCTTGCTTCTTTCGAGATGAAGATGAGAGGAGAGGAAACAGGGGAAGAAGAGCGCTAAGTCGAAAGAGGTATCGGGCCTTGAACAAACAAGCACTTGTATTGGATTGAGAGAACTTTGACTGTGAATTTATATTTGTTCTCCAGATTTCTCCCAAATAAATATGTTTGTTTGTCAATAGGAAGGCCAACCATGAAAGGCATAAACACCATGTTTTGAAAACCACTGCACGATGCCAATGCATACAGTACAGAGAGTCATTTAGAATTTATTGAAGTTTTCAATCAATTCATCTCTTGAAGTAACAAAATACAATCAAGCATTATGTTGTTTCAAGAGGTGGTTCATGGTATTCAGCCTGACCACGTGACAAGTCCTTGATACTGTTTTTCACACTGTACATTGACAAACTGTACTGTGGCCACCTGCTTCTGCACTAGCAGTATCTTGAGAGGGCATAGTTGTTCTATTGACAAGGGGGTGGATAGATTTTTGGGACAAAAACTTGATGGTATTGATGATATCGATGGCATTGGGGATAAAAGCTTGCTGGTCTTGATGATATTGATGACAAAGCTACTGAAATCCATTGAATCCATATAGAAAGAAGGGAGAACTTACAATCTGATTTAAATTTTGTTGAGACATGAGTGAGCCTGATTGGGGAGGACCTTGAGAATTTTGTTGTGTATTTATTCCAGCACTTGGAGGTCCGTTTGGTTGTCCTGAGGTAGACATGCTTATTGAGAATTGAGAGATTGAGAGGTTGAGATGAGAGGTTGAGATGAGAGATTGAGATGAGAGATTGAGAGTCCTTCTGCGTGTGATTGGAGCTACCTAGTTCTGTATGTAAGATTACCTTCTACTCGGCTACCTACCTACCTAGGTATCCAAGCTATCCGCACCGGTGAGTCTTCTTTCCCTTTATGATCTCTCACCTAGGTAATACCGTGATACCGCCAGGACTGCCAATCACTTAGCATCTCCCCAAAACCGACGAAAAAAATCAACTCCAAACTCTCAACTTTATGTTTAGGTAGGGAGGTATAGTTGGTTACGGGTTATAGAGAAATTTGGGGGATTAGTAAAGAGGAATAATTAAGAGGATTTTTATGGTTCAAGGCTGATTGCCTGGTATATAGTGGGAGGTTATTGAAGGTCAAGCTTCATTGAACAATTGGAGTGAAGTTTTAACACTAATGCAGCTGATCCGCAGAGCCGCATAATTAAGGCTGTAACCCCAGATAAAGCATCTGCAAGGTTCTAAGGTTAAGGTTCTGGAGATCAATCAATCGACATAATCATTCTCAAAGTACTCGTACATGATTCGAAATACAAACTCTTACATCCCCAAAGTCCATACCAGAAACAAACAATCATTGAAGGGTTTCGACTTCCGACTTCCGACTCTTCATCATCATGTCCTCCTCACCAGAAGAAAATCAAACCTCAGCATTCCGACCATTTACAAAAGCCGAGCGCATTCAGCAACTCAATGAAATAGACAAGGTAAAATCCATCACTTTTGACTCATTCTATAACACTATCTAATCATGCGTAGAGCATTTTACAACTTGTTCAAACTGCTGGACAAACCCTCAAGATTCTTACCGCAGCACAAGAACCTGGAGAATCACAATCCCCACAAGAAAAACGTCAAGCTTTCCAAGATGCCTCGAACTCTTATCTAAAAACTTTACAATCCGTCGATGTAAGATTACGAAGACAAATATTGGGGTTGGAAGAAGCAGACATTATACCCGCAGAAAAGGTGAAGTCGAAGAATAAGGGTAAATCAGTACCTGAAGTTGTGGAAAGACGACCAGCAGTTCCAGGAAATATGGCAGGCAATATGCCAACAGACGATATCGTTGTGGAAAGAGGAATGGGTAATCTTGATATTGGTTTCTTGAATAGTCGAAGTGGAAGAGTTGGTAGAGATATGGAGGCAGAATTATGGGCAAAGAGTAGGAAGTTTCTCGAAGATTTGGATAAGGGCAATTACAATTCACGTCCATTGACTCAAATGAGGGACGAGGTTGAGAAATAAAGAATGGTAGATGTGAAGTTGGTGTTGGAATCATACTCTATAAAGTTGGATGTTCTGTAGGGCACTTTGATACATTCATATCGGACTTGATCCTTTTGTCATTCAAAGTTTGAATATTTGAAGATGTGGGTATCTTACCTACCCGTGGACCTGCAATGATGCATTCATACTCTTGCTTCAAATGTGGTGATCACAGTAAGCTGCGTGAAAGGAAACAAACTAACCGATATTTACCCGGCCGGCCATATTCCCACCCTTTGCCTTGATCGCAAGATACCTATTATCACCCCTTTGATGCACCGTGTACATATCCTACCAACACTTTTACTCAAGATTTGTTGAAGAAATATTGCGAATATCCTACATCAATTGTATTGGTTGCTGTCTTGAACAGCTTTAATCCCTGTAACCTACCACGGTACATTCCGAGTGTTGTCTGTGCCGCGCGCCGATTAGATATCCATCTTGAATTCAAACAAGTATCAACTCAACGTTTTAAGTGCACTTATAATATTTCGTCATGGATTTGGAAGACGGGGGAGACTCACCTTGGGGAGGTATGTTTCTACTGACCGAAACTACAATTCCGGAAGTGATCCATATTGACAACTATATCAGATGTCCCTTCTCAAGCCCAATCGACACCAAGCTTACCCAAACCCGAACAATCCGCTACAGAAGGAGGTCAGTCATCATCGTATTCAAGTAGTATTCGAATTTAACTTTATTATAAAGAAACCCCCGAATCCGCATCACAAACCCTTGCCCCACCAGCTTCACAGGGCAAAACACATGCAGGACGTACGATACGAACCCCTCGACGCGCTGGAGCACAACCAGTTCGACTTCAAGCTTTAGATGATTCTTTGGGGCCATTAGGACCCTTGGGCGACAATGCGCCAACATCAAAAGCCGACGAGCCTCCTGCGCCGCCTCAAAAAGAACAAACTGTTACACATAATCTGCGACAACCATTAGCTTCAGCGCAAAGCTCTACTATAAGTCGAAGTATGTTGGATTCAGTGGATTTGAATGAGGATGTTGAATCTAGTACTGGACCTCGCATACCACCTCCTGTTCAACCATCTCAAATGGGCTCGGTTCGAAGAGAGTCAACACCTAGTGTGAGCATCGAACAAGCTGCCAAGCCTACTTTCAATATTACAGTCGGTGATCCACACAAAGTTGGGGATTTGACCAGTTCTCATATTGTGTACTCTGTTGAAACAAAGGTAGGATATATCAATTCCAAGGAAGTGTCGCCATAAACTAATCATAAATTAGACATCCTCTAAAGCATATCGTCAACCGGAATTTACTGTCACTCGAAGATATAGGGACTTTTTATGGCTTTACAACTCTTTACATGCAAACAACCCGGGTGTCGTTGTACCTCCACCTCCTGAGAAACAGGCTGTAGGAAGATTTGATACAAATTTTGTGGAATCTAGGCGTGCTGCATTGGAAAGAATGCTTAATAAAACAGCTGCTCATCCAACACTTCAACATGATGGGGATTTGAAACTGTTTTTAGAAAGTGAGGCTTTCAATGTTGATGTCAAACATAAGGAACGAAAAGAACCTGGACTCGGAGAAAGCAAAGGCATGTTTAGTGGACTTGGTATTTCTGTTGGTGGAGGAGGAAAATTTGTTGAACATGATGATGTAAGTTTATGATTCTTCCAGGGGTTTGAAGTTGCTGACATGATTAGTGGTTCCATGAGCGACGAATCTATTTGGATGCTTTGGAGAATCAACTTAAAGCTTTGTTGAAAGCTATGGATGTTGTGGTTATCCAACGTAAAGGTCTCGCTGAAGCTGCAGGCGATTTCTCTGGTTCCCTTCGAGCACTCTCAGCTGTTGAGCTCTCTACATCATTATCCGGACCTCTTGAAAGTCTTGCGGATTTGCAAATCAGAATTAGGGAACTTTATGATCGACAAGCACAACAAGATGTATTGACTTTGGGTATTACAATTGATGAATATGTTCGTTTAATTGGAAGTATCAAACAAGCATTCGGTTCACGTCAAAAAGCATGGCACTCATGGCATGCAGCAGAGGGTGACTTACAAAAGCGTAAGACTACTCAAGAGAAATTATTACGCCAAGGGAAATCACAACAAGATCGTTTGAATCAAATGCAAGGAGAAGTGGCCGATTCTGAACGTAAAGTTCATCAAGCAAGATTATTGTTTGAGGATATGGGACGTCTTATGAAATCCGAACTTGATAGATTTGAACGCGAAAAGGTTGAGGATTTTAAGAGTGCCGTGGAGACATTTTTAGAAAGTGCTGTGGAAGCTCAAAAGGAGGTAAGTTATTACATTTATGAGATCAGAGACATCTTGCTAATATTCCCAAGCTTATTGAACTTTGGGAAACTTTCCTTATGCAACTTGATGCAGAAGAAGATGAACAATTATTTTATAAGCCCCCTGTAGAACCAGCGGCACGTCCTTCTTCAGAAACTGGAATCTCAGGTGAAACTGCTACAGACTCACAAGCTGCAGCTGTAGCAACTGCTGAAGAAGAAGATTAATGAATGACACAATGATATCACGTTTTTGAAAAGTAATTGGGTGGGGAAAAAAGATGAAGAGAGTGACACAATTATCAAATCATGAGGTGATTGTGGTATGCTGGTTGTAGTATTTTTGTACATAGAATAATATTTCAATTCTGAACCACCAATCCTGATCTCTATGCATTTCTTTTTACCTCCTTGACAATGTATATGTACATGTGTACATGGCAAGATGAGGGATGTTCTCTCGTTCATCGTACAATCCAACTTGATGTGTTTGATAATCTCTGAAGCTCTGGAAGGAGAATAACATTTCCCCAGCTTCATACCAAGATATTCCCCATCCCAGTCATTATAATAATACCCCTCACTCCACCCCTCAATTCAACCCACTCATTTATTTCTTCTCCTTTCCACTCTTCGTCCTGACGGTTCCCTTCATACTAGCACTATCCCTCTGAGCTCCTCCACTAATCAAATCCATCAAACTATCCATTGAATCTCCCTTCTTGCTCTCTACCCCTTCGTCAGCGTTCGCACTGTCTGCGTCCTTTGCCAATTTCTCCTCTCCATCTGCCTTCTCTACCTCTCCATCCCACCCCCTTCCGAACCTCTCTCTGAACGCACTCAAACGTCCTGCTTCATCATTCTCAACATTCCTTAATGAATCTAAAGAGGGCTGCCATAGAGGATGATTTCGTGTATCTTTTGTGCTGCGGTAAATGGGCGCTGGAGATGTGGATCGAGTGAGGTAGGTTGAGCCATCGGATAGGGTAACGAGTTGTGTGAAAGTATATGGTCGAATAGGACGTTTTAGGAGAGTGGCGTGTCGAATTTGGTGGGTGAGGGTGGACTTTATGGGGAGGGTATTGGAGGTAATGGAGGAAGTGCGGCGGAGGGTGAGAGATGGCAGGGACATGATTTCGGCGTAATTGGACGAATGAAGATATGGCGTGGTAGTATTGACGAGAGGCAGAGGCACCTTTTGTTTAAGATACCGAGAGGTTTAATTGGATTCGTACCAAATATTGAATTCCTCGTCGCATTTGACGAGGCTTGCATCTAGATTTGTTTTCTGAGAACTTTTCTACGGTATTCGCGACAGACCAATGACGATGTGAATATAATTTTCAGCCTTGTGGAACCTTGTGTGGATACACGGCGCCTTGCATATCTGAATATATTTTTGACTCAATTGACGACGGAATCGAATTAAATTTTACATCGATTGGTTTAGGGAGAGCTGCAGTTTTGTAGTATTTGGGAAAGATGATATCTACTAGGAATTCACGGAGTTTGCTTTATACAAATCAAAGTTCTGTTGTGGGAGGTTTTCATGAATTATTCTGGAGATGGAGTTTACTGGAAAAGACTTCTAGGAAATGTATAGTATTCTTCTCATTTGGCTGTAATTCCTTGTATGTTTACTTTACTGATGTTTGGTTTTGAATCTTCCAGTTCACACTCATTCTTCTCGACACAATGCATTTTCAAAATGTATTCATCAGCAATCAAGAAAAAGCAGCAGCTTGTCCAATTCTTCTTCTTCAAACTCAACCAGCGCCATTAAATCAGCAAATACACCTATAGATACTCCATTAGAAGCCCCCAACAAGTCCCCCGAACTCAATCAACTCGCCTTGGATGTTCGTCAAGTAATGCGCCATGTACCACATTCCGTCGTAATTCTCACCACTCCAAATCTTCATCCGAAGTCTGGAGAACCTTCAATAGCAGCAGCAGCTATGACTTTATCCTCTTTTACTACCCTTACCCTCTCACCAGAACCTATCATCACATTTAATATCAAGCGTCCTTCTCGAACACTTGATGCACTAAAAGCATTATACCCCGTCGGGTCAGCATCATCATCCGCCAAAGATGAACCCGATAGATGGTTTCACATCCACATTTTAGAATGCAACACATCAGGTGCTCAACTTGCCAATCACTTTTCCCGCGGTGGACCCATGCTCCCGGAAGATCGCACGTTGGTGTATTCACCAGGCGCCATTGCAAATGTAACCACGAGAGGTATAAGACAGACGTTTCAATGTGAGATTCTGCGGAATCATGAAACGAGTGGATTTATTGATGTTGGGGATCATACGTTGGTTTTTGGAAAGGTGATGAGAATTGGGTTTGGGGAGAAAGCGGATAAAGTGAAGGGAAGGAAGAAGGAGTGGAGGGGTTTGTGTTATATGCAGGGGAAATATCAGATTGCGATGCCTATGCTGCATACTGATAAGAAGGGTGTAACTGTTAAAGGTAATGGAATTGAGGATACTGTATAAGATAATGGGATCGAGGGTAAGGAGAAGTTGAACGGAGAGGGAATGCAGAGAATGTAGAGGACGGGGTCTTGGAGAGGGAAGAAAAGAATTTAGTGTCATGAGCACCAGTTCGTGGTATGTATAAAGAATCTCATGTCTTCATTTGTAAAGCTTGTTTTCAGGATGTATTGTGTTATATTGTACTATTATATGAGGTATCCACGCGCCAGAACTCCCGCAAAATCACAATAAAGTACCTAAGTAGGCCATGCCCAGAAAATACCCGTCCATTCATTTCATCATGCCATCGTAAAAGGTCGTACCAGTTCGTTTGCTGCAGTTGTCGCATGTCGCATATCGCATGTCTAGTCCTAGTCTGTTCGTTAGATGTCTTTCCTCACCAAATATACTAGTAAGTGTACATACCCAAAGCAGCAAGTTGCGAAACTGGTTCCTCTTATTTGCGGTTTGCCTTATTGGCAGCGCGCTAGTTGACTGTTATTCAAGGTCACTTTGGTATCAGCGCCAATTAAACATACCCTAGCCAACATAGCAGCACGACGATCATCTTGCTCTCCCTCCATATCATCCAGTTGGTCTCGAGAAACCGAGAGTTTATCTCTGATCGAGCCGTAGTTCTTGTACAACTTGCGATCCAAATGAGCTAATGGGAACTGGGCGTATTGTTCGAGAACTTTTGGCCAACGACGACCGACTTTGAAGCTTTGCATGGCCATGGTCCCTAGATAAATCATTATACGTTAGTTTTGGAGTCTTGCATACCTGGCTAAGGAAACATGGAAGGAATACTTACACTTGTACGTCTTGGTGTAAACGCGCTTCTCCTTGGCGGTGAGCCAAACCATGGCTCTTGGAGCTAGGAAAACGGTTCTGGGAGGTGGGAGGGGAAGATTATTTGCGCGACACTCGGCTCGGCGCTTTGCGGCTCTGGTCTTGTATTTCTTGACCGTGGTCTTTGTCTTTGCCATGATGAATTGTTTGTTGAAGAAGGGGCTGATGAAAGAGAATTATTTGTTTGGGTTGGGTTGGGTGGGGCTGGGGTGGATGGAGGGAGGTGGTTGTTTGGAATTGAAAATGGATGGAGAGAATTTTGATTGTTATGCTAGTTTTTAAGCGAAACTACCCTCGAGGGGGAATTAGCTTGTAAATTTTAGTGTGGTATTTTAGTACAAAAAGGTTAGTGTGTGGGTGAATCTTAGTTAGTTATTGTCTGATATTTGGTTTGATGTTTATGTTGTATCTGAATCTGAACTATGCAGTCTCTCATCTCTTGTTGAGATATCTAGGAGAGTTTTCAAAGTTGAATTCTTGATTTTGGAGGCAATTGAATAGCTGTTTTGAGAAGAAAACTGTTCTTTCTCAAGAGGTTGTGCAATTTTAAACTGTCTCGTCGGGTGAGGTACTGCCAGGAAGTACTTTGTATTGAGCTAGGAGTTGTATCTTTGAGATGTACTTTTAGATATTGAAAGGATTCGAATAGTACCATATTACTAGCTTTTAGGATCCTGAATATATCTCGTCAAATACTGAATAGTCAGGAATTATACAGAATTTGTCCATAAATGTTGGTTTTGGTGTGCAGTTCTAATATTGAAAGAGTTTGAGAGGACTATTCTCTAGAACTTTATTTATTTCTGAATGAATCTCGTCGGGTTTCGAGAGGATTGGAATAGTTACAACCTGAGTAGGATATGAAATTCTGGGATATATTAATGGATATTGAAAGGAAGAAAAGGGTTCGTAGCTCAAGGAACTATCCACAATTAGATCAGTTCCATCGAGTTTTGTGAGGATTTCAACTATTGTGATCAAAGTAGACATGGTAATTTCATCCAACACTTGCAAATACCAAAGGGGGTTTCAGCATATATGGTTCAGTACATTCCAGAAACTTAAAGAGCTCTTATCGAGTATTTTTCAGCCATTAATTCAACAGTTAAACTACCTTCAGGAGTTTTGGAGTATCTTCTTCTCATACTAGAGGTTTGAAATTGTCTCTCGTAGAGAGGAAAGTAGAGATTCTAAACTATGTTCCCGAGTATCTTAAGCTAGCTATACCTACTGATCGAGTAAATTCAGGATAACTATGGTATCTTCTCAGGTTTTAAAGGATTGAGTGTTAATGTATCTGTTTCATATGTTCGGTCTTTGACACTGAAATCTTCAATGTGGTGATCTATGGCATTGTTATTCTTTATGGAAGAGTATATTTGAAAACCTGTTTGTTCATCTCTACAAGTACATTTGCATGCATAATACGCCTAAATCCCAGTGTTTGTGAGATCATGAGTGCTGGTATGTAAAGTGAAGAATGACAAGCTGACCTATCTGAGGGGAGTTGGCCTATTCATCGCAACACAATCATTGGAAATCAAGCTGTCTAAGCATATATTTCGAATCAGAGATCTATCTACACCACTGATGCGTGATATAGTTAATTCTAACTCCAAGATCAGCATCATGACAAATGACAACTGTCACAAAGTCAGAACATGCACAGTCTCATGCTTCGCCCCCATGAAAATGATTCCAGAACCTTCACCTCGGGATAAATAATGAGCATAAATCATTCCCTTGCTGTCGTATTTATCCTTTCGAGGTAAAGACTAACGAGTTTATACCAATAGCATCTATTGATGTTAGGCACAGCAATCTTGACTACAAAGCACAGATACCGCGCCCCAAGAAGTAGCACCAACATCACTTCAGAACGACGAATAAAATAATAACTAAAACTCTACCGCACACACATGAGTGTCCGAAATTGCTCAATCTGCTGAAAATAACAAAGTCACAATTCGCGCTAGATTGAATCGATTCGGAGAACTCGATGATGAAATGCAAAAAACACCTCGATCTTGCATTGGGTAGATATTCAATGGCTCGGATAGTGCAGAATTTGTATTAAATCGGTACAGAAAACATGATAGAGAGAAGAGATGAAGCGTGGCGTCACTACTATTCTGGGTAGACTGTATCATCGATAGAAGAGTATTGCAACGGAAGGGTAACTATTTGAAGAGTAGTCTTAGAAGTGAACATCTAATTTCAAGCATGCGCTGCTTGCCAGACTATTTATCCCTCAAGGGTTTGCCGTTGACTCTGCTCGTTTGCACACGGGAATTCATACAAGCGCAATGTTTATCAAGGTCATTTTCAACGCGAAGTTGTAGAGTCTATATCTTTCTGTACTATTACAACTGCCTATAGTGAAAGGCTGCCCATGCCTGATCTTGTCTAACGGGTTAAAACAATCCTCGCAAGTCTAGTAAATGTACTACTGTGTTCGATGTCCGTTACTTTATTTGATGATACCCAATCTTATGTCGTGTTAGCCTACAAATAATTTGATTCCGTAGCATTCGAGTATACTCGTTGAGGGAAACTTCCATCCTAATCTTACGACATCGTTCGCCAATTACAAATGTCGTCAAGACAGGGGTGTAAGTTGTCTTTATTCCTCAAAATTACAAATTCTAGGAGTCCACAGTATGGTAGTAGTAATTTTGAATCAAACAGCGTCGATTATGAGGTTCTGTGAGGTCGAATCTTGAAGAAATAGTAGCAAGAATTCATCTCCAAGTCGAAGCTAAATCCTTGAAGTAAATTCCCAGCGTTTTAAGAGACTAGAATGAACTCAGGACGGTAACCCAATTTACGTTGTCTTGATTTCTATATAATTTTGATAGCTAGTTCAAAAATATGTTATGAGTTTTTCGTCGAGTATAATAAATCAGTACTATAATTGATCCGAAAATTCGTGGGTCTTAATCAATATAGTCGAGCTCCTAATTTCTTATCTTCAATATAGTAATACTAAATATTCTTTAAAAATAATTAATAAATCTCCTTTTTAGTATAATATCATATGAATATTTATTCGATAGATAGGTGATTTTAGATTATTTGTTATCTATTCGAGAAATACATATTTTCTTATTAACATCTATTCGACTTCACTTTGATATATTAATCAACTTATATATATACTTTTGAAATGTATATATATAAGATTAATTTTAATAAGCGTTTAATATTTACTTGAATTTCAAAATACTTATATATTTGAATTATAGTACTTTATAAATAATAAACTAATAATTATTTATTAATAACTATTCGATAAATACTTATTTATATACTAATATCTATTCGACTAATATTATACATAGTTAATATAATATAATATCGTACTATTTATAATATATTCTTTAGATATAATATAGTTTTCATTTAAGTATTTATAATAATTCTTATTAAAGATTGTAAAATAATAAAACAAGTAGATTAAGTTAATATATAATCTATTTAATAGTAAATCTTTACTAGAAATTTCTTTTAAAAGCGAGAATTAATTATATATTTTAATATCTGATTCTTAATATTATTACTAGTCTATTCGATAAATTTTCATATATATATATATATATATATATATTAATATTTAATTGAGAGATAATTATAAATTTTAGACAGATATCTATAAACTCCGTTCGTCTATTCGACTAACGATTATCTATGTTTGATTATCTATTCGAGAAACATGTAAGCTATTTTTCTCAATTAATACTCTTTATAATAAAACCTTTAAGTTTGAAAAAGATATAAATTAGAAGATCCCTTTGAGTATAACTGCACCCCATCTAAGAATCAAGTTAATACTGAGCTCTCACTTGCGATAATTTCGTTAAGCGATCCTGGTCTGTATACTACGATGCTTATCAAAATCTGGGATCTGAGTCTAGTATTCGTTGGGGTTTAAACATAAGCTGTAGGCATTATTAATTTTTGTGATCTCTTTCTCTACTGCTTCGAGCTCGATGTAGAAGTGCCAGAATCCTGTAGTATATCAGGCACCGCCAAAATTGCTTCTGGGTGCATTTTGAATGAATTACAACCGGTAGGAACAGACTAACTTATCAAGGAAAGATACACGATTGTACTTCTCATAGAGGTGCTCAGTAATTCGCTATGAAGAAAAGAAAACAGAGAAAGAAGTATTGTTGATTCTCATGTGAATCTTATCTATGCAAGTCAGAATGACCCTTTCAATTGGAATATTTACTGGGTAATGGGGCAGCCGAGGCCTGTGGCCGAAAACTACTAGAGATTTTTTTTGTAATTAGATCTCTGTATTTTATCCAAAAATGGGTCTTAAGTTACCGAAGGGTCGTTTTCTCTATCTCCAACATTTGGTTTCTGTTGTTTTGAGAAAGATACGGACGAAGTGGTACCTACGATGGCAGGTCCTAAATGTGAATATAGTATCCTATCTAAAGAGCTAGCTATTGTATACAAATAGTAGGAATCTAGTCTCTTTTGCATTCGCTCAGGCTTAATATAGTAGCCATTAGATTGAAGTCATTCACCTACGTTCATACAGTTTCGAAATAAATTGTCTAGATCGGGGGGCGGTCTACCCCACCTCTCTTGAAGCAGCCCTCAGAGAAGACCCTAGCCTGTCGCTATTGTCGGCCTAGCATGGCGCTTCCCGGGTGATGCCACTTTACCATCGAAGTTCTGGAATTGGAGCTGCTTGAAATTCCACTGACAATTTCGAAGATGCCTCCTCCTCAACAGCAGACCGATATAACGCGGATGCATTCTACCATACCAATGCTAGCAGTAGGCAAAAAGTCTTGGCTACTAAGGGGGGGATTTTCTCAAACAGGATCCATGTGCATTTGACGCAGCATTCTTTAATATTACGGCAGCGGAAGCCAATTCATTTGATCCAAACAGCGCATAGCCATGGAAGTCGTCTATGAAGCTCTGGAGAATGCCGGTAAAACGCCGAACAAAGTTGCAGGCACTCAAACGCGTGCTATATCGGTTCCTCGATGAGTGACTATCGAGATGTTGTTGTTCGAGATTTCGGACATAGTCCCAAGCACCATATTCTAGGAACCTACGAAGAGATGATCTCTAATCGCGTCTCCCACTTCTTAGATATTCATGGTCCTAATGCTACCATTCACACGGCTTGCTCATCAAGTCTTGTTGCGACTCATCTTGGCTGTCAACGTCCATAACCTGGAGAGTCAGAAATGGCCATAGTTGGGGATTTTAATATGATCATCAGTCCGGATGGGAACATGCAACTAAAAGACTTGCGATTTTTGAAACCCAAAGGTCACTTGAGAGCATTTGACGAGAACACCGGAGGTTATGGTCGAGGGGAAGGATGCGGCGTCCTTATTCTGAAGCGACTAAACAGGGCGCTTGAAGACTGGGATTCTATTCGTGCCGTTATTCGAGCCTCTGGCGTGAAATCAAATGGTTAGACCCCGGGTGTGACGATGCCTTCAAGCGAAGCATAGGCTGCTTTGACAAACTACGTTTATACATCGCATGGGTTGGATGATGGGTCAACTCAATACATCGAAGCTCATGCAAGTAAAAATCTAGATGACCCATAATTTGGAGCAAGCTGATTGGGTATTACTTAAGGGAACGGGACCCAAAGCTGGAGACCCAGCAGAGGTAGGAGCAATTCATCGCACCATCGGCGACGGAACCACCAAATCGCGCAAGCTATGGATTGATAGTGTTAAGCCAAATATAAATACGTCAGTTTGGCTCTACATAATATAGCTGACGATGATATATTATGTACCGGTTTGAGGGACATTAGTCCACTTCCAACCCCGTGGTCGATAAACGATGGAATTTGTGCTGGGGGGAGATTATCGGCTCATGGCGAGATATTGAAAGGATTACTGACAACAATTCCACTTCGAATAGTGCGAGTTGTAACGGACATCTGTGCTACGCAGATCAGTACTGTTGACCGGATAAAATCCTTTTTCCCCCGCCCAGTTCCCCTCTTTGTGCCGAAATCTCGCTTGTCAGCCAGTCATATCTTGCATAAACCGCCCCATGCGACTATAGAACATCGAGCATGCATGCCCTTTTCCCCTCAAATAATCATAGGATAGGTCTTCTGGAGCGGCTATTTCCGGAATTTAGCCTGCACAATTTGTCGCTTTCCCCGCAACACTACTTCGCCGCAGGTGTTACTGAAGATTTAGAGTGGATTGATTTTCTTTTGAATACCGATGGGATGACAATCTGATTATTAAACAGAGAGAATATACGTCACCTCTTAGTTGCAATTGGAACCTATTATCGTCCCAAAATTCACAATCACGAGTTTGTGGATTTTGTTTGATGATCTGTGGTATTATAAGTTGTATATCTCTAGTGCGAGATATTCTTATACATTATGTATCAAGGTGATTTGCTGAATACATCAATGTTTCAATCAATTCTCGAGTCAGAATGGTATGAACATGCAACAGCGATGAAAGGGCTCAGATATCATGTCCCTCTGTCTCAATGCAATACACCCATATCCAATTGAGTCGGGAATCGGCCAAAGACTTTGTCCAACCTGAATCGGTATAACATGCGTGATACTGGAGCTTGCGGGAAGAGTTAGTGTAAATGTGACATGCAAGTGTGAGCGACGTCACCAAAACTCTCCCGTCTGTGGTTTGTTTCCAGCATAAGTACAAGACTGGCCTATAAATTCCCTGAACAAGATTTCTACAACCAATTCACACGGTCTATGCGAATTCCTAGATGGGGGAAACACGGGCGAAGGCAAAAATCGCTCTTCCTGGGCAGCATTTGAAAATGACTTCTGCGAGTGTGAGTAGGAACAGAGATACTGGCTGCAATTTGAGAGCTACCATTGTAGGTTGGTGTGATCCAATCAGCTAAAGAGGTACCAGATCCGCTTCTTCCCCTCTTTGTCGCTTTGTCATGGTAGCAGTACACCCTGTTGTGCACAACCCAGTGTACAAATTGAGCTGTATACATAGCAAGAGCCAGTATACTACCAAAAATTTCTTCATGTGATCCCCGATCTCCTGAAGATGAACCATTACCATTGAGATCGATAGCTGCAGAAAGGGGCTGAGAAGTAAGGTGCTGAGAGGTACTCATTCAGCTCGCAAACTCACCAGCTGAAAAGCCATGCATATACTCCTCAGTTGCACCCTTACCAAGAACATACAAGCCGCCTTTCTTAGAGAAGAATCATGATATGGTCACACAAAGCGAGGACCTTGATATGTACTCTATGACGGATTGAGCAGATTCCATTGTTTCGGGAAGCGCTAACCTTACCCAGAATGCTTTTGAATGCATGTGAAACGCACCACGCAGTGTCGTAATTGTACAAGTATCGTAGTCCAACCTCCGGAGTTGTTTGCTTCGGAAGATTACGAATAATTTGCATTTGATGCCGTCAAACGTTACGCAACATCGCCAAGTCCTTTTGGTATGCGCGTACTAGGATTTGATCGGGTTTTTAATTGCTTTTCCGGCCAGATCAGCCCGCAGTGTGCGCCATAACCTAACCTTGTAGATCTCTTCCCTTTGTTTAGAAATTGAGATCTGAATAATCTCTCCTCCATGTGATTGATCATATCTTAGATCTCTCTGCAGCTAAGATAGCACACACTATCGCATTGTGCATATGCAAAACTAATGCATTTCTACGTTTTCAATCGATAGCAGTTTTGTTTCGGAGACTTCCCCACCGTACCCGAGCCACCCCTACCCCTTCATCACATTCGGAAGATCTATGTAAAATCATCATAACATGGATTTGATAGATATTCTACTGTATATTCAAGCCATTAAAGGGATGATGTGACGTGAATAGCAAAGACACGGGAACGCGCAACGGGCCGATCTTTTCATCATATGTTTCGAGCCTTAGGCACGTTCACTCCATACAATCCTATAAGAACCAAGCTGTAGAACTGCTTGCTTGATGTATCACGGGTCAAAGTTTAGTTACTGGCTCAAACTCAATACATAATCTCAACATGTTTTACAAATTTTCCCTGTTCCTCATTTTCAATGCTCTATTCTGGACCATCAATGCCAAACATAAAAAGTCATATTACTCCAAAGAAGATCTTCCAACATTGACCCTCCCATGGGGTACATATAGGGCGGAACTTTACGGAGAAGACGGAGAGGTCAGTGATTGTTATATTACTTATGCATTACCCTCTTTATATCCGGCTGAGTTTTGTTCTCACTGACACCTTGACACAACCAGACTGTTCGATTTTCAAACGTTCGATTTGCTAAACCCCCTGTTGGCCCTCTCCGCTTTGCAGCTCCTCAATACCCTGATGCCATCAAAAACAACAAGGAAATTCAAGACAGCAGTGTCGGCGACAACTGTATCCAAGCCTTTCCTCCTTCTAAAAATTCAAATGTTACTGCCGAGCCTCCACCAGAAGGTAACCAAAGTGAAGACTGTCTTTTCCTCGATGTCTACGTCCCACTTTGGGCTTTGGAGGAGAGTAATGAGGAACAGCTCCCTGTTATTGTCTACATCTATGGCGGAGCCTACATATTCGGTGGAAAAAATACAACATTCAATATACCAGAACCTTACTCTGCATATGACGGAAAAGGCATTCGTAGAATTACCGACAATAGTGTCATCTGGGTGACGGGAAATTACCGACTCGGAGCATTTGGCTTCTTGGGTGGTTCTTACATGGAACAAAATGCTCAACCTAATGCAGGTCTGCATGATCAGCGTCTGCTTTTGGACTGGGTTCAAAAATACATCGGTCAAGTCAAAGGCGACAAAAATGCTGTCAGTGTCTGGGGGCTTTCTGCTGGTGGAGGATCAATTCTCCATCACCTTATTGCCTATGGTGGTGCCAAGAAAGAATCTCTTTTCCAAAAGGCCGCCATCTGGAGTCCATCATTTCAGTGGTCGTATGATCGAGCAGGTGTTTTGCAAGAAACCTTCTCCAACTTCGCAACCGAAGCAAACTGCGCTGACGAAGATGCTCTCGAGTGCTTAAGAGATGCTGATGCAGAGACTCTGAAAGTAGCTAATCAAAATGTTGTCAATCAACGCTTGAAATTGGGATTATTTCCATTCGGACCCGCTGTTGACGGAGATCTAGTGCCAGACCTCCCAGCGAATTTATTCAAGCAAGGTACACAGATTTCTACGAAACTGCTTTCATTTCCTGCTATAATTTTCCAATTTACTGATAGAACATCACTAATCATGAATCTCAGGCAAACACGTTAGCACTGAATCTTTAATAATTTCTCACGTATACGACGAGGCGAGGCTCTTCGCTAACAAGGAAATTAAAACCGAAGCCGAGTTCACAAATTTTGTCACTCTCGCTTTCCCGGGTGATGAACTAGCAGAAGTGAGGCAGAATATCGAGGACAAATACCCATCTAGTTCATACGATAATGACCAACAGACGCGTCTCAGAGCAGTGTTAAGCGACTCGACGTTCGTTTGTAACAACTATCAGATTTACCAGGCATACAAGAAGAAGTCCAAAGTCTATGCCACGCGGTACGAGGTTCCACCGGCTCAACACGGTACTGATTTGCTTCCTGTCATTTGGGACGAGGAGGTCGACGTCGCCGGCCTTATTAAAGCGATCCTTCCTTGGCTCCCTGTCTGGATCTCCAATGTCCTCGAGAGTATATGGGTGCCTTTAGCTTCGAGATACCAAAAGTACTTTGCTGCTCATGCACTGACTGGTGATCCAAACTATCTCAATGGTGGCCGGGGACTCACATGGGAAGTAACAACTGACGATGGTAAAGAGTTGACAAACGCACTGAAGGTCGGTCTACAGTATTTCAATCCTAACCATCCATTCTATACTCTTGGATCTGATGGTCAGGTGGCCGCGGCGAGCTGCGATTTCTGGAGCGATCTCGCAGAAAAGATCATGATCATCACCGGTAATGAGAAGAAGCCGACGAGCTTCAGGACTCAGTTTTATGAGCGCTTATGGGGTGGTCAAATTGAATTGTAATCACCACAAGAATGAGGGGTTGAGAAAGCTGGAATGGGGAAGATGGAAGTGAGGATGAGGTAGGATGGGATTTGTCACTTCATTTCTCTAATATATGACGGGTGAATGTTTCTTCTTGCAATCATGGCAAATTTGAAACAATGAAAAATGCTCTGCTCTGACTATCTGTGCGGAACTTGCAGTGAAATAGCTACAACTGAGTTGATTGAAATATCGAGAAACCAACAGGACTATTTGGCTGAAAAGTTGCTAGGGTGACACTGCTGCAATACTTTCCGAGCCCGTGATGTCTTTCACTTTTATTGCATGACTATGAGCTTGATAGTCTGACCTCGAGGTTCCATTCAA
This sequence comes from Botrytis deweyae, assembly GCF_014898535.1. NCBI lineage: Eukaryota > Fungi > Ascomycota > Leotiomycetes > Helotiales > Sclerotiniaceae > Botrytis > Botrytis deweyae. Next base: position 236,350 of record NW_024066210.1, read on the forward strand.
TCTCAAGGTAAGCTTACTAGATAGCCCAGGTCTAAAAAGAAGTATCGAAAAAAACAAAGCGAAAACAACTACAAGTGCTCTGCTGTACAAGGATCGGCTGACGGGAGGAGGCAAGGCAATGTCACTGGAGGCGGCTAGTCTAGAACTATAGTGAATTAACATCGTAGAACGAAATATCTATTGAGCATGTAAGGAATGTCACTATCAAAATGAAAACATGAGACTCCTAACAATTCCGCTTTGTGGCAGCTCATGCAAGGTTGACATCATGTTTCTCAATGTCTGACCTTGAATTGTCTCACGTATGTACATCAAGTACATGCCCTTACTTTTCCATCCAAATATTGACGTCATTAGACATCACCTACTTTCCTACCACCACGTTTGTGAAGCATTGGTTCATCCTCATCTACTCACCTCAATCCTGATCCTACGGCCCTTATATTGCCCAGCTCTCAAAGGGTCTGACATCCCGAATCTAAAATTCAGTCGTGAGAGCCCATCCTCCCCAATCTCTCTCATTTGAACCCTTCCCTTTCAGAGATAGAATATAAATGAAACGATAAAAATGCCTCTCTGGTACAAGCTTTCAGATCGACATATATCCTATCGCAGCGTTGTACTGAGCATTGACAATGGAGTACAGAACTGGGTGAAAGCTTAGAAAGATGTCGAAAACAAGAGGACATAGCAGCAACGGCTTGTGTTGACTTAGAAAGGAACCTTTACTTCGGCGCTCACCTCAATTCAAAAACTGAAGCCCGCACGGTTTTGTAAAGATGTGATGATGCAGGTTTATGAAAATTTTCTCGATGAGTATAAACATATGTTAACTTTAGCGTATCCACTAGTTACTGTGCTATCCCGCCTAGCATTGGCATTGGTCGATACCGTGGTCAGTTTTTGGGAAACCTTTTCCTGTTAGCATGAGAATGTGTGGGATAAATCGTAAAGTCTGAGGATAAAAATAGACTCCCTCCTTATTAAATGAAGAACATCAATCCCCAAAAGATTTAAGCTTGATTTGAGTGTGATCTTCCCGTGCCTATTGAAAATCTAGAGGATTCGGGTCTGATCTATACTGTGGGATATAGAACTTCAGACATGCAACAAAAACCATGTTATTCAAATACACATTGAACACTAGGGTAGACTATTCTGAACTAGATGACGGACCGATATCAAGTGTATATCTCAGTACAGTATAAGAATATAACTTCGAGACTATGAACTTTCTAAACTGTAGTTCGGTTGTTGTTCAATATCGGCAGTGAGAGATGGCTCGGAGCCAGACCAGAGCGGTCTTAATCCACTTATCTTGGGACCCTGGAATGCTTTTAGAACTCAAGCTTGATCTTTGTTGTCCTCAGAATCAAGATTTCTTTGTTCTTATTGTATCTCGATTGAAAAGAATCCTCAACCCTCAAAGAATCCTCGGTGACAAATAAAGACTTGGTGAAATGGATATCACTCTCACAAAGGAGTGCCTGAACAATGGCATTGTCAACTTCGACTTCCCCCTGAAATAACTTTCAATATGTCTGAACTAAAATTGAACAATCTCAACTACCTGTGTATATATATCGACCTCATATCTACTCATACTTATTCTCATCAGTTCCATAGTTCTTTACTTACTACCACATCTACCACATCTACCACATCTTTCCAGCTCTTCACAAGATTCCAAACACAACGAAATCCAGACCCCAAACAGACAAACCAGCAACCGCCAGAATGTCTTCCAGATTCTGGAGCCACTCACCCTTAGATGAAGAAGAACGCGCTCGTCGCGCCAATCTCTCCAACGCCGAACGCCAATCGGAAGCCCGCGCCGCCCGCGAAGCTTACGATCAAGCTCAATCCGACTCTCGCAGCGAGACATGGTGTCAAGAATCTCCCCCCCGGAGATCTCGAACCCATCGATCCAACGCGCAAGCTCCCCCTCCCTCCTCCTCCTCCGGAAACCCGCAGTTCTTCCAAGGTAGCCCTCAAGCCAAGAGCGCCAAGCAACAGAAACAAGAGCAAAAAGCCCAGCGAGCCGCCGACAAGAAACATCGACAAGAAGCTCGTCGCACAGCCGAAGAGGAAGCGCGCAAGGAGAAGAAACATTTCGAAAACATGACCCAGTGGGAATATGCCAAGAAATGGAGTACCTCCGATCGGGCCGCCTACGGCCACGCATTCGATGACTTCGCTGCTTCGGCAACGGCATTTATCACGGACAACACGCGAGAATTTCCTCGTTTCGAGAAATATGGTTGTGCGCGAAACAACTGTATTCGAGGAGAGATTCTTGGGGTGTGTCATCACGAGGTCGAGATGACACTTCGAGGAAGTGGAGTTTTCGATGAGAAGATGATGAAGAGGGAGAGGTTGAGGTGGCATCCGGATAGATGGACTGGAAAGGGAGATTTGCAGATCAAGGCAAATGAACTTTTCCAGCTCATCCAGAGAATCATCGATGGTGATGTTAAAGCATGATTGCTCTGCAATTGTGTATTAACGGATCCGGAAGTGAGAATTCGGTGAGAGAACGGAGAGAAGAGAAGTGGTTGAGCTGATCTCGCTACTAGAGAATCGAAGACAGGTGAGAAAACGAGTAAGCAATAGCTGAGCTGGTCTCGCTACCCACATTCCTTTATAATCTTTCATTTGTTGAAATAGATTTCATTGTTTCCTTTGTCATTTATCGGATACAGGTTTCCTTATTCCCTTTGTCTCTCTATCAACTATCAGCAACTCGAAATAAAAAATAAAAAACATTCATATGTAAACAGAACAGAAATCCCATTTATGCCAATTGTGACTCTCGAACCTTGACCTGATTTAAGAATGAAGTAATACTACCTATTACCATGAAAAGAACCTACTTGTAGCCATCAAGACATTCAGTATACACCGCAATCCCTCAAACACCAACCCCTCACCACTGCAAGATCCCAAACCCCAGATCCCAGATCCCAAACCCCAAACCTCGTCCTCAGGATCCATAAAAAAACAGACTCCCATCACGAACTCCCACATGGATGCTCAACCAACCAGACTCTACCTATATCCAAGACTCACACCCTCACAACCTCACACCCTCACACCCTCACAACCTCACACCCCCACTATCCTCTCCCCTCCTCCTCCCCTCCTCCAAACTCACAAAACCCTTACATCTACACTCAAAACACAGCGCCTCACACCCCCATACCTCTTGCAACCCACCGCTATACATACATACATACATACATACATACTTCTCAACTCCCTTTGCACATCCATCCACCATCCATCCACCTATTCCGAAGTCTCCCGCAGCTCAACGGACAACATAAGAAATTTCGTGTTTCTCTCTGCATCGTTATCAAAACTTCTGGATTAGGCTTTCAGTATGGAAGTCCTCGATAATATTTATTGCTTAATGCCCTACTCACTTGAGCAGCACAGACAGATCAACATAGGTGTGGACGTGAATGAAAGGGGCATCTCAATTTCTCAATGTTTTTCAGATTCATACTAGGTACTTATCTACTCACTGTCTATACTACCTGATACCCACTAACTTCAATTCCACTCCTACTCTCACTCCCATGTCCCGTCCCTCTCCCTCTCATCTTCCTTTCTCATTTTCCTGCCTCTCGTTCCCTCTCCTTCCATCCCTCCCTTCCATCCCTCCCTTCAACTCCAATCAAGCTGCCTACCTGACCCTGACCTCCAATCGCCACATTATAAGATGCAAAAATATCGCTCACATTCGCATTCGCATTTGTGATAGCTGTAATTGTAGTCGCTATGGATCCTTGAAGCAATGCTGAGCATAAGGTATCAACCAGTTCGAAATTATCCATTCTCTCCCCCAAGCCCCTTCCTCCCTGATCTTCAGAAATTCCCCTTCAATCCAAATCACAACACTTCCACATTCTCCTTCACTTCTACCACAGAATCTCCCCTCGTGCCCATGCATCCCCACTTAGCCATCCAATATCGCATCTTTGAAAATCGCTTTGGGGAATCAAAACAAGAAACACAAAAAGAGTAAACCACCCCTTATGCCACAATGACGGCATAAAACAAAGATAGAATTATTAAGAAATTTGCTCTGTGAGAGTGTGTGGGAAATTCATAAAATTCGTCATCAATCCTTTTTTCTCGCTATCCCCCCACCTCTCCCCCTCACCCCACCCACCATCTTCATCTGATCCCTCCTCTCCCTGACTACCACATCAATGAAATTTAATGTTGTATCGCGTGCCCAGCACAAATTCCGGATCTCAATAAAAAATTAGTGCAGATGGAAAAGTTTCAACAAGTAATTATGAATTTCTTTGATGATGTGTTTATCCACGAATGAATGAAATGAAGAAGAAAAAAAGTTGGCGATCGCTCAGACCTAGTCTTTAAGTCAAGTATGAATCCATCAGCTCCATAAACGCCATAAAACTTGCTTGCTTGTATGCTTAGCTCAATTTACACAGGAAAGAAAAGGGAAAAAACTCCGTATTGGTGAAGAGAACGAATTCCACATCCGTTCTCAAAAATTTTTACATGATGACGCAACAACCACAACCTTTGCTTGACTCAGGAGAATCTTGAACACGAATTGGTGGTTTAGGATCTGGGATATTAACACCTTGCGGTTTTCCAGTTGCGATTTTTGGCATTGTGCTATAACTTGATGCTCTCTCCACTGGTGATCTAGGACCTGTACTTAATGTTGGTGATTTAGGAGTCATGGCAGAAACAGGTGAGACTGGCGAAACTGGTGATGGAGATTGTGGGGCACTTAATGGCCATTCTGGAGCTTGTTCTTCTGACTTTGGTTCCTCTGGTCCATCTGGTCCTTCTGGTGGTGGGGAAAACGAATCCGGACGTGGTCTGTATTCCTGTTGATTTAATGGCCTAAAGTCTGTATCATAAACATTTCCATATTTACCCTCCTTCTCCCATTGTTCTTGTTGCATACGTTTCGCATGAGTCGGAATTACTTGTTGATCAGGAGGTAATCTAGGATCAGGTTTGTACATAGTAGCCAGCCAAGGTGGGTCACCTTCAGGTCGTTTCGATGTGTTAATGAGGTCGCCTGAACGAGTTTTTGGTCGTATATCCGGCGCGTTTGTTCCACTCGGCTTTTGTTTTTGTCTTTGTGCTGATGTTTGTCTACCTCCAGGAAGTGCAGCATTTGCGCCAATAGATCCTTTCCGTGCTGGTGCTTTCTTTGTAGGGGATCGTTCGGATGGCGATGCACGAGTAGGTGTAGGTGATACTCTAGCAGGAGTAGGCATTGGAACATTTGAAGAAGACGGTGTAGCATCATCAAGTATAAGTGAACTTTTGACACTGTGACTCCGACTTCTTGCTTGCTTAAATGATAATGGGTCCTCCTCGTCATACCAATTGTTGCTTGTTTTTCGAGCTATAGGTGTGTCTCGTTCGAGATAATCGATCGGTATTGGTAGGGGACTCGTTTTCGATATGGGTATCTTGGATATACCTTTCGTACCTAAATCTCCAGCAGACTCTTCAGGTAATCGTAAATCCCAAGGATTACCTTCTCCATCCCCATTCACCCCCATCTTCTGCCTTTTTTGTCCCTCACTTCGAATAGCATTACTGGCATCTTGACTACGATCCCGTCGACTAGATTTACTTCCTGTTCTTGGACGAGGTATCGGGATTCCAGCTGCTTGTAATTCTTCATTCTCAATTCGGGCCAATTTATCTCTGTGAATCCACCTAGAATGTTCCACCTCATCCATTTCGTACGCTCCACCGTTCATACCTTTCTTACCCCCAGAATCCATACTTCGACCACCTTTGTTATTCCCATATGAATCCAGTAAACTATCAGGAGCACTAGGAGTATCGCTGATATCACTATTCTGTCGATTTAATTCATTTGCGCGAGCTGGAGCCAAATGGTTATGATCGAGGCGAGGACCAAAGGTTTCTGTACTTGGACGTAATGAGTAACCGTTTGTTTGAGAAATTTGTCGATTGTGATTATGATAGTCGGTGACGGTAGAAGGTGAGGTCGGCTGAAGGAAAGTTTAATTAGCATAACAACTTTAAAAAAGCCGAAGGTAACCATGAGATTAATTTTTTTACCTCTACTGGCACAGAATAATTCCAAGAATCTTGACCGTGAGAACTACTTGGCGGTGTCAAGCTGGTATGGGCTTGCGATGTAGAAATCGTTGCCATACTGATTCAAGACCTTTTACTCCAAGATTTGAAGATCTGCCGAAAACGACCTTCTCACCCTAAGAGTGATTCAATTCTTTCCTACCAATGCTTTCCAATCAATCTTCTTGTCTCCGGATTTCTTTTATTATGATTGATATGAATGAAGTTGCCGTGATCTCTTCGAATTGGCGGGAACCAAAGGTCTCTTTCTTCGTATCTTTTATTAATGTATGACAAAACAAAACCAATCCAAATTAGAACAAGACTCTTCTTGAATGAATTCTTAATACTCAATTGTTGAATAGATCCTTCTTGATCATCTGGGTTGGTCGATAGGAAAATAGGAGAGACTTTCTGTATGTAATAGGTAGTGAATGTAGTGGACTGGTGAACGTGCGTCTGCAGTGCGGCAGTGCCAAACAGAGACACAACGGCGATTATACCGACCAATTAAATTATTTAATGAATAAGTAATACCGAAATGAAGATAATTGAAGCTGTTGGTGAATGGCCGCACTGAGACTTATGACCATTGACCGGTCAAACACAGTTCTTTTCTTCCTTTCGCCCTCTTTGTTTGTGAGAGGGAGAAGAGGTTTGAGAAGAAGTTGGGGAAGAAGTTGGAAGAGAGTTGGAATAGAATACTCCGAACGGTTAAGGTACGACTAGGTAGGTAGCTGGAGGTACCTAGTAGATTGCATGAACGGGTAATTTGAGTGAATATCGTACCTAGGTAAGCAGAAGAATAATGAATAATGAATAATGAATAAGAAAAAATGAAGCTATCCAACTATACACGGAAGACTGCCTACTTTTGAACAAGGGGAAGAAGAAATCATGATAAATAATCTTAAGTCTTGCGAAAGGAGAGTTGAGGACGGAGACGGAGTACCTGGTAGCTTTTTAAACATTTATATCAGTCCGTCTTTCGTAGTATCATTCATTCATTCATTCATATCGTTCATACCAAAGTCCAGTTTATGCAGTGGATCAACGAATGAAATGAAAGACTCTCCCAAGTGCTAGGTACTGGCTGGACCAAAGAACTCCCAAATGGCTTGAATGGGTAGAACAAATCATCGTGACCCAATGTGCCCATTTAACTGTGAAAAAGCGGATACAGGCCAGGATTGGTATTGGTTAGATATTTTGGCAGGTGGTCGAGAAGGTATCCGACCGGTAATTTGATCTGTGTTCAATAAAAACAAACTTTGAAGTACCCTGGTTCCTAGTCATCCTTTTTTCTCCGAATGTCAATGTTCACTGTCTATCAATGCAAGAGAGAGTGTGTGTGTGAGGTGAGGTGTGTGAGGTGAGGTGTGTGAGGTGTGTAGGTGTGTGAGGTATAAGATGTAAGGTTTGAGGTATGAGTGAGATGTGAGTGAGGTGTGAGTAAAGTGTGAGGCGACGAGACGAGAGGCGATGAGGTGATGAGATGAGAAGAATAAATCAATATTGATGAATATCATTCTTAGATGTTGTCTACCTATGTAATACTGGGTAGAATCCGGGTTAGTCTTAGTATGTATAAGGTAAGAAATCAACACATCGAGGCAATTTCGTCAAATCAACCCAATGGATGGATTTATCCTTTTTCCTCCCTTTCCAGCCTTGTCTAGAACGTTGGTCTTTTCCCTTGTCCACCAGTCCATCAGACCAATTATACATCAAGGGAATGTGTCATTAATATATCATTACCTAGCTAACGGGTAAGGCTACTACCACCTTCTTCGTGCCTTCTCTCCCCCGATATTTATATCATTACAATCCTACAAACTACTTCGTACAGTACCCGCCAGTGTATCTCCCTACCTAATACTTATCTTCACTCACCATCATCGTACCCCTGACCTGTCCAAATCCTAACTCATTCATCACCAGAGAGGGATACTTCATATAGATAGCCCAACATGGTTGATCCCTCCTATGAACTCGACCGTCTAACATATGAACCTTCTCATCACTCTCAAGATTCATGTACTACCTCGTCATCATATGAACCTCCAAATTCATATCTTACTTCATCCTCTCCAGAACCTCATATACCTATCATAACTCGAACTACTCGTACTCGCAAAACCCGTTTCGTTTGTGTTTCCGATACTCACAATGGTGTTGCAAATGGATCATTCAAACTACCACCCGGTGATGTTCTCATTCATGCAGGCGATTTAACAAATCAAGGAAACTATGTGGAATTGGAAAAATCAATCAAATGGATTGAAGATGCTGATTTTGAAGCCAAAATTATCATTGCTGGTATGCATAATATATCCACCTATTTTTACTAGGGGATCCATCCCCCTACATTCATCAACCCCATAAAAACGTTCTATTTCCATCTTCATTTATTCCGAACGAACAAAATTAAAAGCTAATCATTATGTAAGGTAACCATGATATAACACTCGATTCAACCTTTTACTCCCAATATGGTCTTTATTTCCATAAACAAAATCCACAAGATATCAAAAAGTGTCAAGAATTGTTGGATCGTTCCCCCTCCATTCTATACCTTAATCATGAAGCAGCAGAAGTTTCTTTAGCATCACCTACAGGTCCACATACTACCTTTCGGATTTTCGGGTCTCCTTTTTCCCCGGCAAAAGGAATGTGGGCTTTCGGTTATCCACAATCTGATGCTTCCAAAAGATGGGATGATATTCCTTTAGATGTGGATATTGTACTCACTCACACACCACCAAAATATCATTGCGATGAAAGGAATGATCGTGTAGCTGCTGGATGTGAATATTTACGTCAAGCTTTATGGAGAATTCGTCCACGATTAGCAATATGTGGACATGTTCATGAATCAAGAGGTGCAGAAATAATTCAATGGGATCTTGGGTCTTCGAACATTAAATTCAAGGAAAATGGTGTAGTTCGTTGGGAAGATCCGGGCATTGATAATAAAAAGATGTCCCATATCGATTTGACTTCAAAAGGAAGAATAGGAGGAAATGCGTTCAAGAATGATGGGGCCTTTGGAGATTGGGAATGTCAAACATGTGAATCTACTGCTAGTACCAGTAATCTAACAACATCAATTGGAAGTGGTCTACCACTTTTACCGGAAGAAAGTACAAAAGATAGAAAGAGATGGCACCGAAACAATTCCATGGCAAGAATGGCAATCTCAAATGTAGCAAAAACTTTACTCGCGATACCAGAGGAGATACTTTCCCCAGCTCGAGGACAAGGTGGAGTACCACCATCTTTACGTTGTGATGTAGAAGCTTTATGTGGAAGAATGGGACGACAGGAGACATGTGTGATTAATGCGGCGTTGATGGCTTCTAGTTGGCCTCATGGAAAAGGAAGAGGAGGGAAGAGGTTTAATAAACCTATTGTTGTTGATATCGATTTGCCTGTTTGGGAAGAGGTGGAATTATGATGCTTATAGATAGCATATGATAATATTGATATTCATGAAATGCAAAGTTTGCTGTTTCATAATGTTGTGGTGAGGTATGTTTATCGTTGATGATCTTGAACGACCGCGTGGTTTTCTGGCACAGAGGCAGGACGTCTGAAAGATAAGATTGTTAGCATAAGTTCTGCTCATTCAAGTAAAGGAAACTAGGTTGGTATCTGCGTGGCTATGTATGTCAACCTTATCATACATGTGTCTCGTCTTGGCTTTAGTAATCCATAAACTTTCCCATCGATCATTTCCCTTGTCATGAAGTAGACTCAGTCGCGATTCCAACCTCCTCCGTAGCCAATCATCAGAGCTTGTCTGGTTCATACACGCCCAGAATGAGATAAGTATCCGCAAATGCTGTTCTCCTGAAGCTGGGTTCTTTGTAAGTATGTGCGAGTGCGCAAGTATGAGTGCTGCTGTGGATATGAAAATACCCAGGCATAAGCGGGTAAGTCAAACGCTCGCAATGAGTCTCAATAAATGATACATTTGAGGAGCACGTACCTTGGGATAAATAGCAAGGAAAATTCTCTCCATCTCCATGATCAGATTTCAAGTGAGCGGCATGATGTTTTCCCTAATTTTAGGGAGCCGCACAGTTTTTTCCCTATTGCATGCGGGCACACATGAGGAGACAAGGGTGTTTTCGGATGAATTGATCAAGTTCTTGACGTTTTGCCATGTAAAAAATGATGGCCCCCATTTTTGATGGTTGTGAGGGGATCTTGAGGGAGCATCCTGACTTGGACAGTCCTTTGGTCTCGTTGAAGATATATTTTTTTGTATTGGAACTTGTGGCGAATGCTTGATTATTGGCCGCACATTTGTTGTGGTCGAATAACGTCTTGGTCTTGGGTAATCACTATCCATCATTGTTTGAGACAATATGGATGGATGAGAGAGAGAGATTTGGGGTGCACTGCAAACACATTAATATCATTCTGTGAAAAGGGAGATAATGCACACGTACCTGTCAGACCATTTGTGCGGAAAAGGAACAAGGGAAACTTCTAAAGTTTGACGATTTGGCGAGTAAGTTGATATACTCGGTAACAAGCGCCGTGCCTCGAATTTTCTGATTCCACCATCTCACCTCACCTGCTTTACCTTTGCTGTTTCAAAGGCTTATTGGACCAAAAGACGATACGGTGTGTTGTCTTGAGATAACAAGGGATCGCAATTTTATTGGCGTGATTGGTATGCGTCTGAGAATACCTATCCTCAAATATAGCCGACCCAGGCTGGCTGGATTGTTTACCCAGAGAGGAACAATGATGCGGCAATCTGGCTCTCTTAACTGATACTCAATGTACGGTATATGCCGTCCTCCTACCTTCCATATGATTTCCAATTCAGTCTACATGGCTCTTCAATTTCCTGATATAATTTCAATGTTTAAAATCCTTTCGGCGTTTAAAACAATCTGTCCGGCTACAGTTCAGACTATATAATATTAGGACCGGATTGAGTCTGAGATGCGGGGTGCGAGGAGTAAAAATCGCATGCCTCAAATTTATGTATTTCCTTGGACGCAGATTTTCATCTAATTATCTACTAGGTAGGTACCTATGCTAGGGATAGAAGTTGATTTGCCTTTTTAGTTACGTTAATGTTCATATAATCCAAGGGGAAACTTAAATAGTTATCAGTAATGCGGACGAACTATGATGTCTCCAAGGACAGAGGTAATAGAGCTTCTTAGAAACCCATCTTCCGTCGTGCATTTATTGTGCTACAACTATATCCCCAGATGTATGGGCAAGGATGAGCGTACCGTGTAAGGAGTGCGGGAGGTCGCCAATTATGGAATATTCGGTGTGGATGTGATGGTTACAGAGGGCATGGAACCGGTCAGTGAATGAGAGATGTAACAGCAGTCTTACACATTGTCAAAGATGATGACTGCTATCTCACAATATGCTAAGAACCATTCTCGTTCTAGAGATAGGAAACAGGATACTGTATGAGATACAATAGGAGAACTGCATACCCAGCGAGCGGAGCAATGACCAGATACAATAATACGAGCTTCTATTCGTATCATAGCATCGGATAGAGAATCTGTATACTTTGGGGAAAGAAAAACATTTCGTTCGTGTTTGAAAGCATAATAATCTGCCATTAAGACTTTTTGAGACATTCGGATTGCGAGCCTCTGAAGTATCTATATCTCAATACCTCGACCACACTGTCCCTGCTGGTAATCATGGCCTTGTGCATTGTTTGCTCTGCGTTTGCTCTGCGGAATGACTGATACATGTTCAATGTTACTGAACAGGTGTGCTTTTCAATTTGTTTTGGCACACATTATGGTTTGTGATGCTTTTCTGGGGCACGAGAATAGCTCCAGTTTCCATATCATTGCTGTCTTTTCTCTGCAGCCTTGCTCGCTTACTGGAATATCATAGCAACCTCAGTATCCAGCCGACCTGCAGAAATTTTCTCCCACAACATCTCATTTTCATTCAAAGAAATTGAAAATGTCTTTTCGTTCTTTTCGTCTAACTAAAGATTCTCTGTTACCGTTTACCAAGTCGCCAACGCCGTCATGGCATTGCGCAGAAGATTCGCGTTCTCCGAGACGTCGATTACGTGAAGGCATCGACCCAGAACGCCCAGACTTGGACTTCACATGGGCTTACAAAGTTCCAGCACCGTTACTGATGGGTCAAGCACAGTCTCAAAAATTGGGACGAAGTGCGCATCGGAATAATGACGTGGCTAAAAACTCTTCTCAAGGAGAATATCGAGGTTCCGAGCGATACTTTGCAAGAGAAAGCAGAGGACGTTCGCAGACTCCAAAAGAGCTCAATGTCGAGGTTTACACACATACAAGTGTGAAAGAACCCACTGTGACATCGTTTGCGCAAGATTCGCATGGTCAAGCCACAGAAGCTGATCAAGAAATTCAATCTGTCGATGAATTGGCAAAGCGAGACAAAAGAATCTCGGCTCTTGAGAATGAAAATGCCATCTTGAGATCAAAGCTTCGTGAGCTCTCAGCAATGCTTCGCAATACGATTACGACTCTTACAGAAGAGGATGAATCTTTGGGGAGAATTTTGAATCAAGCAGCACCCATGGATTCAGCCCCAGTGAGATCCGGACCTGGCCCAGAAAGCTATGTTCGGAACCCTGCTGCATATTCAATGGGTCCCATTCAAGCGGCATCGAAAATGCCTATGATAGGTGAATCTTCTGCAAACAAGAGAAGTTATGCTGAATTTTCCGAACCGTGTCAAGATGGCTACACGGAACCGCGGTCAAATACTATGGCTGCAAGGTCCCTGAATTCCATGACTCCTAGTTCGGCATCTGAAGTCGGCACGAAAGGCAGATCTTTTGCAAGAAAGAAACTCTACGACGGACTCAACGAAGCAGACCAAAGAAGATCTGTGAGTTCGTGGCAAAACTTTGTAATGGCAAGGTCTGCAATCATGAGTAAATTGATACCGACCGTCAGAATTGACAATGCTGCCATGTTCCAAGAGATATGCGAATGCTTTTTGACAGGTCGCTCCACCAATAAATTCCATGAGTTTTCCAAAAAGGATCACCGGGATTGGCAATGTCTGAGAACATATCTTTCTCATAGTTTGTTCTGGAGCAAGATTGATGACTACACTGGTAGATGTTCAATTTGCACAAATGCAGATGAACCATCGACCAAGAGATGTGTGCAAGTCATGGCCTTGGGTGGGGTGGTTAGGTTTCGTATACTAGATACTGCCTACATGTAGTACAGCTCAACCGGAGCTCTCACGTTGAGCCTCCTCCTTTGGAAGGACAAAGCTCTCGGCGCTTTCCCCTCTATATTTCCCCTTTTTCACTTCACACTATCAAGCCAACATTGTCGGCTTTATTAGAATAGAATTTGGATTCCAAAGTAGAAGAAGGCTTTGTCTATTCTTGCTACGTTTAGTGCCTACATTGAATTTACAGGGAAAGAAAGATTATGAATGACGATGCTTGATTTCTGATATTAAAAAAGAGGAAAACATCCATCTAAATGTCCAATATGAGTTCTACTTCATTCTTTCCTCCAAGAAAATTGCTAGCTATATCTTGCCCAAGTTCTCAGATAATAACCGCCACTACGAATATCGAATGACTAGTAATTCCAAAATACCAATCCTCAAGTACCGCTCACCTAGTACTTAAGATTGTCCATATGCGCCTCGTATCCCTAAATGCTCCTCTTCATCCCTTCAAACACCATATTCCATATTTATGGCATGCTCGTGAAGCCAAAGAACAGGAGGAAACCCAGGTTTCTTGTTACTATTGACGTTGTGATCCTTCGAGTCTTCTCTGTCTGCAATATTGTGATTCTTATCAGGCCCCTGAACGTATTCTTGCCATCATCTAATTTCCATCCTTGACTCTGCATCCGCTGCTCTTGTTTGCTAGGTGAAGCCGATTGATTTGTCTTTTTGTACGGAGAGGAATTGAAGAATGGTTTGGTGGGATTGGTGAGTAGCTGCATCGATATCGGGTAGGTTTTGTTCGAATGGTCTTCTAAACTTGTCAGAAGGAGGATCTGTGAATTGAGTCGGGGGAATGTGTTCGAAGACTTACTAGTTTGAGGGACGAATTAGTGCAAATTTGCCTTTGTGGGCCCTTCGTGCAAGTGCGGTGTCGTGGTGTTCGTATCACTGTCTGGATGATCGCCAGAGGATCATGCTTCGGGGATTTTCGTTTCTGGCGTTGTGTTCTCTTTCGTGGGAGCATTTTTGACTATTCTAACTTATTGCCCATCGTGTTTGTCGTATCTAGTATATTCGTATGATGAGTAATGGGCCTTTGAGAAGTAGTAAGGGCAAGTTGTGAGCGAAGTCCGATTTCCTTTATTGGCGGTTTGAGGCTCGTCGTACCTCTCTGAAGCAAAAATTCCCTGATTATAAGACATGTATGGAGATGATCAGATCCTAGCCTGAATCTCTCGCCAACGTGTGGAAGCGTGATTTGAAGCATTCCTATATTCTCATGTTAGATTGTAGATCATCTATAGCTAGAGCAACTACCAAAGTCTGCACAAGAGAACTTCGGCTTCGATTCGACGTACCTATATATAGTTTATTTGCCGTAGAAACGTTTTAATACCCTCAAATTTCTGAAAGGGCATCTAATACTCAAGAACTGAGATCTGCGGTCATCGAGTCCGGTATGGCGTCTGTGAATAGACTTTTCTGAAGGAATACATTTATCAAAGAAGATGAGGTTATTTGCTGCCGCTGATCCAATGATAAATTACCTATACATATTGAGAGTATAGGATAATATGTAAATTTTGAAAGCCATAACTTGAGAATATTATTATCGTTAAGTGAATTAATGGATTGTCTAAATCTGGTAGAATTAAATCACGTGTAGAATTACGCATCTTTGTTTACCGAGCACCCAACCCTTACATTTCTTCTTGTCACCTTCGCAAAAAATTCTCTCCACAACCACTTCGAATTTAAATCTCAATTTTTTGAGATATTGATAATGTCTCGAAGAGAAAATTCCCGTGGTAGGTCGCGTTCTCGTTCGCGACCTCCGCAAGATAGACCGATCGTACAAGATGTTGATGATGATATTTATATCATTCGCGTTCCACCGTCGATGACGCACAGAATAGCTGAGATCATGGGTCGTAGACCGCCGCAAAATTTGCAGGCCAGTCAAGGTCCTCATCAACCCAACAGATCTAACCAGGATCAAAATTCTGGCAATGGATCTGGAAATGGAAATAGTAACTCGAACGTCCAGAATGGATCCAAGAGTGAAAATGGAGGCCGTCCCGACTCGAACGTCCAGAATAGGTCCGAGAGTGAACAACGAGGCCGTACAAAGTCTCGAGGCCCATCAACCAATGACAAGAAGACTCAAATTGATCCAAAGTCTGGAAATGAGCCTCGAACAGAGACTGCCGCCAATGATGATGGCATCGACGAAATTGTCCAAAGAACCAAGAGAATCAGATGGTATAATGCCATATGTTGTTGGTGTGGGCAAAAAGGTCATCGAGCTGTTCGTTGCCCGGGTCCACCTGACCAAGTAACTGGTCAAATCCATGCTTGCGCCTTCTGCAACTCTAGAGCACATATCTCTGAGCAATGCAAAGATAATTTCGACGCCGGCAATGCGAAAGATTGGGAAGCGCTCGAAAAAATCATGCTTGTCATTCGCAGGAATCTGCCAATGCTTGCATGTTCAGTATCTCCAAATGCTTGGCCAAATTCAAAGGCTGGAGAGGTATACGAAAATTGCAGACCATGGACTGGGGATTATGCTCTGAAATATGAGGCTGAAAACCCAGATTATGCAAAGAAATACGTCGTCAACAAATTAAAAGAAGATGATATAGATCTTGGCGCAGATCCTTGGTGGGCTAATCCATTTTCAAAACTTCGCTACAGATTGTTTGTTCCTAAACCAATTCGTGTAGTAGATAGCGAGTATATCATCTCTAAAAAGAGAGAATTGGTTGACAGAGAAATGACCGATGATGAGCCAAGCAGGAAAATTCAAAAAATAGATGCAGCTGAATCCAAATTTGGTTCAACCATCTTATCTCAAGCATCCTATGCCCCCGGATCAAACACTCCAGTTCAAACAAAAGTCAAACAAGAGCCAAGAGACCCGTCATATAATGCCTTCGATATCATTGGAAGTTTCATGCCAAACTGCACAAATTGTGGCGACGAAGAACATAAACCCAAAGATTGTCTACAGTCATGTGGAGCTTGCGGTGCAACCAATCACCTGAAAGATAATTGCATTGAAGCAAATAAAAGTTTCGCGTTTGCCGTTAAGAAAGAATGACAGCTATGAAAGCACGTGGTGGATACAAGGGCGGAAATCGTGGCGGCGGTCACCAAGGTAGACACCAGAATGGTGGAAATCTTGGGACCAGTAGAAGTCAGAGGAAGGGAACGTGAGGCAATGGAGGGAACCGTGGTAGCGGTGGTGGCGTTAGACAGGTGGCTAAAGGAGTCTAGAAGCCTAGGGGTGATATCTGATGGTGGGAGGGAAATGGATAGATGAATGAATGAATGCATGGATCACTTCTCTTAATACATATGAGTGACTTTTATTGTTCTAGTTTGTGATTAAGGTAATCTCCCGTTGATGTAAATATAACTTTAGGTCACAGAAATTTCAGGGGCGGAGGAGATTCAAATCATCGATGAGACGGAGCAGATTCGAAGCTTTGAGGATATTGATACGAGAATACTTGAGGCGGAAACGACACGATTGAAAATAGTCCAGTGTAGACAATAATATACTACAGTAAAACGGTAGCGCATATAAAGCTTTTGATACAATACATGATACATATTAGACAATCGAAAACTCACTATCATAGATATCACTTAAAACAGATATCTATAAAGATATAAAGAAAAACTGAAATACAATACTCAAAATCAAAACTAATCCTAATAAAGCTTAGATAATATCGTAGGTCATAAGCTAGTATATAAGGATTTAGTATAAATAGAATATAAGAAGAAATAAACTAGTATTAGTCTATTATAAGAAGCTAACTCGGATTAATAACTAAAAAGTAATAAAAACACGTAATATTTATAAATCTGTATATTGATATTTACTTTCTTATTTTATATTTAATAAGAAAAGCCTCTTTTTTTATACTTTTTCTATTTTAATCTAGCTTTTCGCTTTCGTTAATCTCTTATAGATCTCTTCCTAATCCGGCCATTCCTTCGAAATAAAGCTCCTTTTTATATTCTTTATTTATAATCGTTTTCGGAAGCTAATTATAATCGTTTTCGTATGATCGCTTTCGGAAGCTTGTAAGCGACGATCACGTGATTTGATCGTGTGATTCGCTACTAGTAGATTATATGAATATAAAACTATATTATATATACATTCAAAAAGATATATTTATTATATTATTTTTTTTAATAAAACCAATAGAGATTACTAAAGATGTCCACGAAAAGAAAGTCGCCGTTCGGTGGACGGAAACCAAATAAACCAACCCTCAAAAGTATATCCTTCGACCCTCAATTCAATAGTGGAGTCCATAGCTCGCCGCAACAAACAGCAAAGCGGGTGCGTACAGAGACTGATATTAAGGACAATGAATGTCTGATGGAGGAAAACAGTGTAAAAAACGATGGTGGGTGCACGAATTTTCCCGAATTCCCAGGATTGAACGCAAGTCAGAGTTCAGTCATCCCACAGGGTCAATCTTCTACATCTTTGAAAGCGACAACTATGGGCAAAAAAGTAATTAGTGAGTCAGAGGTTAATAAAGTAGATGATCTTGTTGCCATTGGTGAACTGGACCTTTGCGATCTAGGCCCGTTTTGCAAAGCGAAGGGAAAGGGGATAGGTACATACTACACATCTAATCTAGCATTATCAAGACTGATAACATACAGTTGATTACCCTGTATCCACGTGGACAGATGATGATCAGGTCTGCTTGGAAGCGACCTGCGATGCCGAGATAATGCTTTGGAGAAGAACGAAAGAACTTTTCGGTTGCGCACCCCAAGATTTACTTCCACCTGGTATTAAACAGGCTACTAAATACCGAGAAGGCATCTATTACAAGGAAGAAAATTGGCATATCAAAAACAGCACATTATTGAACGAAGGCTTTTGCAAATCTCTTAGTGAAATTATTCGTCTTCCCCCTTTTATCGAAAATAAGGAGTATATAAGATATGCCTTGCTTACGGTTCTGAAAGCTAGATGTGGCGACAAAATTCCCCATTCAGCCTTCGAGGGCAGTGGGATCCGGAATCATTTTGATATTCAA
This sequence comes from Botrytis deweyae, assembly GCF_014898535.1. Classification (NCBI taxonomy): domain Eukaryota; kingdom Fungi; phylum Ascomycota; class Leotiomycetes; order Helotiales; family Sclerotiniaceae; genus Botrytis; species Botrytis deweyae. The sequence continues at coordinate 254,736 of NW_024066210.1, forward strand.
TGGCAAAAGTTCATGTCAAGAAGCAAAGAAGCTGATATTCATATCGACGAGGGGGATCAAGCGCATCTAAAACCTATTGTTTTCGATATCTGGGGAAAGCTTACGCTTCACTATGAGTTTGTGGATTTGGAATATTTCGAAGAGATTGTGTTGTTGGATCATTCAAAGAAAAAGAAAGAAAATGGAGATTGGAATCACTTGTTGAACAGTGATCTTGAGAATATCATCGCGGCTTGGGTCCAATGGAATAAGAAGATGGGCATCAGCATTGCTTCTGGGGCTGAGCCAAATAGTTTGTGGAACACAATAAATCAGAGAGTCAATTCTGTATCAAAGAATGAGGTCTTGAGATGGAAGAAGGACTGGATTCTTGCGAAAAGAGACCAAGAAAATGGGGACGCGAAGAATGAGGTAGAGGGAGATTGGGACCAAGAGTTTGGAGAATGGGCTGGAATTGAAGATAGCTCTTCAACGGAGTCTACTAATAGTGACGATAATCCTTCCAATAAATTTCAAAAGCTCACTTCTGACAAATCAAATCGCCAAATTACGGATTCTGAAGCTGTTGACCAATTTCTTGACAGCCTCCTAGAACCACCATCGCCACCCTCTCCTAAAGAAAGCCAGAGAGCGACGAGCCAGAGCAAGAAAAGAAACCGGGGAGAAATGGAAGTCGGGAATCATACCATGGACCAGGATGACAAGACGCCTGGAGTTGCGAGAACCCCGTCTAGTGAATCCAGCAAAGTCCGTACATATGTCTCTATTCTCCCTCATGATAGCAGATCCCACCACAAGTGGATAGATAAAAGCGGAGCAATTGCCAAAAGAGAGGCTGAAGAATTGCTAAATGTGCACTTCAAGATTCAGTTTCAGAAAAACGTGGAATTTCAAATCTGGCCCGAACTAGCAAAAGGGAAGGATATGACAGCAGACTCCGAAGAAGGGAAGACCACGCTTGCTAGAGCCCATGATTTCGTACAATTTTGGCTTTGGTACTATAAAGGAAATGACTGTAGTCCTGGGACCAGAAAGCCTTTACGGAAATGTCTCGAGTGGTTCAAAACCCCGAGTGACGGCTCTTACTACAATCAATACCTCAAAGACCGAGCAGTACAGAGTGTGTCAGATACATGAAGCAAGAAGATGTTAGACATTGGGAATGCGTTGCATGGCATATTTTGGGCGTGGCTAATAGGTCCAACGTATGGGTATCGCTAGCAGTTTAGTCGAGAGAAATTTTGCAGAATCAGGAATTATCAAAGGCTCATGGGGGAAGAATGGAAAAAGAATCGTACCTAGACCTTTAGGTTTCGAAGAAGGAATCCCTAGGTACCTAGGTTCAGAGAACGAACCTTTGTGGCTCACAACATGTTGTGGCTTATTGGTTCTGAATGAACAATACCTACCTAGGTATTCAATGTAAAAGTGTTAATAGTACCTATTTCGAACACAATCTCATTAGCTGTGAGTAGAGAGTATAGTGAATCAGAAAAGACCTCTAAAGCCACCTGCACCTTAAGAATCAGTAATATTCACTAAAATGAGCCAAAAATCGCCAAATAACCTGAATGCAATCGAGAACTTCTCTTCAACACTTCTACATTAACTCTCGACACTTCGTAATCAAAAACAACCCTTTACACACATCGATTCCTCCTCATTGAAGATGTCCTCACATAAGAGAAAAGCATCTCCAGACGCAGAAGGTCCTGAAGCATCTTCCTCTTATAGTCATCTTACCACTTCTGAAGCCAAAGGCACAAAATCAAGCATACAGCAAGTTCCAACAAAGCGAGCATGCTCACACACTATAGTCTCCAAGCCCAACGAAGATTTCAATACGGCTGCAGAGACCAAGACAGATTCCACTTCTCACGATGCTTCAAATAAATCTCGACAACCTACTACACATTCCCCTAGCCTCACTCGTTCCGATATTACCGCAGCAAAAGCCACCAAGCAGAAAATCAGCGTAGAAGCATGGGACAAAGCAATCGAGACCAACAAGAAGACCGTCGCCCTCGCCGAAACACACCGTCTCCGCGAAGCCGAGAACTACCGCCGCAACAAACTCCTACCAATGCTACCCGATGGCAAGACACATCTTTACACGACTTTTTCTCCCAGCGACTGGGTTTGTCGCCAGATGTGGACTTCACAATCACAGGAGATTGGAGTTGCGCTCAACGTGTACTTCAAGAGCCACTTCGATGGCAATGTCGAGTTTCGCATTTGGCCGGAGCCGAGGGATTGGGATTTGTTTGAGAAGTATCCGAGGGCTGGAAGGAAGAATTTGGTGAGAGCGAGGGAGTTTGTGGTGTTCTGGCTTTGGGATTATCGTGAGAGGATTTGGCAGTATACTTCGAATAAGGCTTCTTTGAAAAGTTGTTTGGAGATGTTTGTTCATGGGGAGGATGAACAGAGATATCAGGATTTTCTTGCTAGGCCGATGTAACTGGATTGCACGTCTGGAGAGAAAGCTGTGAAGGAAACATAGGCATTAGGGTGGAGAAAGCGATATAATGTGCCGGAGGATGTATTATGAAGTGGTATATGGATTGTCTTGACGGTGATATTGTGCAAGATTTTTCTTTGGTCTTTTGAGTTTGGAGAGGAAAAACATGTACATGAAGAGAGTACGGCAGATATGAGTCAAAGGCAGAAACTATTGGGGGATTTAAGCACAATACGGCAGACTTATTCGGATAAATAATGACTTAGGAAATACAATTATGCATAATCAATGATATCGACCCCTTCTCTTCTCGTCGCACTCTTTCCCTCTCTTCTTCCTTGTTCTATCAGTTTTTTGCCTTGAAGTACCACAGTTCCTTGTATTAGTGATTGACATTCTTCATCTCCGAGAAGAACTCAACCTTGGGAGCTTCCTCATTGAAGTCTCCGACTCTTTCTTTCCGAATATAAAGTCCCCATTCTCCTTCTATTTCTCGATATTGTCTCTTTCAAGGCCTCTTTAGTCACTCATGTTCTTTATGTCTACTCTTCCCATCATTTACTTCTTTTCTGAGGCACTCTTCCCCTCTTTCTCTTAACACGAAAAGCAAGCAAGCGTCTTCTTTTGCATGTGCAGTTGAAGGCGCCGCCATACTAAAGAAATTGGAAAGTTTACAAATTAGTTCAAGGAGCTCTAAAAATGGGTAAAGAATAGGCAAAGAGGGGAGATGGTGTGGAGAAGACTTCACACATGCTGCCTCTTCTTTTCTAGTTGACCACCAGAACAACCGATTCGGTTCATCAAACTATTCTGACTTCCAAGTAGCTCAGGACTGCATAGTTTCTATCTCTTGAAATAATATCTTGTCTACTACTCAACAAATGATCTCCGGGATAGGCTTCTGACTGGAAGATGAGAATCTTCAATCCAAGATCTAACAATCAATAGGTTAGAGAACACACAAATAAATCCAATAAAAATAAAACCTGCTCAGTTGCTTAAACCTCTGACACATTCGAAAGTGTTTTAGAGCCTGACATAATCATCGTGCCGGTCTTTCTACAAAGGGTTTTTATGAGAGGTATGTTCTCTGCTCTATGCCATTTCACTTGGTTTAATGGCAACGCATGGTTCTATGTGTTTCATGGTGTTATATAGGTAATTTTTTGACTTTTAGGTTCTCTGGTGCTGAAGAGATCTTCTAGGGGATTATCTTTATGCTTAGTTTTCCAAAAGGCTTGTTCAAGCGAATACCAGGATTGAGGTAGCGGCAATATATTTGAATCGACGAGGTACATATAGAGTCGAAAGACGTTTTAATGCCATTTGTATTTTTACTCTACCATCCGGCAAAGGGCTAAATGGTGCCAAGAATACGGGATTTGATGATCTTTCTCAGGGTACCAAAGAGACTGTACTACAGTCCCACCTTGAAAAGCTCCAGTATCCGGATCTGCAATCTAATGGAAATATCCAGATACCTTGAAGCAAAAAATTCATCATAAATGCTGGGATGAGTTCGAACATAAGAGACTTCGAGTTGTGTGACTGCATTTTGGATCTCATAGATACACTCATGATCGATCCCCCTTCTCTAAACGACCTCTGTCACTTCCAATGAATCTCCAATAACCATACCTGCAAAGACATGCGTGTAATTCCACTTGACCCTCAAGTGTAACTTCTAATCCCTAATCCCCAATCCTCAACCACTCAGGAGCTCAAGACTTCACTCTCCCCTTAAACTACACAATACAAGACTACAAATTCCTTCCATTCCCCTTGAGGAGTACAACTCATTTAAATATAAACCCTGCATTACTCTCATGTATATGAAAAATCTATAGAGTCAAGCTCCCTGTACAAAAATAGAGAAATAACTCACCAACTTTCTTTAGCCTTCTCTAGGCTTACATGTGCGACTATAGCATCATAGACCTAGTATTCGTAGCAATAAATTCATCCATGCAAACAGAAATAACAAGAAATCGAAACGGGAAAAAAATCCATCTATTAGTCAACAAGTGTAGTGAGAGGAGATTAGAACCAGCCCATGATTAGTATGTGTAAAGGAAAGTATGAGAATTATGCATAGTGAAATTATCATTTTTATGTATTTTAAGAAAAGATCTATTGTATTATTGTTTCATCATATTTGCTTGAAAAAATCGAGTGTATTGAAGTTGCTATCAACCACCTGGGATGGTTGGCTGTGAGGACTCCAAGTAGCGAGAATATTAATTTTCTCATTGGTATATTCACTCTATCCATTCTAAAAAAATTAAAAATTTTCAATAGATAATAAAAATCTATTGGGAAACCTCTCAGCAACTACATTTTCGACGAGCAGTTTTCTTGATCAAATCAAAACAATCTCCCGAGTTTATTATACAAGTACTTCAATACACCACGATCATAACTCGAACTCACTATGGATAACGCACCGCCAAGACACCAGCCGAATAGCGAACTGTCGCACCGATCATCAAACACCCAGGATATCAATACTTCAACGAAAAATGACAAAGGGGATACTGCACAGCCTTCTCAAGATCCGAGGCGGAGGATCCAAGCAATCGAAATTCCGAATCATCACTCTACAATTCAATTTCATGCGAAAATGGGTGGTTCGAAGACCTCACTTGACCAAGAACCCGAAGTGGAGGATACAGACTCGGACGGATTTCCCGATAATTTAGTCGCCGCCGACACAAGAGCTAAACCCAAAGGAAATGGGAAGAAGAAACACATGGTCTTAGAGGAGGATTTATACGAGGCCGAAACTTCTGGTGAGAAATCGGATCCATCTTCAACAAATTCATCACCAAGAGTAAAGCGTAATAAGGGAAAAGGCATCGCACTTCCCTCCGATGATGAAACACCTGAACTTGGGGATGAACATGTTGCTACTACCACCTCATCATCTCCTGAATGGACGGAAGAAGATCAAATCTTATTGGATTGCACATATGATTATGAACTTGCCCTATGGCGGAGGACACGGGTACTTTTTAATTGTGCTCCATTCGATCTTTTTCCAACGGGAATCAAAGCGGCTAGTGACCATTGGGAAGGTTACAAGTATAAGGATAAATTCATCAAGAATGAAACTTCACTAACCATCCCATTCTGCAAATCATTTTGTACATTGGTTTGTTTCCCCTACTTTGATGGCGATAAAGAATTCGTCAAGTACGCCTTGTCTACTGCCCTAAAGGCTAGATGTGGAGATCAAATTCCGAACACTTTGGAGGGAATGAACACTTGGTCGACTTTTACAGCGCAATGCGATGGTCTTATTGAGGACATGAATAGATCTGAGATATACTTCACACAAGCCCAGATTTTAAGTTTTAAAAACATACTCGCCTCCCGTACATCACTCCTCGGACTCCCAAAAAACTCGGCTTTTGTGGATACGAAAATCTTCAAGGAAATTCTGAAATCTACAAGGACTTTAAAGGAAAAAGGTGATTCGATTCAACTCTTGAATGGGGACATACAAAATGTCATCAAAGCTTGGGATATGTGGAATAAGGAATCAAGAAAGAATCTTCCCTCGATGGAAGATTCAAAAGATTCTTGGCAAAGAGGAAATGTTAAAGCAATGAAGGTACCTAGGGATATAGTTTTAGGTTGGAAGAAGGATTGGATTCTTAAGAAGAGGCGTCGTGATATTATCGATATGGAGGGAGGAAATTTGGGTAATGAAGATGGTCAGCCAGGTAACCAGATCGATTCTTCTCTCTCAGAAGGCGTTATCATTTCGGAAGATGAAAATACAGCCGAAGATGATGAAGAGAATCAGAGGATAGAGGAGATTGAGAGGAAGATATTAGAGATTGAAAAGAAGCGATTGGAAGTACATGTGGACAAAAGGGGCAGGGCATGATTCAGAACGAGTTTATGGATCTCTTAGCAGTGCATTTTAGTATCAATTGAATGATGATTTTCGGCTTGAAATAGATCTATATACCTGAATACTCAGTACATCTCAAAGTGACATCTTCATATACACTCAACCATTCCACATCTCAAAAATCTATACCAAAACATGACATTCTTCCTTGTATTTGAAGCAGTCGAATTAGGGATGTCTCCGGAAGGGGAGCAATCGAATTGTTTCTATATGCAACTGAATTATATGAGCCATAGATTCTAAGATCGTAAGTTAGGCGCGTGATTAAGATTAGACCGAGTCTAGAAGCACAAAAATATATGAACATCGATGATTGCTCTTTATCTCAACCCTTTTAAATCTACGGGGTGACATGCGTCAAAAAAACAAGGGGAATCACCTAGCGTTCAGTGGTTTCCCAGCTTCAAAATGCTACCGTGGCATAGACAGAGGGCCCAGGCTCCGGCTGGGAGATGTGGACGACGTCTGCATTTATCGATCATGTACAAACCTTCGACAGAACGTGGCTATACTAGCAAAATATGTGAAAAGAATCTTCCGTCGAGGTATAATAAACAAGGTAGTCTTCATATCATAGAAAATAGAGATGATTTACATTGCGAGACATAAGCACGACGCCAACCTAGTATGTAGGGTGGATCGGAGCTGTACCGTCCTCCAAGTCGCAATGGGATCAGCACTGCGATGACTTGGGGTCTGATTCGATAACAACTTCATCCACAAACAGCGCATAGTATAGACAAACACGTTGGTAAAGACCTGAAACTAGAAAATCATATTTCCATCCTAGCCGGGATCGCTAACGGGCTCCCAGCGCAGACTCTGCGTGAGATAATGATTACATGCTTTTATTCAGCCCTTCTTTGTGATGCGGGGGTGTGGTACGCAGGGCCTACTAAGTCGATCAACTGCGATCAAGAAGGTGCTCAGGTAGTAGTAGATATTAGACTATGCAACGCAATAAAATTTGCAACAACTAGCTTTAGGCTTTCAAGTCGAAATATCTACTTCATGGCCTGACCACGAAGACCGGCTCCTGAAACGCCTGATACGCTCGCGAATCGAGTTCACCGCATTCCTAATAACTAAAAAATATAATAAAGAAAGCATATGCTCTAGAGGCTGATCAGTAAAAAAGAGGTGCGGGGTAAAACAAATAGAGAAAATGGAGGCGGGTGTAAAGGAAAGGGGGTGACTGTCATAAAAAATTTGCAGGAACGCGGTAAGGCACCATACTCTATCAGATATTTCTGAAGATCTATTCTAGTAAGGCAAAATAGATTTCATTAATTTCATAGCATCACATTTAGAAAATCATTTCACGTCTTTTGAAACTAGTTTACCATTCTTCGTCTTCAATCTCATCAAACATCAACTAAAATCCACTCAATTAACCTGACTCCAACCGAATCTTCAAACCCATCCGTCCCGCCCTATATTGAAATTCCGATTGGATCCATACCCTCCCGAATCTGGTTCTCGATCTCCACGATTTTGATCTGTAGAAGATCCAACCCGTTCATTGAGAGGCCCAAATCTTCCCCTCAAAGATCCCCTACCACGACGCTGTGAATGATTTCCTCGTCTATTTGAAGTACCACGAGCTGCCGATAGCGCCGGGTTCTTCTTGTAACAATCTCTCTCGTCATGACCAGACTTTCGACAGAAATTACAATATTCTCCATTCCTCGGTCTGGATGATGATCTACCACCTGATTTTGATGATTGGTGAGAATCATTATTTTCGCTATGATCGGCATCATCATGCATCAGTCCATCTTGACCTCTCTTTCTCGAATTTCTGCTGCTATGAGTACGAGCTGAAGAAGGTGTTGGAGTCATCTTGGGTGGATTTCTTGCATTGATAGCAGATTCTTGACTGCAATACCCAGATCCAGATGCCTGAGTACTAGATCCAAACTTAGGTGCTTGAAAATTTGACCCAAGCTGAGGTAGTTCGGAACTCGATCGAGGCCCAAACATCGGCATTGGGGAATTGGGACCAAACATAGGCACTCGAGAGTGTGTTGAAGGCGCAAACTTTCGTGGTTCCGAATGAAATCCAAGCTGTCCCCTGTTGGAACTAGACTGTGACGTACTTGATGAAGTGTTCTCAAGTGCACCTCGATTCTGTTGATTGACATCGGTCACATTGACATCAGATGTATCCCAGGAGTATCTTGGTTCAAATTCGGGAGCATCTTCATCAAAATAATCCTCGGGGAGAGGTGCTGGCTGGGGCGTAATTCGAACATAAAAAAGCATGTATCGACCACCATTTTTAATGGACCATCTCTTTCCCAATTTTTTATATTCGGCTTTGGCGACGAATTCCTTGGGTTTTCCTAGAGGGGTAACCTCTCTGCCGCTAGGGTGGTATGTGCGAACGTCATCTTGGATATCATTCCCATTTCCCAGTCTGACAACGGCACATAAAGCATAAACGTGCTTTTCCTTGTTATGAATGATTATACCGCCAGTGTCTTTAAGCTCCCTTGTTACAATTCCACCCATCTCAAAATTTCGAAGCTCGGATATGGACCTCATAATCATCTGGGGTTCATATAGAACCTTGAAAAACCATGGCTTGGCTGCGAAAAATATCCGTCGTTCGTTCCCATATCTGACAGTTTTAAAATGCCTATCAATGAATGCATCCAATTCCTTAACGCCATCCCATCTCAATTCATTAAACAAATGAAGAGAATCCGGTTCTGCGATGGCTCTTGTCCAAGCTGGATCAGGTTCATCGGGGTATTTCCGTAGCATTATGTGGCTTGCGATGTCGAAGTGAGCGCCTCGGAAAAGATTTTGTAACTTCGGATGCGCGAGAGCATCTTCAAATGAGAACTTCTTTTCCATGATATCATCAAAGTGAAGCTCATGAATTCCGTGAACAGACTTGAAGAGCTTTCTTTTGATGTCCCAATCCTGAATCTTATTTTCACCAAGATTCATCCAAGCAACTTTGTATACCTCGGTCTCCTCGTCGGTAATCTGATCCTGGGGAACACACAATTCTGGGTGAAAACTTAGAAGTTGGCGCAAAACCACCAACATGATATCGATTCCATTTGAACCGGTATTGGCGTGATGATCGGTCGTCGAATCGCGCTTGGATTTAACTATCAAGCCATCATCTGAAGGTCCAAATCCTTCAAAAGGTCGAACTCCTCTGAAACAAGCTGCATATTTGCGCGTATTTGCAATGTACCGAACTCTCATATCAACAATTTCTCTTGGCTTTTCGATTTTCAATGGCTTAACGGCTTGTAAGCTTTCCACACTCGGTCCCACGCGAAATTTCATCATCTGATTGTGAAACTCTTGTTCACTTCCTTGATTTGAACCAAATAAGAACCCAGCTTCATGCAACGGGATCTTGCAAATGTCTGTTGCATATTTTTCTGTGTTAAGTTCATTCCAGGTCGCATTTGATGGCACGCGCCTGCTATAATTTTTGCTATCACCTCTTGATGAATCCATTGTGAATATGCCGACTTCTTTTCTTTGAGTGAAAATAAAATGTGAAAAGAAAATTTCCTTGGGTCGACTGGATGTTGAGATTGCTGTGTCATCAAGTACCTAGGCGAGCAAGATTATAGAGAGAGAATAGAAATGATGTGGAAACACTCCCAGAAAATGCGATACTCAAAATCCACTTGAAAAGCAAAATAAAAATATTACAATTTTTATAATAATACATATTCAAAGCTTAATCAGTTCCTTTGAAAATATATCTTGCATTTTCTATATATCTAAAAACGTTAGAAAAAACTTTATATCACTTACTTGAAATATGATTCACAGAGAAATGGTTTCACAAATCGATTAGGGAATAAGTCTAACAAAATATCCAATATATTGTTGCATAATAAACTATTTTATACTATCTACACTATCATTTATATCCTCTAATCCCTCCCTCCAGAGCTTGTACTTGAGCCCATACCTCCGCCTTCACATTCAGACCAGCTCTTTCTCGGAGCTGAGGTGGTGTGGTGGGGTGATGAAGCACCTTTAAATTTTGGTGTTGAGATTGATGAAGAAGTTCTAGAATGGAATGATAATAACATTAGAATATGCATGTCTTCCCTTTGATTGTGTGCTTGTGACAACCTAAAAATGCCAAGATACCTAGATTGAACTTGTAACTGTTGTTTTGAGAAGGATACAGATGGCGCAGCACCTGCGATGGTAAGTCCTAAATGTCAATATTATATTCCGTCTAATAAAGAGCTAGCTAATGTACCGGAAGAAGCTACCATTCTCTTGTAGAATCTAGTCTCTCGCCACAGAACTCATCTTTCCTCTTAGTACAGTATCTAAAATGGCATGAGAGTAAAACAGTTGTGATTTTCGAGGCACAAGAGTAATTAAAGGATACTTGGGGGCATGAGAGTAGATTCCAGTAGAAAAAAAATCAATCGAGCTTGATGAAAATTTGAAGCGAATTCATACTATTTTTGTATACACCCAGGAAGTATCTCGCCTAAAAGAAAAAAGAAAAAAAAAGTATCGTCCTAGACCACAAGCCCGCACAACAGAAAATAAAATTTCACGAGATACAAGCAACCGCAATGCCTCGTACGACAAGAGCATCAGTCGCTGCAGGCGAATCAAATTCCGCAGGACCTCCCTCCGAAAATCATATCGACTTACCACAAATTAATATGGAACTGACTCCACCACGAAATCATCGATTTAGACCATCACGCGCGAAATTGGAAGTCGCAGAAGCCACAGAGACCGCAGAAGCACCAGAAATTGGAATTCCCACCGTTTCTTGGGTAAAGAAAAGTAACGATTTGGAAATCCCTGACGTTGCAGGAGGTGATTTATATGGCGCAGATTCGGATGACCTTCCAGAGGATCCAATCTCCACGGCATCGAAGACTGCTCCTTCCAGGAGGGTGTCGAGGTGGAAAGGAAAAGGGAAGAGCATGGTTGTGGATGAAGATTTCCATAATATTAATGGTTCCTCTGATTTGGAAGATCTTACACGCGATGAGGATATGCTTGATATTGACCAGGCTGCAGACAGTAATTCGGATTCCGAGCCTCCAAAATGGACAGATGACGATCAAATCTTGTTGGATGCCACATACCCGCAAGAACTTGCCCTTTGGTGGAGATGTAAGGAGATTTTTGACTGCGCACCTCATGATTTATTTCCAAAAGGTGTAAAGGCATCCAATGGACATTGGGAAGGTTACCATTGCAAAGATCAAGATAGGTATATCAAGAATGATACATGCCTTACCGGAAGCTTCTGTGCAACTTTATCGGAGCTTATTTGTTATCCATATTTTCGGAAGAATAAGGGATATGTCAAGTACGCTTTATCCAATGCCATTAAAGCTAGGTGCGGTGACAAGGCTCCAGTTGGAATGGCGGATGGATATGATTCTTCTGTGGACTGGGACAAGAAGTTCAAAGAAATCATCAAGGATTTACAAGCTTCGGAAATCTTCTTTGATAATAGACAGACGGAGATTGTCGAACATGTGCTTTCGACGCATATGATTGGAGACCTTCCCCCACATTCAGGATTCTTGGATATGCCTCGCCTCAAAAAGATTGCAAATAATTCCAGGGCTGTGAAAGAGACGTGCGACTCGAATAATTTGATGAATATCGACCTTCAGAACATCATCAAAGCTTGGGATTCTTACAACCAGGAAGGCGGCTTAAATCTTCCATCCATAAAAGCATCTCGGGATGTCTACGACAAGCAGCACGGACATGCTAAACATGGAACGAGAGCTAAAATCCTCGGCTGGAAGAAAGCCTGGATTCTTGAAAAGAGACAGAAAGAAAAAGAGGAAGCTTCAAGGTCAAAGCCTCGGGCTCTTGTTAGCTCGCCATTGCTTGGTGGTTCGCCGGATGTAGATGACCCATTCGCTGATCTGGTGGAAAATGATCAATCTTCCATGCAAACCAGAGTCCCCTTCATTCAAGACCCATCTAATTCCAAGGGGAATCCATTATCAAATGCTGATCCAAGGGATTATGAAGACGATTGTGCCATGATGGGTGGCGATGATAGGATTTCGGATGATGGTTTTGCAGTCCAATCTTGTGGTTCACCAGCTAGCCCAATCGCCGATTGTCAAGAGAATTTTGTGGTCGATGACAGTCATAAAGCTGGTGTACAAGATGTTCATGGTAGCACCCAGAAGATCGTTTCACCAGATGTTCTTGATCAAACTCAGGACATCTCGGTACAGGATGATGTCGAGAGAACTTCAAAACTTATCGTACAAGGTTATGATATGTTCTCAGACGATGATGTCGAGGGTGCAGATGATGTTGAGTTCTCTCAGCATGAGGGAGATGCCGAGATTCAATTAGGGCTGTCAACAATCCAGAGGAGCTGTTGAAGTATCATTGTTGAACAACAAAAATGATGACGTTTAGAACCTTATCGAAAACTTTGCATCAATCACTTCAGATTTCCCAATTTATGCCGACAAAGATGTTGATGCGAAGTCTCTTGGAGGGGGACCTTGATGAATCCGGAGGGGCGGGGGGTTATGAATGAGGTCCTGGGGGTTGGTAAAGGGGGGCCAAGAAGCCATTGAGACTTAATAAAGTATGGGCATACTCTTACAGGAGATTCTGGAGGAGCTTTGTGGATGGTATTAATGGATGTGTATGTAAGAACCTGCCATCGCTCGTATCAGGATGCAACTAGTCTAATAAGCGAGCGAGCTAAATGAAGATCTTCAAAGCTAAAACATTATCCATTCTTTCTGTTATATGATGCAATGTTTCATCGTGATTAAGGTGTAGGATCTTAATTCAACTGCATATATAATTGTGATACTTTAATCGATGAAAGTTATGAGTTTGGCCTTTGATATTTGAGATCTTAGTATATGAATAAATCCTATCGCTTTCATTCTTCTTTCCGCCTATTCGTTTCTAATATGATTGCCCGTAGACATCTTGTTGTTACATCAAGATAATATTAACTGTGAGATTTTTCAAGAAGGGGATAGTGAAAAGGTAGAAATCATTAGGGGATGAACCTTCAGAGGCAAAGCGTTTATAACCGATCTACATACCGACCTACACGCCCACCAACTCACCAACCCACCCAGAAATCAATATCTCCCAATCCCAAATCCAATCCCAAATCCAATCCCAAATCCAATCCCAAATCCAATCCCAAATCCAATCCCAAATCCAATCCCAAATCCAACGTCCAAAAACTCAACACTCCCTAAGCCGCCTCCAGCCTCCAGCCCCCCAGCAAGCCCTTTCTTCTACACGAACCTCAACCAATAAAATAATATGTAGACTACGAAAAACCGAAGCACTAGAAATGACACTGACACCGACACCGACACCGACACTGACGTCAACTCCAACGTCAACGCCAAGAACTCTAGATCTTATATATAAAGTTTTTAGGCTTTAGGCTTTATGTTTCAACCTCTAGACTTCAGCCTCTAGATTTTAGCCTCTAAACTTCAATCTGTACACTTCAGCCTCTAAACTTTAGCCTTTAGATTTTAGCCTCTAAACTTCAATCTAGTTTTTAAACTTCAGCCTCTACATTTCAGCCTTTAGACTTCAGTTTTTAGACTTTGATGTTTAGATTTCAGTTTTTAGACTTTGATGTTTAGATTTCAGTTTTTAGACTTTGATGTTTAGATTTCAGCTTTTAGACTTTAATCTTTAGATTTCAGCCTTTAGATTTTAGGCTCTAGAATCTATAGTTTTTAAAATCTATAATCTAAAAATTTATAATTTAAAAATCTATAGTATCACGGGGCAGGCAGGCGGGATCAGGAATCTATATTCGACGGTGCTAATAACAGTAGGTACAGGGTGTAGACTAAGACGTAGCTCGAAGAGCTACGATATAGGATCTTCCAGAGTGAAGATATACAGAATTTTCAGATGTAAGCTAGCCCAACAGGGCCTAGCTTACCGCTTATCGGTCACGTGTATCAACACCGTGACATACAGCCTTTATAATCTATAATTGTTAAAATTCATAGTTTTTAGAATCTATAATTTTTAAAATTTATAACTTTTGAAATCTATAATTATTAAAATCTATAGTCTTTAAAATCTATAATTATTAAAATCTATAGTCTTTAAAATCTATAATTTTAAAGAATTCAGTCTCTAAGCTTCAGCCTTTAAATTTCAGTCTTTAGACTTTAATTTCTAGACTTTAGTTTTTAGACTTCAGTCTCTAAACTTCAGTTTCTAAAATCTATTCTATAGTTTTTAAAATCTATAAAGTTCTATAATCTTTAAAATCTATAATCTTCAAAATCTATAGTCTTTAAAATCTATAATCTTTAAAATCTATAATCTTTAAAATCTATAATCTTTAAAATCTATAATCTTTAAAATCTATAATCTTTAAAATCTTTAATCTTTAAAATCTATAATCTTTAAAATGTCTAGTCTTTATAATCTATAATCTTTAAAATCTATAATTTTTAAAATCTATAATTTTTAAAATCTATAGTCTTTAAAATCTATATTATAGGAATAAAGAATCCAACAAACTCCCCCCCCCCCCCAAAATACGAAAAAGCATGAGATAAAACCTATCAATCTCTCTATATAACCCCGTATATTTCAGGCTTTCACTCTTGATCTGTTATCTGGAAAAAAATCATGATAAGGAGTATAAAGAAGAAGAAGAGGAAGATGAGGATAATAATACTGAGGAAGAGAAGAAAGAGGAGGAAGAAGAAGAAGAAGACCTCTACCCTATCCACTTTGTTCTTTTAATTATGCTATATCCACCGTACTCTTCCCTCTCAATCTCCTTTCCTACTCCTCCTACTCCTCCTACTCCTCCTGTAAGGGCGCACGTGCCCAGAGGGCACATAACCGGCTACACTAGCCATTTTAGCTAGCTTCTCAAGTATAAGTTGGAAGCTTCACTTTCAACTTCCTTTTAGCTCTTCATCAATAATTATATTATTCAAATTAACACTTTTCTTTTATTTTCAAATTCTTTATAAAATTATTGATTTACTTTCGAATTAAACAGGAATTATTAAATATACAAATTAAATCAAACCCACTCCCCGAAACACTACTATAACAATCCACAATACTATCTAGGTATACCCTGAATTACTTATAAACTCTATATACTATAAAAGAAGGTTGATAAATCAAATAATCAAATTAAAAAGATGATTATCAGAAATAGGAGATTGCAAGGATTATTAAAACCAAAGGTACCATCTAATTTATTATCCTCTAAACGATATAGAACCCCTTAGTTAAAATAAATAATAATCGAAAAATTATATACAGAAAAAGCTATCAGATAAAATAAACAATCAGAATTAAATATAAACCAAAATGAAGAAAGAACAAATTATTCAAACCTCCAAAATCGATCTAAGGAAAGAATTAATATAAATTTTCGAATAAATAATCAAAATGAAAATTCTCTATTATCCAAATTAAGTAATACCCTTACTCTAATACATTTTTATTTATTATAATCAATTATTATTAATTGTTATTATTAAAGTATTTTATAGAAAGATATAAACAATCAAATCATTATAAAATAAGGGGATTCCTTACTCTACTCAAATATATTAAGAGAATTATAAAGAATTATAGCCCAGCAAAAGAGATAATTGGAGGTATGGGTTGAAAAGGATAGAGAAAGAGAGATAAAGATGTTAGCAATAGAATATCAATTAACAACATTCACATATAGTGTATCGATTAACAATATTGTAAAACCTGACAATCTACAATCCTTTGTGAATGAAAAAGCCCCTACAGATATTAGATCAAGCAGATAACTACCACCAGGCAGAGCAGCCCCTCATATGAGTTTTGTTAATAGATCGCAAAAATTCGTATAAGACGATTTAATTGTTATAAATGATCCACTCACTTATAAAGATTACATACAAAAAGCCCTGATAAACTATAATACAAAAGATATAAAGCCTATAGACTAACCAATATAAAAATCATTATTTGGCTGGTTTAAAACCGATTGTATAATTGGTATTAGCTGTAAGATATAATACAATTCGATAAAAAGATTATATATTATTTATTGGAAGGGGAAAAGGATTTCAAATTAATCGAATCTCTTTGAACTTACTTTATGATATTTAGTTTATTATTAAGAAATAATAATTGTAATGTTAGTATATTAGCTATCTAATTAAGAAATCAAGTTTTGAATAATATTAATAGGAATGGTGAATATTACTTAATAGAAAAAAGAGCTTATTATTATCAATGTTAAAAGAATATATTATAAAGTTTGATGTCGGACGAATTCCCTTGAAGTATATAATCAAAGTTGTATCTAAATAATAATTAGAGGAAACTCAGGTATTACACGAAATCTTTTTTAATCAATTAATAAATTTTCTTTATTTTTTTATAATTGAATCTCGGTTTTTCATTGAATAATTATTAATATAATAATATCAATATTATATAATATTTTTATAATAATAGTAATTTACAAGTATTACAATTATAGGCATACTTTGAAATATAAAGTATTATGGTTATAGGGGCAATTTGGGATATAAAGTATTACGATTATAAAACTTTATTTATATAGGAATAATAGAAGAAGTATTAATCAAATTGAATTTTAATAAAGTTTTTGCAAATTTTTCTTTTTAGTTTTTAATTTTTTTCTTTTTCCTAATGAAATAATTAGGGGCTTATTTACAAAACAAAAATAATTGTAAAAGTGTATATGTCTAAAGGGCATGTGATCAGCTATACTAGCTATTTTAGCTAGCTTCTTAAGTATAAGTTGGAAGCTTTGCTTCCAACTTTCTTCTAGCTCTTTATCAATAACTGTTGGGATAGGGATCATGTGACTGACCGCGCTAGCGCATGCGCTAGCGCCCCCGCACTATAGTATATACGTTCGTAGCCTTTAGCTTTTAGAATCTTAAGCAATATTATAACAATATAAATCATTAGTACTATATTACTTCACTATCCTTATAGTGATATCAATATTGATTAGTGATATTATAGATTAGGAACCTGGTATCTTAATTTCAAATGTAATGTGGGTTTGTGATTAAAATTAGTATTTCTTTGAAGAGGTATAAGCTTTTATATTAAAGCAATATGATTTGATATTTGTTCTTATGTAAATAAGGATTGTTAGCAATATGGTAATAGTTCTTGTATTTAATATTAATCTAATGTGGTTTAATATTAATAAATGAATTTAGTTGGTAATATGGCGATAATCCTTATACTCAATCTTAGTTTATATTTTATTCTTCGAAACAATGTATATTGAAAAGTATAAACCAGTAGTTATCAGTTTAAGCTAAGCATTATTTTTTATGAATAAATATAATTTTACTGAGTTTGGCAAAATTATATTTAAATATCTCATCTTACTTTATTATCTATTTGTTATTTGTTAATATAATAGAATCTTATAAAAACAATTCTATGGAGTATAAAATTAAATATAAGAATAATACTGGAAGTGTAGTAGAGTCTATTATATTATTAGTTATTATAATTAATGATTTTAATATAATAATTGAGAGATAATAAGATAATCTAATTAATTTTATAAAGTAAGTAGATATAAAAGAGGTTAGGGATTTTTGTAAGTATAAATTTTATAAATATCAATGATCAAAGTATTACGATGAAGAGCTATAATTAGATTACTTTTATAAATTCGAATACTTCAATTCAGAATATTTTCAAGCAATTAATATATATTTTTTATACAAACTGAAATACGAATTATATTTGTATAATATATTTATTACAAAATATGAAATCTGTATAACACAATCTGTTTATAATACTTTAATTAATATAATTCAATTACTATATAAAAAATAATTAAATAAAAAGATTATGGATATATTTACAAAAAAGGAATTTATATTTCAATCAAAAAGTATATAGAAAAAAATAAATGAAAAAGATATTCAAATTTTTATATATATATTACTAAAAAAACCTGAGATATCTCAAATAAGCAGTTAATCTGAATTATCAGATTTCAATTAATACAAGTTATTGTAGTTATTAAATATTTTATTTCAAATTATAATAATCTCAGAATTCAGTTTTTTAAATGATAAAGAAAAAGATATTAATATTAAATAAAAAGTATTATTAAAATTATTAGTATTTTATTATTTTGAATTTATTCTCTAATCTAATATTAGATTTTTATAAGAAAAGAGTGAATTCAATTTATTTATATACTTATTTTATAAATAAAA
Source organism: Botrytis deweyae (assembly GCF_014898535.1). Lineage (NCBI taxonomy): Eukaryota > Fungi > Ascomycota > Leotiomycetes > Helotiales > Sclerotiniaceae > Botrytis > Botrytis deweyae. The sequence goes on from NW_024066210.1 coordinate 273,364, forward strand.
GAAATGATTATCTTTATAATTAATTTCATATAAATAGTTTTGATCTAAAATATCTTTTTAATAATCTAAATCTTTATCATTATAACTATATCTATTATTATAAGAAAAAGGTAATTAACTATTCAGTAATCCATTTGGTAGTAATAGTAGTTCGAATAGAGAAAAAGGAGGAGATAATGAAAATAAAGAGAACGATTTCCTATAAGATAGTTATAATGAAAATCCATAAGATGGTTATAATAGAAATCTATAAGATAGTTATAATAGAAATCTACAAAATAATTATAACGGGAATAGTAATAGCGGAAATAAAGATAATATAGAAAAAAAAAGAGGAAAAGGTAATCTAGAATATAATCATAATATTCTAAAGATCTTTCTAAATCTATTACTAAAAGTTATAAATATCGATTAACTTTTTAAAAATCTTATAAAACTCTATAACAAAAATAATAAATATAGTAAGCAAAATAATAATTTCATTTATAAATATAATATATTCCTCAATAACTATTAACAAATTGATATATTTAACAATCTATTCCTAAAAGTATTTTCTATTATATTTATCAATATAATATTTGATTTCTATTATACAAATTTAGAAACTATATCAATATTAATATAGGAAATTCATAATTTGTTTATAATTATATTTGAAAGCCTTAAGTATAAAAGGAATATTATATAATAATAGAAAGCTATTATACTAAAGAGTGTAATAGTACAATCTGAGAATAATAGGAAATCAATTATTCATTATTTATAATAAATAATAATAAGATTATATTACTTGTATAAAGAATTTAGTATTGTAATTAGGATAAATGATTTATTTTATTAAAAGATTATTAATATATATATATTAGTATTAATATACTTTCTAATTTATTTTTGTTTAACTAATAATATATTAAATCTTTTTGAAGAATTTTGTTCAGCTATTATAATATAAAAGCTAGCTTATTTAAATGGGAATATAATATTTTATATTAATCGAAAATATTAATATAGAGAAGGATATAATTAGAATAAAGGTTTTAGATGAGATAATTAATAATTATTCAAATTATAAACTAAAAAGAGATATTTTATTTATAAAAAGGATAATTATTGATTAATTTGATATAATAAAAAGAAATATAACAAATTATAATATAAATATAAAAAGTAATTTAAGGGAATTAATAATAGTTTTAACAAAAGTTTTGAATAGTTTTTTATTGAATATAAAGGTTTTAATTAAAATTATAATAAAAAATCTGATTCTGATATTAATAAAGAAGTTGAAGCTTATTTCGTTTAGTATAAATTTCAAGATTTGTTAATATAAGAATTATAATTAAGCTTTATTATTCAAAATAAATTTATTAATAATAAAGAGATTACAATGAAATTAGTTAATAAAACATTTATCTATATTTTGATATATCAAATTCAAAATAAATCTATATTTATAAATAAATATAACTCGAAAGAATTTAAGAATATTATTATTAATATAGTTGTAGTATAATAGTTTATAATAGGATTTAATCAATATATAGTATATAAAACAATTATCAAGAATATTGTTTTAAATATGAGTAAAACAGAAATTGTAAATATAATATTCGGAATCGAAAAAACTAAATCTTTTGAATCAATTAAGCTTTATTTATTTCTAGAAATTATTGAATTTTATATTATGAATATAGAAATACTATTTCTATTATTATTTAACAATATAAATTATCTTGATATATATTATAATAATATTATTAATACTATTATTGTAAGGATAGGAGAGAGTTATTCTTATATTCGATATAATAAGTATACTATTTTTTTATAACAAATAAATATATAGTAGTTTATATAATAAACTATTAAGAATAATAAGTATTACCTTATCGATATAGAATTATAATAACTATATTATTACTTTAATTATTTATTAGTATATAGGCTTTTACAAGTACTTCAACAAGCTGGTTATAATAATATCTCAAAAATCGAGATTAATAAGCTCAATAAGTTCTATTAATATTATCAAAAGTATAGGAAATCATTAGATTGATTTAAGTTCAATTTATGAGATAATATTGATTTTAATTATTCAATTATAATTAATGTAATATATATTGATATTTATTTTATTTTATATATTATTAATAAGGGAATACGATTTCAAACTATATAATAACTAGACAATATTATCATAAAATATACTTTCAATATACTTCGAAAATACTAAATGAATATTTATACTGGTTTATTAGATTTTATTATATATAATACTAAAAAGAACTTTGTAAGCAAAAAATTTGTTTAATATATTATAATTATATTAATAAGAATAAAAAGTATATCAATTAAGGTATATTAGTTAATTAGTATAATTGAATATTATTATATAATCATTAAGAGAATATACATTATTATTTCCAATAAGCTTAATAGCTTTATTATAAAAAAAATAATACTATAAATAGCTATAAAAGTAGTAAATAATACTACAAAATTAAACAAATTAATTCTAATATTTCTAATCTTTAAAGTATATCTATAAATATCTAAATCTAATCCATTTATATCTATAATTCTATAAAAACAATTAATAATCAGGAAAATAATAAATAAAATTTATAAACTATAAATAATACAATAAGTATTTAATATTTTGAATTAGCAAAATAGATTATCTATAATAACTTTATATAACTTATTTATCAATTTAAAGATTTAGGTATAGAAAAAATATAAAGAATAAATGAAACCATATTATTTATTAAATATAAAAAATAAAATATATATAATATAACTATCAAATAAATCAATAGAATTCTATACTACTCAGATTAAATCTTATATAAAGGATATATAGAATCAATCTTAGAATCAACTTCAATCATTTATCAAATTAATATAAATATTATTTATATAAACTAAATTAATATAGTAAAAGTAATTTGTTATATCTAATACAAGCAAAACAATTTTGCTAAAATCTGATAAAGTTATATCTATTTCTTTATTAACTATAATTAGGAATAGAAATTCAGAAAAGATTTTTTTGAATATATTCAGGAATCTTCAATCTTAATAATAATAGATTCTTTAAGTAATAATTTCAGTATAATTAATACTTTTTACAAAAAAAGAAAATATCGAATTCATAGAATACTTATCGGATTTGTTGATTTTTCTATTAGAAAAAAACAAGTCTAATAATATATAATATATTGAATACTATACAATATCTATTAATATCCTATTATTAACAATTTTCATAGAATTAAAATAAAAGGAAATCGATAAATTTATAAAAAATAGTATTTTTCAATTTATAAAGATTGTAAATATTCCTATAAATATAAGGATTTTTAATTCTTATTTTATTAATAAAATTAAAAATAAAGGAATTAATAAAATATTTTCCAAATTCTAATTAATTATATAAATATAGAAAGATCAAGAAAAAGATATTGTTTTGATATAATTACTTATAATACAATATATTAACCAATATATTATATTAATAATAATAATTATACTACCTAAAAACAAAATAATTATAAATATTTGTAATATTATATAAGTATATACACAATTGATATTGAATTTAATTTAGAAATTTTATACTTGATTATTATTAAAAATAGATATTCCAAAAATTTTTATCTTGCAAATTGTACAATTATTATATAGTATTCCGAAAATAGGAAATCACTAGTTTAATATCTACTATAAACATTATACCAATACTTTCAAAATAATATAATCAACCTACAATCCATATTTGTTATATATAACTAAAAATAACATAGTATTTGATATTATCAAACTATAAACAAATAATATACTTATTATAACTAATAAAGTATTCACAGATTATAAACAAGCTGAGTTCAAAAATACTAAATTTATAGCAAAAGAATATGAAATATTTATATCAAATATATTATTTAAATTTAATAATAATTTAATTATTTAACGAAATAATAGTATAATCTATTTTAATTAGAAAAAATAATACGAAAATCTTTGTTTAATCAAATCAGAATTATTTAATATATAAAGTATATATAGCAAGCTTAGAAAATTGATAATAGCAAAAGATTAATATATTATATAATATACTTAAAAAGTATATATAACAATTATATATCAATTAAAGATAGTTTTTGATTTATTATATATTATACAAATAATCAATCCAAAAAAGGAAAATACTAATATTCTCAATAAATATATTCAATAATAAATCAATAACTCAGAAAAAAAATTATAATTTGTTTTATTTGATATAAATTCTTTTAAATTAATTATATTTACAAATATATCTTTTACTAATAACAAAGATTTATTCTTTTAGATTGAATATATTATTGTTTTAATAAACAAATTCGATAAAATTAATATTATTCATTAATTATTAATTAAATATAAAAGAATTATTAGAAATATATTAATATTAAAGCTTTATAATATAGTTTTGGGTTTTGATATTAATATAACAATCAAAGGTATTCTTAATAAGATCTTTCTAAATTACAAGATATTATTGATTATATATATCGATTTAAAATTATTATATAATTATCTTACGAAATTTGATATAATTATTGAAAAGAAATTAATAATTAATATAATAATGATTTGAGAGGTATACGAAAAACGAGAGATTATAGAGATTAAGTAGATTGATAAAGAATCTAATTCTGTAGATACAATAACTAAATCTAAATTATATCAAGTTCTAAAAGATTTGATTAATAATAATATTATAAAGATTAAGGTTATAGAATAGATTGAAAGAGATTAGTGGTATAGATAGTTATATTGAGAAAGGGATATTAGTTAGAAAAGATACGATATGATAATTTTAAAGAATCGCTAGTATTGGGATAGGGATTATGTGATTGATTGTGTTAGTGTATATACTAATACCTCTGTACTATAGTATATACGTTTGTAGCCTTTAGCTTTTAGAATCTTAAGTAATATTATAATAGTGTGAATCATTAGTACTATATTACTTCACTATCCCCATGGTGATACTAACAATAACTATATCATTCAAATTGACACTCTTCTTTCGTTTCCAGATTCTTCACACCTCCTACTCCTCCTACTCCTCCTACTCCTCCTACTCCTCCTATTCCTCCTATTCTTCCTACTTTTCCTACTTCTCCTACTCCTCCTACTCCTCCTACTTCTTTTACTCCTTCTATTCTTTTTACTCCTCCTACTCCTCCTACTCCTCCTACTCCTCCTACTCCTCCTACTCCTCCTACTCCTCCTATTCCTCCTATTCTTCCTACTTTTCCTACTTCTCCTACTCCTCCTACTCCTCCTACTTCTTTTACTCCTTCTATTCTTTTTACTCCTCCTACTCTTCCTACTCCTCCTACTCCTCCTACTCCTCCTACTCCTCCCTGCCTATTCACTCATTCACCCTACCCCCGCACCTCGCACACTTCTCCTCGCCTATCCTCTCCCTTACCCTCAACATCCACATCTCACCTCCACACCTCCTTACTTCACACCCCTCACACTCTTCATAACCCTGCTAAAGGCATACCCATCCGAAGCCCGGAATCTTTCTCCCACTCTCCCTCTCTGACTCTCTCCCCTTCCCAACTCCCCAACTCAATAACTCAAATATAACAAAGTCACAAAGTCACAAGCACACAACCGCACAACACACAACCACACAAGACACAACCACACAACCGCACAACCACACAACCACACAACCACACAAGACACAAGGACAGAAATATCAAAAATTCAATAAATGTCTATTCAGGATCTATATGCCCGCCCAGACATGAGACTTTTATTCTCTAAGCGTGTGAGGACAGAAAGCAAGCAAGCAAAGAAGCAGGCAAAGAAGCAAGAAATCCTTGTTCTTCCTTTCAGAACACCATCCATCCATCCATCCATCTATCCAATCTCTCAAGGTAATTCGCAAACTCCCAATCCGAATCCAAAGACACAAGCCAGCCAGCCAGCCATCCATCCATCTATCCATCATGCACACATTCATTTACTGTAAAATTTATTTTAATATTTGAAATGTATCTAGAACTTGAGATTTTTCCCCTTCAATTCAGAACAAATCTAAAGACTTCCTTTCCTAGGGAAACTAACTCCTTCTACCGCTGCATTATCCACAAACCAACTACACCTCTCTCTAGCTCCTTCATTAACCAATGCACAAGGTAATCCATTTCCTTTTTCGAAAATCTCCTTCATAATCTCCTTCTTTCCACCTCCGGTTGCTACAAAAGCAATCTTAACTCCATGTGTCACCACCGGCAACGTAAGTGTAATTCTCTTTGGTGGTGGTTTCGGACTATCTTCAATCGGCGCAACCCAAGCATCCGTTTCCCTCAAAAGAGCATGTCCAGGAAACAAACTACACGTATGACCATCGGGACCACAACCCAAGAGTAACAAATCGAAAATGGGCAATTTGACCGAATCGCGAGATGCGAAACTGCGCACGAGGAGTTGTTCATACTGATCTGCCAATTCCTGGACATCGTCTAGATGCGCCGTATCGATTGGGTGCACGGTGGGTTTACCCATTTCGGCGGGAATTTTATCGAGGAGTTCGCTTTTGAGGAGTGCATAGTTGGAGTCTTCGTGGGTGAGGGGCACGGCTCTCTCGTCTGCGAAGAAGATTTCCCATTTGGAGAAGTGGATGATGTCGTCGGGACCGCTGGATGGGGCAAGGAGAGCGGCAGCGAGGGTTTTGGGAAGGGAGCCGCCCGATACGGCGATTTTGAAGGCGTCGTGGCGGGTGAGTCCGGCGGTTTGGGCTTGCACAATGTATTGACGGAGAGTGGTGGCCAGGATGTCGACGGTTGGGAATGCGAAGAGATTTGGTTGTGAGCCAACCATTTTTGCGATGTTTTAGATTATGTGTGGGTGTGGGTGGATGTGTGAGAGTAAAGGTGGGAGGATTGGTGAGAGGATTGGTGAATTGGCGGTGGATATTGGTATGATTGAGAAGGTTTCGCAGAGACTTTTGATTGAAAAGAAACCAAATTATGGAAATGGAAATTGAAAGGTTGGAAATTTGTGGGAGATTGATGCGAACGGAGGAGAGAGGGAGTTTTTGATGGTGGGGGTTTGGGTTTTGATGGGTTGGTTGCGATAAGTGGATATTTTTCTTCCTTCTTCTTCTATCTGAAAGCGGTGGATTGATTAGATCGATTGCATGCAAATAATGAATTTTTTATGATGATGACGAGAATGGAAGGAAGGTGATGATGGTGGGGGGGGAATATATAGATAGATATGGATGATAGATATGAATATAGTAGGGATATATAGAAACAAAGGTTTTGTTATCAAAATATATAAATTATCTGAGAACGGATTTTATCATCATCATCGTACCTTTTTTCCTTCTTTGGCCTGCGTGGTATGGAAGATTGAGCAATTGGTTTTTATATATATCTGTATATGTATAAATAGATAGGTAAATATCATAAATATCTATATCTGAGGATATAATTGATAAAAAAAAGTTGGAAGATTCTTTCAAGTGAAGACTACGAGTAAAATCGAAGATGATGAGTGAGTGATGTGATCTTCCCAACTTTTATCGGAGATTAATGACGATGTTTCGATTTGATAGATAAGAAGGTTTGCTTATATAATTGATTGGTAAGCGGGAGTGAAGATGGAAATGGAAAGGAGTGAAGAGGGAAATGGAAACAGTGGGAGAGGAAGTACTTGAGTATTGATTGATGAATGAATCGAGATCAAAACTTGATCTTCATGTGTGTTTGAAGTGAGTGATTGAGAAGAATTGGGGTCCAAATATAATATTCCCAAGGGAATTCTGATCTATTATACCTACCTACCTACCTACTACCTACTACCTCCCTACATACATACCTACTCACCCAATATCCTCAGCCAAGCTCACACAAACATGTACAATATACCTACGCACTCCTATCCATATCCATCCAAGGCAAAAGAAGGCATCCAAAACATACGGGAGGAGATACACTTTAGTAACATGAGAATTCCCCAAAGGAAATTCAACCGCCTTGCCATTTGTGATACACATATATCCCTTTAACTTGCATGGCTCTGAATATAGAAATATTCCTTCTCAATAGAGTATTCTGTACCGTGAAGCTGCGGGTGTCAGACGATACAGATTCGTAGGTCAATGTTTCACAGATATTTGGTTGGAAAGGGTGCTGTACATCTCGTCTCAGGTCCACTCGCGAGCCACTCTCTTGAAGTCTATTCCTTCACTCCAATCCATGCATTAGGGATCTTGACTCTTGAGTCCATGAGATTGAAACAGATTATTCCTCGAGGAGTTCCGCTTCGTAATCTCTTAGCTGATCCTGTCTCGAGTAGGTTCACATCTCCGGTCAAGCGGTAGTGCTTCTCGGCTTCAAATCTCAATCCACCAGCTTCACTCCACCGGAATGGATCCCACTCGACCTGAGTAATTGATAACTATCTTTGTTCTAGAACTTCTAGAGACCTCTGATTGTTAATCGTAGAAGAGTTCTCTCACGCGGGTCTACCCCTCCATGATCCATCATCCATTATCAAAATTCCTTCCTTGGTGGGGTGAACTTGTCCTGCGGTTCTGGTGGTCACTGGTCAGTCATACAGAGTACGAGAGTACAGAGGAACACAAAAACATAGCCATCCGGAAATCCCGCGTAAAAAGGGGAAGATCTTCAATATATATTGCTCTTTCCCTGAATCATTGCAGGAAATCAAGGTATATGGAAAGTTTATCGTCACACCATGAATTCCGATTGAACCATACGAAGCATTTTCTCTCTCTCTCATTGTAAGATTACCATTTCATCGGATACTTCCTTATCATCATTCCTTGTATTCCCGCCATGATCCGTTCGCCTTACGAAGCTATCCAAAATTAATTTCCACTACCGCTATCTTGGCGTTTCGTCATACCTGACCTATCAGGTATCACCAATTGATAGCTCAGAAGAACTCACGTGCTCTTGGTGGGGTAACTGCATCTTCGGATCAGGTCCGATCGATACCTCCGCTCAAGCTCCGATTGTTTCTGTACTTTGGTCTTTTCGAGTCAGGGAATTATTATTGAATCCGACATTGATTTGGGCGTCTTGAGTTTGTCTTGTACACGATACCCCTTTTTACCTATCTGAGTTATGGCTTCACCAAAATATCTTACCGGCAATCAATCTGCCATTAATGATTTTATTGATCAATTCGATGTGCGTTGAGTCAGTCCTACAAAAGCTTTGAAGCTTGAATTTGTAGGGTGGATTAAGCTGACTTTCTACGCTCTTCAGGTCTTCTTATTTGATTGTGATGGTATATACGAGAATCAGTTTTGGCAAAGAATGATATGCTAACATGCAAAAGGTGTTCTTTGGTCTGGAGATCATATCTTTCCAGGGACAGTCGAGACCTTGGAATTGTTGAGATCAAAAGGTACGCTCCTCAAATTCCATCTAATCGTGCCCCTCGGAATACACACTGTATTTTCCTCATAGAATAAGAGCTAATCATGTATTACCTACTCTAGGCAAAAAGGTTGTTTTTGTAACAAACAATTCCACAAAATCGAGAACCGAATATCAAAAGAAACTTACAGCTCTCGGCATACCAAGCAATGTTGATGAAATCTTTGGTTCAGCCTACTCTTCCGCAATTTATATCTCTCGAATTCTCAAGCTTCCAGCACCCAAGAATAAAGTCTTTGTTTTAGGTGAAAGTGGTATCGAAACAGAATTGAAAACAGAAGGAGTAGAATTCATTGGAGGAACAGATCCAGCTTATCGTCGCGACATTACACCAGAAGATTATAAAGGAATCGCAGATGGTTCATTACTCGATGATGATGTTGGTGTAGTGTTGGCTGGCTTAGATTTTCACATCAATTATCTCAAGTTATGTCATGCTTACCATTATCTTCGTCGAGGTGCAGTATTTTTGGCTACAAACACTGATAGTACTTTACCATCAAACCATACATTCTTCCCTGGAGCTGGATCTATTTCAATTCCATTAATCAATATGATAGGAAAAGAGCCAACGGCTTTAGGTAAACCAAATCAAGCAATGATGGATTCTATCGAGGGAAAATTTCAATTCGATCGTAAGAAGACATGTATGGTTGGAGATCGATTAAATACAGATATTAAGTTTGGGATTGAAGGGAAACTTGGTGGTACATTGGCCGTCTTAACGGGAGTATCTAAGAAAGAAGAATGGGAGGCTGAAAATGCTCCTGTAGTACCTGCGTACTATGTTGATAAACTGAGTGATTTGAGGGGTTGAGATAGGGACAATTGTGGAGTGATGGAGGGGTAAATGATATGCAATATTACAACATGGAAGTAACGGTATGATCAGTCCCTTACGGAGTAGAATAGAAGATCAATCAAACCCATGAAATAAGGCAGATGGATAGTTGAATGATTGGAAGAGAAGCAAATCGGTGTTAAAGAGAGGGGTTCGGATAAAATAACTAGTCAGGGAAACACGTGTGACTTTGTGGTCAATTCTAGCCCCCTCTACGTAGGAGAAAAAAGAGGCCGATTTTGACCACATAAAATCTTTAATGAAATCTTTGAATTAATTGAATTATAAATCAACTACAAACAAAACAAATAAATCTGAAAATATCAAATTACTTATCATCTTTTATTTATACTAATTCTTATCAAAAAAATTATTTTATTTTAGAAAAGGAGAAGAATTTGGTTTATTGAAAGTATTAAAAAGTAATCAATTCCGGCCTGTTTTTTCTCCTACGTAGAGGCCCCCTCTCCCCTCTCTTAAACGATGGAAATAGAATCATTACCGAGCGATGGCGACCAAGTTTCTGTATGGGTGGTATTGATCGACAGACTTTTTTTCTTCTTGTGACTGCTGGATTTGAATGTTTATCGAATGATTTTGATGGTGTGATAGGAGGTGGCTTGCTTGGTGGTGGCTTTGAGTGCTGGGTAGCTGGAGGGATGTGGAGGTCAAAGGGGGGAAGTGGACAAGGGGGGAAGGGTCAAAGGGTCAAAGGGACCCTGTCTTGTCTTGTCTTGCCTTGCTTTTTCCGCCTTGTGAAAGTCCCTACATACATACGGAGTACATGGGGAGTTGGTCCCTAGGCTCCTAGATACATACCTAGCTGGAGGTACATACATATTGTAAAGGCTTATAAATCCTCGGCTCGAGATTATTAATTGGATATTGGATCTTCGGTATTGGACATTGTATTGTACTTTATAAATTCTAATCGAGCGCAGCGAGGACGGGGGTTTGGGGGCTTGCCCCCATGGTTAGAGGATGGATGGATGGGAGGATGAGAATGAGAATGAGAATGAGTGAGAGAGAGAATGAGTGAGAGAGAGAATGAGTGAGAGAGAGAATGACGCTCCGCTGGGCCACTGCCGTGGAGGCCGTTTTCGCTTCGCTCGGTAGAGGTGTATTGGTATATTATTGAGTAGATCTTAAAGGGGAGGGGGATTTCGGAGTGTACTAGGTAGGTATTCTGTGTGAAGACCCTACATACATACGAGAAGTCAAGCGCGGCGAGGAAGGGGGGCTTGGAGCTTGGGGCTGGAGGCTTGGGGGTTTACCCGCATGAGGGGAGGGATGGTATGGATGATCTGGAGTGCGGTGGGATGCGGTGGGATGTGCCAGTATGAGTTGAACAATACCTAGGTGTAGTTATTTTCTGGACATCTATCGTAGGATTGCATTTTTTAGTTTATTGATTCATATTTATTGATTACCGGTAAACGACTGAGGAATAAAGGAAAGATTAATACTCTACTTGGCTAGAAGCTTTATTCGCTTGACTCCGATCTGTCATGGAAATCTTTGCATGTATATGATGTATATAGAGGGGTCTTGTCTCAGACCCTACATACCGCTACATATATCGAGGCTTGACTTGTGATTTGCCCATGTACCTAGGAAAATAAGAAAATTAAATTGTCAAGATTCAATTCGATAAGAAACTCACCGGAGCATATCCTCCGGCTTTGAATGTGCAAGTTTCCCTTGTTTCGGTAATTGTTCTGGTTTGGGAGGGGCGGCAGGGCTAAGGTGGAAGGCGAGAGTAGGGGTCCTACAGGGCGGATGGATGACTGGGCGTGTGAAATCCTTGACAAAAACCAAATCTCCTCCAAACCCAATACCCCCACCATGACTTCTTCCGCACCACAATATAGTCCCAAAAAAAGACGACTCGTGCAACCTTTTAACTTGGATAAACCACTCTCGTACTTCTTTTATTCTAAGGATCATGCCCAATTCCATTGCACCATGGATGGAGACAGCGACTTGGAGGATGATACCTCCATCTTTGTGGGGAGACGACATGAGTTAACTGAACGATTGGAGGAGAACCCTTACGATTTATTAACTTACCTCGAACGAGCGAGCATCTATAGCGATTTAGGATATCCAGATTTGGCATCGGGAGATAGTTATAAGGCTCTATTGTTATGCGACGAATTGAAGGACGAAAGTTTCGAATATCATGAACAAGCGCTCGAAGCATTCAAATCTCGACTCGCAGAAGGCTTTTCGGAAAATCTTCTCAAGAGACATGTTCCTGGATTGGCAGATACTGGAAATGTTTCAGAGACTATCGAGAGAAGTGGAATTCAGAGGTTGAGTCTGGATGAGGTGGACGAAGAAGTATATATGCGCATCGCAGACAAGGCTGCATTACGATGTTATCAAAATCTCTCATTAAGTCTTCTGTTATGCGGATGCTTAAAGAGTGCTTATGATTTTTGTAGCAGAGGATTGAAAGTCGCTCCTGATGATGAGGAATTGAGTCAAGTGAAGGATTATATTTTCAACATGGCGAAGAGGAGGTTAAAAACCGACGAGGTGGATATTTCCGAATTACCAGATCAAGGCTTAGTACGACGCGAAATATATCCTTGGAATAATCACGAACCCAATCGTTTCTCGGAAGAATCTCTCGACTTTTTAAATCGGGAATTACAAGCTATTTCTTCAAAGGTGGAGGTTAGAGCTGTTGAATTACCTACACTGGTGGAAGCCGCGATTGTTCAGGAGGAAGATGGTCATATACCAACAAACAAGCAATTGGGATTATTTGCAACTGATGATATACAACCCGGCGAAACCGTCCTCGAAGAAACTTCCGTTTTAACGGTTAACAATCGTCTGAAAGATGCTCTTTGCGATGCCTGCAGTACTGTATTACCTCCTTTGGGTAAAAATAGTACAGTAGTAGGATGTCCTGATTGTTATGATATTATGTTTTGTAATGAAACCTGTCTCAATCTCGCCTTGGAAACATATCATCCAGCCATTTGCGAAAAAGACGTCGATACCATCTCCAAAGATCCAGATCCGAAAGAATCACCAAATGCCCTGTATCTTCTCCTTTTGGCTCGCGCATTAGCCATGTCGGCAACTCAAGAACTTCATCCTCTCGATTTGAAAGAAGTTAAATTCATTTGGGGAGATTTTCTCGATTCAGCTAGTAATGCAGTTCCCATTTCTCCTAAATCAGAACCACCACCTGTTTGGACTCTTCCATTTTCTTTCTCGTCAAATATCGCAACTCCTCTTCATATCCTTGAAAAAATGGATATTGATATTTTTGCCGAGATTGCAAATTATGATCTTTGGATTTTGAATACTTTGTATAGTAAATTTAGGGGTACCGCATCGGCGAGAGTTAATACGACAACGGGGATGCCGGAAGTAGCGGCTGTTCACCCTCTTTGGTGTTTGGCAAATCATGATTGTGATCCAAATGTACAATGGGAATGGGGAGGAAGAATGAAATTGTGGTGTAGGGAAAAGAGAATTAATGGGAAAGGTGGTGTGAAGAAGGGAGAGGAGATTTGGAATCATTATTGTGATATTGAATTACCGGTTCAAGAGAGGAGAGAGTGGGCAGAGGGGAGTTTGGGTGGTTGGTGTATGTGTGAGAGATGTAGGAGGGAGGCGGGAGAGATTGATGGGGAGGGAGAGGCTGGTGGGAAGGGAGAGGCTGGTGAGGAGGGAGATAATTTTAGGGAGAGAAGGTTGAATGCGTTTGTGGATGAGGCTGAGGATTTCCTTACACCTACTAATATGGAGGTGAATGGAAAGATTGTAGAAAATGGATATGTGGATGTGAAGATGAGATCATCTGGGAAGGAAGATGTGGTGTCAAATGGAGGTAAAAGGGTAACTGAATAGTTGGACAAGGCAAGCGATGAGCCGGTTGGATAGATTCGAAACGCGGTGGGAAAATAGGGCTGTATGAATTAGTAGGTGTGGCGCGTGGATATATAATCATTGAAGAAGCGATAAGTGGTTGATTTGGATGTATATATGAAGGGGTGGAAGAATGGAGGGATGGTTATTTTATGTGGAAATATTGAATAAAATGGAATGGAAGAGAAGGGAAGATTAGAATTTTGAGATGGATAAAATGAAATGATTTGAGTGTGAGATTTTGGGAGGATTATGTATGTTGTTTGACATTATTGTTGTTTTGGAGATCGAGATGTTTGTTTTAGTTTTGGCAGGGGGGAAGAGGGCAGGGTAGAAGAGGGAAGAGGGAAGAGAGTGCTGTGGATAGTAGATAGTGGGTTGATGATAAGTGATATCGCAATTCTGATGGTTTGCGATCTGAGTAGGTAGTTTTGACGTTTCAGTGCTTGACTGCTTGACTGCTTGACTGCTTGACTGCTTGACTGCTTGACTGCTTGACTGCTTGACTGCTTGGCTGCTTGACTGCTTGACTGCTTGACTGCTTGACTGCTTGACTGCTTGACTGCTTGAGTGTTTGGATAGCATGTAAGATCTGAAGGTCTGATGGTTTGTGGGTTGGTGGTGGTGTGGGATTTGCAGTGTGAATGGTAGATGGTGATGGGAGGTGGTAACTTGACTGAATGGTTGTGGGGGGGGATGAAGAGGTGAGGTGAGGGTTTATATAGTGTGGAGAATTGGGGGATTGGAAGTGGGGAATTGGAATGTCGTGGAGATGGGGGTTGGGATGAGGAGGGAGGATAAGAAGGGAGGATGAGGATGGAGGATGAGGAAGGAGGATGAGGATGGAGGATGAGGAGGGTGGGGAAAAAGAATTGAGGTGGAGGATTGAGATGGAGCATCGAGGGTGCTGGGGAAAGAGGACTGTGGGAAGTGGGAGTGAGGGGACTGGGGAAGTAGGACTGGAAAGTAGGAGTGAGTGGATTGGGAGTAAGGGGAATAGGATGTGAAGGAAATGGGGGAATGGGGGAATTAAGGGGATAGAGTAACGGAGTTACCGTACGGGATGAATGGAACGAGTGGAGTGGATGGATAATACGGATGGTGTAGCTGGTGTAGCTGGCGTAGCGGCGTCGCTGGTGGAGATATGTGGTTTGGGATTTTGTGGATAGGTGGGTAGGTGCATGGTTGAATGAGTGCATGACTTGTATATACTGGATAGAGGATTCGATTACTTGGGTGGTGGGAATTGGGTGTGAGGATTGGTGATTTTTATGTGGCGATTTTGTGATAGGTGGGGCGGAAAGGGGGTGAGGAGTTTTGGGGGCATGGGTAATTTAGCGGGGAGGGGTTGGAGGGCCTGGTTGTGGGATATGAGAGGGGGGGTTAGCAGGCCTGGTTGTGAAGTAAGATGAAAAGGAGAGGTGAGGAGAAGCTGGAGGGTATATGAAATGGGAAATGAGAGGGGGGTGATAGTGAGGGAGATTGAGAGGGGAGAGGGGAAACGGGATGGGAAGGAGAGGTAATGAGGAAGATTCGTGATGAGAGGGAAGTTGAGTAAAGAACGGGAAGTTGGATTGGCTCGGGATAAAGAGTGAAGAGGGAGGGACGATTAAATGGATTTGAATCGCCAGGTGACGCGTACATATGCCAATCTCCTTCCTTGCTAAATTGACGAAGGTAGAAAAATGAATAGCTAGAGGTGGAGGGTATTCGGTCATTGCAGTGGATGCTTGGTAGACAACAAATAGAAAACGCGGGTGAAGGAATCACGATATCACGCAGGCAAAGAGAGTAGGTTGATGATTAGATGGCTGTTTATTTTTGGTATCTATCTGTCTATGATTTTGTCTATTCTAGCTCGTTACAGGAAGAATCAGAAACCAACTCAATGTTCAGGTTGCGTTTGTTGATGCTTGAGCCGAACCATGGACAGTAATGGAAGATCTAATCATGAGAAATAACAGGCGTAATGACGACTTGACTCGGAGCTTCGATCCACAGGCAGGAGGGAATTCAGTGGGTAGGATATTGAGTTTTCCTTGCAGGAAGGAACTTGGCTGGACTGAAATCGATCGAGGTGGTTGTGCTGGCGAGCTGGAGAGGTAAGTCGTGAGGAGTATTAAGGCATAAGGAAATTGGGCAGTTGTAATGAGTGGATGCGTTTGAGACCGCCGTCTAAAGCCAGGCAAATGCGAGGTGATGTTGGGGGTAAGTGAAGTATGAAAGAGTTGTAAAGAGGGGTAAGAGAAGGCGGGATAGATAACCCGGTTGTGGTGGAATGGAGTTGTTAACTAGCGACCAGAGTGAGGGCCGG
Organism: Botrytis deweyae; assembly: GCF_014898535.1. Taxonomy (NCBI): domain Eukaryota; kingdom Fungi; phylum Ascomycota; class Leotiomycetes; order Helotiales; family Sclerotiniaceae; genus Botrytis; species Botrytis deweyae. Next base: position 289,901 of record NW_024066210.1, read on the forward strand.
AGTTATGTTGTCGTTTGGGAGGAGGAGGTGGTGGAGAGGTGTCTTGACAAACAACTTCATACTTTGTATGATCATTTGATAATTAGCATAGCACACTTCATCGTCGTTTTAATAATCACTTGCAATACATCACATTAGCAAGGTCAATTGGAATAGGATTTTCCCAACAAAAACAAAAAGTTTTCATTCTCTATAATCTCCTTCTCACATCCCCCACACATCCCTCAAATCCACCCCAAAAATCCACTCCACAGATTCATCCCTCGAACCTACTTCAAACCCTTGCCCCAAGCAAAATCTCACTCTAAAATACCCGATTTCAAGGTGTAGGGTTCCCAGCATCGTTGCTAGGTGGCGCTGTCTTATCTAGACTGAGCGCAGAGACACCGCTGGTGATGTCATCGGGAACTAGAGGAACACCAGAATGATCATTTGTCAACTGGGACTGAGGCCACATGGCTTGTTCTCTCGATCTTCTGGGAGAAAGAAGGAACGGACTTTTTGATCTCTGGGGAGAACGAGAGCTCCGTCTAGCATTAGGAATAGTCTGTGGCCATCCGCTAATATTTTCAAGAGGGGATTCCTCACGCGCCGACCAGGGACCGCGGTATACAATATCCTGCGATCTTCCTCGAGGAAATGATGGAGAGTTGTCAAACATTGTAGCGCATGCTTGCCCAGGTTTGAACATCTGGCGACCGTGTGAAATATTATGATTAGAATCATCTTTTGATTCATTATCTGTATCGATAATAACATTCTTATTAGGAGTTGTATATAGACTTTCTTTATTATTCTTTGTATACTCTTTATCAATCTTGTTAGCGGCTTTTTTCGAGATATAAGTTATATTACAAGAGTCTTTGACTGAAGTAATTTTGTATATATTATTCAGATTTATCTGCAGGATATTGAATTCGGATTGTTTTGTCTTTGGATATGATTTCTTTTTATTCTTGGATTTGATATCAATATTGTTTTTAATAATTTTTATTTTATTATCAAATATATCTAAACTATTTCGAATAATAATTTGTTTAAATATTATTTTTGAAACCCCTTTATTATTAACAATTCGCTTTTTGAAAGTATCTTCGATCATTAACTGGGCGATAATCCTTGAATCTATATTTGCTTTAATACACACTGCCTTCTCCTTTCTCAATTTTTCATCTTAAACCTTAATAGCATTTAACAAATTTTTCCATTGACCAGATATATCCTGCTTAAATGCCTCTGAAGCTTCTTCAGATATCATTGGTTTTGAGGTAGAAGGCAATTTAGTAAACTTATAATATTTAGATGAAACCTTCCCAAGCAAAAACTATTCAAGACAAATAATCAATAGAACCCGATCTGTTACATAACCTATACCTATAAAGATCCAAATCCAGAACTCAACAAATTTCTTATATCTAATAAACAACTCCAATCCCTTTACAGAATCCTTCTCAAATATATCCCAATCTACTAATTCCGGCTACAAGCGAAAGATATAATCTTTTAAAAAGATACTCTTCACTTTGACATTCAGTTTCTACTCAACCTTTTTGATCTGTACATTATTCTCAACAGACCAGTAATTCTTGCAGTTCCAAGTAGGTGGAGCGTATATCGAGAATTGATGTATCTTACCGCCGGGTCTCATTGGCAGTAGTTCGATATATCGCTTGTCCAATATGGCGTCTCGTTTGGTTATAATTGGAAGATTCTTTTTATAATTCTCTTCCATTCTATGCCAAGCGATAGGATTATACCTGGCTTTGTATGCTTCATGCCTCGCATTAACCCACTTCTGTCTTTCCGTCAATTTACTCTCTTCGGGAGGAGGAGTTTTTGCGGCTTGATCTCTATAGCTGATGCCGGCAACCACCTTTGCAGTATTAGACTCGGCTGGATCTTTAGCCTCTCGGGTATCTTTCTCTTTTTCGACAGTAGGAGTAACTGATTTTTCGCTAGTTCGACCGTCGTTGGATTCGGAAGCCTCTTCTTTCTTGGGCTCTGCCGCAGACTTTGCGTTTTTGGCATCGTCTTCCTTATCCGTGGACGTTTCACCGACTGTGACCTGTTAGTAATTTGTCTTATAAATGGGAAAAAGGATTGATAATAGTACTTACATAGTCTTTTGTAGACGATGCGCTCAATTGCCTCGAGTCTCTCTTGCTGAGGCAAACGCGCAATCGCCCTCTCATATCTGACCTCATCGAACTCGGTTCTGTATTCCTTGTTCGATCTGCCTTCTTCATAAAGCCTATTCAGCATTTCTGGTTGCCTCGAAATATATTTCGCCATCTTGGTCGAATTTTTCAATTTCGAGTTTGTTGTTGTGTTGAGAAAAAAAATCACTGGCGAAAATATTGATAACCTCGCGAAACTGAACTACGGGTCACGTGGGAGCTATTGTTTTGATCAGTATCCGACTCACATCTTTGCACAAAGAACCTGAAACAAGGTAGCGGCAGCCTATAGAAAAGTTCACTCGAGGGCAAGAGGGCACATTTCGCGTATCTCCTCCCCCTTCTCTGGATCGTTTATCTTTCGATTATATAGCCAATTAAAATCACTACAATGTATGATCAGATCACTTGAGCTTGGGTTGTCGAATGTGATTTTGGAATACAGGCATAGTATTGGAGAATCGAATGGTTGTAGACCGTGTACCCTGTAACGCTTTCACTATTACCTACACTACTTTGTACTGACATAGTAGCTTTAGGCATTATGAGCGATTAACGATATGATGATAGTAGTAAATAATGAAAATCACCTAAATAGTCATATCGCCAGCAGAAAGGCACGGAAAGAGATAATTAGCAAGCAAACCAGACAACCTTGGAAATTGATAAATCTTACTAGGACTCGTTCGGATATCTCCTTCGATTTGTTGCCAACACATGGTTGGTGTGTAGATCTAGCTCCAAGCTTGTACGTATATCAACCAAGTGGAGAGTGACAATATATCAACAAGTGTCGATCGAATTTTAATTACAGATTTGACAAGACTTTTAGATCAGGGTTGGGCACTCATATCTCACTCAGGGTATTTGATCCCCTTCGGGTATTGACCCTGCTCTATAACTATATAGTAAAACAAATACTCAGAGTATCCGAAATATACGTTATATACTGATCTCATAATTCTTATTGAATAATAAGATTATTCCCGATTATTATATTAATTCAAAGGATATTGTATAATATTATCAAATTATAATATGATTAGATTAAATAATATCTATATATTTCATCTAATTGTATTTGAATACATTAGATTATATGAAATTTATCTCATATTTAGATCCTTTTCATTAATGAAACCTTTTATAATATTAGTATTATTAATCGTTTATTATATGAATATAGGTGAATAACTTTAATTCAACGACTACTATACTCAACCTAAGCGAATACGAAAGAGACTAGCTCTTTCCTTGATACCTATATAAGGCCTAATATCTTCTATATGTAGCTAGCTCTTTAGACAGAATATAATATAGACGTTTAGAACTGTGAGGATTCATAATAAATCCACTAAATCACTTATTAATATCTTACTAAATAAGGGATATCTTGATGACTAATATACATACAATATGATCTTATATTATAAAATCATATTATTATATAGTTGTATAACAGTATCTCTTATCAAATTGATTTATAATGAAATAAAATGAAATAGAACTAGATGGAAGTATATAGAAAATATCACTAAATTGATTAGTTATACTTTCTTTTTATTATCTAAAATGATTCTATAAGATACGATTTAAATCGATCTTATTTATAAGTATAGAATATACTGGAATTTCATTATAAACTATATAAACCTAGAATATTCTTTAAAGAAAATCTAGGAAAAAGCAAGCAATTCATTTCAACTCAGCCTAGCTCTTTTAAATTGACTTCAATTCAACTTTTATTCTACATATTCGATTTATTCCTTAAGTTTAAACTAATTAGATCTTTCATTATCATTATAATAATACTATTCCTTATTATTATAAAAGCTAACCTTTAAGAAGAACCTACGAATATATAGGTTCTACGTCTTTCGTACCCTTCTCGAACTAATATTCATATTAATCTTTATGATTTTATTAATATTTTGTATTACTTAAATAATTATTTGGATTTATTCGGAGTACACTTGACCGATGCCCAACCCTATGTTAATCAAATTCTCAAATCTTATAGATTTATATCTCTTGAATTTTTGTAGAAATCTTATGTGTTTGAAAAATCACTTTGCTGGATATTTATGATAGTGTATTTATTCTATTGGGATATACTGACGTTACGTAAACACTCATTTAGGCATATTTTGACAACAAATTTAACTCCAAATCGCCTAGAAAATCTATCCGAACGGGTCCTCAAGGGTGTGATACCGTTGATACTATGCATGTAAATCAACGAACCTTGTCCATAACTGTGATGAGAAGAGTCACTACTTCATGCCCCTTCCAAACCGTATAGATGTCACACATTTTTCTCAAAGGGCTACTGTGAGTCCCTCATGTGAAGTCATAGTCAAAATCTCGGGAACTTTCCCACAAACCGCTCGTTCGAAAAACACATTAGAGGCTTTGGGACTCCAACAAAGAGAGCAAGTTGTATAGGAAGATTGTACCTATAGTCGGTACTTTGGGGTTGACACACATTCTGACTTCAATTCTCATGTCTTGACTCAATACTGGGTAGACTCTCGAACCAAGTCTCATTCACCTAGACGGGTAACGTTGAAAATAAGTTCGGCTAAGCCGGTGCTTTCTCGGTAAGTTTGCCCCACTGCGGGGTAAAAGCCTATCTTTCAAATTGATAACGTTCAATCTTGATTTGAAAAAGATACCACGCTCACAAACAATAGTCCCTATATATACATTTATCATAAATCACTATGTCCTCGTCTCATTTTCCCAAGAAGATTGTACTCAAAGGATCTCCAAAAGAGGTAAATCCTCTCTATTCGCACATCTCAAACATCCCCCACTTTCATCTGATAAGCATCTCACATCATTTAGATAGGATTTGAACATGGCAATCTTCTATCTGCTGAGATCAAAGATCAAATGAAGATTTACGATGCGATGTTTCAGTCTACTTCCTCATTAAAATGGCCCGAAGTCCATGAGATCGCCAAGGAATTCCAAACTACAATTCAAAAGCTAACGCCAGATATATATGATGAAATGGTGGGTATTGCCGATGGTGCAGATGTTGATATCTTGGATATTGTAGCACTTAATTGTAGGAGTGAGATTGCTTTGGGTAGATTTACCGATGGTTGTACGAGTTTAGGTTGGAAGATGCAGGGGAAGGATGTAGAAGGGAAGATGGTGTTGGCACAAAACTGGGACTGGACTAAGAATGTTCAAAAGAACTTAGCGATGGTGGAAATAGAAAGAGAGGGAAAAGAAAAGATTTGGATGGTGACTGAGGTATGACTTTTGTCTTCTGTTTCTAATAATTTTGGGCCTAGTGCCTGCTACGATACAGGGCTAACAGAACATAGGCAGGAATAGTAGGTAAAATTGGCTTCAATTCCGCTGGTGTCGGCGTATGTCTTAACGCCATTAGAGCTCGTCCAACACATACTTATAAGCTCCCAATTCACGTTGTACTCCGCATTTGCTTAGAAAGTGATAGCGTGGAGAATGCTCTAGCATCGATCGAGGAATTAGGTGGTGTGGCTTCGAGTCAACACATCCTTATAGCAGATCCTAACAGAACGTTGAGTATGGAGCTTTCACCTGTGGGAAATTGTTTCTTGGAGCCATGTGATGATGGATTTGTCGCACATACAAATCATTTCATCAAGAATGAATTGGTAAGCGAGCCATTTTGGCTCAAGGGAAGTCCGGTGAGACTTGAGAGGGCCAATATTCTGGTCAGTGAGTTAATCAAGGATATGAGAAATGGCCTGCAGATTGATGATGGAATCGAAAACATTTTGAGGGAAAGATTGTTCTCGGATACTTTCAATGCACCGCAAGCGATTTGTTGCCAGGAAGATCCAGAGCGCCCAAAGGAGACGAGGAATAGTACACTGTTCAATATTGTAATGAAACTGGAACCTGGTAACTCGACGGCTGAAGTTTTATTCGGAAAGCCTGGGATGACTGATGGGGAGGTGCTGAAGATGCCATGGATTTGAAAAGGTCTAACCCTGATCTTGAGTTGATGTTTCTCAGCAAGCTAGGGAAGCTAGCGCAGGGTTCTCACCAGTCGGGTTTCAAATATCTGAAAGAAGTATGACATCCAAAGCAAATTCAAAATCTCAAAGCTATTGAATGTACCAATCGTCTTGGAGAGTCTAATTGTTTGAACGTAGTCAAGAGTGAAAGATGGCCACCCCATTTCAAAGCAGCATAAACCCCAAAAATAATTCAACGTTTTAAAGTCATTGAATGTTCGACTCGTATTCTTAAATTGAAAACCTCCAATTGCCTGACTACAGTTTGAACTATTGAGCACCTCGCGCTAGTGTAGAATGACTTCATTTAGAATTCGACTCCAAGTTTGCATTGTGCCTCGGTTTACCCGCACCTAGAGTACCTCCTTTAACATACTACCTTGTCCCAGAGGAGAAAACTTGTATTGAAGTCCGGTTACGCAAAGTCAAAATATAGAGTCAAGCAAAGTAGCATGATTGCCTGGCTGAAGATTCCCAAAGATGACACCATTGAATTCCAAAATCCGCCGAACCTATCTATTTTCCTCTAGCTCCCGTTATATCGTACCATGCATTTAAACGACCCAAGAGCCAAACCCAGTAAACAATTCAAGCGATTCTAGTAATTTGGCCTTTTCCGAACCCCTTTCTACGATTCCCGCAATCCCCAAAACGCCGGTACGATTTAAGAAGTTTTGACGACTTCTACCAATTTCAGTTGAGTATGCTTTCCGTCGCAACTTTATCTCTTGGCGGGTGCTTTACTACCACTACCACTACCAGTACCACTACCACGACCACTACCACTACCACTACCACTACCACTACCACTACCACTACCACTTCCACTTCCACTTCCACTACCACTACCACTTCCACTTCCACTTCCACTTCCACTTCCACTGCCGCCATTACCAGAATTACTTTTTGCCTTCTTCTGTTCTACTTTTGCCTTGAATCTCTGTACTGTTCTCTTTGTCCTTTCTGCCTCCTTCTTTGCTGCCTCCTTCTCTGCTGCCTTCTTTTTCTTTTCAGTACCTGAGCTATCTGGAGAGTCATAACTACCATGGTCGCTCACGAGCGATGGGAGACTTTTGAGAGATGGGAGACTTGCGTCCGACGAGGAGCTAGATCTTGACGTTTTTAGAGATGGACTAATGGACTAATGGATCGAGTTGTAATTGAAATTGATAGGATTGTTATTTTGTTGAATTGACTTTGTCTAACTGGTTTTGAAGAGGTGGAATGAGATGATATGAGATTGGGAGTGAAAAGCACGAAAGGTTCTACATTTATACCGTTCCAACTGGGTCTGGACTTCAACAATTAAGAGTTCAATTTGTTGATAACCGCCAAATTCTAGTTGATAATATCTGGTCAATAAGACCGCCCCTATTTTTGTTCGGTCTGTGAAACGATATGACCGTTAGTGGAGATGTTTGCTTCAATTCAACATGTCTCCTAACCCTTTCCCGGAAGATATCGACATACAAATCTAAATTTAGAAGTGTCCAAGTAGCTACCTAGCTTAACGATCACCAGTACACGCCTTATTGGAGACCCAGAAGATGACTAGTTAGTCCTGTTAAGCCGAGAATTCTTCAATTGCGCGCTTTTGGCCCTAAATCAAGACAAACAAGAGACCTGGTCATTCCATCATGACCTTCTGTCCCACAAATAAAAGTGTGATATCTAAGAAGTAGATGATATTTGGTACGTAATCTGTCCAGAGCTTCCGGAGAACCTGAGTTGAGATGGCAATACTATCAACATCTGCACATAATCACATATGAAAATTACTTGAAATTCATACACTTCCAAAAATTAATCCAAACATAAATCAAAGATAATACCTACCGAAGAGCTATTTTTAGCGAAAAATTAGTCCACTTCTCGGTCGTAGTGGCTCGAGCTTCCATGTCCTCTTCGCCACGGACCATAACCACGTACAGCCCGGCCGGATCCTTATTGACCAGCCAAACGAATCGGGGGTATCTCTCAATTTAGGTAGAACCCAACAAATTCTAGAAGCCAAGGGGAAGTTTGATAAAACCAAAGTAGCTGATTACTTGGACCATTACCACTATCAAGGGTTTATCACCTGATGCTGTGCAGTAGCGATGTGAGGAAAGTTCATGCGGAGTTGATGATTGAGAGCTCATGGGGTCACCTGTGAAAAACAAGGCTGGGTAGTTGCTCTTTGGTTGTTGTGTGAGATTTCCTCCGGGTGGACGACTTGGTCCAGGGGATCTCGGAAGAGCATAGATAAACTTGATCAATCTGGAAACACTCAGCAAAACTCGTTTGATTTCATTCAACTCCCAGAGAACCCGTGAATCGAAGTCGTTTTGTGAATCTCGATGTTTCTCACGTTGAGACAATCGTTTTTTAGTTGATTCCTTGTATCTCTTATACCTTTACCATAACTTCAGCTCTTTTTGTTGTAGTTTTGCACAATAGACAATCAAACAACCTTTCAAGCTGCAATTTGAGGTCAAGAATAAGTCCGAAGTTCACAGTGCAAAGAATATCCTAGTGCGCCGTTGCCAATAAGACAATTTGGAAGAGAATCGGCTTCAGAGCATGCTAGTTCCCATGGGTATCATACTTCCAAACTCATGGTAATATGAGAAAGGATCGATGGCGCTTCCATTCGCGCCAGCTGGTTGGTCTTACTCCATATTCCCACGCTATCCCGATAACTATCGGTCGGACTAGAAACTGTTTACCATGGCATAAAATTGCTACAACATCAAATCTTCTATCAAATCAAACTCGGGCCTAGACTTAGACCTGGAGAGATGTGCTTCTCTGGCACTGAGATAAAAGCCAGTGGACTAGAACTGCGTGATCAAATTGTAATATAACTCGCGAAAGAACAAAGCCTGAGTCTAGTCAAATCAAAAGGTACGGTACAAAAGAGCGAACAGATCAATAGAAGAATTTGAATCATTCCAAGAAGCGCTCATCATTTGTTATTCAGAATGTAGTACATTTACTTGAACTTCAGCCCTCTTACTCTTGATCTATCATCAAGAAATTACTTCTTGGCATCGGACTTCATACCTGCCTGAATCCATTCTCTATTTTTCTCTGTCGCAGCCTTCATTTTTGCCTCACGATCAGGGTCGTTCTTCAAAGCTCCGATATTGTGTGGATCTGGCACATGACGACCCTTTTCAACTGCAGGTCTCTTTTCCATTCTTTCATCCCATGCCTTTAGAGCTGGGAATTCCTCAATATCAACTCCACAGTAAAAGGCAGCAGTTACCCAACCCCAGTGAGCAATATCAGCGATTGTACATCTGTCACCAACCACTAAAGCGTGTTGTTAGTGATGTCTCTTGAACTGAATAGGGGTGTATGGCAGTGCCCCCAGCAATATTGAACAACCAAGTTGCAAGATATGCACAAGGTAGCTGATCACAAAGTAAGGATTGAGGAGTCAATTATACTTACAATAACCAGAGGTTGACTTTTCTAGATGGGTATTGAGAACAGAATACAAGCGCCTGGTCTCATTTGTATAACGATTGATACCATACTCAATCCTCTCCGGGGCATATTTTGAGAAGTGATTGGCTTGACCTTGCATGGGGCCTACACCCGCATTAAGGAAGAAGAGCTAGTTATCGTGTCAGTTTGTTTTGTTTTTGAGATCTAGAAAATCAAATGACCTACCCAGTTGTTGACTTCATAGTACTCTCTTGTACCCTTTGGGTATGAGATCTTATGCTCGGTATCATATCTTTCGACGAGGTATTGTTGAATGCTACCACTTTCGAACAGATTAATCTTCTTTCCATCCGTGAATGTATCGGTCAAAGCAGGAATTCGACCATTAGGATTTATCTCAAGAAACCATGGCTCTTTTTGGGTGTTCTTGGAGATATCAATCTTGTGTACCTCGTAGGAGAGACCAAGTTCCTCCAAAGTGATAGAGATCTTGATTCCATTAGGAGTTTGGGTTGTGTAGAGATGAATGTCTGATTGGGTAGCCATTTTGGGAGTGATATGAGAATGTAACTGTGTAAGACGATCGTTCATAGATATGAAATTGAAATGGGAATGAGTGAGATATATAAAGAATTCTTGGATTTTTGATTTGTAATGTATCTACATTTGAATGTCACATATGTGTAACTTCCCTCCGCTTTACCCCACCTACGTATGGTGGCAGGTACCTTACGATGATGTGATCTACGGAATTAAATGTTGATACTGCTGATCCATTTTATCTTACCAAGCTAAAATTGAAAAAACGGCTGTTAGGAGGAGGCTTGGCGGAAAATGCCGAACGTGGTATTTTTTCAACAACACATGACTATTTGGCAGAAAAAGTTCCCTTGTATGATGTATAACGTGACCAAAAACAATAAAGAAGTCCTCCTGCTGCCATCTTGGTCGTCATATGAACACGACAGTCTTTAGACAGGACAAACATGATAGTCTTTTGTTGAAGAATATCTCATATCACGTGAAAGCTGTACTAAACCCAATCAACACTAGCTCGACCGCTAAAGTGCTTACTCGGTAGATTCCAGACTTAGGTGCAATACAATCTTTCTTCTACGAGTATTCTTTTGTAAATCCTACAACAATATCAAAATCAACAACCATCGATAATTAATACACTCGCCAGAACATCATGGCGTGGAGACAACAAGGAAGCACTGGATCGAACAACATTCCTTTGGGAAACCGACGACGCTTCCCTGGCGATGGCGGATCTGCTCAAGAGGAAAGCTATAGCCCAGCTCCATCTTCCAATAATTATTCTTCCAACAATCACCAAGATTCAGGCATCAAGCGTGGAAGAAGTCCAACTGTAAAGTGTAGGTTTACCCTATCTAATATCGCAAACAATCAGTCTTAACATTTTCTAGCCGAAGAACCTGCAGGCGATGGATCTCGACGTCGCAAGAAGAGAAATCGTTGGGGTGATGCTACGGAGAATAAGGCTGCAGGTCTCATGGGACTGCCAACTGCAATCATGGCGAATATGACAAGTGAACAACTTGAAGCTTATACCTTACATTTCCGTATCGACGAAATTACACAAAAATTGAGAATTGATGATGTTGTTCCAGCGGATGGCGACAGGTAAGGAAGCTCTTTCTATGTGTGCTTAACAATAACTAATTATTTTTTCTGCAGATCTCCTTCGCCCGCCCCTCAATACGATAACTTTGGTCGCCGTGTCAACACTCGAGAATACAGATACAGAAAGAGGCTCGAAGATGAGCGACACAAATTGATTGATAAGGCTATGAAAGTTATTCCTAACTATCATCCACCACAAGACTATCGCCGTCCTACTAAGACTCAAGAGAAAGTCTATGTGCCAGTCAATGACTACCCAGAAATTAACTTCAGTATGATTGCTAACCCTCTAACCTTTCTAACCTTATTCTCCCTTCCATATCCGTTTTCATTTATCGTGTGACAGTAGATGCAGCATTTGGAAGACAAATGCATGGCACCGTCATCACTAACTTGTCGTACTCACTACCATTTTGCTCAAAGCTTTTGATCCTATACTAACACTTAGCTTGCGCTCTACTAAAGTTGGTTTACTTATCGGTCCTCGTGGCAATACATTAAAGAAAATGGAGACAGAATCTCAAGCTAAAATTGCTATCCGTGGAAAAGGATCCGTCAAGGAAGGAAAGGGTCGTTCCGATGCAGCCCACACCAGCAACCAGGAGGAGGATCTTCATTGTTTGATCATGGCAGATACCGAAGAGAAGGTCGAAAAGGCAAAGAAGTTGATTCACAACATCATTGAAACTGTAAGTCTTCGATACTCTCCCCTGCTATCCTCTTTCGATACTAATTTACAACAGGCCGCCTCTATTCCAGAAGGTCAAAACGAGCTTAAGCGTAATCAACTCCGTGAACTCGCTGCTCTCAACGGTACGCTTCGTGATGATGAGAATCAAGCTTGTCAAAACTGTGGTGAAATTGGCCACAGAAAATACGATTGTCCTCAACAACGCAACTTCACTGCCAACATTATCTGTCGCGTTTGTGGTAATGCTGGACATATGGCTAGAGATTGTCCAGATAGACCTCGTGGTGCCAATTGGCGTAATGATGGTCCTGCAGGTCCAAATGCTGTACCAGGTCAAGCTCGTATTGGCGCAGGCGATGCTGTTGACCGCGAATATGAGGTAAGCATAAACTCAATCTTGACTTCTATAGTATTAGGTATTAACAACTTTGTCTTAGCAACTTATGCAAGAACTTTCTGGTGGTGCTCCAGCTGCTACAGATGCTCCTCGTCGTATCGAATCTGGTCCATCAGGTTATGACCAAGGTCCACCAAAGGATCAAGAAGATGTCAAACCATGGCAACGAGGTCCATCAAACGCTCCTGCTCCATGGCAAAGAGGAAACGATGGACGTGATGGACGTGATAACCGCGATCCTCGTGATTCTCGCGACTCTGCGCCTTCTGGTCCTGCTCCATGGGCGAGACGAGGTGATGACAGAGATAGAGGAGGCTACCAAAATGGTGGATACAATGCTCCACCATCTGCTCCTTGGGCAAAGCAATCGCAAGCTCCAGCTGCACCAACTGGTCCTGCTGCTTATCCTGGTCAAAACGGTTATGCCCCTGGATATGGTAGTTATCCTCCTCAACAACCACCAATGGGTGCTCCTCCTGGTCTCAGTAGTATGCCAGGACCCCCAGGCCTTAGCACTGCTAGCATCAATGCTCTTCTTCAACAATATGCCAATGCTCCTCCTCCACCTCCTCCATCAAATTCTGCTCCTCCACCTCCTCCGCCTGGAAGTGCTCCTCCTCCACCACCACCAAGCGATCAGCCACCACCACCACCTCCTCCAGGAAACTAACCGTCGTCTTCTCACGTAATCAAGAAGACTACTTTCAATTATTTTTCAGCCGGCGTGCAAAAACAAACAATCACTACGCCAGGTTTGAAGCCCATTCAGGAAGGATACTAACCTAGGGATTTCTTTATCCATACACACAAGGTTTCTTTGTGTTGACAAAGACAATGTTTATTATTGGGCCGATTTTTTCGAGTCCATTTATTTTAATTTTTTCTTTTGATTAGTGCCTTGCTGCTAGTGTAACCATAGGAAATAAATTATTTATGAATATCTTTGGCTATTATCAATGTGTACGATGTGATGTAATTTCTTTCAAATTATATCTCGAGTGAACGACCACCTACTTCGTAATCCTCTAGTGTTATGGGTTTTTATGTTGCTAAGTTCATCCACCTGTGGAGTCTTTGTAGTCCGATTCTGCAAAGCCACAACTCAACTTCTCAACTATCCCAAGAGGTAAGATCTTTTGATTCCATCAGACTTTGTTTGCAAATTCATTTGGGCAAAACCTGCTTTTCACAGACCCTTTCCCCCCTTCTTTCCACCTTGTGAGCCGCTAACCCCAAGACTGTTTTTACTCGAGGATTTCGCTATCGCATCAGCTGTCGCGTCATTCATTGCGCGGTATCCATCATGCAAAATTGGTTACCTGACAGCTTTGTTCTCTCCCAATACTCCTATCCAAAATCTTGAGGCGAACACTCCCACGCATGTTAAGGAAGCTGCGCGGAGACTTCTGGAAGGCTGCACAATTTTACTTCTTCATAAATTTCAAGTACAATTACAGACAAAAGCTCTCTCTTGCCTTTGTGAGGCTTGGGTTGTCAAGCTGGTTGTGTCTTGCGTCTTTCGAACAATTGGATTGATGTATCCTTGGTATTGGATTTGTAAGATCCAATGCACTTCCCCAGGTGGATGAAGCTATCATTCATTGAGTTCCATCTTACAAGTGAATGGAATTTTTGATTGAATGGAGATTCTGGCTGGATGTAGATTTGCTCTACTTCACAGAAGAATTTCATAGAGTGTTCAAAAATTGTAAAAGTGTACATTAAATTGTGTTCCTAAACTACTTACTATTTTGCATGGGAAGGAATCCTACACCAACAACGCCGCCAAAAGTACAAACTTAAGGACACCCAAATTACACAACAGATAACAAATTCAACCCTTCGATTTCTTAGCTCTCTTCACCTTACCTGACCGTGTACCAGAAAGTGGTGAAGCCCTCTTCAAACTCTTCTTTCCTTTAGTTGTATTCATTTCATCTCCAGCCGGCTCCAAATCCACAAAGTCATCCCAAAATTTATCCTCCTCCATTTCGTCACCCTCATCCTCCTGCTCAATCTCTGGCTCAACCACATATTTCTTTTCATTAAATGTAACCCTAGGTCTCGAAGCAGGCTTACTGCTTACAAAACTCGACTTCTGTGGTTGAGAACTATATCCCCCGATTTGATAATAGTTATCGGAATCACTGAAAGGGTCGACATCGTCGTCTGGCTTCAAGTCAGCGTCCGAACTACCTGGTGATTCTTCTTCCTCTTCCTCAAGTATAGGAGTCAACGCAGCCTGTTCGGCTAGTTTTTTGAGCTCGGCTTCTTTCTTCTTCTTCTGTGCAGGTGTTAACTTGGTGTCTGCTCGTGTTTCTCTACCTGTAGCTGGAGCCGGGGTAGGCGTCTTTTTTGCGCTGCTAGGTGGTGTTTTGGGTTTCTCAACTGGGTGGTTCACGCCATGGAACTTCTTTGCCATCTTTTCCTGATGCTTTCTATCGCTTTCCGCCTTCTTCCTTTTTCTCTCTTCCTTCCTTTCTTTCTTTTCCTTTTTCTTTCTCTTCTTTGCCTCCTCTTCCGTTTCATCCTTGTCATTATTACCCCCACTTACTGGAACTGCACTTGCCCCGGCTCCACCCCCTGGTGGTGGCGGTGGTGGTTGATTGTTATTGTGATCATGGTCATCTGGTTTACCTTCCTGATCTTTCTTGGCTTGTTCAAGGGCATCCTTCCTAGCTTGTTCCTCATCCTTCTTAGCTTGCGCAGCTTGCGCTTTCGCAAGAGCATCTGCGGCTTGCTGTGCTTCTCTTGCTGCAATATTTCTACGTTTGGTTGCTTGGGCTTGAAGAGAAATTCTTGTCTTGATACGTTTCATTCCAAGTTTAGGTCCCTCACCAGCCACTATATCATCATGTTAGTCATATAATATAAAGAGTTAAAGTAGAAGGGTAACGTACTTATATCGTGAGCAGTTTGAAGATCAGCCATCTTTTGTTTATTTGCGTCATTCTCTGCAATTGCTGCATCTCTTTGTAATTGAAGTGTTGCACCAGTTTCCTCACACGCTGCTAGTAAGGCTTCCAACTCAGCAATTCGAGCCTCGAGTTCTGCAACTCTCTGAGAATCATCATGGAAAACTTCTGGAGCACCTGGTTCTACCTCACTCTGTCGATCAATAAGTTCCTGTCTGTGTTTGCGACACTCTCTCAATTTGTTTTGAAGATCTGTACGTTGATCTTGAAGAGCTGCTAGAGTCCTCTTTGAAACATTAAGTTGGATTTCCATATTGAGATTCTCATTCTTGAGCTTCTTGAGATCTTCAGTTTGTCTTCTGAGCCTTTCGATATGTTGCTTGTTGATTTCTTCATTAGAATCATGAGATGTAACACTTGTAACATCTATATCCACATCAGCCGCAGCATCATCCAATTCCTTTTGATGTGCTTCAGCAGCTTTCTTTCGATCCTCTTCTGCTTTCTGTTCTCTTTCGACTCTTGCAGCTTGCAACTCTTCTTCGATTGCAGCATTCTCAACTTCAAGCTGAGCTATTCTTTCTCTAGCAGCAGCTCCTCCATCAGCGTGTTGATGAAGACCTGCATACTCTTGCAGTTGTCGAAGTTGATGTTGTCCTCTTCGCTGACAAGCATCAAGTTCCGCTTCTAGATTTGTAATGGTGATTTGATCATCATCATGATTTTTTCGACAATCGGCCAAATTCCTTCTCAATGTTCTTAGTCCTTGTGGTGAGATCCCATTAGCATTTAATCTAGCTTCATCAAGTCTTGCTTGAATATCTTTGATTTGTTGCTCATGTCTTTTGCTCGCATCAGAGATTTGTTCATCCAAAAGAGCAATTTTCATGTCCCTATTCTCAAGTTCATCGAGGGCCTTAGCAAGGGGTCCATTAGCAGCATTCTCATCTGGAATTCTTCCATGCAGTTCTGCGACCTGCTTTGTTAGAGCGTCGATTCGTTCTTGCATGGTTGTTCTAAGTCCAATGTTTACACTGTTTAAATTTGTGATTTGCGTTCGCAAATCAGCAATCGTTTTTCGGAGATTTGCAATGATTCCATCACTTTCTTCCTTTGCCGCAGTCCTTTGAGCCTCAGATTTTGCTATGAGTTCTTCGTGCTGCTTCTTCATCGCAACCACTCGAGCCTCGGCTCTTGCCAAGGCTTCTTCGCCCACTCTCTTTGCCTCATCTCGTTGATCCACACTCCATTCTAACATACCATGAAGTTCTTTCTCGGCCGCTAATCTTCGAGCCTCAGATCTTGCCAAGGCTGCATCAGTCTCTCTCTTTGCCGCAGCTCGTTCAGCTTGAGTTTGTAGTAAAGTTTGGTGTCTTTCTCTTATCGCTGCGGCTAATTGCTTCTTGATCTTTGCAGCCTCGGGATCAGCTGTCTTGGAAGCTTCCTCCAGTTGTTTCACAAGCTTGTCAATTTGGGCTTTGGCAGTCTTAGACTCTGTTTCCAATTGCAGCTTGAGACGAGCTATCTCTTGTCTCTGAGCTGCTTTCTCAGCTTTATCTTTTGGATCTTTTGGATCATCTGGATCAGGTGGATCATCGGGGTCATCGGGATCGACGTAATTATCTATAGATAGCTTGGCTAGCTCATTATCGATATAATGCTCGAGTGCGATGACCTTCTCTCTGAGATCTTGTTTTTCCTGTCGATTTTTGGTTATATCGTCATCGAAATTAATCATGACCGTCAAGGATTCAATCTTCGCGTCTCTTGTAGCAATATCTTCCTGGAGATCTTTGATAGTCTCTTGACAAAGGTGTATATTCTTTTCGTGAAGCATGTTTTGATCCATGAGATCTTTCAGCTGTTGTTCCAAATTTAACTTTTCTTCATTCGAAAAAACACCACCTCCGCTGGCTTCGATCTTTACTATCTTGGTCGCTTTCAGTTCGGCTGCCTTTAAAGCTGCGTTGAGTCGATCCTTCTCGATATTCATTGCTTTCAAGTCTGATTCGTATTTTTCAGCTTGCTCCCCCATTGCTTGTCGTTGTAATACTTGCTTTCTTACTTCTCTCTGTAGATCTGCAACAACCCTATCCTTTGTGGTTATAGAAGCATTTGCAGCCTCTATTTCAGCCCTGAGCTTCTTGTCCAATTCCTGCTTATTGTTGTCACTTGGATGAAGTATCACATTTCTCAAGCTATTCTCTAGCTCTTTGTTTCTAGCTTCTGATGCTTCTGCATTTTCATGATAGCTATCAAAATGTCTGCATAGTTCATCAAAAGCTTGATCGGATAGCAAAACTCCAGGGCTTGGATCATTCGAACTTGGTTTCAATCCTCTTGCTACTGCATCGATATATTCGGTCTGTTGACGACATTGTTTTGTAAGTTCCTCCAATTTAGCCCGACATTGTGTCAACTCTTTATCCAATCGTTCTATTTCTGCTTTTTCTCTTGCACAGTCTTGATCGGGTGGTCGAGTACCACGAGCCAAGAAGAAATCTCTCCTTTCTCTTTCCAACTTTTCCATTCTTTGAGAAACTTCCTTGAGAGCCTCTTGTGTTTTTATATACTCTTGTTGTACTCTTCGATCGTAACTAGAGCCCGCATTATTATTCCCTGACACATTTTTGGCGAGTTCTACCATTTCAATCACCTCCTGAACAAGTTTGCTGAATTGCTGAGGTGTGCTATGATTACGCCTTAAATTGATAACAGGCTCTTGAGTATCTGAATCATATTCCACATCCTCAGCTTCCCTTTGACTCTCTTCCTCTCCCAAAGCTTCACGAAGAACCCTCAAAGTCGTAGTGATAGCCGCATGCCAATCCGCAACCGCTGTTCGGAATATGGCCGGATCCATATCCTGATCCGGAGTATCCTTTTGAGTAGTGAAATAATACTGCGTCGCTCTTCGAAACTCCAAAATGTATTGCTCGGAACGATTTCGTAATCCCCGCCACACTCGACCTTTAGCTCGGTATGACATTGCTTGTTGATGTCCTGCCACAATCATCTCCCTCATCTTGATGCATTGATTGCTTATGAATTGTATACCGGCATCATCAATTACTCGACCGTGTTCGTTTATGGCATCCACAATAACTTTCAATATGGCTGCCCATTCATCTCTTTTCATATCCAATGAAACTAGACTTCCTTGGCGTAGACCACCGGCAACTGGAATTTCCTGCTCCTTGCGTGCTAGAATATCTTCTGTTTTCAACCTTTTCTCTTGCTCCTCCTGCCAAAAGGAATAATCTGGGTCGGTATTATCAGCCATCTTGAAGAGCTGTCAGCTTGATAGCTAGCTGTATCTGTGTAAGATTGATTTTAATCAATTATTGTTGAATTGGTTGGTAAAGTATACCAGCGACCCATGAATGTACGGAATATTCACAGATAGCACAAAATAATAGAAGCTACTTATCGAATCCTATTTTCCTTTGTGATTCTCCTATTCTCAAACCTTGATGCAGCTGGTTTTTGAGAAGACGGAATATCTTTGTTTTTCTTTGTTATGACAAGATCTCTTTGAAGTCGCAATACATTCTTCTTCAAGAAACACAATTGATCTTTTGATGGAAATCGTTCTAGGAATTGGGAAAATTTAATGCTTGAATGGATTGAAAGGAATTCATACTGGGGCGTCTCTATGTTGATGAAAACGGCGAAAGAGGAGAATTTGTTTAATGGTAGTCGGTATGATCATAGTACTGTTGGAGGTGTGGATTGATAGTTATTGAAATTTATGGCCAAGAAATTTGATTGAATCCAAGTAATCCTAATTGGTTACTTATTTGGTATATTAATTCCCATCAGATAATGCAGAAAGAAATCGAAATGATTATCTCAATTCAGAATTTTACACAACACCAGATAGGGGTACTTGACAAAATGATTAATCGCCCCAATAAATTTACCAGAACAAGGAGTTCTTTACACCCGAACTGTAATCCAAAACTAAATATCAAATCAGATACCAGAAAATGCCTTCCAAAATCAATGACCTCATGGTCCTCAAGCTTTCAAAGCTTTCAAAGATCAAGCCATAATTAACCTCTCGACTCCGAAACCGCGTGATTGTCCCATCTCCTATTTAACCGAATGAAAAATCTTGGAGTACAAGTTACACGAACTCGAGTATACTCCATCCATACAGACGACCTTTACACAAATTTCTGATGTTTTCAAAACGTGTGAGGAGATGCGCATTCTCAAGGTTTATGCAGCATTCTCAAGGTTTATGCAGCATTCTCAAGGTTTATGCAGCATTTGTATAATGAATGAGAGCGAAGCTGTATTCCTCTGTGAGTCGATACATCTCAATCTTTCTTATTGATCACAGAAGCTTCCCATGGTATCGAATTGAAGTCAGAAAAAATCACTGTATTTCTAACCACATTCGAGAAAATTCCGGTTTGAAATTGATATCGGAATTTCCTGAAACTGCAGTATATCTCTAGTGTGTGCTATAACTCCAAGCAGAACGAGATTGAATTTTCTGACGTCCTGCAACCCGATGATTGAAACCCTAGAAAAATGTTGAAAGAGATCATGGAAGATTCACGGGATATTGAGTGATGGGATGAAGTCACTGAATGAAGTACATGTGCGATGGGGAATTTATCTTTCAGGACCATCAATGGGCGCATGAATTGACGGGACACTTTCCTAACTTTTGATGTTTTTAGTAAATTCGTTCTTTGATTGTTTGATATCAGAATGTATATTTGGATTGTTCTATTTCTCATCAATAATTATAACAATGCCCAATTTGAATGATTCAATATATCAAGAGATATTCACAAGTCCAATTTTGCAGTGTCCCATTAGTCCGTACACCCACTGATGATCTCTCAACTAATCTCCGATATACCTACAAACAACAAAACTACAAAACACCTCTTCTCCCATCTACAACAAATATCCTCATTCTCTCCCCTCCCAAACCCTCTCCAAAGCCCTCAAGTACCTCTCCCTATTCCCCTCCCCCACCAAATGTCCACAATGTGCCGTCTCCCCAAACCTCACTTTCCTCACCCCATCCATCCCTCCAAATCCCCTCCTCCCCGCCTCCTCCACATGCTCTTCCACATCCTCCCACCTCACCATCCTATCCCCCTTACTAAAAACATACAATCTCCTCGCTTCCCTCCCAAAAATCTCCTCATCATTAAGATCCCTTCTAATCCTTTCTATCAAATCTACTCTCCCAAACACCCCCCATAAAATTTTATACGCCCCAAAAAGCACATACAAAAAACTCATACATAGAAAATGCACGATCCAGAATCTCGGAAACCCCAGCGAGAATGCAGAAACAGTAGCTCTGTATCTGAATTTTCCCGGGGAAGAATCTAGGATCAGAGAAGCGAGTGGAAGAGATCTCCCTAGCTTCCGATGGAATTCGCGCGCGAGAAACGAGAGTGTGAATGCCCCACCGTTGGAGAAGGAATGAGCGAGGATTTTGGAGTTGGCGGGGAGCTTGGAGAGGATATTGAGAGCGGGGGTGAGACGAGAGAGGGAGTTAGCGGAAGAGGAGAAGATGTGGGGAGTGGAGGTTGTGAGAAGGAGAATGGGGGTATGTGGATGGAGAGTGTGGTAGAGAGTTATGTATTTGGAGATATGTTTTGGGGAGGCATTGAGCCAGGAGGTGAGCAAGATGAGGTCGGGAGATTTTGAGAAGGATTTGGATTTGGGGGGAATGGAAGAAGACGAGGATGAAGTCGTGGATTCGGAGGGGTCGTGGATGTAGATACAGGGAGAGAGACGTGTGAAGTCGGATAGGGTTATCATGATGATGGTAATTAGGATGGAAGATTCAAAATCTGAATCTGAATCATGAAGAATTCTGGATTGAAAGGAATTATGCAAATGATTAGTTTCATCCCATGTTTATATGGATAGCCAGCCCTCTAGGATTATCTTTCTTGGCTCAACAGTTTTGTAATGTTGCTAGGAAGTCTCCCATTCTAAACATAAGCGTGGAGCGGAGACGTGGAGCGGAGACGGAACGCGGGGTTTGATATCCTTCCGAATATGAGGTTATCACTTGTCACGACCTAGCCAATGGGAATGTCATTATAACTGTTAGAAATATAAAGATTGAAAATAATATCAACAATATTGTGACTGTTGAAATATATATCTATTAGAATACTTAATTCTCTGCTCATAATTCCAATAATCACCCAATCCAAGTTCAACATTGTAATTCCACCATCTACCACCTCCTACCACCATCTATACCATACCAATACTTCAATTAACCACATCACCACTTAACACCTTATCCTCTCCATCTCCAATCATCACTCTTTGTTGTAATTCAAATCCAATTCCACAAACTTCTTTCCTTCTCCTAGCAAACATTCCATATAAACCCAACCAAATGGTTCTATCCCTACAATCTGTCGCTCCAAACCATTCACTCGCACCACAATCCGGCATATATCTATTCAATTCTTCTTTCGTCGCTTGAATCCAAGGTTTTGGTATTGGCCAATCTGAAAAATGCATATATTTCGCTTCTGCCAAAGCCTTTTCCGCGTCCCAAGTATCTTTCAAATTGCCCAAATATTCTTGATGTGATTTGCGACGGAGTTCTCCCGAGAGAAGATTATAAGGACGAGATGGAATCGCTAATATATTAGGTGAAAATATTGTATTCAATATATCCATATCGTTCTCATTCGGTCCCGCATGTTGTACTGCTGATTCGATTCGTTGGAAGAGGTTGGTGGAAGGATGTAATAATAACAAATGAGAGGAATATGCCCAATCGGTAGGTGGACCGAAATAAGTATATGGCATAGCGACTGGAGCAGATGGTAATAGAAATAATTCATCCATATTCCGAATATAATTCGCATCCGAATCGAGATGTAAAACTCGATCATATTGCGTGAGGTTGAATGCGAGAAGTTTGGTATATGAACCTGCCCATGTTGTCTGTTCCGTATGATTCTGATGTAGAACATCCACCGGTTGTAATTTGACGTAATAATCGGTTTGTGCTTGCTTTAATAATCTGGCAATGGGTGTGAGCGGTTTGGAAGGAAGATTCGTATCGATTTCTTCAACATTCCAATGGGATGGATATAACATTAATCGTTGAGCACGACTACCGATTGTTTCGACTTGCGACCAGAGCATGAGAGCACTACACAGATATTCAGGTGAAGTAACATATTGAACATATGCGAATTTGAACCAGTCAATCGCAGAATCCTCAACTGTAGTTACTGGACCTGGCATTGGAGGAAATACATCGCCATCATGATTGTGAAGGAAGACATATCGAACGACTAAAAATATGAGTAGAAATATGGACGACAATTGAAAAGTAGTTGAAGATATTAAAACTCGTAATCGACGAGTATAAAAGCGAAAGCCTGCCATACAGACATTTGAATATGAAAGAAGGATAACAACATCAACATCTCCATTCTTGAGATTTTTCCTTTTCTTCCCAATTAATACCTACTCGAGCTACTTACTTGAATATTATTGATTGTTACGGCTAAGTTGTCCGATATCATAAACACCAAGACGCTAAAAACATGAGAATGTAAGGTTATTTCTTGGCCCCTGAGGTTAAATAGTGTGATATCTCACCGCTTTGAATCGATTATTGAGGATTTATACAACCAAGATGATCAATGAGATCTCAATTTGGATGAAGGAACGAACTAAATTGATTAAAAATTGACTGATAAAGTTCTTTTCGAGGGAAAAATGATTATCATATGGGGGCAAGCCCCCAAACCCCCATATCCTCGCTGCGCTCGAGGTTAGGAAATTGAAATATAAATGTCAGGGTAAATGGTGGTGTATGATATGCCGAGCGGAGTGCCCCAAGTGGGATGGATGTGGCAGAATAAAGACAACGAGATCCATTGGACCATACATATTGACCCCTTTCGCACTCAAGGAATTGCGATTTGTCAATGAGCCAATCTATGAACCAGTCTTCGGAAATCGGCACAATCAAGTCTTGACCATGATAATAGTTTTGTCATAAGGCTCGTAGACTATGATGCTATTCACAAAGTTGCTGCCAACTCCAAAGGCAACTCCCATATGGGTTGGATACACATCTCAGGACTTCTTGGTATGAAATCCTCAAGTGAGCCTTTCTATTATTCCATAGTGTTGAGGTACTGAACGAATATCCCTGTTTACACATGTTCTCTACTTATCGTATTCTTATCATCTTGGCTATCAAATTCCATGATACCACCAATCCCAATTCTCAACCTCATTCATCTCAGTTCCAAGAAATGCAATACTCGATACCAGATCAAACTCCAAAATTTGGTTCCTGATCTGACAAGTCTCCCATCAGAGCTTCGAATTTATTTTGGACAAATGCTTCACATCTGTGTTGTTCACGGAGATGGAATAGCAAGCCTCCTTCTTTGAGAAGGAAAATGTACAACGAAACTCTTCATTATATCATAAAGCTTTGGAAACTCTCTATCTTGAAGCATTTCCGAACTCTTAGTTGACCATACAGTTCACTGCATGATTACTGTTGCACACAATTATCTCATTGAGAGTAGAGCCGAAGTATGCGTGAACCCCCTTTAGACTTCTCCTACCATTCTTGCGAGTATCGTAAATTCTCACATGTACGGCTTCAAAAGCTTCTTCACTATTATACCAAACAATCTTAGCTAAATGGGGCACCCCAAGAATGCCTACATTGCCAATATTACTATTTACATATGGAGCAAAATATCCAATATTGCCCGCCTCCAATATTTCCAAACCTAAGCCTGGTCTTGAAAACTAAGACAGCTAGATGTTGTTCCTTTCGTCAAAAAACATATCCTTCAATTTCCGCTACATGCCCTGATTCTCACTCTCATCCAAGATACTTACGAACCACCTCTCGTCATTAGTGTGAATACCCCAGTCAAACTGTCGTTCACTCCTCCAACCACAATAGATACCTGCACATCTGTCAATACATTGCCATTGCCATTACCAGTAATAATGATGAGTTACTATATTGCAGCCATCTATCACAATATATTCATTGCTTCAGCTTTATTCTCATCTTCAGTCAAGAAGATAGAGCCGCCGTTTCTTCTTCGGAACATACTTTCTTTACCCAAAATATCCGAATTCAACTAGACTCATTAATTAGTGAAGCAAACGTATACTCTTCTATCAATGTCAATTTACCATCCTTCTTTAGAATGTCACAAGAAAAATCCAGATATTAGCCTGTTTGGGAGTCTAGGTTTGAGCCTACATAATTTCTAACTCCTCAATCTTCGCTCTGTACCCCTCACCCCTCTCAAACTCCGCATTCCCCGCCCTCATTCTCACAGCCATCAAGTACCTAAATACCCATAGTCTCATCTCAAGATATTAGAATAATATTCCCGAATATTCTTATTCATATAATCTCCAGATGACCGACCCAATGACTTCCAACTCCCCCCTTCCCTTCCCATCCCCCCAAAATCCCCCATCAACAAATCATCTTCCCCCACAAAAAACCCTTCCATCAACAAATTTCCCTCCCTCTCATTCTCCCTCTTTACCTCCCCAAAAATCCCCCCCCCCCCCCCAAAAAAACAATCTCACTCCCTCGCGTGGGGTCGAACCACGAACCTCTCGATACCATTTCGATTTCCATATCCTAACAGTCGAACGCGCTAGCCAATTGCGCCACGAGGGATATTTTATTTTCTGAATGAATCAATTTGTGGTGATTGATGGGGCGGGGCGGGAGTTGTGCGGATATATTGTGCTGTGTTGTGTGGATAGGATATCTAGGTAGGATGGATGGATAGGATAGATATAGATGGAAGGAAATTATTATTATTATTATTATTATTATTCTTTGTGTGATGTGGTGGGGCGGAGTGGAGTGGAGGGGAGAGTGGAGTGGAGTGGAGTGAGATGAAATGA
This sequence comes from Botrytis deweyae, assembly GCF_014898535.1. Lineage (NCBI taxonomy): Eukaryota > Fungi > Ascomycota > Leotiomycetes > Helotiales > Sclerotiniaceae > Botrytis > Botrytis deweyae. The sequence goes on from NW_024066210.1 coordinate 315,112, forward strand.
AATTCCGGCCAGGAAGTCAGGGAATGAATTATAACTTATAAGTGAGGGAAATATCGTCTTACAAGGAGAAAAAGAAAGAGAACTACGAGGAGAGGTAGGAACCTAGATAATGATGACATCTATATTTCCAACGACCACCTACCTACGAAGTACCTAGGTACCTAGATAAATAATATACCAATAAATTACCATACAATACACTATAATCTCATACCTAGATGTAATATACAATATACAAATATACAAATACCTAAACAATAAAAGATACAATAAAAGATACGAGATATATGCTAGGAAAAATATTAAACAATATTTTCTTTCCTCAATCAAGTTCTTTCTTCCTACTAAATTTCTCATTCTTCATTCATTCTCATAATTTCATTCTTTTCTCTGTTCTCTGTTCTCTGTTCTCTGAATTTCGATTCTCCTTCCCTTCCCTTTCTATTCCCAACCATCTAATCATACAAAGCCCGCCTTGCTCCCATCACAAACCCGTTTGTGCAATCCACTAACTATCATCGATTATCAGAAAACAAAAGAGATATCAAAAAAGTCGAAAAACAAAAGAAATAAACGCCCCTTCTCATATACTAATATACTAATATACTTAATAAGCCTGTCCCGTTTCAGAAAAGAATTGGCTTCCCTCATCTTTGTCCCTCCGCTCCTCATCCTACTTCAATACTAACATCCCGAGCCCACCCCCAAATATTTCACTACCACCCACCCCACTATCTCCCAACTATTTCATAGTTTTCAAGAATCCTTCTAAATCGAAACTTTCCTCATACTCCTTTCCATCCCACAATTCTCCCAAATCATCCAACCAACCTTTCTTTCCTTTCTCCCTTACTTCTCCAGTTGCATCAACCATATCTTCTTCTCGTTCTGTTTGAACACTACTATCTGCTGCTAATGGAACTTCCGATGTATCACCTAGATTAAAGAGGTCGAGGATTTGATCCGTTTCCATAGTTCCCAGACCCGCATTTTGTTGATTGACTACTGTGGATGCTACGTCGATTTTGAATCTTTGAAGACTATTTTGAATAAATTAGTATTTGATTTGTGAAATATTTGTGAGAGAAAAGAGTGGAATAACAGGAAAAATATAAACAGGAATTATAACGAACCTCAAAATCTTTTCCTCCAAAGTACCCCTAGTAATCAATCGATAAACATTAACCACCTTCTTTTGACCAATTCTATGAGCTCTGTCCATAGCTTGTAAATCTTTTTGAGGATTCCAATCATGTTCCACAAAAATAACCGTATCAGCACCCGTCAAATTAAGTCCCAAACCTCCTACACTAGTTGTAAGAAGTAAGACATCATATGAAGGATCGGAATTAAATTTGTTGACGATATCTTGACGTTTATTAGCATCAACTGATCCATCCATACGTAAGAATTGTACTGAAGGTAACATCTTCTTAAGAACATCATTTTGAACCATATCTAACATTTCCTTCATTTGACAGAAGATTAAAGCTCGATGAGGTGAGACAAAAGAAGTTTCGGTAGTAATTTCATTTTCGGAGGAAGGTTCTGTACCAATACCACAATCAACAAGTAAATCTCGCAAGGCCGTTAATTTTGGTGCGTGAATAGGATCTCGAAGACTAGTTCCTTGTTTGGCAAGAAGTCGTTGAGTATCTTCATATTGTTTATGACCTTCCTTCATAACAAGTGCAGGAGAATTGCAAAGTTTGCGCATATATTGTAGAGCTTGGAAAATATGTTGTTTTGCTTCTTTGTCACCAGATGATGCCTTTTCAGCAAGAGTTTTTCCTTCTTTCTTGGTGAAATCCTCGAAGAGTTTCTTCTGTAAATCACTAAGATCACAGTAGTAATTTTGTAAGATTTTGGGTGGTAAATCATCCAAAACTTCTTCTTTAAGACGACGTAGGAGGAATGGTAGAACTTGTTTATGTAAAGCTTCAATAGCAAGAGCACCAGCTTCTTGCTCTTTTGAAGAAGATTTACTATAACGACTCGCGGCAATTGGTTTGGCGAAACGATCCAGGAAAACCTTCTCAGCTCCAAGGAAACCTGGCATGAGGAAATCGAAGAGAGACCAAAGTTCCAGTACATTGTTTTGAATTGGTGTACCTGAAAGGATGAGTCGATGATTGCTAAGAAGACGTTTGACGGCAACAGTAGTTTTAGCTCGAGGATTTTTAATCAAATGACCTTCATCTAAAACACAATAATTCCAATTGAGTGGTGATAAAACATCAATGTCATTACGACAAATTTCGTATGATGTAATGACGATGTCAGTTTGACCAAGTTGTTCTCTAAAACGAGCTCGATCAAGTGGAGGTCCAACATAAGCTGTACATGTTAGGAAAGGAGCATATGCTTTAATCTCTTGTTGCCAATGACCGGAAAGAGTAGGAGGACATATGATGAGAGATGGCATTCTTCTGGATTCGGGAGCTCCAGTTTTTGCAAATTCCTCAGCTCTAAGATGATGATCACTTGCGACAATACATAATGTTTGTAATGTTTTGCCAAGACCCATGTCATCACAAAGAATTCCATGAAGATGATATTTGTTCAAAAAGTTGAGCCAATTAACACCTTCTTGTTGGTAAGAACGAAGTTCCGCTTTGATGGCGACCGGAATTTTAAATTCCTCAACTTTATGAGGATCCAAAAGTTGACCAATAAAGGTACGTTCACGATCTCTACCTTGTAATAATTCTTGTGATAAACCAGGAGGATCTGGAATACCTGCTTCAAGTGGAACAAGTTTAACCAGAGTAGCGAAAGAAGTTGTAGCAAGTACTCGTACATCAGTATCTGAATCACTCATTCGTCCAAGAACAGGAACGATGAGGAAAATAACATATGGTAATATACTATCACCCATGACAGCAATAAGATGATAAATTGATTCAATGACACCTTGACGGAAGTTGAGGTCGAGTGGATTGCTGATAGAAGGTAAAACTTTCTCCACAAGTAAGGTCATAGCTTCTACAGTGATAACACTGCAAACCGTTGCAAGGCATTTAGCTGCCATATAACGGAATACTGATAATTCCGAGTGAAGAGCTGTAACGACAAGAGGAAGTAATTCCATGATAAAAGGATATAATGATTTATCCAACGTGGGTGTCAAGGCACGAATTACAGACATGCCATCAATAGCTTCTTGTCCAAAGGGTTGTGCAGGATCTATGCAGTCTCGTGGAAGAGTACCACCAAATGCATGTCTTAGTGGTTGTTCCATTAGACTTTTAAGTGTAGGGACCTTGTTTAATAATTCTGATCCGAATATTGTCGAAAGTTGTTCCAAGGCTTCCTTGGCACCTCTTCTGGTTATTCTCGCTTCTTTGGCTTCTCGTGCAAATTTTGCTGCATCTGGATGATCTTTACGATCTTCTTCTTTCCGTAATGATAGAATGGCCGTTGTGAGAGGAGCATTTGGAGCGAATTCTGGTGTCTCTGAAGTTTCCATACACATAAATTTAACCAGATTTGATACAACCTTTTGTGCCGGTCCAGTACGACCACCTTCTGCAAATATTTCGATAAGTCGAGCGATAGAGAAAGCAGACCGTTGTTGTAATTCCAAAGTTTCCTCTTTCTTGACACTGTCCATCATAGATTTGATGATATGAGATGGCTTCTTAGGTGAAACCTTCATAGCGACCAAAGCACTTGCAGCAGCAGCCTTGATACGGGTATCTCTCAACTCTTTGATGCTCTTTGCGTTATTGATGACTTCGGTTACATTTTCGCGTGCTTCAGTAAGGGCTTGAGTTGCTATCATCCGTTGACCAGGAGAAAGCATTTTCTTTAATCGATCGAAATCCTCGGAAACACATTTATTAGCAGTCACAATGGAGAAAGCATCTGGTCCAGCTTCAGCTTCACCAGCTACGACAACCGCAAGTACAGGTAAACGTCCTTGGGAAACTTTGCCAACATCGCGAAAGGTATTGAAGAGTTGTGAACATTGGGTTCGAACCAAATGTGTGTAGCTGACTAAATCTCTATATGTGAGAGGGCGCTCATTTTCGAGAATCTTTGTAAGAGCTGGTTCAAAACGTAAAGCATGAGTCTTTGAGATACAATTTTTGGCGTATTCGTCGATGATGATAGAAGCCGTTAATTGGGTAGAAGAGAATGCCGAAGACATTCCTGGGGTGATACTAGCATCATATGCATCGAGAGCAGGAGCTGGTACGAGAGACATAATAAGACCCATGGCTTTTGCGGCTGATGCACGAGATCTAATCAAAATATCCATACCCACCAGATCCACATCACCTTGCATCATGGGACCATCGACGTCATGTGATGATGATGTAGGAGTAGGTTCAACAACCTTTGCAGCCTTTCGACGCTTTTTCGTTGGAGGTTCAGGACCAGAAGGTGTGCTTGGACGAGCGTTACTTGTAGGACCACTGGGTAAGTAAGAATTACCGGATGGTCTTTGGAAAAGTGTGGCGTTCATGGGTATTGGATGTCGAGATACACCAATAGGATGTAACGTAAGTTGCATAAGAGGATCGATATGTGGTGCAAATTCTGCAGATAAATGTTGTGGATCTCTCGCAAGGAAACGTACTAATGCTTTCCATACTTGAAGTGATAAATTCAAAGTATCTTGATTTCTCTCAACCAAAATGTTTTGATAGATCAATCGAAGAATTCTTCCATCCATCCAATCTCTAGTCCCTTCACCCTCAATGCCGACAAATGTCAACAAAGCTCGGAGGACTGCTGAGCGCACGGATGTGATGGTATGTCGAAGGAATGGATATAATCTTGGTACCAAAAGTCCAAAAGATTGTTCAGCATCTCGAGAGGCATTCTTTTTCATAGCCTCTAATACTTCAGGGAAACTGCAAAGTTTGGCCAACAAATCCATGATCTGTCCTGTACTAGCACTCAAATCATCACCAAGATTTGAGAGACATTCCCAAACAATATTGATGAGACCATCAAGTGCTTCAGGTCTCAAGTTGACAAACTCTTTGGCAATTGGAATAAGTGTTGCTGCACTGACAGAACGAACATCATCATCCCAATCACCTAAACCTTTCATCACAGCACGAATGACACCATCGATCAAATCGTTGTCTTTCAGTAACAAATCGTTTCGAACTGCCACCAAGTAACGAAGACCAATCATACCACCATGACAAATAGCCCAGCCTGGTTTATCCAGTTGAATGTCATTTTGCATAACGAGACGATACAAAATGTGATGAACGGAATAAACGACTGGAGGTGGAAGGTGAATGAGTAAAGCTCCCAGAGTTTGACCAATTGTTTCCCGAATAGGTGCAACAACTGTGTCTGAAACATAGTCCCCAAAACGATCCAAGATAAACACGCAACACAATCGACAAGCTAAGTCATCAAGCCAACGTTGATTGAGTAAGTTGTTTTCGCTACGAGTCTTTCCTAGCTGTCTTCCAGCGCCGGCTCCATGGACACGTATGATATCCCTCAAACCCATTGCAGCACCATGTCTAGTTTCCCATTGAGGATCGAATAAATCGACTACGAGGAATTCACAGAGACGTTCATAAGGCCACTCCGATCCTTCTTGCTCGCCCTCAGTCTCAAGTTCGGATTTGATTGGCATGATTGGGCCCTTGAATTCTGAAACGACTTTGGAATCCTCATCTATTTCAGCATTTCTTTCCGTTGAAAAGTAATCCGCCATAGGGTTCTTGGAATCTTCACCACTAGCATCCGGCATGGAAGTATCTGCATCATTCGAAGTATTGGTGCGTCGTACTGAAAGATCTACCAGCCTACTTTTGCTACCAGCAGTCATAGCTTCTCTTTTTCTCTTTCGCTTCAGTTGATTCAGTTGTCTCGCACTCAGTCCACTTTCTTCCGAGGGTGTAGATGTACCTTTGTTGTTTTCTTGTCGTGAGAAACCATTTGAATCCTCACGTGCCAGTGTGGAACTGGATCCGTTTTGGTTATTAGTTGGAGGTGCATATTCGAGTTCCTCTTCAGAGTATGGACCAAGAAGACCAAGTCGACCATCAAGGGTCTTCTTTTGATGAGCAAGACGTTGAGCGGGATCCAAAGAAGCTAGAGCCCAATCATGACCTCTATCGCCACCACGAACAAGTTCTTTCCCATACTTGAGAATCGATACAATATCGAGAGTATCGAGACTTAATTGTCCTTCGGCAAGTGGTGTAGGTTCTACGTCTTCTTCCTTTTTGATTCCGGATTCCTCGATTTTTGATTCATCTTTCGCCAAGTCATCCTCACCATTTGGGTCATATTTTTCTGCATTCTCAACAATTCCGGCTAATGCTTTTGAAGCAGCTGTTCGTGTGTCCCAAGTCTTATGACGAAGATACGGTACCACTCTTGTTAATAAATTGAAAAGTTCTTCGGGATGTGATTTCTGTACATCAGCCAATTGCTGAGCAGCAGTATTCCTAATTAATGGAGTGCTTCCCGTTTCCAGTAGCCTGAGTCAAAAGTCAGTATGAGGTAGGGGAAAGAGATGAGGCTCAAATGAAACTCGTTCAGAATATTCTCGAAATGAAGATCATTGATGATCATCTCATGTTACAAGAGATCTTCAATTATACAATTCCCGTAAAAATTCCACGGCATATTACAAGTTTCAAGGGTTTGATATTGTCTCAACCAAACATAGAAAAGATGGAGTGACCCAAAGAGAAGATACTCACGTGACAAGTCGATCCAATCTATTTCGACGTATCAGCATGTCAGCAAATCCATAATTAATTCCCGAAATGCAGCATTCAAATGCAACGCGGCCGCATTGATCACAGCTTAATATTGGGGGGGGGGGGGGGTGGAGGTGAAACATTACCTTGAAGCCATTTTCAATACGCGTGTGGTTCATTATCTGTATGAAGAGGATCAAAGGGAAAACGCCATATATGCCAAAAGATGAGTTTTTGTGAAAGTTCGTTAATCCATTCAACTTGGTTATCGTTTGGTATAGTCGTCGTCGTCGTGGCAAAAAAAAAAGTAAAAGTGTACCTTGGGTGATACTTGGAAGGATAATTGCCAGTATGCAATATCGAAGAAAAGTTTATTAGACGCGTAAATGCAATGAATTAATAAATAAGTAATCGCAAAGAGAACCCAAGAAATTTTGATGGTGTTGTGAGATATAAGTAAGGTTAAAGTTGATAGCGACGACGTGGTAGTAATTGTAACCTTTCAGCCTTGATCGCGAGGCGGGATATTTTTCAATTGGAGATTTAAATACGGGGGAAAGGTATTATTGTATTCTTTTCCCCTTTGAACTGAATGGCTGATTTGACTATGGTTGTTGGGTGTGTATGGTATGATTGATGCGGTTGGTGTGGTTGATGTGGTTGATGTGGTTGGTATGGTTGATATGTATGGATTGATATGTATGGTATGGTTGATACCGGTATGGTTGATTGATATATGTATGTAGTATGTACCGGTATGGTTTGGTATGGTTTGGTATAAAATTCGTTGGACTCGTTGATTGGTTGAATTTCCCCTTGAGTGGATTTTGGTGGTTTCTTATGGTAGCAACATGGTCGGTCGGGGAGTCGCCGTCCTTTATGGTCCTTAAGTATTCAGAAAATCCCAATAATTTTCTTAATTCGCTTAAAGGCTTAGCGCTGAACTTATCCCTGTTGCAGTTGCTTCAAGCCTTTCACTAAAATGGAGATCACGAATATGGCTGGGAAAGAGAAGAAAAAAAATTGAGGGAAGAGGGAAGAGGGAGGGGAGGAAGAGTGAGGAGTGAGGAGGGAGGAGGGAGGAGGGAGGAGGGAGGAGAGAAGAGCGAAGAGAGAAGAGAGAAGAGAGAAGAGAGAAGAAAGAAAAGAAAAAGGCAAGTGAAGTGTGATACTGGTATGAATGAAGTGATGGATGGATGAGTGATGAATGAGTAATCACAATTGGGTGAAAAATTAATAGAGAGAGCGAGAGTGAAGAAAACAATAAAAAGAACATCCATGATAGGAATAAGAAGAGTACCCAAGTAATATCTATTAGGTAGAGACCAACAATAAGAATGATCACAAGGGAAGGAATATAATATATATAAATATAACGTTATTATTACAACAATGATAAAATCTCTCAATCAACATCCAGTCAACTCTCATACATGAAGACATCGTAAGCAATAATATTTATGAATAACTTCACTTCAAATCGCAAATCACAATACATACATCCTCTTCTCTCCATTCAACCCGATATCCTCCAACTTTCCCATCTTCCTTCCGTCGGAAATTAAATTTGGAGATAATTTCATAGGTTGAGATTCCAAGCAAGTAGCCTTGATACAGATTACCGTATACCTTGACCATTGTGCTAGGTATCCAAGAGGGCATGTGCCTAAGAATCACAAAGTAAATCTACTCTAGAACATCATCGCCATCCAATGAAAGAGGACAGATGGTATTTGAATTTGGGATAGACTTCGCAACGGTCTTACAACAACGGTAACTCTGACAATGAAGCCTTATATCAGACGACGCGACGTGAATCAAAAGTATGTCGTATAGATAGGTAGGTTGATATATCATCACAAAGAAGAGACTTGATATGAAATCAATATCAATATCAACATCAATATCAGCATCAATACCAACATCGATATTAACATCAATATCATTATCAATATCAATATCATCATCAGCATCAACATCAATATCAAAATCAGTATCGATATTAACATCAATATCATCATCAATATCATCATCATCAGCAGCATCAATATCATCATCAATATCATCATCAATATCATCATCAATATCATCATCAATATCATCATCATCATCAGCATCAACATCAGCATCAACACCAGCATCAACATCAACACCAGCATCAACATCAACATCAACATCAGCATCATCAGCATCTACCTTCCATACCTTCCATACCATCCCACTCATCTCAGGCAAATAACCTGGGGAGAACATCAATTACCAATCCTACAAATAGACATCGGACTTCCGGTTTCATTGGAATGGAAACCCCATGTCGGTACAACCAATCACCTATGTACCTAACAGTCATCGCTTTATCACGATTCATCCACGTAATATCATTCAAAAGCCGAGTGAGTACTGCTTACGGCTTATGACTGAGTAGGTATTATAGATTGTATGCAAGGCACAATTGAAACATTGTACTACGACACTTAGGTATGGTTGGGTCGAGCAATTACCTATCTTGATGCAAATCTGTAACAGCTTATGGGAGAGGTGGGATGAAAAACAAGGCTGGCCGAGTTACATACTAAGGAGAGTCGGGCAATAATAGTCCAATCTGAAGATATATTGACGAGTCAGGCTGTAAGTTATCATTGATGAGATGGTGATATGTTATCGTAGATACCGTGATGCTGGAATAGGTCTAGAGTAGACTCTCTATATATATATATATAGATAATGTACTAGGTCGTAGTCGTAGTTGTCCATCGATCCTTCATAATTGAGACCGTTATGTTTCGATTCCTTGACGAAACTGGGGAATGTGTCAAATACCAAGATACATATAATTATGTATGTAGGTATTTATACATTTCTACCCAGTACCTATACCTACCTATATATCGATCTATATATCAAACTGTATATCAATCTATATATCGGTCTATATATACCTCTATAACACCCCTTCGTAAACTAACTTCTATCAGATATATCCTCCTCAATCATTCATCCCTTCCATTCATCCCTTCTCCTTCATTCAATCACTTGATAGTAATGACTTTGTTCACACGCTCTTGAATTTCATACCCACCAAAGCCAGATGATCTCCCTACCGTGAGACACGTTCTCTTCCCTTTTCAATTGGTCAAAATATATGGGCAGAACTAAAAGGCGGTGAATATACAACCAAAGCAATGGATAGGTAACATCAATGCCAGCCTGGATATGCCCCATCCATCATTCTCAAAACTCCATGCAATCAAAGTAACTTGGATTAGACATTGAACGTTGACCGTTAAATCTATTCATCCATCTTTCAATCAACTTTGGAGTATCTTGTAAAGCTTCTTTTTATATCTTTTTAATCACAAGAATCGATTTGCAAGTCTACACACTTCACTCAATGCGGTGATCACATCTAATTCTTAGCTACTCTACATCTGCCATCGTCTTGCTTTACACGTCTACCTCATAAATCATGGCATCTTACAATGTGCCAGCGACTGCCCCTCGACCGGCGGTTTATGGAGGACCTGTACCCATACCTGATCCTTCGGCACCCCCTGGAACTTTCGCACCCGGTACAAAAATCCAAGTCGGATCTCACAAGGTCGTTATTCAAAAGTACTTCTCGGAAGGGGGGTTCGCTCATGTCTACCTGGTGAAGATGCCAAAACCTATCGATGGGACAGATATTGCCGTGTTGAAAAGAGTCGCGGTCCCTGATAAGGAACATTTGGCAAATATGAGAACCGAAGTGGAAACCATGAAGAAGTTAAAGGGACACCGCCCAATTGTTACATATTACGATTCACATGCATCACAACTGAAAGGGGGAGGGTACGAGGTATTCTTACTTATGGAATTTTGCAATGGCGGTGGTTTGATCGATTTCATGAATACTCGACTTCAAAATAGATTAACGGAACCCGAAATCCTAAAGATATTCTCAGACGTGGCAGAAGGAGTAGCATGCATGCACTACCTCAAACCTCCCCTTTTACATCGAGATCTTAAAGTTGAGAATGTTCTCATAACTTCGACTGGTCCTTCTCGAAGATTTAAGCTCTGCGACTTTGGTTCCACGGCACCACCTCGACCTGCTGCTACGACCGCTGCCGAATGCAGATTGATCGAAGACGATGTTCAAAAACATACAACATTACAATATAGAAGTCCTGAGATGATAGATGTATACAGGAAACTACCAATTGATGAAAAGTCGGATATCTGGGCATTAGGGGTACTGCTGTATAAATTGTGTTATTATACTACACCGTTCGAGGCTCAGGGACAACTTGCTATATTGAACGCAAGTTTTAAATTCCCCTCGTATCCAATATTTTCGGACCCCCTTAAGAATTTAATAGGTACATCCAATGCTGCGCTCAACGCTCAAGGGGAAATTGTGCTAACACATTCTAGCATCCATGTTGAAAGAGAAGCCAACATCTCGTCCCAATATATACCAAGTTTTGAGGGAATCATGTCTCATGCAAGGAATCGAGGTTCCAATTAAGGATGTATGTTGTTTTATACCCTCCATCTTCCATCGAAAAATAAAAACTTACCATATTAGATATATGCTGGAAGGACCCAATCTGAATCGCGACAATATCAGCAGTTACCAGCTACCGAGTCTCCGACATCACCTCCAGTTGTAGGAGCAGTTTTTGCGCCTCCAACACAACAGCAAACAGTTATACCTGATGTCGTACCAATGCGAAGGGGAAGACCCACGGCTAATTCACAGCCACAACCTACAAAACCTAGTCCGTCTCCAATGAGAGGCACAGTTAGTGATCCATTTGCCGCTTTGGATTCTACAACTTCTGCTCCAGTTGTAGACGAAATCTCCAATCGATTTCCAAGCTTAGATCAATTCTCATTGCTTCACGAAGGGGGCAAATTTGATTTTGGATCAAACTCACCCACAAAGACATCACAACCTGTTAGCAAACGAGTTACAGAAAGATTAGCTGATGATGCATTTGCCATGTCAAATCGACCGGGGTCATCAACTTCAACCAATAAGCCATCTCGTGCTCAACAAATTCTATCCAGTAATCCACTAGAGCTTCAAACATCAGATGTACCAGCAACCTTAATTTATCAACCCACACCTACTCACCCTGGTGTGAAATCCTCATATGTATCCCAAGGTACAATGACAACACCAACTCCTCCACCTGCAAATGCACGACCTCCTAATTTCACTGCTTCTCCACGTCTCCTACCATCAGATCATCATCGATCAACTAGTTTACCACGAAACCAAATCGCAACTCCGTCTAGAACACCGACTCTTGAAGCACAAGAATTTTTACCTGTTCATCCTGGCTTACCTCGTACCTCTTCATACAATCCACCATCTACTCATTCAAAACATTCATCATCATCTAGACCATCACTCGAAATGAGTAGACCTAGCAATGAAGCTCTCGAAAGTACTATATCTCGAACAAAATCCAGTCTGAGTCGATCGCGTCCATCAAGTCAATATTTGGAATCCAATATGGACTTTCTTCGAGAAAAGGAAGGTCGTCCTTCGATTGATTCCCAACGACGCCCATCATACTCTAGGGATTTCGCAGTCACAGATCCGACTGATGATGATCCTCAGTCGAATGTTGACTTTCTTAAATCCATGGAAGATCATGAAAGGGTCAAGAAAGATAGACGTCGAAGTAGTGGATCAAAATCCAAACGTTCTAGTATGCCTTCGATTTCGTTATCTGGAACTAAAAATTTGCTGGCGGGTAAATTTGGAGATGCTTTCAAAAGATTTGAAAATAATGCTAGTGCTCCACCTGGTCCAAGAACTCCAAGTCCTCTACATGATTTAGATCGACGTGACTTGACACCAATCGCTGGATCTGAGGCAACAGATGATAGAAGTGATGATGGAACGGTAGATGACAATATGACACCAGAGCAAAGACGAGAAAATGAACGAAGAAGATTATCAATTGAAGAAAAACGCGTTTCTGATGCAGCAGCCGAATATCGAAAACGACTTGCAGATCGTGGTGGTGCACCAGCCCCAAAAAGTATTGGTGGTGTAACCCGAGCTGCAAGTATTCAACATAAAGTCAAAAGTCTCTTGGATGAAAATAGTCAACAACCTTCCCCAAAGAAAACGGCAGAAGGTTATGGAAGATATACCGATATACCAGGTCAACCTAATCCTTTACCAACTGGAAATCCATATGGAAAACCTTCTGTAATTCGCAAAACAGCTCAACCTTCAATCCCTTCATCCGATCTCAATTATACGAAACCTCGTCCTCAACAAATTCCTCCTCAATTACCAGTTACTAAAACAGGACCAAGACCAAGTGCCCCACCTAAACCTACACATCTCAATAATATGAATACGGGAGGTGGTGTTGCTATGAATAACTCTCCACCTAAACAGTCATATCTAGCTAATAGAGGTGGATCTGGAATTCAACCGAGATCAGATATGACGTCCTTGGAAAAAGAAGAATATCTTGCGGATTTTAGTAAAAGATTCCCGAGTTTGAGTAGTATTGAAATGGTGGAGAGAGAAATTGAGAGGGAGGGGGAACAAAGTACAGGGTTGGGAATAGGGATGGGGAGGAGAGATGATAGACCTAGGGTTACTAAGGAATTGTGAATTTTTAGTTGTAGATTTGGAAGGTGGGGAAAACAGAGTGGATGGGATTGGAGGGTAGGGGGGGTGTAAGTTATAGAGTGTTGTGATGTGATGAGATGTGATGTGGTAGTTGGAATCATGATATTTTATGTTATGTTAGCGGCACATGCATGTAAATGAGTGGAAATATACAGATAGTGGTTGTAGTAGTAGTAGTAGTGGCATCTGGATTCTGAAATGAAAGGAAAGGAACGGAATATTATGAAAAGAAGGAAAGATGTAGGAATGAATAGAGGAATGAATTAGAAAATTTATATATTTATATTTATTTATATTTATTGATAGGTGGTTGATTGAAGTGTATTATTAATCTATCTGTATATGTATGTATATGTATATCTAGGTAGGTAGGTATGTGTATCGAATTAATTCAAAGGGAGTGAATAGATAAATGTATAGCTTCCTCTCCTCTCCTCTGTCTTGTGGTTGTTGTTGTGGTTGTTGGGTATTGTGTGTTGTGTGTTATTGTATTGTATTGTGTTGTATGTATGTATTATTTAGATAGGTAGGTAGGTATGTAGGTAGATAGGTAGGCCTGGGGTAGGTATATAGGTAGATAGGTAGACCTAGGGTAGGGTAGGTAGGTAGGTAGATGGTTTTAGGTTTTATAGTATTGTATGTATGTGGATATATGAATATATATGAATATACATATATCTTCAAGAGTAATAGTAAGAACTTGGGATGTTTGTTGTTCTTATGAAAATGAAAGCTGGGGTGTGGTAATAGTAATAGTATTATTACTCAATTCTCTAAATCCATATAGAATTCTCGCTTAATAAATCAATTGTATTGTGTCATATTAAATCATATTAAATCATATCCCTTCCTCATGCACACCATGCACTCCCTCCCCCATCCACACTTCTGCCCCCCCAATATGTATAAACAATCACTGCTCCCAACTCCCAACCACAATCCACTCATCTCCCGTCTGACATCCAAACGAAGGCGCAAGCGCCACTTCTCCAAAGACTCGCTCGGGCTCCTCATCTGTTTCCCATTCGGCGTCGATATCGAGGTGGATGTTGTCGGTTAGTTTTTCGGGGGAGTGGCTGGAAGTTGGGGGGGTGCCTGGAAGCTTGTTATCTGTAGCTTGAGGTTGTTTGAGATGCTCGCTTGCTACTGGGGCGCTGGATTGTAGATTTGAAGGGTTGACGAGGGGGATTTCGTCCTCTGGGGTGAGGTTAGAGGGTAAGTTCTTGAGCTTGGGGGATGCTTGGGTGGTGGTTTGTTTAGCGGATGGGCTTGGGCTTGGGCTGCGAGGTTGGGGATGTGTGGGTTCGTCTTTTTGGATGGCTTGGGGTGCCATGCTAGATGGGGGACTTTCAAGATTGGTGGACGCAGCTGAAGGTTGAGGGGTGTTCTTTTTCGCGTCGATTTCTCCGGGTCGTGGAATCTCGACCTTCTTAGCCATTGATTGGGGCTGTGCAGTTTTGTGCTCTTTTTCTGCACTGTCGTTTTGTTCGACGATAGGGCCCTCAACTGAAGATGCATGAGTCGCAGTCGTGATAACTTCGAGGTTATCCATCTCAGAAGGGAGCTTTGATTCCTGCTTTACTTCACCTTCGCTCTGTGTCTCATCCTTTCCATCCTCTATGCACAATACCCCACGAGCTTCTTCTCTCCTCAATCTCTCATTTCTCTCCCTCGCTCTCACCAACTCCAAAACTCTCCTACTCGCCGAAAAACTACTCGTCACCTTTTCAAAATGATCGATTTCTTCCTGTCCCAATCCTAATTCCTGCATGCGTCTGTGAATCTCAGGATGCGTGGCTGCTTCTTCATGACGACGTCTGCGCGCGGAAGTTTTGCATTCCATGCAGCCGCGCTCGAGAACGTAGCGAGATACTTGCACGAGTTCGTCTTCGTGGTTGGGATAGTTTTCACAATCGGTTTGAGAGGCGTAGGGGAGGAGGGCTTGGGGACAGGGGGTCCGGTGGAAGATGTGGGGAGTGTTTAGGGAGGGGTGGTGCGGACAGTTGTATTCTGGGTTTGGTTAGTGAGGGATGGTAGGAAAAAGGGGGGGGAGGGGTTAATATGAGGAGATGGGTGAGGAGATGGGTGAGGAGATGGGTGAGGAGATGGGTGAGGAGATGAGTGAGGAGATAAATTACCTTGAACCACGTATATACATCGCTCTGTATCCTGCGTCTGATTGGGATTAGACGGTTTTGGCGCGATGATTTTGTGTTGACCACCCAGGGTTCGGGGAAATATGAATTTGGCTGTTTGTGATGACATCATTATTTCTTGATGTTGCATTCAAAAACAGAATTCGTTGTTGAAAGGAAGTAAAATCTTGTGGATAGTACTCGAGAAATCTGTATTATGTCGATGTCGATGATGTGTTGAGAATGTGAATGTATGATGTATGATGTAAAGTTTACTTGTAATGTTATTGCAAAGAAGCTGTGTTCAGTTTATGTTTATATGCAACATGTCTCTGTTCTAGAAGCCGTAGCTTAAGATGATTAGGGAATGTCGTACTGATACTGAATCATATGTACGGTATTCTTACAGAGATATGGACGTATTGATAGCCGTACATTTCTTGTAAGATCCATTCATATCATACTGAAAAACTAATGGTAGATTCGCTAATGGAATATTGTCATATGGTTTGTTTCTATGCTGAAGAAAAACAGTATTAGTTGAAATCCCACTCTCCTGAAGAGGATATTCTGTGGACAGTCTATACAATCATGCAATCATGTAAAAGGAGTACATCTCAAAATTTGTAGAGGTCTAATTTGTTGCTGAATACATGTGATCAAGAACATCGTCTTAATTGATAACAACTACTGCATTCTATCAAAGTCATCTACAGTCAAATACTATATTGTGCTCAATATGCATACTCGCTAAAATCAACCATTGGTAATGTATTCCTCGGCACTAGGAGCGACATACTTGCGCTTTAGATGAAAGAAGATTATGCACAGTTGCTCAGTATGTCATGAACTATACACTCGTTTCACCTTTTGGTCAGTCTGCTATTTATCTCTGTCTTTACCTCACTACATTTACACATCCGCAAGTGACTTTATGAAAAATAGCCGAGGTGGAATTGATGGTGCTGATATAACACTCTGCTGTTAAATCGAATCGGAAAAAGATATCTGCATTTACATTTACGTCGACATCGTTTCGTGTATCTATATATCGCATTTAGGACAACAACTCATGGATTATCATAAACCGAATATTAATGAAATTGAAACCTAATCCTAAGATCTAGAATAGACAATCTCATCCTACATATCCAATTCAAGTAAAATTATCTCTGAAATCACCAAGAACCCAAAAGACCCCATATGATACCCAATCCCAACTTCCATCCCCTGAACCCCATCTAATCTTCATTTACAACCTCTTAAACCTCCCCCATAAATCCTCCCAGCATTTCCTTCCCTTTTCCCTGCCACATCTCAAAGTAGAATTGAAAACTCCACATGTATCCCCATAATATCCACCTCCCTCTTCAATAACAATAGAAACCCGTTTCCTCTCCGCAATCATCGGTCTTCTTTGCGTGGGAATTGCACGTTGATGTTCATATGTCATCATTTGTTTTCCTTTTCCATCGTCGCTGCCACGGCGATACATATCCGGGGAACTTTGAGTTTTCTTTAACGAAAAAGGGGGGCTTGTTGGTAAGTGTGCATTATTATCGCTTGCTAATTCCTTCCCCAGATCATTCGCCAATCTATTATCTGTATTCGGTATTAAATCCATCCCTGGCATATCGTCCCTATCTCTCCTCTGAATTTCCACATCCAACCCATTCCCCCTTTCTTCATTTTTTAACCGAATCTCTCCGCTCGAGCCCTTCTCCTTCATCAACTTCCCACTCCTCACACAAACCTCACATTCCTCACCCCCATTCCCCAAAATCTCATACCGATACCCCTGACTCGAACAACAGCCTCCGAATCTCGCAACACAATTCTCGGTGTGAATAATATTCGTCGGATGAGTAAACGGTTGCACGAAATGGGAACAGGCGTGTGTGGTAAGGAGATATATACATTTTTTGTCATGAATCTGGATCTGAGTTTGAATGGGGAGATGAGATGTCGAGTGGGATTGAGATGGGAATAGGGGGTATGGAGATAAGGATGAGGAACGAGGTTTGAAGGGTGGTGGAGATGGAATGGACATTTTGTTTGGGATGGCGATGGCTTGTTTGCCTGTTTGTTTGGATATTGTGAAGTGTGTCGATGGGAGATTTGGTATACACGAATAAAGGCGTAGTTCGGTTTTAAAACACTAATTGCATGGAAGATTACGTTGCATTTCTGTAGGAGATTTCAAGAATTAGTAGAAGATAGAGGGAAGAAAAGTGTGATTAATATATCTAAGCTTGTGAATGGGTTTGAGAAGATGATTTCTGCAGACCCGTGAATGGATTTGGGATGGAAAGTTTCCACCATTTCTGTAACTTTTTGGAATACATGTTACCAGTTATCGAATGATCAGATTTTTGACTTCTGATTCAACAAAAAAGGATTGTTTGATTGTTCATTCATAAATAAATTCTATAAGATTTGTGAATGGTAAAAGTTGCGATGATATTGCAAGACGTAAAATAGTCCAGATGATAGCGACAACTTGCTTGTATAAGTGTATAAAGTATAAAACTAAAATTTAAACCAGATGGCTTTAATAAGATACATGGATCCTGATTTCTTTCAGAATAATCACACAATATCCCAGCTTTCCTCTCCACCATCTCTTGTACAACCTACTCCAGAATCCGCAATACCCAACTAAACCGCATCAAACTCTCCCTCCAGCCCATTTCTCAATCTGAACTCCGCATACGGACCCAAATGCGTACTGGCCAAATGATCCATCAACTGAAACTCATTTACTCTTCCCCTCCCCCCATCGTCACCCAGCACCCCTTCCCCTGGCCCCCTAAAATTAAAACAAAACACTCTTTGCATTCTTATCTTCCTTCAATCTATCCGCAACCAATTTACTCACCGTAGAGTGATACTTCACAGCCGTCGTATGGACTCTCCGGTTGAAAAATCTTTCGATCCTGATTTTTTGAAAAGCTTGAAATTGGAGTAAACTCACCCTCTTGTTAATATTCCAGCAAATATTCCAGCAATCATCTCAGAAAGAAAATGGTTCTCAGAAGATGTTTGTAGGTTGAACGATTGTCCAAACCCAAATTCTCCTATAACGTCTAAAGACATGTGCTTGAAGCCAATACCCATATTGATAGGTATCGACCATTTATCTTGAATTTTGCCTTTGATAGATGCGCTCGCTAGATTTTGTATTAAGAGATTAATTGTGCTAATCCTTGTTGGCTCGAAAGCTAGCAGAGATGGAATAGAGAAGCCTTTTGAAATAACCCTTCTCTTGTATTTATGGACTGGGAAATCCACTGCATTGTGGACGTTATGGACACCTGGTGTGGTGACAAGAGCAGCATATCCTTTCGATTTTTGAACATTTTTCGATGAATAGATTCCTGAATATCATGAATTAGAAAACGATCATCCATGACGTGAATGGTAATTTTACCATATGAACGATTGTCAACCAACATTTGGAATTAAATGTTGGACACATAGCAGTAAGCTTTTAGTATCGAATAGTAAGTCCATTACCAGATTAGCAGTACTAGTCCAACGAAGTATCTTATTGCATGTTGTCTACCCCATAAAAGTTATCTGTGTAAGATCTCATGTTTGCTAGTCGCAAAAAAGAAAAAGCCAACAGTTGGTGATGATGCGAATCGATGATTCCTATGAAATACTAATATTAATTGGTATAACTGGTAAACATATCATCTCAGTAGGATAATATAATATCAGGAACTCGTAATTTCAGCCCAAAAAGGGAAAAAATAAGTCAATCCATCCATCAGCCTAAGTAGTTTGCCGTATATCAATCAAACGACTTCCATTCAACATCATTTCTTCGATACATTTATCCCATCCCCCATATTCATGACCAATACTGTATGGCTTGCAGAAATAACAGACGACCAACTTCCGCCTATCATTCCCATATTGTTGGTATCAACTTGGTTGATAAAGTGTATAGTACTTTAGTCTATTGTGTTTGTATTCGTTCTTGATCATTATTAACTATGGGAAACTAGTATTTAATATAGTAGAAGTGCATACGCTAGTGCATACGCTAGTGCAATACAGTGCCCTCTTAGATCACATGATCGATATCCCGACACATATCCAACTAAAAAGGCGACACAGCATATAAGATGAGAAAATTCACCACGAGTCCCAACTCGGTTGTACGCACTCCATAAGCGATCATCAAAATGTGCCTAATGTAAAACCACGTAGAATCCAAACTCATTATATACAACATCAAATCGACCCTGTTAATCCCCACCCACTACAATTGGTGAATCCCATTTTCACACCCCATTCATTAATCATCACCCATTATTATTTCCCGTAGCCACACCCCAGAAATACGCACACCATGAACCCAAGACCAACACCACCAAAGCCCCAATACAACACTTTGAAATCTTACGATTTCTCGGTCCATTCTCATTATGGAATTTTTGCTTGCGCTCATTAATCAAGTCACCATTAGCGATTCTCTGTTTGCGCGTCCATTGCAACATGCGGAAATCAACGCAATAATAGGCGAGTCCAATCATGACGAGTGCCATGAATGCCGATGCTGCGGAAAGAGCAACATAGAGAATCGTGACATTGTCGTAGGAATTGTCATCTGCGTCTTGGATTACTCCGGCGACGATACCGACGATGATGCTCATGCTGTTTTTTGGTTAGTAAAGAATGGTTGATTGAGAGAAAGTGAACGTACGCGTTGTTCATGGTGACTTTGAGAGCGTATGCGGATCCGAAAACTCCTTGGTGCCACATTGATGTTCTGATACTATCGATGATCAAAGTTGGACCGAAACAGTATGCGAAAGCGTAAATGCCGAATGCAGCATCTGTACCCTTGATTGAAGGAGCCCAGTTTACAATGGACATTGATATTAAACAAGCAAAACCAGTGACGGCAACTGAAAAGTGTTAGCAGAAGACTTATTTGAAGAGAGAATTAGTTTACTTACAGAGAGTAACTCTGTTTCCCCATACATCAACAAATATACCAATTAGAGGAACAAAGAAGAATCCTGAAAGGGTCAGTCTTGTTTTACTAGATTTTCAATGTTACAAGATACTTACCACCATATTGAATAGCTGATGTGTACCATCCGGCTTGTATAGATGATACACCCAATCTTTGCTCAGCCATTTCTGTAGCATTACTAGTAAAGAGACCAGCAGTCGAAGTTTCAAACAATGAAAATGCCAAAATGACCCAGAATGTCCAAGGTAATTCAAGAACTTTGCGTAATTCAAATCTCTTGTTACCTTCTGTGAGTTTCTCGCCAGTAGCTGGATCAGATGTAGAAGGAAACTTTTTATTGGCGAAGCGAGTAAAGATGTAGAAGCCGAGAGTCATCAAATTACAGAAAACATTCATGGCTACGGAAACCCAATAGACATTTGCAAAGTTTCCTGTGTTCTTTGAGATGATGTTTGCGGATGATTTACCAACAAATGCACCGATTTTGCCGATTCCCAACTCAAGCGCAAGTGTCGAAGCGAATCCATGATTGGGAGCGAACCATGAAGAGAAAACTTTGTATTGTGCAACTTGAGTAGCAATATCTCCAAAAGCTTGAACAATTGTACCACCAATCATGAATTGATAGTTTCTGGTCTGAGCAGCTCCGGCAATGAGAATAGATCCAATTGTGAAGATGATGTTGCCATAGAAGATTGCGCCTAGAGATAGTGAGTAAATTGAGATAAACGAAATATATAGTCCTCTTACCTGCTCCTCCTATTCTATCCGTAACAAGACCACTAACCATCATTAAAGCTGTTACCATAAAATCTTG
This sequence comes from Botrytis deweyae, assembly GCF_014898535.1. NCBI lineage: Eukaryota > Fungi > Ascomycota > Leotiomycetes > Helotiales > Sclerotiniaceae > Botrytis > Botrytis deweyae. Next base: position 336,389 of record NW_024066210.1, read on the forward strand.
ACTGGCACTCAATAAAGCATATTGCTTATTGTCAATCTTCATCTCCTTCTTGATTGTTGATTTCATTGCACCTGTAATTCCTGAACTCCAATGCGAGCCAAAACCAATCATCGACACTAGGATGACTGAAGCAAGCTTCCATTGCCAAGGTATATCATTCCCATTGGATTGTCCATCATTATTGGCGATATCCGATCGATGTTCCTCATTATCGCGTGAAGAAACCGCTGACACAAAGGCTTCGTCTTTCTCCTTAGTATCGTGTTCCACTGATGGCGTACCCGATGTCGAATAGACGGTCTCAACTATCTGATTATTAGACATAGCCGAAGTTTATCCTCGAAATTCGAGGTAAGGCTGAAAAGATAGGGAATGAGTAGTTCGTGAAGTGGATCAATGTAAAATCGAAAAACATCCTCATTTTGAGTTTATCTGATCTTCTTTATAGAGTTTCAATACAACTGTTCTTGATATTCTATGACCAACGTGAATACGACTTCGGCCCACTAAACGTTGATGATCTGATACAAATTATCGTTGAGAAAATTGCAAGTTGGGAAAAGTTCCCGCAATGTCTGCTTGGCACATCAGAATTTTTATCAGATGGTTCGGAATCGTTCGAACAACAAGGATCTATATCTGATAAGAAGTCTTAGCCCGAGAATGGAGCATTATTTGAACATATTTCCCCGATAACGTGGTTTCCCCACTTGGAGCGGTGTTCAATGAAATCACCGAAAGAGAAATAATCTCGGTACCGAGCAAGTTGAAATAGAATATGAGAATCGTTCAAGTACGGAGTACGTAGCTGAGCGGCGGCTCGCAGATTGAATTTTTGAATACTTAGCTAGTCAAGTCTTAGGAACAGTTTGTGAAATTCTCGATATTGTGAAGAGTCCCTCTCTCCATAAGCTAGTACCCTGTCTCGAGCCTGTCAACTCTGCTGAAATCTAGCTATGACCTTGCAAGCGACAAGAAATCAAAGAAAGTGATAGCAAGAATTATCACGTGGAAAACACATGATGAGAACCACAGATTGTATTGCTCAAAAAGTATGGGAGCACCAGAGCAACCACATTTCATGTCATTTACCGATAAAAGTTTGCATGAATTGCCACCCGCAGGTCTTGGAAGTATCTCAATAAACTTTGAAGTATCCAGGTTGCAGCCGCACAAACACACCATCTGGATCATATTTCTTTGAGATCTCGACCAATCTCTCATGATTCTCTTTCCCGTAGCTCGGAAATACATCTTGTTGAAGCGCAGCGTAATTTTGGTACAGAAATCTATGCCAAAGATTTCGCTCTTTGGCTAAAGTAGTGGATCGTGCAATACAATTCTCTGCAAACGCTATAATCCGTTTATCATCTGTGATGTCGGTCCATTGGATGGCAATATTGATTACTAGAGTTGTCAGACGACGGTGAGATTAGACATGGTACTGTACGGAAACTTCCGAATTATTTACTCACGAATCAAAGGACCATCTTCTTTGGTTATACCTAGAGCATTCCCACCATTCTTGCTAAAGTGCGAGATCATTGGTTCGGAAATCGGTTGGAAGACCAGCGCAGGCAATAAATTTGTAGCATTTCTGATGTTTTGAAGTTCCTGATCAAATATCTTGGATATTTCATTTATTAAACTGGCATCATTCAATATGGTCAATGTCCAATATGATTCCCTAAGTCCAGAAGGTTGCGATTCTTCTGTTTCATTGATCAACGACGTAAGGGTCGCAATTCTCAAGTCAGCAGATATAGCGGGTATCTCAGTAAAATTTCCGAAAATAGGAGGGTTGATGACTGGTTTCCCATAGTCCAATGTGAAACTGACGAGGGATGATTCTATCAGAGGTACGTAGACATATACCAGAAAAACTGCAGCAAATGGATCAGAAGCATGATTGATATTGAGGTTGACCAATGCCTCAATCGCATTGGATAGTTCTGTTGCATTTGAAGTTGTCGTTCCGCCCCACATATCACCCTGCTCGAACGAAGCCAGATCAAATCTTGTAACAATGCCAAAATTATTTCCACCTCCTCTCAAAGCCCAATACAAATCTGGGTACGATGCTCGATTAACATCGCGAATGGAGCCATTGGCAAGAACAACCTAATGAACGATAAGTTTAAAAATGCGAAAACATGAGAGGAGTCATACTTGGTAGTTATTAACATTATCGCAAGCGAATCCATACCGTCCAGAATGAAAAGATATTCCACCCCCAAGTGTTAGACCCCCAACTCCGATTCCGACTACTCTACCACCTATAACTCCAATTTTTGCTGCGTCCATTATCGGATAAAGATTGGACCATAGTGTACCTGCTCCAACGGAAACTTCTGTTTTGTCGCTCGAGATATTGATTTGGTCAAGATTGCTTAAATCTATCACGACTGCATTCTCAATATTTGATGCACCTGAGAAACATGCATGCCCACCACTCTTGACGGCAAATTGGCAACCTTGAGACTCAAGTACTTGTATGGTAGTAGAGACATCTTCCGCAGATATCGGCGTCACTCGACATTCAGGTTGCAATTCAGCTTGTTGCAGCGACCAATATAATTGCTCAGATTCATATATAACACTACCAGAAAATGATACCCGGCCTTTGAGAATTCGAGAAAGAAATTGACACTGAAGAGTTAAGTATGATCAATTTTGCTTTCTATGATAGACTTACAGCGGTGTAGCATTTTGAAATTGAATGTGATTGCCCAAAGTACTCGCCTCTTAGGTCGAAGCCAAAACAGCAAGATATCCATAAAAGAAAGGTAAAAAGGTATAATGACGAGAACATGTTGATAAGTTGATGAGAGCTTAGAGTTTCGATAATCTAAGAGGAAGAGAAGATATGGAAAGTCCGAAGTGGCTTGATGTTAACACTAGTACATTATTGGAAGGTAGTGCAGCATGGTGAACAGTAAGACAAGAGTGTCTTGACCTATGACCAAATGGTAGATACACTGTGGCATGAGAAAATAGATTGATTTCAGCATGCATCAATATTAGTGGTTTACTTCGTTGATCAATCCTGCGAGAAGCGCATCATTTGTTAGCATACGGTCAACCATTGCTCACTTACAATTTTCCCTTTTATCCTTATCTTCATCCCAGAAGACTCGATAATGGATAAAGAGTATACCAAGCATTTGGTAGGCGTTCATTGGTGAGATTCCTCGATGTTCTTTAGCAGCAAGATGACATCTTCTCGCTCCATTCTATTTTACCCCACACTTTACCTTTACATAGCGTCTACCCGTGTACCCTTAATGCACACGTTATATACATTGCATCCGATCCGAAATCGTCTCACGAAAAACCCGAAGACCGAAACCTAATCGGTTGTTTACTGTCAACTTTGTGTTTGGACTCGACGGTGCTCAACAATTGTCGACTTGTATTTGAAGATCGAATTTGAAGATTGGAAGTGCTTCAATGCTGTATCTGCATATTTGTATTCGGACATTCAAAGCATACTGGGTACGATTATCGAATCCGAATTGTGGTATTCATGTTTGGTTTTGAGCTTTGATTCCCAGCAGTGAGATATTGAGTGCCTCGTAAGTCTCGATAAGCTTATTTGTATAAAATTATTCTGGGATGTAATTTCGGATCGTATAGTTGTGGAAAGACTGTCTCACTCCTGTGGTATGTCTATATGGATCAATGAATTTGACTTCACTGCCAATATTATTAACCCATTCACTACGTCTCTTTCTAACTGAGCCATAGTGATGATCTGATAGCCACACTCATCACCGCCTCATCCGTAAAATCTGTGACCAGTCTTCGAGTTCTATGTGCATCTGAGTCTTTCGCAATGAGGTTAATGCACGCCGAGAAAGAACACCATCTTCCCCTCACTGATAGGATTTCTTTGAACTCAATATGGAAGTCTTACCTGACCATGACTAGGTAATATTCTTAATGGCAATTGTGCTTTTGGCTGGATTGGTCGACCGTCGTGTTCGTGGTTTGATTGAAGTAATCTGGAAAAGAGCAAGACGGGGTAGTACATTTCTCTTCATACCACTTGAGACGTGAGAATAGAATTTTCTTCCGAGAGGACCTTTACCTAATGATTAGGAAATTTCTATAGCGATATCCATCCACTTGGAAGTAGGCGAGGAAAAAAAGGTGTATGATTTTTGAGACTTAAAATGAAGGTTGTGTTTGTATGCAGCCACCAATACACATTAATTCTTCAGAAACAGATGTAAAAGTAGTGACAGAGACTCCAACAGTCTAAACGGAAAACTCAAATTTACGACAGATAGCAAAGATCGATATGCCTTTATGGGTCCCACTCTTTGAACCTTCATCTATAGCTTTATCAAACTCCCAGCCACCAAACCCAACAGTCAGATTTGTATATACTAGTGGTGCTCGTAACCACAAAAATGGTTAGGGATATATATATAACCTTCCTCTAGCAAATCCACTTGGATGAGGTTTAAACAAGTAGAAGAGTGGAGAGCCTCGGTCGCGGATATAGACCATTGAGTTGTAATCATATATAAATCCACACCGAGGACCTCGGCGTAGACATGCAACAAAACGGTTTCAAATACTTCCAATCCAGTAATAGTGAAGCCACGTCGAAAGACAAGGAAGTGAGAGATGCAACAGAAAATAAAATCCAGTAGAGAGCTTTGTCGTGATGAACATGCCAACAAATGTGATGTGCTGCGTGCTAAGCCCTGAGTAAGAACAAGGGTTTGATTGCTCCCAAAATCATCTGCGCCGCCAACACCCACTGCTATGATCGAAAGGCTAGACCGAGCGAGTTAATAAGACTCGGGTCGTATTGATGATGTTGATGGAAATTGTTGGATCCAATCTTTGGATTGCTGAAAGGAAGGAGAAATTGATTTCTGTACAGCCGCCAGCTTCACAATGACTGTAAGGACCCACGTTCATTATTCTGGAACCGTTTGTGCTTGACTTGATCCTTTTCTTCGTATGCGCCGACATATTATCGATGTTGACTATCTTTTTGCAGGAAAGACCACATTGCGATCCAAGAGTTGATGAGTTGATGATCTACGTTACTAATTCTGGAAGCATTGGATAAGTTCACAAATTGATGTGATTGACGGCGGTTCATGACTGTGATGACGAAGAGAATTTAGGACAGGCCCAGTCTTTACTCGAGAAAGGTGTCTGACAGCTCGAGACAGCTAGACAGACTAGACCCGGAACACTCATCAAAATTGTTTTACCTCAGCCTGAACCATTTCCCCGCAAGTAAAAAGAATAAACATCCAATTATATCTTTGATTTTGGTCCAGGTATTTGATTAATCGCTGCACAATGCACGTCGTAAGTAGATGTCGAGGATGATGGATGAGGGTGATGGATGAGGGTGATGGAGGAGGGTGATGGATGAGGATGAGGATGAGGATGAGATGAGATGAGATGAGGATGAGATACACGAGATACACGAGATACAGTCGTAGCCGCAGTCATCTTCATCAAAGTCATACTCATACTCACACCCATACCCACACCCACACCCACACCCATACCCATTCTCTCTCTCATTCCCATTCTCATTCTATTCTACCATGCAGTTGCTCGGTTCCATGAAGGAATGTTGTTGACAAGGGATCTGAGCGGCAACACCCAAGAAAAACCATATTTTTGGCTTGTCACACTCATCACTTAAACCTCACCTCCTATTCTTGTTTTGTTCTATTCTAGAAGAAATAGAAGTCGAGACGAGACAAGACAAGACATGAGTCAGATTTATTTCTTCTTATTCTTCCACAACTCAATTGCTTCTACGATTGTCTCAACTCCTCTTTGCGACGCGAATATCCGATTAACTTTAGGAAAACTCAATTGAAACTTATTCAGAAACAATCAATAGGAGAACGTTTGCAAATTCACTATCTGCCGCATGCAGTACAAATATTATGAGAAAGATCATGTAGGATCGGGATTTGGTACAACACGATATAAGATTTTCTGAGCGGACACATCAACAAAATACACAAAACATGAGTACACACGTTACTGAAGTTTTCAGAAATCATGTAACAATGGACGACATTACAATTAATCCTCAATCCGCGCAAATCTCCAGTTCAAGGAGAGTATCGATGGAGGAATATTACAAACAAAATAATGAATCTTCCGATCACATACAAGAACCAGAAGTTGAGGAGGAACCAGAGGAAGAATCGGAACACGAGCCAGAAATTGATGTCGACGATAAATCCACAAATTCGCAGTCAATAATAGATCCTCTACTTGATTCTCCTCCTTCTTACGATGCTTCCGTTCGATCCCAAAATATGCGAAATCGTTTAAATATTCAACCTCGAGAAGACGAAGGAAGGGAAATTCTCCCAGGATATTCTACTGGTATCAGTTTGGAGAATGTGTTTATGAGGAAAATGGAAATGCAGGGCGCGATACACAGAGCTTCGGACAGGAATTGGTATCGAGTATATGCAACCTTACGAGGAACACTCTTAACTTTTCACAAGGTCAAAGGCTCGGGGGTATTTGGTTTGGAGCTTGGGGATCGAAAGAGTACACCGGATTTACCTGTCGGTACAAAACGTGGAAGTTTATTGGGAAGCTACAATTTACAACATGCAGAAGTTGGCATAGCTGCAGATTATGTAAAGTAGGTTTACATACACCAAGTATTAAGAGGGTAATACTAATAACTACTAGGAAGCACTATGTTATTCGAGTCAGAGCAGAAGCAGACCAGTTCCTTCTATCGTGCGTGAAAATTGAAACATTCGTTACCTGGCTTCAATCACTCTTCACAGCTATCAACCTCTCTCTTCCCCTCGACGAGCGACAAATACCCCGAGATCAATCCATTCCACGATCACGAAGACGAAGAAGAAGGGAAGCCAGAGAGGTGCAAGTCAGCGATGAACTTATTCGAGCGCAAGAAGAACTCATTCGCACACATTATCCCAATTTCGCAAGTTCAAACACTCCCGAGGGGAGAGCCATCACCACTCCCTCTCGATCATCCACCGCTCGACCCTCGACCCGATCATCCGCACCCCACACATCACGCATCCCCGACGAATGCATGAACGAATCCGAAGCCGCGCTGGAAGCTCTTCGCGAAATGGGTCTCATAAGTAGTCGATCCCGTCGTCATCGCATGCTTCGACGCACGCCAAACCCCACCCCTTCCCACTCTTTCTGTCCCGAAACGGGAAAATGGCGTCCGGAACATGCGTGGTCTCCTAGATACGATATGATATATGCCAAAAAATGCATGGCGATCCTCACAAGTCGCTCCCCTCGAAAATCAAATTACTTGATCATGAAGGGAAAACAATGGATTGTGGATTGGAGTACCGGCTCATTAACCAGATGTGAGCCTCCGGAATATGGAGAGGAGTATTGTGGGAGCTGGAAAATAAGCCATAATGGTACGCCGGTCAAGGCTTGAATTATAGAATTCGGATGGAGTTTTTTTTTACTTCTTTTCATTTGTTAGGTTGGGTGTAATGGTGGGGTTCATGCTGGATGGGTAAAATTGGCGTCTCAAATGTACAACTCTTTTTGGTCATGGACAAACCGTTAAAAGAGATTATAGATACCAGGACTGGAACATGGGATATGAATCGAGGTGTTTCTGGAGCCTAGACATTTTCTTGCCTCGTTTGTATTGTTATATAGTTCGCAATCCATTGTAGATTGCGTGCATGGTCTTTCGGTATAGTATAAATAAACACTTTATACTTCATCATTTTCGTGTCCTGGCCTGGATGAAGACCAATGTTCAAAGTAACTCCTGCGTACACCAAATTCCCTTTTCAATACCGCCAAGCGCCATGAGACGAAATCCAATAAACGCCAATAAATCTACACCTCCCATTACCTTCCCCAATCACACCCAACTCCCTTCTTCCCCGAAAAAACTCCCATTATCATTCTCCCCCCACGTCTCACAACCCCAACTCCATACCTAGCCATAAAAACTAGTCTACGCATCCCTCAAAGTATTCTCCGCCTCCAAAGCCTCCTTTCCCAATCCATCAACCTCTCGATCCATAACCTCATTCGCGCGATCCAGATCTTCAACCACAATTTCAACCCCTCTTACTAATTTTTCAATCTCCTCTCGCTGTTTCTGGATTTCGTCTGCGAGACTCGCGTTTTGCGATTGTGTCGTTTGGAGTTTGGCGTTGAGTTGTGATTGTTGTGTTGTGTAGAGGGGGGTGAGATGGGCGGCGAGGATGGAGGGCGCAGGGAGGGTATGTGGGCTAGAGGGGGTGAGGTTAGTTGTTTGTTTGTTTATGGGGATAGAGATAGTGATAGTGATAGTGATAGTAGGGAGAAATAGTCGAAGGGAATAGACATGAATCCCAAGAATAAAAAGATAAAGAAAGAAAGAAAGATAGATATAGAAAAACTACACTCACGCAACACCCAGATCTCTTCCCTCCGTCTCCGCATCCACACCTCTCGCTTTCCTCCGTCTCGCACTCTCAATCACTCCCTCCAGGCCATTCAATCGTTCCACCACTCTGCGTTCCTGCAAAATCATCTCGAACTCATCGAGTGCGAATTGGCGTAATCGGGAAACCATCTGCCCGTGCACGGCTTTGAGCGCTTCCGGTGCATTGCGCGAAATGGAGGGGAAACAGGAGGAGAAGGCGGGGTAGGAAATGGTATGGAGAGCGGAAGCGAGAGATTTTTCATAGACGGTGTAGAGAGCGTTTGCGCGGGGGCCGGGGGTGAGGGGAATGGGGGCTTGGGGGGGAGGGGAGGGGGAGGGGGAGGTGCTGGGCATGGTTGGGGTTTGGGGTTGTGGTGGGGAGATTCTGTGGTTTGTGGTTGCGGAGATGTTTGAGTCGGGGTATGGATGAAGGTTGATTGTATAGTTGTAATTGTGGTTGTGGTTGTGGTTGTGGTTGCGACGGTGAGGATTGTGTGGATAGATGATTGAGCGATTGTTTACTTTACTTTTTTTTGCGATTTGGTTGTCGCGACGAATTGATAGCGGAATGACGCGTTTTCGCTAGTTTTAGCGTGTGTTTTTAGCGTTGGTTCCCCTGGACTTCTGTTGTTCCAGGCGGCTTTTTATTTGATGAACTACCAGGCAGATATTTTCACTGTTTCTTCATGATTTGGAGAACGATAAGCTGATATCGTCAAATTGGATTGATTGTGGCATTTTATTGTGTCAAGAATTACTTATTTCAGGTCTATTTGATCACTGGAGTCAATTGGGCTGTGCGAACAACACACCTGATCGTTCATGGATTTATGGGATATTGAAGAGGGAAAGTATAATTTTATATCAAAAAGAATTATTTTGATAATTCAATTAAAATTCAAAATCTCAATGAATTTATTTGAAAATTAGAGATATAAATTTAAAGTATGAATATTTTGTTTATTTCAAAATTGAATTAAAAAAGTTAATATTAATATTTTTATAAAATAATATATAATTTTTTATCAAAAATTTTGGTGGGAAAATGTATTATTTGTTTTTTGAGCTCAAATTTCAATTTCTTTGGATCATTTTTGATTTGATTATTTTTTTATGTTTGAAAAACTATACATTTCAATTTCAAATAAGCTTGATAATAAATTGAATTTTAATTGAGTTATTAAAATCACTTTTTTTGGTATGAAATTGTGCTTTTCTGTTACATTGTTCTGTGAGTCCGTGCACCCACTGGTGATCTTGATGATGCAAATGGGAAGAGCATAGCACACTATGATCAACTGTTTATGGAATATTGTACATCAAAAGTCTGGATGACAGGAATCTCAATGACCAAGTGGCGTTTGGATATCAAAACTGATTTCAAGCTGATTTCAGGACGATGTCAATCCATTATATCTATGTAGCATTCGTACCGATGCCCAAAAAAAAATCGTCACGTTTGTCTAGCAGTAGTTTATGGGACTACATGTTATTCATGGGCTTGGAAGATCTCAATCAATTCCCAATGGACCTTACTCATTAGTGTCAACCTTGCGTGTAGTCAGGTATTGCCCTTTTCCAGCGATTGTATTGGACTATCTTTCTCCCAATCTCCAAAAGCTGTTCATATGTGCAGATAATGAATTCAAGTCAGAGGGATATTTCATTTCAAAGCTAAGAAATTAATCTGCTCCCCAAAAGTTATTTTCTTCTCTGTATATATCATCTCGTGCCCTTTTGCTTTGTAGTTCAAGATCTCGAAATTCCTCATCTCTTTTCTCTAGCATTTTCTTAGTCCTTCTTTGCCAGAGGAGCCACATGCCCAACAATGTCAAAGTGGTCGGAATTGTAGATGCCCAGTAGACGTAAAATTTCTTCGAGACTATCCCCGCGTAAACACCGTGTTGAAAATTGAAAAAAGTGGTACTAAAAATTGCCTGTGCTCCAATTAGCTGTTTGAGCAGGTAAACGTTCGTGTTTTAGTCAAACTTACTGCAAAGAAAGTACCAGGTAGAAACAAAACGCCTAGCAATGACATAGTTGTCTGCTTCCGTGTCTCTAGCATTATTTCTAGCTCTCTCTGTGTTTTCTCCTTTGCTTTCAGCTCTTGATCTTTGTTTTCCATTAACCGTGCAGTTCTCTGCCTCTTGTATTTACCAAATTGTCTCTCTTTCTCTTGCTTATGAATATCCAGCGAGACCAAATTTTCTAACACGTCCCCAATCAGTTTCAACCTTGAGATTGTAACTTCACGATGGGTGCTTATTCCCTGAAGTCTAGACTGCAGTAATTCAAGCCTTCCCTCCATCATTGTTTGAATCTTCCTTAGTCTTTCCTTTCTTTCATCCGGCCACAAATTTTTGAAGTCGGCTAATGTTTTCTCCATTTTTTGGACAATAGTAGTATACCCTTCCGGTCGCTTCCACAAAACATTCTTATGGCAGTCTACTAGATCACTGTTGATTTGTGGAAGATTGACGTTATCTCTCCTGGTAAAGTCGGGGTCAGCATATTTGTGGGATATTTCTATCACATCTTTTTCTAGGATTCGGACCCGTTCTCGATTGTCTCTGTGGCGTTTGTCTTCTCCGACATCAATATCGCAAGAAAAGACAAGAGCGGGAAGGAACAGCGGATGGTCGATTTCACCGACGCATTCACGAAGACATTTAATACATTGAGCAACATCAGATCGAGGTGTACCCTTGAAGAAAGCGTTCGTGATACCAGTCTTAAGAGAGTGTGAGAGAATCAATTCCCAGTTCCGAGCGTTAGATGGTTTTTTCACGTCACTCTTGCGGTATATTATCTCTGGCAACGATCAGCTTTGTAGCATGTTATCATTTTTACAACCGCTTACGAAGATAAAGATCATTTTCGTTTTGCTCATATCCAGACCAGTAAAATGGTCCCACTGCGCTTAGAGTTTCAATCCATGAATGAGGAAGATGCATTGCGTCCACCATTTTTTTATGAAAGCCTTTAGGTAAAGATAAAAACTTGGGTTCGAATGTATTAGGATGGATTGCATTTCCTTGCAGGCTGGTAATATTAGTAAAGGAAGTTTCGTCGTTGACGTCTCTTAGGATACCTGAAACGAAATATTTTGTGCGCTGAAAATCCTTACATGAGCCTAATTCCTCCGATGCATCCTTGATTTTTGTTCTCGAATCTGCCCTAGAATCTGTAAGTTTAATTCTGACTTAGTTTCAACAACGGATTATCAGTGTATTAAAGCTGTTTGAGCAATAGAAAATTGATTTTCTCGTTGCTCGAAATTTAAATCTCACCTTTTGATCCAAAAAGTCATCGAAAACATCGACCTCAAGAATGGTCTCTTCGGTCACTGTCGTTCGGTATTCCGGATCCTTTTACATCAATTAGATCATCAACGTCCGGATAGAAAACAGCGAAGATTCATGACGTTCATCAGGTCAGGTGACTTACAGCATAAAGAAATGTTTCGAAACATGTTGTTTTCTCTTCCACTATAGTGCAATCTTGCAAATGTTGGTCGAATAAAAATTTATCCATGACAATTTAAATGGTATAAAATGGCTAAACATTGATTGCGGCGCGGCAAACGGGATCATCATTAATACACAATTCATGAGGCTTAAAACTGTTTCGTGCTCGGATTTGTTACTAAATGAGGTCACCGACAGGATGCATACCTAGGTACCTTTTTCATGCGAGTGTGTCGGTATGGACGACGCTAAAGCACCTGGCACCAATTTAAACCAATGAATGCGGCTCACTCAATAACAGCGAATTAATGACTGTCCAAACGAATAGCTTGTGCCATTCACCTATTGGCTACAATAGAACTTACATATCAACCACAGCTGCCACATTTGGGCAACAAGTAATCAATTGGTTACAGGTCGTCACGATATGTGGCTTATCGTGGCCGAATTAATAACTCTCTCTACTGCATAACTGTATCCTCCACGTATTGCTGGTTCACGGGTGCAACTAAATACCCTATCATGTTTATTGGATGATGATTGTGGTAGATATGAACCAGCACAGGTTTCTTCGATCATTGACTCTCTCTACGCATTCTTCTTTGTTAGCTACACAGGCTGGAGATTTTTCAAAATAGAAAAGTTCGAAAAATAGCAAAAAGAAGTACAGAATGCTAGACTTCCAAAGCAGTGTCAGCCCTAGGTCGAAGCTTCCAGTTCGTCTTCAATACGACTAACATTTATCCATACCATACAGTCCTCAGGAAACCTACGGATCAGCTCAAGCAGAGTAAATCAATGTTGTGTATAAATATGCTAGTGTACAGGTCTGTAGCTTCGCGGATCTTGCAGTGAGATGAACCAAGGGCATCAAATTATATCAAATCGTGGCCGCCGTTGCTGGATTGATGTCTCTTCGGTATCACATGGTAACTGTTTTTATCACATTGATCACCGATGAAATCAGGCACAAATCTGAACATGGCAATTGATCAATTTGTTGCTGAGAAATAGCTATCATACGGAGGAGCAATATAGAGAATCAGCGTGTGATAAGCTCATTGAGTGGATCCCACCCCACAACCCCACTCACTGCTGCTATAAGGAAGGCCCTGGGCATCTTCCCGCCATCGTCTACGGATATTGTTCCGCATACAGCTTCTATTTTCATTGATGCAGCATGCAAATGCGTTATCTGATATAGTACAAGAAAAAAATGGCAGGCGAAGCTTAAATACAGTAACTTGCTTGTCATTTCAGGCTGCTCTTCTTCAAATATACCTCACATTGACGCCAACCATATCTCTTTCACGGTGGCCTGGAGCCATACCCTTATGTATAAGGAGCGACGAATCCCCTGTTTCAGAAGATCTCAATCATATAACCAAGAGCTGGCGACTTTTTCTAGTGGTAGGCATGACCACTTCTTTCATGAACAATGAATGAAGATTGATCTCATCATCCAGGAACGATGGGGCTCCCGTGATAGTGATAACGATGGTCCATTGTATGAGTTAACGCATCGACGGAGCCCTAATGGTCGAATGGGCTGAGGCAAAACAGGAGATACGTGATGTAGGTCTGATTCAACTCGATCACACAATGAACGCAATCAATTGCACACAAAAGGACACATATATCTAGGCTTCAGATTATTCCGCACGCTTCATTTTAATATTGACATGCAGTTGGTCTAACCCCTCAATCGACATTAGCTAGATGATTAGTTCTTAGGATTATTCCTAATGTGCGATCGGTTTCGTCCATCGTGCATATCACCATGCAATAGCTTACTCAGCAGGACTATCAAAATCGTGAGCCGAGCTTTCCATGGACACCAAAGTCTATGAAGCCTTATATTAATCAAGACAAATGTCCAGTGTTGAGAGATTCTTTTAACATATGCCTAGCATCACTCGATACGCCTAAGAATTATGCATTATGAACTAAATTGCGAGTTTTGTTCTCGCCATTGGGATCGAAATTGTAAGATCTTACTTAACATATGATAATGAGCCTATTGTTTCGAGCAACTTCTCAAATTCCTCGAATTCACTTTCTCCGGATCAACTCATGTGATTTTCCAGCTAGAATGCGTTTGGAATGCAGAAATTGATATTGATACTTATCTAGCGGCTTTACGACGGATTACTGGAGCACATTTTGCGATACAACAGGGAAATTTGGATCTTGTAGTTAGATTATAGATGCTTTGTTCAGGGTATCTAAAATACTCCGAATTTCTACTAGAATGGGAAGAAAAGGATGATTTATCCAACAAAGGTCTTCCAAATACCACCTACTATTCGCGCCCTCTCCCCATTTTTATCCCAGATTTTTTCATGGTGTGCGTGTAACTTTTAGCCTCAGCCCCAACGAACTTTTGATATCAACCTGAAACTCCGCAATACAATGGTTGCACTGTAACGAACCCACCGATATTTGCACCAGTGAGCTTTTTTCTTCGAGTAGAAGTCCGCAAGACTTCTCATAATAAGTGTATCATTGGATTTATCCCAACGCCACCGCCGGCATATATCAGAACTAACTTTCCCCTTCTTGGCCCTCTAAAATGATGTGTTTCCCCCCGTTTGAGGTATAGACCCCACCATCGTATAATATACCGGAAGCTATTGCCACCGGGGCAAGCAACTCCGTATGATTCGTAATAATATTTGACATGGGATCAAGTAGGCCGACGCAATCATCTCACTGATAAAACATGTTTATAGCCATTATCCAAATGGCATTGTTGCAGTCCCATGCTCGATATCCTTATCCGTCCAGTAACTGGGTCAAAACTCGCTCTCTGTAGGTGGGTTGTAATAATTTGTCAATCAACAAAAGTTGTGAATCAAGCTTTTTCGAAATCCGCCGCATGCGATTCCAATGAGATTTGCCATAAAATCGCTTGTAGTACTGCAATGATCCTGCGTTGTCTACATGGTGAATAATGAGACATAGCTCGCATACAACATGATTGGATAAGTGATTGGCGAGGAGCTCTAAGAAATGGAGCTTTTGATAAGGCTGGGTATTCAGATGCTGGAGATATTGATTTCTCATTCGTTTTTTGATGTGCGGACTACAAATCGAAAAGGCAGCAGCTGATGAGATGGGTACTCGGTCAAGAATATCAAGCAGGATATCCATCGGTAATTCCTCTATCTTGGACAACTTTAGAGCGTTCTTGACTGTACACAAAAGACCATTCCAACGCCATTTGTCTAATACTGTCAAATTGCGGGCGGGAGGTATACTCCGAGAAATTATAACATCGAGGCGGTCCAACAATGTTTTGAAAAATGGAAGAAGCAATTCAATTGCCAATATGAAGTATTGATATCGAGTAGAATGTATCAAATGACGCTGTAATTGGCAAATACAAGAAGTATTGTCATACATAGACATTGTGAATTTCTTTCGATAGGTGGTATACAAATGAACTGATGTGATCTTGGATTGATTTGGGAGGTAAATTTCCAACAAAGCTGGCAACGAATTGACCTTATCACTAGAAAGGTTAAGAGTTGGGATCTCTACCACCTTAAATATTCATGAGTGATTGCTTTCAAAGTTACTATGACGTCTGAAGTACTTGCAGTCTTGCACTATGATATGGAGTTAGTCCATTACTCTTCCTTCAACTAAACAGACTAGTGTATTGATTGACGCCTTGGAATACCTCTCATGCCTAGGTAATATTGAGCAATACCGTAAAGTGAAATTAGAGGTCAAAAATTACATGATCTATCAAAACCATACTTGGGGCAATGAGACTTCATATAAACCAACAGAAGAATGAATTGGACACTTCCAATTGGACGTGTTTCAATTGGAAAAGTAAGGTCGCTTTGTTCACGACTCGTACTTTTAGGTTCACACGCAATTCGTATATAAGCTTCTGAGCCAATGGATAATGCACTCGCAATTCCTCCTATACTTCAATCCGATTAAGTCAAGTCGATGAGTCTGTGCGGTTCAAGACTTCAAGTGGATGGTTCAAGATATAGGTATTTTGAAAATACAACATGGCAGGGCGTCAAAAAGCTTAAGAACAACTGGCAAGAATCTAAAAGCCATGTAATGATTCTCATGATTGTTTGAATTTTGTGAGTGTAACATTGTTGACAGGATTGATGTTGATGTCATTAATAATCAATAAGTTCTCAATTTGATCAATACAGTTTGGCCGGAGAATCGCCGATGACTGTACTGCCAAGGTTGGGGTGCATTAGTGCGGAATGCTTCCTCACTCCTCCGCTTAACATGTTAAAAGTCACGAGAATGTACCACCTCGCGACGTTTATATCTTGATATACAATTCAAACTTTATATTCGTTGTGTTTGATATGAATCTTGGCAAATTTGGATTTCTAGTTGATGAAACAAGCAGTCAACATGAATCGTCTTCTATCACCTATTTTTCAAGCTAGTAGTAAACACTCCGTCCCTGCGAAGATGCCAGCCAATACTTCAACATTGCGCCAGACCTTAGCTGGAAGTCTATATGGTAGATCCTCAATGCTACGAACACGGTTCGTCTCTAATTCGGCTCATAACGGGACCGTTACTTCTTCCACTTTCAGCAAGTCAACAGTGTTATTATGTTCTCTCGCGTCTGCAACCGCATCACTATGTGTTGGATATGGCTATATGTCATACCAAGGTAAAATTGATCAAAAAGTCTTCGGATCTTCCATAAAGTATGCAGAACCAACTGTTATGCTTCAAGTAAGTTTTGGAGGAAGGAATTTGGACTGTCACGTGATAATCATTCAACTAAGATGTAAAACAGGCCATTCAGGAGATCGCCAATGAATTAGGAGATGATTCAATTAGCTATGATGAAGAAGAACTATTGAGGCATTCTTACTCGGAATGGTCTACTTCAAACTCGGAGACAAGACCTCTTGCGGTTGTCTATCCGAAAGACACAGGTGATGTTGTCAGAATTGCAAAGATTTGTTCCAAGTATAGAGTTCCCATGAGTGAGTTCTTGTGAAAAATCGCATGGTCTCAAAAAGACTGACTGGTTAAAAATAGTACCATTTGGTGCGGGCTCAAGTGTGGAAGGCCATATCTCTACTCCCTGCTCGGGGTTGAGTATTGACTTTGTAAAGATGGATAAAATTGTCCAATTCCATCCAGATGAGTGAGTCGGACTGCTATTGTAATGTAACTACGTTGACTCTCAAAAGTATGGATGTTGTCGTACAGCCAGCTGTTAATTGGGTGAATCTCAATGAGCAAATCAAGGATACTGGACTTTTTCTTCCACTGGATCCTAGTCCAACGGTATGTTATTCAGAGGGAGTAAATGTTCTAGATTCTTGAATGTAAAATCTAATGTCCCTAGGCTCACATTGGCGGGATGGTCTCTACAAACTGCAGGTACAGTTATTTGCTCCTAAATATTCCTGGCAATTCTCACATTTCTTAGTGGTACCAATGCAATGAGATATGGCACCATGAAAGACTGGGTCATTAATCTGACTGTTGTTTTGGCTGATGGAACGATAATAAAAACCCGAAGAAGGCCACGGTATATTTCCACCTTTTGATTTGATCTTCGTGCATCATCTGCTCTAACAATAAAGTAGTAAAACCTCCGCAGGTTACAATTTAACCTCACTCTTCGTAGGAGCAGAAGGAACTTTGGGGTTGATTACAGAAATAACTCTCAAGTTGGCTGTAGTTCCCGATTCTACTAGTGTTGCGGTAGTTACATTTCCTTCTGTTGCTGATGCTGCAACAGCTGCTTCGAAAATCATTAGGACAGGAATCCCTTTAGCGGCCATGGAAGTTATGGATGAAGTTCAGATGCAGGTCATCAATAAGAATGGAGGCACTGGAGGAAGGATGTGGGAAGAGCGACCGACATTATTTTTCAAGTATCTATCTTTTGACTAATTTACCAGTGCCAATATCGTACTGACGAAAATAGGTTTTCTGGTACAGAGCAGGCAATAAAAGACCACATTCAGCGAGTGCAGACCATAGCCAAACAATGGAAAGGTGGAGACTTTCAATTCGCACGAACAGAAGAAGACAAGACTGTTCTATGGTCCGCGAGGAAAGAAGCTCTATGGGCCATGCTAGCACAACGGCCACCAGGTACAGAAATTTGGAGTACAGATTGTGCAGTACCTATGTCAAGGTTAGCCGAGATTATAGGTAGGCCATCATTTTATTGAACTTCACTTATCTACCTACTTAAGCTGATGCCTTTGTAGATATTTCGAAAGCAGAATCGGGGAAACTCGGTTTATTTTCTAGTGTGCTGGGTCATGTAGGAGATGGAAATTTTCATCAAGCTGTTATGTATAACCCAAAAGATCCAGTCGAGACAGCTGCTGTCAAAAAATGTGTGTATGATATGCTTGACAGAGCATTGGAGATGGAAGGAACTAGTTCTGTTAGTACCTTTGCATTATCAAGTATTCGGTCAATTGCTAAGTTGATTTAGGGCGAGCATGGAATAGGTCTCGGTAAGAAGGTGAGTAAGGAGAATTTGGGGTTTCGGTTGAGCTGTATAGCATCGGCAAAACTTCAAATATTCAATACAATTCGGTTACGGCCCCCTAGCTAATAAATTTAATAGGATTGCTTGATGAAGGAACTCGGCCTCGATACAATTACTGTTATGAAAAAACTCAAGCATTCTCTTGATCCAAAGTATTTCCCCAACTAACATTCAAGTGGAGGGGAAGCTAACTCAGAACAAAATAGTTGGCTATTGAATCCAGGAAAGATATTCAATGAGCCATGAGCTCCAAAAGTCGAATTTTGAATATTAGATGCTTGAACTCTCGCCCTAAGTATCTGAAGCGACTCTCGTTCTGCCAAGCTTTGAGTGTAGTGGGACAACATCGATAAGAGTACAAGCAACTTCAAAGATGTCAAGAGGATTTATTTGTTATTTAAATTGCTGTTCATCGGTCAAGGTGATGGCAGCCATATCCAATCTATGGCAGTGTCTCGTGTGATCTATTCTTGAAAAATTCCTTCTTACCTTGAGTTGTCCGCGATCTTTACCTCCGCAATCATAAAATGAATTTCCATTTCCCCCACTAGCCCCACATCCGTTCTCGGAACATATACCCCGATTCCAATGGGAACCCCTCTTTGCCCACTTCCTAGGTGAACATGATTGATGGGTATATATTAAGAAAAAAGACTCAACGAGACAGATCAATAGGACCGCTGGCGCAACGGTAGCGCGTTCGACTCCAGATCGAAAGGTTATCCGTTCAAATCGGGTGTGGTTCAATACCTCTTCCATTGATCGAACTTTTGCTCTTTTGATTCTTGTGCCTATAGCATACATAGACTGACTTATATCCTTGAACATTCTTGCATCACCTGGACATGGAGGTGGAACTGTCAAATTTTGAGGTTCAGCGTTTGCTTTGAATTTAGGACTGATTAGCAAATTTTATTGAGCATCATTTTGGTACTCGTTCGTGAAACTTAGAAATGTGGGGTTTGATCACATTTTTGAAATCCCCAGATCTGCTGACTTGATTAATTCTCCAATCGATCCGGTATATTTTTGACTCCGCTCCTAACAATTCTGAAGCGAGAAACTCCATAAAGGGGCAGTGAAAGAATCGGGAGAAGTATTCGGTATATGCACATGTACAAAATGGTGGAAAAGACATTATCCGATTACTTCTACCGGGGATTGGTTACCCGACAGTGTCTGTGTCTGAACGCTGGCTGGGCAGAAGAGTCAAGACAAATATCGAGGACTAATTTGAATTGAATGATAGATATATATATACTCTATTATCCGCATTCAATTCACAACTATACATATTCTTCTTGTTGAATTATTCCCATTTTTTGTATCGAGAAGTTGGTGAATATTCTCGCCCCTTCATCGGATCCAGATCAATAGCCGACGCTTAACTCCCCGGCTTCAAATCAATTGCCGATTTCATCGCGTCAACGACATTTACTATTTCTTACAAAAACTTCTTTTCCTCCATCAATTAACCTTCAATTCCTGAATCTTTCCTCAATTTGAAAATATGTCTCTCTCCCGCCGTATTCTCACCACAACTCGCCTTCCGGGCCTCCGCATAACATCATCTATCCGTTGTCAGTGGGGTCAAAAATCACGAGATTGTCGACACTTTCAAAGCTATGCCCGACTTTTAGAAGCGCCTCGAAACCCATATAAAGATGAGGAGAACGTTAGCAAAGCACCAAAGATTGTCAGAGGCGCGAGTAAAGTATATAAGAATGCTGATGAGGCCGTTGCGGATATCAAGAGTGGATCGACGATTTTGAGTGCGGGGTTCGGATTGTGTGGAACGGCTGGTATGTTATTTTGGCTTTTTTCTGCATGATTTTTGATCCTTGAGAAAGGAGATCTTCATAAGATGTGATTCTGATATGAAATATAGAAACGATTATCGAAGCATTAGAAAGAAGAGGACCAGAAAGTCTTCATTCCTTAACTGCCGTTTCTAACAACGCTGGAGCATCGATACCAGGTGGTCTAGGCGCCTTGACACAATCCGGTCAAGTAAACCGTTTAATTTTAAGTTTTATCGGTAGTAATAAGGTTCTTGAGAAGAAATATCTCGAGGGAAAAATCGCTATTGAATTATGTCCTCAGGGAACTATTGCTGAGAGATTGAGGGCTGGTGGGGCTGGTATCCCGGCTTTCTATACCCCTACTGGTGTTAGTAAGTATTTGCTCGATCTTTGGGATGAGATGAGATGAAGAATATTTATATTGATGGTTTATAGGTACATTGTTACAGACAGGTGGTATCCCCACTAGATTGGGTCCCCCAGCAGAAGGCTCAAAAGAAAATACTGTCTTAGAGAAAGGACAAGTAAGAGAAACTAGAGAATTTGACGGCAAGACTTATTCGATGGAGAAAGCTATTAAAGGAGATGTCGCTATTCTCCGAGCATGGAAAGTCGATGAAGCTGGAAACTGTCAATTCAGGTGATTCCTCGTGATCCAACACTGAAGATATTATGATATTAACAAATTATAGATACACCACTAGAACATTCGGACCTATCATGGCCAAGGCTGCTAAAGTCGCCATTGTTGAAGCCGAAGAGATCGTACCAGTTGGATCGATTGCTCCAGCCGACGTTCATCTTCAAGGAATCTACATCGATCGTATTGTTCCAGCTACCGTTCCTAAGAAATTAGAATTGAAGAAGATTCGTGCACCAGAAGGTAAAGAAGATACTTCGAATAAATCAGATGCAATTATCAGAAGAGATAGAATTGCCAGGAGAACTGCAAAGGAATTGAAGAATGGCTACTATGTTAACCTTGGTATTGGTATGTTTGGTTCCCATGTTTTGAGCTGTGGCGAACAATGGCTAACGTGGAGTAGGTATTCCAACTCTCGCACCTTCTTTCTTGTCTCCTGAAACAAAGGTTTGGATTCAATCCGAAAATGGTATTTTGGGAATGGGCGCATATCCAACAGAAGAAGAGGTCGATCCGTAAGTTTTCTTCCATTTGTGGAACATCGACGACAAACTAATGCCTCCAAGCGATATCATCAACGCCGGTAAAGAAACCGTAACTCTTATCCCGGGTGCCTCCACTTTCGACAGTGCAGAATCCTTCGCTATGATCCGTGGTGGCCATATCGATGTTTCTGTCCTTGGAGCACTCCAAGTTGGAGCTAATGGTGATTTGGCCAATTATATGATTCCTGGAAAGGTAAGCTATTTCCTCTGTCTTCCTTTCCTCCCCCATCAAGTGCAACAAAATCTAACGTGCGAAACCGACAGATCTTCAAAGGAATGGGCGGAGCAATGGATCTCGTCTCTAACCCTGACGAAACTAAAATCGTCGTCGCAACAGAACATGTAGCAAAAGATGGAAGTGCAAAGATTGTTCAAGATTGCAGTTTACCTTTGACTGGAGCAAAGGTTGTCAGCACTATTATTACTGATTTGGTAAGTCTTCGTATATCTCTAAATTTCCTCTCCGCCTTATCAACCCTTAGGATTTGGGTTGATGGAAAGATTTAATGATTAAAATACTAACACCCATATTTGTAGTGTGTATTCGAAGTTGACAGAATCAATGGTGGTCTCACGTTGACCGAGCTGGCACCAGGTGTTGATGTTGAGGAGGTTAGACAAAAGACCGATGCTAAGTTCGAGGTTGCGAGTGATATTAAGAGTATGGAGTAAGATGTATATTGTGGATGAAAATGATTATAAGTTATGTAAAATTACGAATGTAAAATGTTAAATCTTTCAGTGTAATTCTACGTTGATGAGTTGTGTGAGTTTCCTTCGAAAATTTGATTTGGATTGAATGGCATTCATACATTTATTATGAAGTTCAGGGAGCTTTTGATACTCGTTGGATGCAAATACGAGAGTGATATCTCTGTTCATAATTCGCCACAGTCATCGCGAGATCAAAGGTTTTTCAATTGCTCGCCCATCCCACAGAAAGAAATATTGGTGAATCCAATCATTAGATTATCAAAAGCGAATGCAATTTTGAATTCATCCATCATATCCACCGAACCATCACATCTCAAACATATCCTCACCCTCCCAAGTAACACAAATCGTAGACAACTCCGACCCATCAACCGCTCCCACTTGAAACGACTTAAACCTCTCATCCACCGACAAAAAAAGTTGTTCCCAATCATTCGGATCGCGAACTCTAGCATTCTGGATCCCTTTCATATATAAATCATCTACTCTGATATGAGTTAGCCAATGAATCTCATTCCCACAACGTGAAATAACCAAACATACCTCTGTCTCCTCATCTGATATGGCGTCAATGTACACGGAGCCGGAAGCACCCTATCACAAACCAATACCCTCGCTCCTTTCTTCAACGCCGGAATCAAATTTTTCAAAATCCTAGCCGCGTATTTATCAGACCAGTCATGTAACACATTACAAATAAGATATATATCTGCTCCCTTTACAGATTGCTCTTGAAAGAAATCATGCGCCATGAAACTTAATCTGTCCTGCAAATCATCAGGTACGGTTGTATCTCTGACTACTTCGAGTTGATCCTGAACAATACACTTGAGCTTGGGAAGAAACCTCAAAAGCTGAATCCCAACTGTTCCTTTCGCACCGCCTACATCTACCACAAGACCATTTGCAGCATCGTCCCATGGAAATTTTTCCAAAACGCGTTGTACACTCTCACTTGGTCTGCTTTTCAAAAAAGTCATCGCTTTTCCCATTTGTTGCGAGCGTCTAGAATTCCTTGATATGTATTGCATCATAGGAACATCTGTTCCATTAAAAAGTGCATAGCCCGATTCATTAGATTCCTGCGATCCAGGCCATTTGATCATAGCATCGACGAGACGAGTAGAAGCGGGTAGCATTTCTTCGCTTACGAAACCGATGAAATCGGAGACGGGAGGGATCTCGGCAAGCGCTTTGGAAGATGCTGTGTGTGCGATTATTCCTGGAGATGGCTCGTGGAATATATAGAAGGTCATTGCGTGTCGGATTAGGCTACGGGCGTCGGATTCGGGGATGGAACATTTTTCGGCGATTTCGAGGAAGGTGGAGGTGCGGGTTGGGGGGAATGATTTAGCGCTGGGGTGATGGTTAGTTGTTTGTGGGTTAAAGGTGTAGGAGAGAACATAATGAAGAAGGCATGTGTCTATGGACATGATTTGATGACGTTTAAGTTAGGTTCAAATATTGTTCTTACATCCCAAATCGTTGTAAAGCGGTCACACTTATCCAAGCATTTGGCTATGAAAACAAAAAGTCAATTTATTTTTATTCTGAAGGGAAAATACTGGGAAGACATACTGGAGGAATCAAAGATTCCACAGGTCCAAGCATAAGAGCAGTCAACTCATCCGATGCCTCAAGAACAGCATTTCTAGAAGCTTGAATGTCTGGCGGTAGAGAGAGTCTGAGGGGCGAAGAGACATCAAAAGAAGGAGAAGGAATATTATTCGATGTTAGATATTCATCAACTTTGCTGGTATTTCTTTGAATCGTCGCGGCTAACTCTGCTATTCTTGTGGCTGGAGACATCTTGAGTGATCGTTTTACTTCTCCAAATCAATCCTAACATTTCCTTTGAGAAACTACATCCTTTAAATAGTGATACATTGCTCAATGAAGAAGAGATTATTCCCTTGAAAGACCAACATCACGTAATGTTGGGGAATTCCTCCTCTGTTGGCACATATCCATTCTCAGTTCCAACCACAGTAGAGGTTGGTAGACACTAACGCAACTCATCATGTGCAGTATCACAACTACATATGGAAACAACTCCGATATTTCTGATTTCTCTAGAAGTGTTGCTAGAGGGAGATTTGGAGATGGATTTTTTTATTAATGTGTATCAATGGCAAAATGCAGAGCATATCTGCTTGAATGAAAGTTATTCCAAAATCAAACGACGCTGATATACTTGTGCTAATCTGATGTTCAGAAAAGGATATTCAGAGCTTACCCTTTACTAGAAGATAACTGTCACAATTAATCAATGACCTGTGAAGAGATACCCAGGATTTTCAACAGGTACAATGAACTCCAAGTCGACGAGACCAATCACTCTCTTCTGATCAAATGTGAAGTATTTCTCTTATATTTTCACAACTTCATCCATATTCAAAGATTCAGACTTGGAAGCAAACTTGGACGAGAAACCGGGACTGGTCTTTCATATTATCGAGGCCGTTGAGGCAGAGATCAGAAGAAGAGATGCACATTCTTCAACAGCCAAGTAGGAAAAAAAGCAAATGTAACGCTCAAAATAGAATCCTTTTCACCCTCTCACTCAAACAATCAGTTGGGGACGATATTCAAAAAAACATCTAAGCATTGATTTGGGAAAATTGGAGGACAATGAATGAAAGTTGTGAAGAAACACCGGTAACTTTAGTTGGTGCATGACATAAGCTCTGAATTACAATAACCACTTGATACAGTACATGCAGACAGGATCTCTAACAGCGCGGAAGAACAGACATCAGAGATATCACCACACATGGAAAGAAACTTGTAGAATATTGATACTTCAGACCAACGAAACTCACCGGGCGGATAAGAATCTCAAGCGGACCAAGCGGCCGCAACCCATCCCCGTCCCCGCATCTCCATAATAATTTCCATCTTCAGGTTATGAACTTTCCTCCCCTCGAATCCTCAATTCGCATTCTCAATTCGCAATTCGCAATCCTCCCTTTTCCCGCCCAATCGCACAATTATATATACAGAAACCCAGCATGGGCAAAAATAAACGTCTCAAGTCCTCCTCCAAAAAAATCAAGGGAGGCCGCGGACCCGGAAAACCCAAACCAGCCGGAATATCGAAACCCAGCTCCAAGACCCCCAAACCCTCTGGCATGCCCGCGAAAAAACACAAACAAACACACCAGACTATTCCTATAATCCCCTTTTCCTCTCGCGATTCCATCCTGCTGATAGGCGACGGCGATCTCTCATTTGCGCGTTCCTTAATCACCCATCACGAAGTAAAAAAGTTAACTGCTACGGTTTTCGAATCTTCACTCCAGATACTGCAGGAGAAATATCCGCATGTGGGAGACAATATAAAGGAGATTGAAGAGGGAGGAGGAATTGTAAAATATGGGGTTGATGCGACGAAGATGCGAGCGTGGACGAATGCGAAAGGAGGGAGGGGAGATGGGGTGATGGATCGGATTATTTTTAATTTTCCGCATGTGGGTGGGAAGAGTACGGATGTGAATCGGCAGGTTAGGTATAATCAAGGTTTGTTTTTCTTTTCTGATCCCTTCTTATTCTATTCGAGGAACATGCGCTTCCATTTCCGAAAGAAATACTAACGCACCCTCCAGAACTTCTCACATCCTTTCTCGCGCGCGCAATCCCCTCTCTCTCCCCTACAAAAGGCTCTTCAATAATCATCACACTCTTCGAAGGCGAACCGTACACGTTGTGGAATATACGCGATCTAGGTCGACATGCTGGATTGGAAGTGGAGCGGAGTTTTAAGTTTCAGGCGGGAGCGTATCCGGGGTATAAACATGCGCGGACAATGGGGGTTGTGAAGGGAGGAGGGGGATGGAAGGGAGAGGAGAGGAGTAGCAGAAGTTTTGTGTTTGTGAGAAAGGGGGAGGGGGTGAAACAGGGAGTTGGGAAGAAGAAGAAGGATGAGAGTAGTGATGATGAGAGTGAGGTGGAAGGCGAAGATGAGGATATGAATGAAGATTTTGAAGCGGATGATGCGGAGTTTGAGAAGGGGATTGAAAGAGATGACGATAGTGGATCGGATGATGAAGATAACGAGGAAGATATCATAAATGGTGTTAGCGGGGACGAAGATGAACCTCTAAACCAAGATTGGACCGAGACAAGATGAAGCGGCACCAACAACCCAAGAGAAGAAGTCTAGGCAACAAGCAAAAGATTCCAAGGAGACATCAATCTTCCACACGATCGGCGAAAACGTTGTTACTCATTATGCGTAGTTGGCTATTTGCCATACTATGATATCATCTATTTGTACATTTACCCTGAAACTCCTCCGATATAACGCCATATCCGCCAATTTTTGATGTTATCGACTTTTCTTCGCACTTGCCGAAATCTAGAGTTCAATGACGTCCAGAGGGAATGATGCTTGTTGTACCATGACTGGACCATTCATAAGGATCTCTCCACCCGACTTCAGCAACCCTTCACCAAGAGTACCTTCAGGATGTAAAGCATACATTGGTGCTTCCATTGTATCTCCATCAAACAAAACCATATTTTGAATGGGTTGTTGTCGGTGACCAAGCACATTAATAACATCTTGTGCAAGTTGACCACCAAGGACCGCTGTAACAGGAGCTATTTCGCTACCAAGATTTTGGAGAAAACTTCGTAGGACTTCCGAACGTAGTGTTTCAACAGGAAGCCCTAAAGCTGTGTGCTTTTTATGAGCCAAGACAGTAAATAGCTGAAGGTCTTCTTTGGTTGAAGGCAATCGACCATTTTGAAGTTGAACAAATTCCCATAATGCTCGTAGACATGTCAAAATTGGAGTAACTGCCCTTAAACGACGTCTGCTTTTGAGATATTCAGCAGGTAATGTTGCAGCATCACTCGCCAAAAACCAGGTCGAATAAAACTCTCTCTTTGTAACAACCTCCATAGATTTTCCATTTTCCTTCTTCGTCTTGACATCAATGACACTGCGAGTTCGTGTTTCCGATTGTAGAAGTGTAGGTCTATTGCTTCGTTCTCTCTCCACCACATAATCATGTTGAATCAAATCCGAGAAAATAAAGCCATAGAATCCATGAACCCCCGCTGCATAAAAAGGTTTGTGATTTAATCTCGTAGCCGTATTAATGATATTCAAACTCTCCGGGTCCAGATCCGTCGCAATCACAATATCAAATCCCCCAAAATATTGCGGTCCTTTGCTTCTGATATCATCTTTATCCACAATCACATTTACTCTCGGATTCAATTTTCGTATTTGAGGCGCCGCGGCTTCAGCACGGTTTGACCCAATATCAGCTTCGGAGATGAAAAATTGAGCACCTAGATCGGCGGGGGTAACGATAGCATGATCGCAGATGGTTATGGAGTGGATTCCGGCCAAGACGAGATTTTTGGCTATTTCGTTGGAGAGGGCTTTCATGGTTATGAGGAGGATGTTGGCGGAGCGGATTTTTTCTTGGGCTTGCACTCCCCAGAGTCGGATTTGTCGATCATAGAGCGCGATTTCATCTTTGAGGGAATGAGTGTTAGTTTTTTCTTGCTTCTTGTTGTTTGTTGTTTGCTAGGAGGGGAGAGAAGAGAAGACTTACCGGCGCTGATACCTGCTGAAGTCATGATGGGTACGACGTTGGGATTGGGTACTTCCATTGAAGGGAGATCCATTTTGGATATTGTGGAATTGTGGAATTGTGAGAATGGATATTGGTTGTTGGTTGTAGAATTGGAAGGCGGGAGAAGCTGGAGATGTAGATATCCAAATTCTAGAACTTGATTTCGTAGGTGAAGGAAGGCAACGAGGCAACCTTATGGTTTGATGATAAGTAACCTTAAAGCTTAATCTTTTGCTATCTTAGCGTGATTTTTTGAGATGTGAGGCTGAAATTGTGCCTTGTTTTTGATTGATTCATTAAGGAGGATATACTTTTTGGATATTGAGGCTGCGATGACTTGTATTGGATAATTGTTCAAAATACCACGATAATTCGAATATGGAAATGTTTACTTGTTGGGTGTTCAAATTTTGATTGATATTCACTTTGCCATCCACAGCTCAGCTTACCTGCCTGCTTACCCAGTTCTTTGTCCAATGATGTTCCTATCTAATCTTCTATTGTCCTAGTTCTATTATGTAATCCGAATCAACCCCACAAAGTCCCATAGGAATTTCTGCCATGATCATTCACCATTCACCATTCACCACCACTCACACCAATTCTTTACCTCACTTATTACATATCTCACACCTCACATTTCGCATTTCACACCTCACTCATCGCTCATCACACCTCACACCTCACACCTCACACCTCACTCCTTACACGTGATTACACCTTACACCTTACACCTCACACCTCACACCTCAGACCTCACTCACTTACTTCATTACTTCAAGGGTTCAACAAACCACGTCTTCTTACTACAACACCATCACCCAATCGATCAAATATTTAAATATCCACTCACACACCTCTACCTAGTACATACATACATACGGAGTACACACATACATTCAACATCAGCGATCCATAAACTTCTTATTACAGAAACTTCCTATACGAATAATATCTCTCCCCACATCCTTTATCAATCCACTCGAGAACATCCATATTCATTCTCTCCGCAATCGCCTCGCCATTAGCTTACAAAGATTCAATTCAATCCAATCCCCTATGTCAAGGCGTCTCTTTTCAATGGTACATTCATCTTCTTAACACTCGCCATATGATCTATCCCACTAATTAATTTGAATAAAGTCGGGGAACTTTGATGATCCACCGAGTCATTCATCTACAGATTCTCCCACCGAAACAGCAGAAAGATTAGTTCAAGAAATTCTAGAGCGCGGTCCTAATTCGAATAATACCATCAGTCCATCGGGCGAACTTTACAGAGCAATAGGTCGATATACTGAAGCACGAAGAGCAGAAGCCGAAGATATAAGAAATATGTCATCGTCAGAACGTAGGGTCGAGAGGCAACATAGATTAGGAGGAAGACGCTCAACATTAAATCATGGATCAAGTCGGGAGGAAATTGATGAGAATGAGAGGGAGAGGGAAAGGGATGTAAATGCACGAAGAGCCGAAGTTACAAGAAGGCGAGATGCAACCAGGCTTATTCCTCCTCTACTTGGTCGTCGAAGACCTCGCCTCTTACAATCCGATCGATATATGGAACCACAACGTGCTTCAGTCGGAGGCAATCTTCTGAACTCCTTATCCGAAGATGTAAGACAATTAGAAGCCGCAAGTTTAAACCTTCGAACGTTATTAGCGACCCCAATCGGTTCCAGGCTACCGTCACCCGATCATGTCACCGAGGGAGAGTTTGGTCGTAGGACCAAGAGAAGAAAGTTGGATCAAGATAATAAAGGAGCATCGTGGCAAGGCTTTAAATATGGAAAGTATGGTCAAGTCGAACCTGGTACTTTACAAATGGAGATTGTTAGTTGTGATGGAGGATTATTTCAAAGTTGTCCAGAAGGAGAATATGGTTCAGATAATGTTTTGAAAGATGATAATACCGTTTACTGTACTAAAAGTAATCGTTGTAATATTGTCTTGAAACATCAAGGCGAAACTACATTTTCTCTTTCAGAAATAGTTATCAAGGCACCTCATAAAGGATACACAGCCCCGTCAGTATTTTATGATCTGTTTCCAATAATGCGCAATGCTAATTAATATTCAGAGTTCAAGAAGGTATGGTATTTGTCTCCGGAACATCGAACGATCTCCTTACTCGTACTGCGCAATATCAAATTCAATATTCCTCACCATCTCGAGAAAGGCTACCTGTTTCTATAGTGTCTATTCGTCATAATGATGATGGTACTAGAAGTATGACAACAGCTCAAGCTCGTGCGGGACGTCTTGTTGAATTGGGTGCTCAAGATCCTGAATGCGACTTAAATACTCCATACATTCCACCGACAGCCCAAATTCCATCCGATTTTACCAATATTACTTCACCATATCAAGTCACTATGGAATGTAGTAGTGACTATTCTGATAATGAGGATCAACCTCGAAGAAATCGTCGAGCAGCTTATAGAATGAGAGTATCAAGAGATATCCCAGATGATCTTCGATTACCGGAAGAAAGTAGTGATGATGAAGATGAATTTCCTCCAGCTGGTTACAGACTTTCAGATGATGGTACTCATTACTATTACGATGCATCATATTCTGCAAGAGTCTCAAGAAATAGACCACAATTGGAAAGGAGGGAAACAGCTAGTAATATTACGTTAGCAGAAGCGGCAGAAGCATCTCAAATTGCAACACAAGAAGCAGTTGCAGCTGTAGGAGGTGAACTTATGGTTCCTCATGCGAAATTCTTTATTGAGAGGGATAAGAGTAAGTGTACTATTAAATTTAGTACACCGATTAGTGGAAAATATATTCTTTTGAAGTTGTGGAGTCCAGATGGGAGGAGTGATGGAAATATTGATATTCAGAGTGTGGTGGTCAAGGGATTTGCGGGACCGAGAATTTTTCCAAAAATGGATTTGATGTAGGTGTTTGATTCAAGGGTTATAGTTTGTGAGGCATGGAAATAGAGTTTCATGATGAATGGGAAAGGGAATTAAGGTCTGGAATTGTGAACATGGTTGGGATTTGGAAGGATGGTATTGGGGGTATATGCATGGATGATTGGTGGGTATATGATATGGGAATAAGGTCGGAGCGAGGAGGGAGGAAGGAGGAAGGAGGATATAGGATTGCATATTTAATGAGAATATATGCTGGTACATATATATTATATGTATTAAAGATGCATGTGGTTTTGGAAATGTGAGACCTGGTGGTCCTACATTTGAGCAATTGGAACTTATATCTAATGGAAATATGATGGAACTTGCGATGTTGTGAATGTGAATGTGAATGTGAATGTGAATGTGACTAGGTATGTAGAGAAGAAGTAGAAGTGGATGAAGAGAGGAGGGTGGAGTGTTAAGTGTTAGATAGCTTGTTTTTATCGACGGGTAAGTCTGAATTTGAATTTGAATGGCGGTGTGGGGGAAAGGAGAGTGAAGGAGGGAGGGAGGATTGCTTTTGTTTGTTTGTGCTGCAGCTACTGCTTGGGGGAGGGGAGGGAGGGGAGGGAGTGGAGGAAGTGGAGGGGAGGGGTAGATGGGGATCGGGATGGGGAGTATAAAGAAAGGGGAAGGGGAAGGGGAAGGGGAAGGGGAAGGGGAAGGGAAAGGGGAAGAGTTGGGTGGGTAGGTGTGGGGGTCTTTTGAGGGAGTGGGAGAAGAGGGGTGAGTTATTGTGTGAGGTGTGAGGTGGAGCTGATTCCCTCGCTGATTCCCTCACTTATTTAGTCACTCACTCACTTATTTAGTTACTTATTTAGGCCTGGGGGTATTCAATTAGCTTTTATTTTTCTTCTTTTTGATATAGTAATAGGTAGATAGGTAGGTAAATAGGTAGATAGATAAATAGATAAATAAATAGGTAGATAAATAAATAAATAAATAAATAGATAAATAGATAAATAAATAGATAGATAAATAAATAAATAAATAAATAAATAGACAGATAGATAGATAGATAAGTAGATAGATAAATAAATAGATAGATAAATAAATAAATAAATAAATAAATAGACAGATAGATAGATAGACAGATAGATAGATAAATAAATAGATAGATAGATAAATAAATAAATAAATAAATAAATAAATAAATAAATAAATAAATAAATAAATAAATAAATAAATAAATAAATAAATAAATAAATAAATAAATAAATAAATAAATAAATAAATAAATAAATAAATAAATAAATAAATAAATAAATAAATAAATAAATAAATAAATAAATAAATAAATAAATAAATAAATAAATAAATAAATAAATAAATAAATAAATAAATAAATAAATAAATAAATAAATAAATAAATACATAAATAAATAAATAAATAAATAAATAAATACATAAATAAATAAATAAATAGATAGATAAGTAGATAGATAGATAGTATTTTGTATTATGATATTATTTACTTCTTTGTGGGATTATTTGGTTCGAGTATATGGTTTGAATGTATGGGTTTGAATGTATGGGTTGAATGTATGGTTTGAATGTATAGATTTGAATATATGGATTTGAATATATAGATTTGAATATATAGATTTGAATATAGATTTGAATATAGATTTGAATATATAGATTTGAATATATAGATTTGAATATATAGATTTGAATATATAGATTTGAATGTATAAGTTTGAATATATAGATTTGAATATATAGGTTGAATGTATGGGTTTGAATGTATGGGTTTGAATGTATATAATGTGTTGATTGCTTTGATTAGAGGGGGTTTGATTAGAGGGGGTTTGATTAGAGGGGGAATGGGTTTGGGAGTTTGAGAAATTGGGATTAGAGGTTTAGGATTGAGGTGGTTTTTGATGAAAGAGGAGAATAGGAATAGAAATGGAGATGGAGATGAAGATAGAGATAGAGATAAAAATAGAAATAGAGATGAAATGGAGTTGAGAATAAAAACAAAAATGAGGATGAAAATCAGGATGAATAAGGATGAGCATGAGGATGAGCATGAGAATATTAAGAAGGGGAGGATGGAAATATTAAGGAGGGCAACCTTGAAAGTGTACCGTTTTCATCTTGCTGTATGTTGAAATTATGGAATATTTGATTTGATCTTCTTGATGGAGGGGAGATGGGTGTTTATATACCTAGTAGTTGGACCTTGAGAAAAATAGGGTGATGGGGTTGTGGAATGTTGATTGATTGATTGGAGATTGATATGAGTCTAGTGCCGAGTTGGTCAAGAGAGGGATGAGGGTGATGATTTCTGATGATTCGCTATTTCATTGCTTATCGCATGGGTGTGGTTGAATTTCCAAATAATCAAGCGCAGGGTTGTGTATATAAAGTTTGAAATACCCTGAGCTATTTGTAAGATACTACATCTGTGGAACACCGAAGTCTTTTGAAATCAAAGGGTGTGGAATTGAACTAGCGGTTCCTGTTTCTTTATCGGGAGATTCCTTTAGTACGAGGTGGTTTGGGAGGCAAGCTGGGATGGCAGGAAATTATTTAGATGAGATGGTGGGGAGTTGTGATGATGGTGATGGGATGTAGAGGGTTGACGATAAAGAAGTATAGATGATGGTGATGGAATTTAGGGGGTTGACGATAAAGAAGTGTAGATGATAATAAGAGATAAGTTACGAAACATGAGAGCTCGCTGGTTTTTACGTCAAAAAGTGGAAAGGGAAGCAATGGTGATTTTAGATTAGTTCAAATGGACAAAGAGATTGCGGATTCATAGACTGGGTTGCCAAAATCTTTCTAATCATTTTTGTTGAAGGTTTAGGAAGAATGAAGTGGATGTTTATATATTGGGAATTGGGGGATTTAGAAAATCACATTGGGAGAGTAGAGCGATACGGTTGCGTGAGTGAATATCTGGGAATTAGAGAAATCTTGAAAGTGGATATGATAGGAAATGAAAGAATCGGGCACCCAAGTATTATACTGGAGAATTCAAATGGATTATTTCCATACACCCCTCCTTGATGCGACACTCGCTAATTACTCTCTCGCTAAACTTCGTTTCTCGGTATAAAAACATAAGCTGCTCCTGTTTCGATAACGGTAACGGTAACAGAACGCAGAATATTTCATTTGCATAATATGTGCTCAAAGCTTGGGATAAAATTCTTAAAGCTATAGCTTGAAGTGTTCTGGGCTTCGTATCAGCTTTCGAGACACGATAGTGTAGGAGTGGGAAATTGAGATCGGAGGATATGAAGTAGAGTTTTTGATAGCGAAAGTAGTTGTTGGCGGTAGAAGATATTTGTTTAACAACAATCAAAACAATTCTAAAGCATAATTTTATGAGCCGCTGTTATCAATGAGTGCCAAGCACGATTTTTGAGGTCCGAAAGTTGCGGAAAGTTTGGATTGCAGGAGCGCCTGATGCAGTTGTTTGTTTCCTTAGTCTCTATATCATCATTCCATTTTTCAAGGTGTAATTATGAACCTTGAGGGGGGCGGTGATGATTTTTATAGATTATGTGAGAATCTGAGGGAGAAAAGAAGTGTGCGGGGTTATGGGAGCCCAAGAAGAATTGAGGGGAAAATAGGATATTCAATTGAATATCCACCTCGATCTACATCCCGTGACGCATAATTCACTCTTCTTCTTTTTTCATGTCTAGACGCGTGACCACTTTACGTACTCTCCTTAAGCATTCTTAGTTTCCATATTACTTATAAAAGCACTGCTCTTGATGAGTTTAATCTCTTCAAGACGTGATGACGAAATAGCCTCAATTGGCCACAGGGAAAGGATTTCGCATCTTTAGAATAGAGTGATTCTGTAGTTTCTGAACTTGTAGGATATATTGATGAGATTTTGGGTACATACATGTATATTTCTGTCGATTCTTTTTCTTTATTTTTAAATTGTGAACATGTGTTGTGGAAATAATGCATTTTGAGTATGTTAACAATGATAAGGAGTTACATGGCAGTAATAGCTTGATATCAAGTTCTTGTACACCATAAAGACTAGGATCTTAGCTTTACCAGGTCATACCTCCAAAGCCTCCAATGAAGCGATGTCAGATAACGAAACAACACCCACAGCGAGAAAGAACCCCTGGGAAACTGCATCTGGGCTTCTGATTTGTTTGTATTGGATAGTCGAGAAGTGACGATGCTTTTATATATGAGAATGGAAGAAACATACAAGGAATCATCAAGGAGGTGCAGAGTTCAAGATGCAGTGGTGAATCAAAGACTTACATGTTGGGTTGAGTGAGTGATGACTCCACTTACCGCGGATGGGAACTTCGCCGGCGCTTCAGTGTTATTCTCTTACCCCAATTTCTCTACCTAGCCGCGGTAATGATTTTATACCTCTTTTCTATAAAAGCGCTTCAGTCACCCACTGTTCTCTTCTTCCTAAATATCTTGATTCCAACCTTTTCTTGGTCCGTACTTGCGGCTAGAGAGATACTTTATATTGAATCATGATCTTTTGGTTGATTTAACAATTATGAATAGTATCAAACCTGGGTTCTGGAGCTGAGTCGCTAATCTCAGGTGGTGATTATCATTGCTACGGGGTGGTATATTGTTCTTTGAAATGTGACGATAATGATGGAATGGCAGCAACAAGATTCTTTGATGAAAATTTGGATAAAATTCAGATAATATGCGAAAGGACCGGGAATGATAGTAACACTCTTAAGTGGGAATAAAGCTGTAACTAGTAGTGCATTCTATAATTTGAACTCTAGGAACTAGCTACTATTCAAAGTATCGAACGAAAAGCCCTGGAAGATCGTGATAATGGGTGGGATATTTCACTCAACTGTATTGTGTTCTCATTCTAGGCTTCCTTTGAAGAAATTTAAGAAGGTAAGATGGGGGTTTATATAATCATGTATAGCAAAAGACTAATTATAGACCTTGAGAAAGAGACTGGAACGAAAATGAATGCAACACTTCGAAGATGGAGTGAATTAAATACCATTCAGTAGCTGTGAATGATTCAATCAGGTCGTGCGTCCTCTGTGCTGGGGGTTTCAATAGATCTGATGTATATATAAACGTTTGAATTTCGACGTACTTTTCTGTCATGTAGTGAGAACAAATCAAACTGGCCCCAATCTCAGGTTTCGAGACCAAAGTTGAGCTGTGCAGATTAATACTGTAAATTCTGAATTTATGTTTGATTGATCGGGAGTGAAAATTGTGCTTGAACTCTTATTATTTCACTGTCATTGGTGTCATTAATTTTGTTCAATAAATTCTGTCGATGAGAATATGACATGGCAGTAAGAGAAGCAAGTGATGAGAAATAAGAGAATCTAGATGTGAGTTCGAGAGCAGAAAGAAGTCAGTGGGTGTACTATATTTTTAAAAGCTCTTAATGATAGCGAAACTTGTAAGATTAGAATGATAATGGGACTTGAAAGGTACCAGTATCATATCCTTCTCGTAGTTGCTATTAGTCACATATTGCAGAGAATAACTTCGAGATAGAGATAGAGTAACAAGCCTCGGAGACAGTTGGAAGACAAAAGTTCCCACATGTCATCAGATAGTCTCTACTTCCCTCGTTTGCTGAGGATTCAAAATAGAATTGTAAGTTATTTGTGTATTGATATTGAGAAGATTGAAGAGTTTGAAGCTATGGCATCCAGATCTAGGGGAATATGAGTCTGACACTTACTTTAAAATTCACTACTGTTTTATCACTTTGTTCCTTGTAGTCATTTCATTACAACGTCTATATAGACCTCCTTACATCTAAAATTATTTCTTCTTCATAGTCATTACGCTATACGCTTACGTGAAGCAACCGGTTGAGGAATATGCAATGCGATGTTCAAGACTGGGCTTGGCAAAAGAAGAATTGACAATTAGTGCTGATAGATTAGAAGCTTCATATCACTTTAAAGCGCTCACGACAAGAAGAATTCTTGATTCCATAACAAATCCACTCATTTACTCGTATTTTCCAGCAAATGTCTTGAGACATCTTTTCTCTAGCATCTGACTCAGAGAAGATTAGGGGCTCTGCGCAATAAGCGACGCTAAGCGACGATAGTAATCATGAACCCGATTTAATGAAAACTTTGGCAGTAATATTTGCTTGTAGATATTGAAACTCTAGTCTTTATTTTATCTCAGTTCTTGGGGAATTTCCTCGTAAAGGTAATGAAGTTACGATTCGCAAGTCACAAATTTCAACCCGAGGAGCGTGACAAAAAAAAGTTGGCTTATCGTTCGATTAGACATTTTCACTGTCGATTATCACAGCAATGATACTAGAGCTACACACTCCAGCATAGAAACTTCATAATTTTAATATTCTGTCGAACAAGCGATTTTACAAGCTCCGAGAATGACAATGAGTACCTAGGTAGTGAGACAAAAGATGAGCGGCAATACCACACGAATCCGTTAGGGCTTGTAAAATTGTGCATGAAATATTCGAGTTCTGAAAGCTTTACCATGAAGATATGCAAACGGAGATTTACAGGGCCTGATACCAGGCAATCTTTCTAAGCTTCTACTTTGAGAGGCTTCTCAGGTTTCTACGATTTAAATATGCGACGAACAAATCTGAAGTAGGCAAAGACATAATTCCTCTCGCTTCTCTTCAGACAAAAAGCCTGCATCATCCAGATAACATGATCTCTTCGGGCAAAAGTTGCAACAAAATGATCACAAATTCACTGACATGAGCTGGAGGAGAATTGCATAAGAACTCGATATCAAATTCAAAACAACGATCCAAACAATTTATCAAACAAACCGATTGATTGCATCTCAGGCTAATGCAATCATCTCGGATGTAAACTAAGAAGAAATGACAGAAAGTCCACAAAAACACTCATGGGATCGTTTAGGAGAAAATTCGAAGGCAATCGACAATATTTTAGATTTCTGGGATGAAGAAGATTAAAACGTTTGGTGGTAATCAAAATGGAAGACTGACGACAATAGGTTTTCTGGAATACGTGCAAAAAAATCACTTTGGCCAGGCTTCAGATATTAAACGAAACGAATAGTAATCTATATGTGTTAGAGGAATATTCAGAAGTATGGTTCAAGTCGAAACTATCTAAAGTCAGATGTTCCTCTTCAATTCGATACGTGTAGTGTGGATAGGTGGGTGTCTTTGAGTGTTTATATAATCACGAACTCAGCCTATTGAGCCGTAGTGCGTTTCAAGGCTTGATCTAAAGGGAAATAGCAAATCACGTTTAACCATCCACATGAAATCTACCATGTTATCACATCGTATGGGAGGCTAACCTGATAGTCAATCTTGCGCATATCGATTTATTGAATCATAATATAAATATTGCAACCTGAGAATAACGAGAATACACAAGGAGAAAGTAATGTGCAGAAGCTCAATCATAGAGCGTAAATAGTATACAGAGGAAGAATTAGTTCGTTTAAGGCTTGAGATTGACTATATATCTAGTGATGAATCAATTCTCCAAGTGTATACAGATTTTAGTATTTTCGGTAATCATGAGAGCTCAAAACTTCGACACAAAGTTGTAACGGAGTGAAAGCATCGAAGAATATTAGAAAGTGAATAGTTTCAATTGATGTCGTAAGCCACCATGAGGAGAAGATGAGCCAAGCTGCAAAGAGAAACTGTAACTATACCCTCCTGTTTAACACCACTTGGTCAGGTGGCATGCATACGTGCACCTCTGAAATAGATGTTTGGATAGAAATTGATTATCATTAAGGAAAAATCGATATTATATTCAAAAATAATGATTTTTTGAAACTTTCTTAGATTTTCATCTTGGATAGTCCACCAGGTCTTTCTTAAAAGAAAATTAAGAAAACGTCTTTAAAATGTTAAGAAGTTAATATAATATTTATATTTAAAATAAAATAAAATAACACAATTTCAATCAAAAAAGAAACTTGTAATAATATTTTCCTCAAAATTTTCTTAATGTGGTTCTCTAATAAGATTTTCTTAATATAAATTAAAAAAATATTTTCGATTTTCAAAACATTCAACATAAAAATAATCTTTGAAAAAAAAATTCCAAAGAAGAATTACGATTTTTGACGTCAAATATCATCCAAAACTAGAAGATCCTATCGTCCTGATAAGGCAGGGCTAATTCTTGACCGCGATTAGCTTGGCCATAACAGATATAATAATGTGGTCATCGTGACTTGAAAATTGTTGTTGAATGTGATTCCCCAGTAATGTTTGAACTTCACATCTATTGCTCTGAATAGTATGGACATAATATTTTGAGATTAAATTTTGAGACACGATCCTCCATTTCCGTTGGACGATACCTCAGCTTTCCAATATCTTGCAAGAAAAACCGTGTCCAAAATCCTCTGAAAAAACCACACCTACAGCTGCTATGCTAATTTTTTAAATCTGAGATTTGCCAACATGCTCTGCTTATTTATTCTCTGTGGTGGCAAAGTTAATTTATCTATATACAAAAAAAATATCAGTATAAATCCCTATACTAATATTTAATACATACATTACAGAATTCAAACTTTTTTTGTTCTTGACGAAATACATATTTTATCAACCACAAATCTTTCCTATTCAAAATGAAAACCATTTATTATTAACATTTTTAAAAAATTAAAAGAAAATAAAAGCCCTTAGAAAAGGTAGACGGAAGGGAAGCGAGTGTAGAAACTAGAAGGAGGAGGGGAATGAGCGAAGAAGCTAAAAGAGGATGGGGAGCGAGTGTAGGAACTAAAGGAAAAAAAAAGCAATCATAGGAGCTAAAGGAAGAGAGGGGTAAGCGGAGGAGTTAAAGGATGAAAACCGGTATTAGCCGAAAATCTAAAAAAAGATCTGTTTACAGATCACTTACTTCACTTTCGATTTATTCTTTAATTAAAAGCTTTACTATTATATTATACAATATAGACTGTATTGTTTAAACAGGAATATCATTTAACTTTAATATATATAATTTTATATTGAATTCGATTAGTAATCGAATTCAATACAAATAAACTTTTTTACTTACAAATAGCCTTAGACTAAAACTTTCGAAAATCAAAAAATTTCGAAAATTTCTCTAAGTCTCCTTAAAGTAAAATTTTCTAATTATATATATATATAAAATCAATTACATTAATACTATATAACCGATTTTTTCAATATAATATTAATTATTAAAATTTTTGATACAATTGACGAAATGATTTATTCGTTAACCACGGATTCTGCCACCACAGGGATTGTAATACTGTTTACAAGCCAGTATATTACACAATAGAGAGATTTCCCAGATTCCTCGCCCCAAGATTCGCAAAGTGTAATTAAAAGAAGGTGAAGAAATCGGTTACATTCAATCACTTATTGTGACACATAATACGTTTCGCGAAGTGCATACATAAAGGTGCAGTCTCGGCATTGTTAGAAGGGAAGATTGCAAACCTAGACACTTCGATACCAATAAGAAGCCGCAGCCGTGCATCGGGGCACATGAATCGTCTTTTAAGCCAATCTTTCGGTGCAAAATCGGGTCTCGAAATTTGTGAATCTGGGGAATTCAAAAAGTGAGTAGATCAGACGTTTTTACAACTAACGACGGCGATACTGACTGACTACTTACCATTTTTTTGCCGTTGGAATTACTATCCATGCTTCGTCTTTTAACTCTTTGCTGACCAAGACACAAAAAATGATTATTACTCCCAAAATGAAGAGGAGTCCAGTATCTGAACGGACTTTGGCAGGGAGATCATCATACAGAGTAAGATCAGAGTCTAAGAGAGCAGTAGAGTCAACCACACCTTTTCTTGCCTCCGTCATAGGATCCGGA
This sequence comes from Botrytis deweyae, assembly GCF_014898535.1. Classification (NCBI taxonomy): domain Eukaryota; kingdom Fungi; phylum Ascomycota; class Leotiomycetes; order Helotiales; family Sclerotiniaceae; genus Botrytis; species Botrytis deweyae. Next base: position 376,853 of record NW_024066210.1, read on the forward strand.
ATCTCTGAATTGGAGGGAAAAAGCGAGGTTATCCCATTAACTTTAATACATAAATACACATAGTAGTTCAAACAACGCCCTATAGTTTCTCAAACTTCCTCAACCTGGTAGATCATTCACTTCTGTAAGATATTCCGAGTCTTGAACTTGGCAAGACCCAATACACCAATAAATATGATCATCTACACGATTATCTGCTCAGCTGAATTCAGCCATCAAAACCCCAAGGAATCCTGCGCATCCTGAAAGAGGGCTATGATGGTATTTCGATATGATGCCACAATACAACGAATACAACATCCTACCTCCATGAATTTTGTACATAAATTGCAAGTATTCTAAGTTTGATTCTCTGAATTTGACATGCTCAGAGTGAAGACTGGTTGGACCGCGGAAGGATCTAGAATCTACATAAATTGCTAACAACATCCGTAGTGTGGAGAGGGGTCTCTGATTTCCATTCCTGGTGCTGCAAAATATCCTGTATCTGAACGCAGATGTGGCGGGAACGACGGTTAGAACCTTTACTGTCATGAATCTGATTGTAATGCATCTACTACTAGCAAGTCTATGTTATCATTTTTCTGTGAGGGTAGCATTCTTCAGACGGAAGTATTCGCCAAGTACCAAGTGTCAGAAATCATCCATTTACTCTATGAAAATCTATGAAGATCTATACGAAGTGTCGTAGCGTCATGTCCACAAAATTCGATGTAACCACTAAGCCATTTCGAAGACTGAAGTCTATTGGAACGAAAGAGTACAACTTCCAATCCACATCAAATATTCCAAGGTTAACACTGTTTCAAGGACTTCAAAGTGCCAAGTATAACCGGAAGTGAATATGAAAGCATCCCTCACCCCATTTGAACACAAATACAGACCTGAATACAGACAAAAGCAGAAGGAATTGAGTCAAAATTTCTGTAACACAATGCGACGCACCCAAATAGCTTCAACCAACAGCCTCTCACCAATATCAATCCATTTCATCTCACACACTATAGGTTCACATCTATAACCACAGTATAGCCACCGCGAATCCCTAGTACAACTTCAACGCAGCATGAAAAAGCAAGTCCAATCAAACCCCAAATATCCAACCAAACGTAAGCTCCCCCTTCGTCTCCCCTCAGCTCAATCAATCACCCACCCCACTCCAACGCCTCAAAACCTCACATACCAACCCGAGAATTCAAAGAAGTCATTCCAAGAAAACATCACATCCATATCTCACTAAGCCATGCCGTGTGCGGTAACATCACATCGAACGCATGAAAACGCGGGATTTTCATCGACTCATCTTCTTGTTCTTCCAAATGTTTAAGCCCAGCTTGTCATTTACTGGCCGCATCACAAAAGGCTTACAGTCTCACCCTATGATCTTCCAATCATCTTGAAGAAGAAGGAGAAGCGTGTTCATAGGTATCAAGAACATGATGTTCATTACACATCATCTTTACCTGGCCATTCGCTCATTCCGCCACCAGGTACTTTTTCATATGTGTATATCAGCAGAAAATAGCATTACCATTACTTCATGAGACTTCCCATCAACGTCCATACTTGAAGACTACGAGATACCTTTACAGAATCAGCAAGTATGTACCTTTTATAATCCCAAGTACCGTACATCCACTCACCCATCCGTCATCAATTCTCAAGTCCAAGTCCAAGCCCCAGCTCAGCTCAGGCCGCACCACACCACACCACACATCAAACTCATCTCACCATTCACAAGCCACTCCCCATTCCCTTACTCTTCCATCCACCAGTCTCGTCCCCAATCCTCTTACCTCCCCGACATACCATCTCTCCATCCCCATCCATTCGACCCACCCCCCTACCAAGCCCACTCCACAAACTCCACACCAATAAACTCCCCGGCCCCAAGCATTTTCTCCACTAAAAAATCCGCCCTATAATTCCTGCAAGCCATTTCTTCTCGTCTCCAAAGATTCAGATATCGACTTGCAACAAAAGGCAGCCCTCGAACTATTATCACCAATCCCGCTTCAAAAGCTGTAAATTTCAGCCTGCCAAGCATCATCAAAACCCAAATAAACATGTGCCACGCGAATAAATCTATCTATTAATACATATTAGATTAGCCCTCCATATCACGGGGACTTGTTCGTAATATTCTTACTATATATTGATCTCCATATTAACTTTCCCGTCAACCATTGGATAAAGCATAAAAATGTTGAGTTAAAATGGTATAGGCAATACGCCATCCCATCCCGCGCTTCCGGGTTGTAATTAGGCAAAAAGAGTGCACGCGCTTGCGAGATGTCCATGCAATATAAATGCGTTGGCGATGGTTACACATGACAACAAGCGAGGTCATTAATTAATATGAGTGAACATCGTATTCGCTTCTTTGATACAAATTTGAGATATGATACCCTATCCAAAGCAAAGTGTGTAATTTATCCTTCCACCACTTCTTTCTCGATTTCCCAATTCTCCCACGTCGGTTTATCATAACCGTTTGGACGACTTGCTCTTTCGAATCCGACTCGTAATCCTTCGATTGAGACGGGACTTCTGCACCATTTGATTTCCTCGCCGAATCCTATGCTGAATGTCTTTTGCATATTTTTCTCGTCGAATAATTCGGGATGTGCTCTCCTCATACTTTTTAATGCTCTCCCACCAACCTCATCCACACTATCCGCATGTCTCAAATCAAAGAAATGATCATCATGATCTTTTCTAACCTTCTCTTTAACATCATCCCCATATAATCCTAATCCCAGTAAAAACACATCATATTGACAAAGACTAGTCGTTCCTCTCCAACTCCCTCCTTCCTTAGCTCTTCGAAATAATCCCACCAAAGCAGCAATAGCACCCATACATCCAGTTCCATAATCAGACATGGGGAAAGGAGGAACGACAGGTTCATCGAGACCCATAAATTCTCCTTGAGCCCAGGCTACTCCCGTTACACAATCTGCGATTTGTTGCCATCCAGGTCTCCCAGCCCATTCTCCTTGATAACCAAAACAATCTTCGGAGACATATACAATCCCTTTGCCTCTTCCAGAGATCAATTTTACGATATTTTCTGGACCGTAACCTAATCGTTCCAAAGCTCCGGGTCTATATCCATCGAGAATAACATCGGCGGATTTAAGCAATTCCTCAAACGTGGCACGACCAGCTGGCGTTTTAAGATCGATATCCGCGGTATGTTTACCGGTATTTCCATCGACTTGGAAAAATGGAACATCAGATAAATTTGGAGATGTAACTTTGATGACTTGGGCACCATATTCAGCGAGTGTTCGACCCATGGCAGGCCCAGCAATAATACGACACAATTCTAAAACGCGAATTCCGGATAATACTTGTGGTTTGGAAGTAGGAGTTGCGGGAGCTACTTCTGGGAATGGACATGGTGGGGAATCATCTTGAAGGCTATCGAGTTGCCAAGGAGGTAACTTGAGAAGTGTCCGACCCTGAATGATAATTAGTAAAACATAATAGAGTGAGGTGAAGATTCTTACATGGCTTGTCTTCTTAAAATCTTCCCATTTCAATGCTGTTACACCAGCTTGATTTATTTCAGCATTCATAATCTCCAATTCCGCAGCCGTATATTGTTTGACATGCTTTTCGATAACATCAATACATTCCCTATAATCTGTAAGATCTGGTCGATATGCTTCCAAACCAATCATATTCAATGTCTTTCCAGCTTCTAATGATCCATGAATATGAAAGTATTCCCCTGGATTCTTAGTTTCATAAAGATTTGCTGACAGTCTGCGATACAAGATAGCTTGTGCTTTGAGCAAGTCCGTATCTGTAAAATGCATCAATAAATATTCCTGAAATAGATTCAAGAAAAATACCTTTCAGTCTCGATTTAACATCAGGATGTTGTTTATTCATTCCGGCAATTGTAGCAATATAAGTTGAGAATAAGAAAGTAGCTGTTTGCTCAAGATTGATTTCGATTTTTCTTTTCTGTTCTCCGTAACGAAGATCCGCAATGGCAGCTACAACGCTTGCTTCGACTGATTTTAATGCAACTGTAGCTTCAGTTTCTTTGAAAGGACATGGGAAATAGATTTGAGTTCCATCGGTTGCAGTTGTATAAGTAACGTCTTCTAGATGTTTCAATACTTCTGAGGGAAGTTCACTACAGACCAATTGTTGTAGAGTTCGAGTAGCTTCTTGAGAACCATTAATTACTGAATAACGTGTTGAACCAGAACGATCGGCTGATATGTTTTTGGTAGAATCCCTCATGGTGATATAAATTCTTTTTGAAGACTTTATGAGATACGAGATTCATAAATCAAAAATCAGAATGAGATCTCCTTCGGCATTGCAAGTCCCTTCATGTTATATATACTTTGTCTAAGGATAGAGGGGCAATTCAGTTCCGTAGTATGCCCCGCTCTTCTTCCGTGTACCTGACTATAAACATTACCAATGGTATTACCTAGAGTCCTCCGTGATTTTGAATCATCTGGTGTATTCATGGATCTTAGGATTTATTGACTTGCGAATCATAGATTTGTATCAATGCTAGACAGGTTGCGGTCCGAGATGTTTCCATAGCAAAGTTCCGACGATGAAGGGGTAACATCCGATATGCCTGCGGATAAGAACTCCATAGACAAAATTCGACGAATCATTTTAGCTCAGGTATAAGATTAACAATAAATCATGTTAGGAGGGCTTATTGCAATTTAGAGACGACCTCCAAGAGATACTTGGGAAAAACAACATGATCATCGATCGGCTAGAGTATCGGGGGGTTAAGAATCTTGTTTCACTCTCCCGAGGTTACTTTTCCGCAGAAGCCCGACAAGCCACATTCAACAGCCACATTTATATCTCAGCCATCTCAGCCACCAGCAGCTTCCATCCCACGTGAGGACTGCGTGACCCTACTTCGATGTTTACAAACAACTTCTTCGCACTAGAAGATTCACTCGCAGTCAAGAGTAAATAGACTGTCTGAGTCAATATATGTCCCATACATAGATAGTCTTTACTTCCATAACCCAGTTTTTAAACTTACATTCAGCTATCCAACAATAAAGTTATCAAACCGTCAATGCTAAACACCGAAAGTCGTTTCCTTCAAGCGTCACATTCAATATTATATTTATTTAACACAATGTCCAGCATCGAATGATACAAGGGGTAAGAATGATAAAAATAGTGATAAATATCTATATAGAATGTAAAGATTTCAACTCTTACGAGATGAATGTTAGCAAAAGCTAGGTGAGTACAACTGTCTCACTGGAGGAAAGAAAAGAACCTCCCTCAGATATTCCCTCATTTTCGCATCCATTGAGCAACGAAAAAACCCCTAACCACCATCCAAGCTATTCTCTTCACACCCACATCCCCTCTTAATCTAATACCCCACCCCATAACTCCCACATCTCCCCTCACCTCCTACCCCCTCATTGACAATATAACAATCAGCCTTTTGCTGTACACATTTGACCAATGCACTTGCATACGTATCACCCCCTCCACCACCTCCATATCCACAACCCTGAGCATAAGTACCCACACAACTTTCATACTGCGCGTCACAAGCATCTTGACATCCTTGCCCACAATCCGGTCTTTGGTAACTTGGACTATCTTCTGAATTTCTGGCTGTATAGAGTTTAAATGGATACCCTGAGTTATATTCTGGTTGTAGATTATTGCATGTATAGCATGGAATTGGAATTGATCCAACAGGAGAATAGGAACTGTATCCTTGAGAAGGATTACTAGGTTGAACGCAGATGTTGTTGCACGTAGGAAGAGGAGCGATTGAAGAGGTAGATGTTGGTTTGGATGTTGAGGTTTGGATAGTGGTGGGACATGTGTAGATACTTGTTCTTACACTGATAACTGGGGGCGTGTAGCCTGCTGGAGGATGTCTAGATCTACATCCAGTGTTTGAACAAGAAGACCCAGGACAATAGCTCCCACAATAAGATTCAATTTCCTCACACCAAGAGGAAAATTGTAGACATTGAAGGGATCCAGGGAATCCAGCGGACAAGAGACAGGATGTCAATTGTACGAGACAAGTATTTGCAGCAGCCAAGCAAGAATTTTGATCGGTAAAGGGAGGGAGGGGATTAGAACACCAGTTTCCAACTTTATATTCGCAGGTTGGGGTTGGAGTTGTTACAATAGTAGTGGTGCATATTGTAGCGATAGTTTTTGGTGTAGTCGGAGAGGCAGTAGTGGATGGCTGTGTGGATGATATGGATGTCGAGGGTAAAATTGTAATTGTCGAGGATGTTGGAGCAGTTGAAGATACCGAAGATGAAAAATATGTCGTGGTCGAAGATTGAGGAATAGTAGAAGGCGAAGAAAGAGAAGAAATCGTCGAGGAAATTGTAGAGGAAGATAATGTTGGAGAAGTTGGTCCTGCTGTCGAGGAAGGTGATGATGATGGAGGATTAGATGTAATTGATGACTACATAAAACCATACTCAGTAAACGCACTTCAAATAAATCATTCCATCATAGATCAGTAGTCAAAGCAATAGTGGATGTTAGGAAGAAATCCGAACAGTAACATGAGACTGCTAGTTTATTTGAAAGAGGCACCGGATGGAAAGGAGTGCAAGTTTTATATATAAACTCAACTTACAGATGATAATGGAGGGGTGGATGAAGGATGTGAGATCGAGGAAGAAGATGCAGGAGCTGAATATGTGGTTGGTGGCGATGAGGAGTATGACGGAGAAACAGGAGTGGAAGAAGAGGATGGAGCAGCGAATGAAACAGAAGACTAGATGTTTAGAGTCAGTATCATTCTATTAAAATAAAATTTCAAGAAAGAATAATGAGTCAGAGCTCTTTAGGGTACAAAGGGATTGTGTGGGATAAAATGTAAAGAGAAGTGAGGGCTATCTGAGATTGGAGAATTTGAAGAATCAAACTAATTAATCTTACCGATGATGAGGCTGGCGATGAGGAAGAAGCCGACGACGAAGGGGCAGTTGAGATTGGGGACGAAGAGGAAGAAGCTGAAGCGGATGAATACGACGATGAAGCGGAACTTGAAGGAATTGAATAGGAAGAAGGTGGGGAAATAGATGTCGACGAGGACGATGGAGCGGATGATGAAACCGATGACTGCAAATTTACGGAGTTAGTGTCTTTTTATCAGAAATTTCATGCAAAATATAAACAGGAATGAATCAAGGGTAAAAAGGGTCATGTGATACAAGATCTCAAAAAGACCATATCATGCGGATCAGACTTACCGATGAGGATGCTGGTGCGGATGAAGCTGGCGAGGAAGAGGACGAGGTTATAACAGACGAATAGATAGATGAAGATACCGGAGCGGAGGAATAAGGAGGCGGTGTGTATGGTGGAGGCGTGTATGGTGGAGGCGTATATGGTGGAGGTGTATATGGTGGTGGAGAATAATATGGTGTAGAAGCTGCTGAAGATGAACTAGTATCACTCGACAAAGAAGAAGAATAACTCGAGATTGATGAGCTCAAAGTTGAAGTGATCGTTGTTCCAGTAGACGAGGATACTGGAGCTGAAGTAGAAGCTGAAGTAGATGGAGAAGATGAACTGGTCGAAGATGATACTGGGCCACCTGGATTACCATTGCAAGGATCCGTTGATAGCAAGTCTTCGGCGACGTAAAGGTATAGATTTGCTGCACCACCGCATAACTCGGTGGTATTACCGTTACAAGTCATTTGACAATTTGACTCATCAACTTTTGCGGTTCCATTACCAAGTACAACACCACAATAACATTCTTGTGAGTATTCAACTCCAGCAAAAGCATACCCTCCTTCTTTGCATGCTTGAAGACAAGCTTCGATCGTTAAATCAGCGTCGGGGATTTGGTCTTGTTTCCATGCGAGAGTACGACCATTGGGCCCAAGATCGGAATAACATCCCATTGGTGTGTAATCAGAAATGGTAGTACTATCGACAGTTGGGAATGTGGTATCTTGGTAAACTGAGAGTATATCATTCCCACCGCACGATTCGGTATTATCTCCAGTACATGGGAAAGAACAATTTGATTCGGACGTTTGTGGGCCACCAACAGAGGCACCGCAAAAACATTCTCCGTAGCTGCAAACAAGTCAGTTATCGTTTCGGACCTTCAATTAGAAGGATATAGCCATCTGTCGCTTGTATGTTTCGAAACTTTGCGCCTGTACTCACTATTCTAATCCAGCATATTTATATCCATTACCTACAATACATTAGTCACCACTCGATAGACGACAATTTTTAAAGACTTTACCTTTACAGAAATCAACACAAATTTCAACTGTCATGTTTTGACTATTGAGATCGGTCCTGAATAACAAAGCACTTGGGGAGCTTGGATCTATGAAACAGCCTGCATAAACAAAATCTGTGGTGTTTGTACATGTAGGAAGCTCTGGTGCCCATCTTTCAGCCAGTAAAGGACCAGCATTGGTGCCTAAAAAGAGTGTAGTCATTGCCGTTGCAATTGAGAGCGAGGTGAAGCTTAACATCTCGGATAACGATGAGGTCAACAAAAACAAAATACTGACAGCAAGACGTGTCAAAAGAGAGCTGGGAATGCTGGAAACACTGTAGACTTGAAGAAGAATAAACTTTGAGGGTTGATTGAGACAATATATACTCACTTCACACTTCAAAATTATGGTGATGAAGGTACAGTCTTCATGGAGACAAACCCGGTGTTCGTTTGTGCCAGCAACTAGAATAATTTCACAAAGTTATTCATGTATTTATTCCTAGTATCCAACACAACATTATTTGCAGATAAAATCGCGTGGCGCATGCATGGTAACTGTACAATCTTTGATGTTGTGAGCTATCTATAGTATGATAATGAAAAGGTCTAGACAAGAAGACAATAGCTGACTATCAAATTCCGACGAATGCACACTTGCTCGGCTTTGCGGCAAGCCGAGAACATTGCAGATATATTTCCAAGCTACATCATGTAAATTTATCTCGGTGAGATTATCGTGGATTATTACGAGTGGAATATTTTGATGGTTTCGAGGCACAGAGGCGCGGTAAAGTTTTTTTTTTCCGAAATCACTTTTAAAACATACTTGAGCATGTTCTTGATCTCACATTCTTCGGAGGATCTATTTTCAAAATACGCCCAATGACGACCGAGCGTTTATGACAGCTTTAAATATAAGTTAAAAGGCCTTGAGATTATTGTTGATCCTTTCTACGAAGCATTGATATCAACCAGAACATCAAAAGTAACGTTATCTTTCCAAATAGATTGAACTTGTCCGCTTTAATCTTTCTCATGGTTACTGCATCCGTTTTAGTCAGGAACGTTAGCATCAGATGTCCGACTTGAGATGAAAACCTTGTTATGAATGTAACCATATGATGTTGAAAGCTTTCCATGTACCTCGATCTATCCACTTGGAACTGTCGAAATGAAGCAAGCTTTTGCGTATTTTTGTGCGGCTGACATGTAGAATATTGGAGATTGGTGCATTTGGTCCTTTCATATGTATGCTACCGTGAACACAGTAAAATGTGAGTTCCATGTGGAATGAGGAAAATGACAAATAAATTTCTCGTTGAGGGGTAACGAATACCAATTGACTGAATATTTGTTGTATACCTTTTAATTTTGAGGAACGGCTACTTCACTTGAAGAGGCTGAACTTGTCTCCTAAGTGGTAACTTGAACTGTACGGAGTGAGAATATTTGTGGAACTTCGTTGAACCATGCATGAAATCTTCTCCACACTCGGGGGTCTCATTTTGATGCTGCTGTGTAAACCCACAGTACTACTGGAGTATCATCAACTTCGTATCCCAAGATTCTTCATTCGCCTCAGAACACTCGTAAATTGGTTCGGGCCGTCAAGTGTATATATTCTTATGCGGGCATCGTGCATCTATTTGTGCACCATGACACATCCACGAAAATAAGGGCTGAAGTTGTTTGGATCGTGATCAAGCTTTAATTTTGGAGTTTTCGTGTGTATGAATCGAGTGAGCGGGTCAAAGATACGATAACGTGCATTCCTAGGTTGAGAGCTCGCTTTGAACATCCATAGATGATAGCTCGTTTTGCAGGTTGAGATCGTGGAGAAGTTGTGGAGTTGTGGACTTTCAAATTGCACGGGTATTGTTCGACACGTGCCAAAGTCACCTACTAAGTAGGTACTGTGCAAAGAAAATGTTTGTGAAATTGTCAATTGACTTTGATGTATCTTTTTCTGAATATGTGCGAACTCTCCTGGTCAAGTCAATCAAATCAGAATGATCGGCGTGGCTTGAGTAGAGGTAAATCTACATCACGTGTATACTTTTTCCCTGTATGTCTTATTGCACATCTCCAAGGTATGAGTTATGAAAACATACTGGTTTGGGCTTTGGTTAGGGGAAGCGTGAGTGGAATGTGTTTTAATCTCTGCGAACGTGAATCTAATTTTGAGGTGCCTTCCCAGGACAGAACCAACCCAAACAAGCATATATCCCACTACATCGTTGTTCCCCTTCCTGCCCAGGCCTAGAGTAAACCAATGCGAACAACTCCTCTTACCCAACCATACTCCTATCTAAGCCGGTCACCATTTTTTACTCCATTTCCGCGTTGAGAATTCACCCCTATTCTTAGCTTTCTTACTCTTGCCCTCTTACTTCTCCTTGCTCTCCTCATTGTTCTTACTCTCCTCAATCTCCTTACTCTCCTCAATCTCCTTATTCTCCTCGGTCTCCTTCCTCTCGCCACTTCCTTCAACCAAAGTCACACCATGTAATAAAGCTGCTCTTATCTGCTCCATCAATCCTCTGTCTGTGTAATCCTTCCTAATCAGTTCGCGGCATCTTCCTCTTCTCTTTCCTCTCTTTGATTTATCCGTCATAAAGGTTTCATTCCATTCTCTAATTGCTTCCTTGATCCCATTCTTTTGTTTCTGAATGCGAGTTTCGGAATAGGAAAATGGGTTCTCCAACATAACTGATTCGGCTTCTTTGAGTGCGTATATTGCTGACAACCATTTATTGAAAGGCTCTATACAGGTATTGGCGAATTGATTGTGCCAAGCGTCGCCGTGCTCATTGAAGATGTTGTAAACTTCACATTCTCCATCCTTATCCCATGTAAGCAATTCTTTGATTTTATTCTGTGTTTCTCCAAAGATTGTGATGCAGCAGATATCAAATTGGTCGTAAAGAGCTATTTGTTCGAATGTTGACTCAAGATCAATTTCATGTGCAAACCGATTTCGAACATCTTTAGTATCCTTCATATCTTTTGGATCATGTACCTGCTGTTTGCGTTGTTGATTTTCCTTGCGAGGGAGGACTAATTGAGCCAATTGATCTCTCATGTTAACCACCTCACCAGCGTGTCTTCGCTTTTTGTCGTTTTTCAGCTTCCGAGTGTCTTCTTTTAGCTTCCAGACGTCTTCTTTTAGCTTCCAGGTGTTTTCTTTTAGTTTCCCGGTGTTTTCTTTTAGTTTCCCGGTGTCTTCTTCTAGCTTCCCGGTGTTTTCTTTTAGCTTCTGGATATTTTTTGATAAGGTCTGTTTATATTGTTTCAATTCTTTCAAATCTGCCAGTACCTCTTGAAGTGTGAGATTTTTTCTTTCGTGATGAGTGGGATCATTTGTGAGTATTCTCTCGCATGTGAACGTGTCTGTATGAACACTTTCTCTGATTTTTGATTGTATGGAACTAATTTCGCCAGACTCCAGCTGCTTCCTATCCTGAGAATCAAGAGGGACTCTTCCTAATAGAGAAGATGGTATCTGTGTTGCGGCGTTCTGTTAGTATACCGTTATTTTTTCTGGTCGTATAACAAAATTGATTTCAAACGACAAAAGTGATGTTTATGGTGTAGATGTGTAGATGTATGGGGAACAGAAATAGGGTTACGAACCTGCTCCAGATTGGATTGACTCTGTGCATTGTTGTGAAACTTGACATGATGTAATCTCCAGGTTGTAGCAACACATCTCCGGGTCCACATTGCCGAAATTAACTGATTTTGACGAATCATTCTCCGGATGTAAACGCTTGATCAGGAGGTGAAACGAATATTGGTAGATTGAAAGTCTATTCTCAGGATGGGACAGTCATATGCTAATGGTGGTGGCGATGATGATGGTTATGGTGGTGATGTACCTTGATGGAGTTGTTGTTTTTGGTGCGAGTTCGAGCTATTGGAGAGTTCTTAAAAGACTATTTCAAAGGCACTCGAGCCATTCTTTACCCGAAGTTGCTTATTAAATTTAGTCAAAAGAGAGCTGTATGAACTGTAGTGAATGAGATTAAGTCATATGCTGACAGCCGTACTGAATAATTGAGGATTGAACAGGACATTTTTGGACAAAGACTACCGCCTCCCTTTAAATAGTTTGGGCTGCTTAGGCAAATTACATTTGCCAATCAAACCTACAAACGCAGGTACTATGGCATCTGCATTCTGGATACAGACAAGAAAGGATGACAAGTGTCTCTTCTTTTGAACTTTCTTCTTGCAGCAAAGGGATTGATGCCAAGGATGCAAATGATACTGTCATCTGTTGGAATTACATTTCAGGGTATGAAGCAAAGGTTTCGCTTTCATCGAGGGCTTTCCACAACATTACTACACAACTTCGTTCTCCTTGAATTCTGGTGTAAATGAAGAGGACAAGGAAGATTTGAATCCACTTCGATTGATATTGAAGATGAATGTGATGATTCTAGATGAGTTCTCATTAGCAGCACATAAAAACAGCAAGTTCAGAGACCAACAAGGAGATAGACTAGGAGCCAGAAGCCCAAAGGGTCAAACTACCTAGGTAGCTAAGCGCAAGCGCTGGCAATGAGCAGTGCCTGTTGGCATGACTTGATTGATGATTCACTGTCGGTGTAGTGAAGAATACTGAATGAATTGAGGAAGAGATGTTTGTGTCTACTGGTAGTGCAGGTGTGCAATGGGAATCGGAATATTTAATGAACCGAATGATTAAGCTTAAGGTTAAGCCTAATTTGGATGATTTGTAACCTAAGCGTAGATAATTTGTTGGTGCACAACCAGACAACCTACATACAATCCAACAGTTGTATCAATGGATAGGATGGTGGATTAATACAACAGTTTGGACTTGATGGGATTCAACATTCAAAGTTCACCTTCGCTTATGTAACCTACAGCCACGGAGTAAGAACCAAAGAAAGCAGCAATATGCTCCCACTCTTTACGTGCTTCGGCGTGTGTCATCTTTCTGCTTAATCACTGCAGTCAGCAACAACTAGGTACTACCTAGGTTGATAGGTAAATTGGTTCAGGCCGACGGAGACTTTCATAAGTTGTTGATACGAGCTGTTTACCTGAATAGATTGGTAATAGATAACATAACGAAAGATCTGATAGCATTTTTGCCGCCTTGCTATAAGTACCAAGATGATGATATTGATCACTCTTGGCAAACTTCTTCTCAAGATCTAAATCCCATCGTTGCGCAAAGTTTTACTCTTATTAAAGAATTATGCATCTCAGACGATTGAGAAGAGATGACTTGCCCGCTCTGGCTGATCTCGGAACTGAAGCATTCCGTGATGATGATTTACAAACAATACTATTTCCTCCCGAAGCTGTTGCAAATGGCTCCCTCCGTCGAAGTATCAATTTACGCATTAGAAAACGTCTTGTTGAAGCCGGCACACATTGTTATGTCTCGATGAGCGATGAAAATGATGAGTTTTGGTCTGGAGAATCTGAGTTGCTTGGATACGCTTTTTGGACAAGAGTGGGAAAGAGCGAAGCAGCGAAGAAGTGGCAAACTGATACTTTATTTTCGAGTATGATCTTCCATACCTTCTCTCTCATGAATGCACTAATCATAAAACAGAATTGGAAAGAACATTGATAGGAGCGGAAATGTGGTATTCTGAATACTTCCTTGATCGCGACCGGCCTTGGGATAAGATCCATTACATGAGGAATCTATCGGTTGATCATTTTGGCTCGATTCCAGAGTATTTGGAGTTAGCTGCATTAGCAGTACATCCCAGATTTCATCGTCGTGGTGTTGGTGGAATGATGCTCAAATATGGAATTGATTTGGCTCAAAAAGAACAAGTTCCCCTTGTGCTAGAAGCCTCTCGTGCTGGAACTCTGCTATATACGAAAAATGGTTTCAGAGAAACTGGAAGAACTGAAATGTTTCCTGAAGTGACAGTGATTGCTATGCAATTGGACCCAAAAGTTTGATTATGTATGAGCTAGGGGTTGAAATGGATTTAGATGTTTTACTGGTGACAACATAGGTCATGGAAGACCTCTTGGCTAGCAATTCATTATTCCTGCTATCTTTCTCGATTGAACTACATGGTTTCTCTAAATATCAGTGATTCGTCAATTCCCTCTCACAAAAGTTACGTGGATAGAAGGTCCGAATGCGCCAGCTTTAGACTCTAGCTACAATATATACTTTGAGAATTTCGTCACACAAGCTCTTGTGATGCCTCCATTCAGAGTACCACCGACAGCTTTTTATGTTCTTGGATATTTCAAACTTTCACTACATGAGCGAGAGTCACAAAGCACTTTCCTAACCAGTTCCAAATCCCTTTAAATATCCTTCTTCTGTATCTTAGTGAACTTCATGATCAATCTTCTCTCGACATCGATTTTCAACATGACTTACTACATGAAAAAGCAATGCAAATCAATTAGTCGCCGCATTTCTGAAGTGCCAAATTTGAAGACAATATCAGAGAGGAAGTCTTCCTTGAAAATATCACCTATTGAAGAGCCAAGCCGAGACAAAACAACCCGAAAACATCAAACATCTCAAGACTTACAGCGTTCCCAAGATACGACTTCTGAGAAGATTCAGAAGACATTCAAGAATGTAATCACTTCCAAGAACAAGAATACTAACACAACATCTCCTCCACTCCAAAAATCCAAAGAACCAAGCTCAACCTCTTCCGAATCTACCATTATCAACACAACCATCTCCGACATTCCCTCCACAATAATCTCATCCACTATTCCCCCCACCACCAAATCCAACAAGAACGGCCCCGACGAAAAATACCAAATCAACTCTCACCTGCTCTTCGAATCCTCTTTCCCCGGCCACACATTCATATCCGTGCATCTCCAACGCCTCCAACACGGTATCTATTCCGATGCTAATCTCCACACCAAACATACCTTACACGTGACATTCGTTGCTCTCAGTTTCATATTCCATCCCTCTACCCCTGCGCACCGCTTCGAGAGCGCAGTAATCGATATCAAAATCCGTGATCAAAGAGGGAATTTGAGGTTCCTCAAATATGCGCCGCATCAAGCATATGGAAAAATAAGCACAGAGAGTTTGAAGTGGAATTTTCAATTGGGAGCTTCGCTGGGTGTGACGCAGGGACCGGCAAATGTATGTGTGAAGCCGAGTATTGGCGAGGAGAAAAGTAAAGTTGTGGGGACGATGATGAAGATGTATGTTTTCCCTTTCTTTCTTTCTTTCTTCCTGCTTCTGCTGGTTTTTTCTTTTTCGTATTTGGGTCATTGATTATGTCGACGTTTGTATGAAGACAAGGTTCCACACGCAGTACTTTCGAGCATTCGATTCGGTATCCGGATACACTCCTGCATTTCTCGCTCGAGGAAAATGCACAGCAGGAGTCGGGACTTCCGCGTGAATTCACATTTGTGTTTTTGCTTGAGAGACCGAGTGAGAAACAATATCCGCCTGTTCATACGTTTCATTCTTCTAGACTTCAAACACTTGAGCATTGTATTTCTGAGAAACTAAGGAGTATGAGTGGGAGAGGAAGGAAAAATGAGGATGAAGAGGAAAATTGTATGGAATATAGATATGAAGATATAGCTGGGGAGAAAAGAACACCGAGATTGGAGGTTGAGAGATTAGATGGGGATTTCGAAAAGATATTTGGGGAAGTAGAATTTGAAATTGGGATTGAACCTAAAAGTTTGCTTCTCCTCCTAATTCCCCTCTCCCTAATTCTCATTTCTCGTCCCCCTAACACAAACCCCAGTATCCAACACCCTCGCCCTCCCCTCTCTATCCTCCTCCCTTCCTACAATCCCCCGCACAGGCGGTTCTATCCACAACAGCGCAGCACATACCGAAACTGCAAGAGTCCTCGGAGAAGTAGGTCAAAAATTTCCCACAGAGGGAACACTCGATAGTATGGGAAAAGTTGAGCATGAAGAGGCGATTGTGCATGGACTGTATAATTTTGCAAAGTTGGAAGGGGCGTTTGAGGAACAGGTTAGCTTGCCGGGGGAGAGTGTAGGGAGTAGAGTGCCAGAGTTGGGTGGTGGGGGTACTGCGGGTGGAAAATAGGTGGGATGAGGTATGCCCGAGGTGTGGTAGTGGGAACAGGAGGGAAGGGTAAAAGCAGTCGATGGCGAATTGTGAGAGTATGTAAAAGAAACATGCATAAAAAGACGTATGTATTGAATGGGGTAGTTTATACATGATAGGCGGAATAACATATCTTGTACGAAACTTTGTCCCATACCCCGTATATCTTTAGGGAAAGCAACTCACCAATTTGCGTCGGTCATTTTCACTTTCGTCCTGCTGACGGTTTTTTGTTTTAAAATCACCTATCATTCCGAGACATTCAAAATCAATCAATGATCCAAATGTTTCTCCAGGTTGAACTTAGGCTTTAGGCTTGACTTCAAGCTGGAAAAGCTGAAGATGGGCCGATTCATCTTCTTGAATATTTGAACATGGTGCAAAATGCTAGACGAACGAAAGATAGGTGTTCAAGGCAAGGGTGCCTTATACTTGGATGAGCTCCATCGCCCGTAGAGACATATATCATCCATATACCATGATGTTCATTATCATGTCTCTCATTTGCCTTGAACTCTCCAAATTTCAATATTGAATCTTCCCCAGCCAGCGATACAGCATGATCCTTCGCGGGAGAAATTAATCTCAACCGCCTTCTTCAAACTCCACACATCATCAAGTCAAATCTTTGATCCAACCCCCAATTCTGTCTCTTACCAAACATCCTCCGGCATAACCTCGAAACTCTCCCCATTTTCCCGAACATGTTTTAGATTCTTATCCCTCCTCAACGGTTTCCGCATATCATACGCATCCTCCCCCTCTCCCTCATCCACCTCTTCTCC
This sequence comes from Botrytis deweyae, assembly GCF_014898535.1. Taxonomy (NCBI): domain Eukaryota; kingdom Fungi; phylum Ascomycota; class Leotiomycetes; order Helotiales; family Sclerotiniaceae; genus Botrytis; species Botrytis deweyae. The sequence continues at coordinate 393,978 of NW_024066210.1, forward strand.
CCCGACAAACTCATTATAATATCCTTTGACCGTCCTGAAAACACTATAACCTAGTCCCTTGTAAAGTTCCTGCGCAATCATATTACTTTTCCTCACAAACAAATCCACAAACCAAGCATCATATTCTTCTCCTCCTTTCTCTAAAACTTGAGACAAAGTTCTTGCAAGACCTAATCGTCGCGCGGAGGGAGATACGGTGAGAGCAGTGATATGCGCGTGCCATGGTAGATAATGCGGAGATTGTGAGAGAAGCATCGATTGTGGAGAGGACTCAGTTTTGCCCATTATGTAACCGGTGATGGCAGAAGAAGGGGAGAGAGCGACGGTAAAGAGATGCGGCCATCGTGCTAGATAGGAGAAGTAAAAACTGAGATCGTATGTTTCGGTTAAGGGATCGAGGTTTGTGGGATTAAATTTCAGGACGTCGAGGGCGGAAAAAGGGCGGAGGGTTGTCATTTCGATGAGGGGTAGTGGGATGGTGCTTCTTGAACTGATGTTAGGATAGTATGTCTTGAGCTGCTCGGAGCTTCAATCGATGATGTTGTACTCAAAGGTCTGATGCGTCGTTGAGTGTGCGGTTTGTTAGGTTGTGACTTTCTTTCTTTGAAGAATTGGAACAGTATGGTATGTTGTGGGAAAATTCGTGTCTCATGAAAGATAGTTTGTAGCTACCTACTACAACATAACTCAAAACCGGAGACCAAAATTATATTGCCATGTGTCACCGCTATCATCGAGTACCGAACGCCGATGATATTGCGGCACATCAAGAATCGACCAGTGCAAGGAACTTGCTTGTCTATTGGATTGGTCTCTCGTTTTTTATACTTCCCAAACAGCAGACTGATATATTCGACTGAGAGAAAGCCAAAATGGAATAGTAGGTACGAAGTCTTTCCTGTCAACCGCACAGATAGACACCTCCCTCATCCTACCTCATCGCCAAGTAATATCAATCATATCATCTCAGATAAGGATTAGACTTTCAGGGACCCATCAATCCTCCTCGCCAAACCATCTTGCACGGTGTTTTACTCTGCGCTGGTTCACAATAATAACAAAAGCGAGATTTGATATCACCTTGGAGGACTACCCTGTTGACCTTAGCTGTTGTTTGATACTATAACAAGGTTCAAGTGTCTTTGGGTTTCCACGTCGACAGTACAGCGAAGAAGGAAAAGAAACATTGTTGTTTTACTAACCATTTATATTTGTGCGCGGAGTCATATTCACTCACTCATACCATTATACTACAACTCCTACGACTTTGCTACGGCTTTTTAGGAATACGGATATTGGTTCATATTGCAGATCGAAATAAATTCGTTTTAGGAAATCGAATAGGAGAGAATCTATTACATACGACTGTAGGAAATCATACCACATCAAACGGAAGGATAACATAAAAGAACACCGCATACGATTCTGAATCACAAAATTCCCTAAAGACGATAGAAAGACCGAGAAATTAAACTTCCATACCTGTCAAAATGCCTCCTTCACCACAAACTCCTAGGCATAGTCGACACCCTTCCGCACTAGATTTCTCACCCTCAACCATGAGCCTTTCACGCAGACTTTCCAAATCTTCCATACATACACCCACTACACCAAACCATATGATTCGAGACTTTAGCAGTAGTGTTGATGGAGTTGGTATGGATGTACTTGGGTCAGCGCAAAACGGAGGAAATGGACTGGGAAATCTAGCAGATGAATTAGCAGATGCATGGAGTGAAGACGAAGGAGAAATGGACGAAGCAGATCTTAATTTTCAAAGCATGGCGCCAACGGAGTCGGATCATGAGGATGCGGAAGAAGACAAGAATGCAGTGAGGGATAGTGGTGTAGATGTTACGAGTCCGAAAAAACAACACACAGCTATGAATTCAAATTCGACCTTGACACCGCCGACAGCCGGACATGGGAGAGTTCATGCGTTAGGCCATGCGAGATCGCCGTCTGAATATGATGGGAGTGATTATGGAGGAGATTCGGATTTGGAGAGTCCGGCCTTTGGACCGGCTTTATTGGCGAGAATGGATATGGTAGAGGGGTTGGCAAGGAGGGGTACGGAAAATAATGGGAGTCAAGCTGATGGGGTTGTTAAGAGGGTCATTGAAAGTTTGAAAGATTTGGGGGGTCAGTCTGGGGTGGAGGGAAATACTACTAGGTTTGTCACTCTTTCTGGATGTTCTTTATCTTTCATTTCCTCCTTTCGTCGAGAAAAATACTTCATGCTCCTTTTATAGAAATACTAATCCGAATAAAAGACTAGTAACGACCCATACTGCCCTTTCAACGCACCTCCTCCATCAAACCCGTCTCATCCAGAACCTTTCCCACCCCCTCTTCTCTCCTCTGTCCGCGCCGCCTACTCCGGAATTTATAGATACACTCCTCCCTCTCCTCGACACCCTCAGCGATTCCATTCCTCGCCCTTCAACACAATCCCTTTCATCAATCACCTCCTTGCATTCTCTGACCACTGATTTAATTCAAACGATAACATACTTGTCAGATACATTACATATGTCCAGACAAACTACAGTACAAGCATCGAGGAAATTGAAATCAGCAAAGGAATTGGTCGGCGAAATGAGAAGGGAAGAGGAGCTCAGAGAAGAAGGAGAGAAGTGGGTAGAACAAGGAGATTGGGAGAGGAGGCTGGGGGAAAGGGAATGCGCTGGTGTTTGTAGAGGAGTAGTCGGGGGATTTGAACAGGTTTGTGAGGACTGGAGAAAGAGATTAGTAGAGAGTGCTGGTGGCGAGGTGGGTGCTTGAGATGGTAGTATAGAAGAGGACATGATATGCAAAGGCATACAGATGTTGAGGAGAAAATACACCCGCGCCGAATAGATACCAAGATCCAAGGCAAGAGCACACAAAGTGCGAGATGTGGATAAACATAGAAAGACGAGAAGTTATTCTAAACACCAGACCGAATAGAGGAACGGGTTCAGGTCGGGCGCTTGGATGGATATCCGGATAGATAGTTGGTTGACTGTTTAGTTGGCTGGCTGGCTCACCACTTGGATGGATGGATTCACGGATGGATAATATAGAAGGCGTGAAGATAAATAGACAGATGAGCCTTTCTTCTCGTCAAATAAAAATATAAATACAAATTAAACTTATGAATCTTTTGTATACATTTGGATTGAGAAATGATGAGGGGCAGATACTTTTGATGAAGTACGGATGAATTGTGTGCATGGGGGTAAATGTTGTTTACAGACGGATCTAGCATCCCCGAAGTCGGGCAGGGAGTTTAAGGTGGGTATGAAAGGTCTCGATTCTGAGATCTGGATTCGTTACAGCAGAACATAGACTAGCGAAAGACTCCCTTACGTGTAGCTGTGGTTGGATCAAAGCAGTCGGTTTGACTCGCTTAGGGAGGTGAACGGGAAATCGATTGTGAGAGAAGATTTTAGAGAATATGATTTTATGGATAGCGGCAATACATTGAAACGGGAAGTTCTAGCAAGTGCTAGCAAGCCTAAGGATCCACAGTGGGCAGACGCTTGATAATGGTAGTGAGATTCGGTAAGTGGTGATGAAATATCGTTGTCATAGGCTGTTTTTGCTTTTGTCACTTTGAGTTGAGTTTATTCATGAGTTGAGAATTTGCTTTTCTAGGGCTGGGTTGGGGTTGCGAGTTGGAGGGAAGTACAATGCGCAAGGTGCTTTGTTTTTCAAGGTCCTGAGAGCAGCAATGGTTCACTTGAGAAAATCGCCAATTGGTTTAGTGTGTGACTCTAGGGAGTTTACTCTTGGTTGAGAAATGTTTATGTAGCCATCGTTTGGTGTGCAGAGTGGGAATTGGGGTTGGAGGGTTTTATGGAAGGGAGTGGAGTGAAGTGATGTGGGACAAAAGTGAATGAAGCGATCAGAAGTGTTCTATGTTATGTGCAACTTCCTAGGTAATGAATATCAGTCGCTTTCTGATTTGGGCTGGGGCTTGATTATCGTCATTTCTTAGATAGTAATGGTGAATATTCTGAGATGGCTTTTCTCACATAATACCTGCTGGATCTCAACGTAGTATGGGCCTATAAAGTCTTCCGAGTATCTTAAGTAAATCGATCAATCCAAGAGCAGCTTCAATAACAATATGAATGGCGGCCAGTAACCGAGGGTCTACTGAACTCTCTTTATGGTGTGCTGGATTCGTATTAGGCTAGGAGGTATGGTACCCGAATGAAGAGAGGAGTATGAGAGGATTTTGCATTGTGGTTTGGCTGTGATGTGAGAACAAGTATTTGATGACAACGAAAGGCTATTTCATCGAAAGGATGGACGAAAGTGGTAGAGGAATTGACAACATGGCTGCTAAAACAAAAAGATGATTTTCCGGTTAGGACGTCGATGGATCTACTTCTCATGTTGCTTCTGAGCAGACATGGTGTCTGCAGGACATCTCAATGGTGCATTCACGATTCCTTGATTGGTGATGCCTACCTGGGTACTTGCAATCATGGGAATGAATCAGTTAGATTTCGAGGAGTATCACCCCCATATCCCCATATAATCTGCTCCGCTACTCCATTTAAACAATTCACTGTCTCTCGTGACCTCTACCCCGCTTGCACTGCAGCAATTGAGAATATTTTACACCGAAGTGATGGATATATAAACGGAAAGATATCGCTCGCATTTTCTCTATTATGAGAAAACGGAGTTATGAGACACATCATGTGTGCCTTCTGGAGAGAGGTTTCTTCCTTCAAAGTATGTAAAATTTGCTTGTACTAGGGAAAGGTATGATGAAAGGGGTGGAGAAAGGGGATGAAGGGGGGGCATATGGATTGAGATATGGCAATGAGTGAGAATGACAATAAGTTCTACCGCAATTGACAAGAGTAACAAACAACTGGAACTGATTATTGAAGTTTTATGAGATTAGATGGATGGTAGGTGATAATGCCATACATCGATAATCTGACCCATACAGATGCCACTACCAATATGATATGGCGTTACTACTCTGCGAGACAGATTACTGCTGCATGGAAATTTGGCCAATCTTGAATTTGGTGTCTTTTTTGCTGTGTTTCCTTAATTCTCGAGGCTTTTAATGTTTCAAAGCCAAGGAATTTGAGCCTGCAGGTGTGGTGAATACAGGTAGAACCTTGAGATGTGATGTGGCTTTTCTAGATTGTGTTAGTGTCCACGGGTAGCTATAGAATTTACTTGTTGATTATACTCAAGCCTCTTATTAGTTTGAAACCTTCCCTGGGGATTGAGAATTTTCACATTGTTGTTCCTCAAGGCCATAGATCGAAATTTCCATAGGGATACCGGTAGCTCCGAATCTGAGATAGATTCTGGTTGATAGTCTGGGTAAATTAGAGTTAGGTGATGAATGATCGAGCTTCTGAGTAGATCTTGGAGAAAGTATAGAATTCAGCGGACAAAATGAGATTAGCGAGTGAACGATGAAAAAGATTGAATTGGGCTGTAACGACAGCACCCCATGCCTCTCTCGACAGCGATTTTAGAAAAATGACGGCAACATGATGAAAATCAGATCAGAGACTCATATGCCACTACCTACTCAGCACTATTTTCCTGATTGCATTTATCATAAATTCTCAACACAGTATATCATATGAGATTTGACTGTCTTTAGATTTCCATCAGACTCCTAAGTTTCTCCAATGACGTTCTTGACCTGTCTAGAAAATTAATTTGAACAAGAAGATCAACACTATCTCATAAATACTATGAACATGGATGCACAAATCTTGCAGCTGGAGTTGGAACGAAATTCACTTATTCTACTGCATCTCATGCATCTCATGCTTGAATCCACATTTCAGTTCTACAACAACCAGATATGGGAGTGTGAATCGAGCTAGTTTTGAGTTTTCTTCTTTATGATGTCTCAGAATTCCATTATATAAACAACGGCTTCAATCGAAATACATATGCGTGTAGAAATAAGCTCCAGTCGAACGACATTGGTTTAGGATAATGGATACAAAGTTTCGATCGCGGAGGTGCGTCATTGTTTTGGAGCTACGTGGATACTTGATAAAGGCATTTTAATTTTGATGACATGAAGTAAGAAAGTCAGAATACATGGAATTGATGTATATCACTCAGTGACAGCGAAAAGCTTCGATAGTGTTCTCGTTCTAGCTTTGACAATAACTAGGTAGTGATTGAGAAAGCAATAACGGTGCGAGAACATGAATGATAGTATATGGTATTCGTCCGGCGCAGACTTGTGATACATAGACTCTGACCTTTGTAGACTTTTGCATGCATCGCTCTACAATATTTATGTAGCTTCACTAAAAATCTACTGTCGCAGACGGATTTCTTGTTTTGTGTCACTCAATTTGTTTGCAGATTTGTCTTAGATGATTCAAAACCAGGGAGTACATATAGTGAGGTCCTGGAAGTTTTACAAACTAGAGTGGAGTTCCAGGGGCTGGTGACTTGAAGCGGAGTCCAGCCGACAAGGAATCTGAAATCTTGACTGTGTTTGGATGCACCATGACATCTGGGTCGACAAGATACTTTTGTTATTTGAGTGTCTTGGAACTTCAACACATATCCGAAATATATCAACAACAATATAGATATCCTCGACGATGAATGACATAGCGAAAGCCGGATGAGAGGATGGAAGATTGCAAGATCCCTTTAATATCAGTATAATGTGTAATCTTACCCGCCTCTAAGAAGATTTTTGATGCTTCAGAATAGGTTGATGAACATAGTACAATTGTAAGCGTTGTTTGACAATTGGTTATGGTGAAGGATATCTCGATGCGATGGACTATCTTTATAAGGCCCTATCAATGAAACAACTCCCAAGGCTTGACCTCGAGGCTCTCATAAAGAATTCACTGCTCTAAAAGTTGCCCACAACTAGTTAATTGAAGCGGTTGTTCATATACACGAAATGTCCAGTGTCTCATCTTTCATCGCCAATCTTGATACCGCCTATTTATGCAACTATTTAGGTCATAACTCAAGGCATATTCTTGTTCTCACGTTCCATAGCCCATAACTATATTTCGGCTTCACCTCCAAGATGGGTTTAATTATTTGCATACCACGGAGTCGCTTTTAGTATCACCAGAAATGATAAACTGAAGCTGTCTTCACCTTCACTGTTATGCTACATCTTCTAGAAAGTAGATCACTGTCGCTAAAACTTCTCGCTTAGCGTGAATGACAATGATACAATCATTCCGACAACAAAGAGTTTGATTGGTGGATTGAATATCTCATTTATTCAAAGATAATTTCTTACAGCAGAAACGCTTTGCATAACTTGTTAAGCCACAAATAAATATTGCAGGTTCGATTTGACCTACATCGTTAAACTCGACACCCCTCAAACCCTCATTGTACAGAAAATATTGTTGGCGATGTGGCTCTCTTTATAGTGATCCTGAAAATATTCTGGCGCGAAAGCCCTAACACTCCCCCCTCTCTTTCCCGTAGTTCCACTTTTCAAGTCAACATCATGCAAGTCCAGTGCATCGGATGGATCAGTTAAGAGTTCAAAATTGACCAGGCGTGCAAGAAAATAAGACTCACTCAATACACCTTGTGGGTTCTATCTATTCTTTGAGATAGATAAACAATACCCTGCTAAGTCTCAGGTTTCAATCATGATAGGTAGACAAGATCCATGACTCCTGTGGTATCGTGTATAAGTTGAGTTGTTGACTAAAATTGGTCGAAGAGATGTGAGATTATATCATGTATGTATGTCGAATAAATGAGTATGAATATACGACAACTCAAGCTTCTCATAGACTAGAAATTTAAGAATTGAGATGATATGGAAGGGACAATGAGCAGTCAAATAACTAGAAAATTCATTGTCATATTTAACGATGATCAATTTGGATGAACAATTTGCAAACCGCACACATAGTTGAAGATACATGGGTAACATGGTGAAATAATCATTCTCCCACAAAAACTACCCCCTTCCCCAAGAAATCCTTACATCCCCGCCAGAGTAGCTCTGAACACTTACGCGAGTGTTGACGTAGAAACGGCGGTCAAACCTAAATTTACCATTTATCACAAGCATATTCACATACAATACGATAAAGCATTCAACAACAACAAAGTAAACATCTCAACCCAGACTAGAAAATCAAGTATTTGTAACAAAAGTCTTGTGCAGGTACAGCGCTGATAGATTCAACCAACAGTACTGTGAAAACATTTCAAAAACATTGTTGTAATGGTTTGAAGGCGTTTAATTAGATATGAAGATGAATAATCTGGTAGAAAACAGCTTCATTTATATTGTATGGAGAGAGTAAGAGCCCGTTCAGATCGTTTTTTTAATTTATTATCAAAATAAGATTAATTGATTTATTGACTAAAAATGTAACCTATATTTTGTAAATATAGATTTACATTTGTAAGCCTACAAAATATAAAATAACAATATATTAACAAATACTAATCAAAGTTGTATTACAGATTTAGCAAATTTACCATATAAATTTTTAAATTTATTAATCAACATTTTGTAGCTTTTTGTAACTTAACATCAGCATTTGGTAAACACATTATATTGACAACAAAATCTAAAATAATTTTGTAAGCTATATTAACGTTCGGTAAACACTTATTTAGACTACATTTATTATCTACATCGTCTAAAAAAATCGATCCGAACGGGCCCTAAGATTTCTTGGAGCGCCTAAATTTTGACTGCTATTTTTACATTCACTATCTTACTCAGTATTCTGAGGATATCACAAGCCTTAATCATGCAGATGATATGTAATCACGTCCACATGAATAACCAAACCCTTCCTACCTCAAATACTATCGCTCACAAGTGTAGATCCACTTCAGACTACCGCGTCAATACTTCGAGATCTATTTAAGAGAGGCAGAGTGAAGACTCTTCATGCCAAGCACTTTTGACATAAGGCACATACAGACCTTAAGTCCAGAGTCCTGGTAGCTTTGAATTTGTAGTGCAAATCTTACTGAGATGTCTGATATCCCCATTCCTGCGTGAGAGTTTGAGTCTTCTGGGTTTGATGCGGTCTGGAATTTCTAATGGATGAGATAAGTGGTGATCATTTAAAAGATAAATGACAACAGCAATAAGATTAACGATCATGATAATCACTGCGGCAAAGTGCGACAACGAATGATACGCTCGATCACTTGCGTAGAATCTATACTTGGCCATGATTCTCTACAGTACAATAGGGTATATAACACCTCTATATGCCGTTACTAGACCCGTGAGGCGACAGCATCTACAAGATTCTCCGTCCCTCGGTGTATCAGAAGTATTGCAGCATTCTCTTCGGAGAAATCAGTCCATTTATGCAATGAGATGAGAAATCTCTGTTTGAGGGCTTGGGCTTCCCTCGCACATCCATTGATTGAGTTCGCTTGAAATATCTCAATCGGGATAATTCAACGTAGCAAACAAAATGCGTTTTATCTGACCAAGGGTAGATCATAGGTTCTTGGCCTCTGAACGACTACATTTATGCTTATTTAAAGCTCATGACATGGTACCTAGCTCGAAGTCCCCAACGACTAATGGCCTTCAGACGAAGAAGCGCCACAAGGACTGGATGGAGTTTGCAAAATAAATGTGTAAGACACACGCATGGAGAAAACACACCATGCTGGATATGAAAGGTGAGCGGGATCTAGATGTTGATTCATTGGCCATGTGGAAGAGACGATCTACATGTGAGATGAAGTAGGAAAGCAGACAGCAATAGACCTTTTGATAACATTAATAGTTGTTAGATGATATCACAACTAGGTAGGTAGTGGAAGAATTCAAGAATTGTACCAGAGTAGAGGATGTGAGAATATGAGGGATAGAGGTCAGGTACGATCCCAAAAGCATGATATCCTTTGTATTAATCATTCTCCCATAGTTCTGTCTGGAAGGTGTTGGATACACTTAACACGAGTTCTAACGTTGAATGTTTGATTACCGCCACATAATGTTTCTACGGATACGCGAGTCAGTCATTGATGATATGTAAAGTCACCACTTGCCTACCAAAGACTTTACAGGTAAATATATGAACCTCCGAGGTAAATCTGCCCTACTTGGGCATGATCAGAGCGGGTAAATTGATGAGAAAGTCATGAATAGAGTATTACCCAAAGAGGAATTGACATTGTGTTCCCAAACCACTCAGCTACCTATTTATATCTTGTCTTCAAGCGACATTTTAAAGTGTAGCTAAAAAAAAACCAACGAGAAAGTTGAATCTGATGGGCACAGTAGAAGAGATCCATTATATAAGATTGCATAAACTCTGGGCTTTAGATATAATATTTATCTCAAAGTCTCGGGATCTATTCGTATACGCTTTTTGCATAGTCATATTCGGAATCATAGTGACAGCAAAACTCCACAGCAACTGCAAAACAACATTACTGGATGAAAACAAACAGAGTCTCTCGTGCTTAGCTACCAAAATGTCATCAACCAAAACGAAATGTAGGACACAGGTATCAGTACAAGACGGTTATAAACACGAGTTTGGACTGACTGCTAGACCAGAACACTTTTCCTCGCTTGAAATTGTTTTAATCGTTTTAATTCTTAGATGGGAGAGTTAGAGTCCTTAAATAGCAGAAAGACATCTGTATGAACCTTTGATTACTGTCTATGATTTACTAACACAAGGAGTCTGTAGAGTATATGATTCGCATGTCTTCTCTACCCCTCCTGGGCCCATTATCCTTTAAGCTTTCCAGCGCAGGATGCATACACAGGACTATCTAATTATATAAATGAACACTTGTTCAGCATCGGAGAATCAAAGCCAAAAAGTATTACCAGGCGAAGTTATCGAGTCAATATTCTTGGACCATTTCCATGGTAGCTATAGTCTCCTTGAACTGCCTTGCCAGAATTGCAAAATTGACAAATCAAATAAAATGAACGACAATCAAACAGATACTGATGGTATTGTTATTAAAGAGATATAATTTGATCTCACTGTCAATTCCACTCATCTACCTACACACCGAGACTAGCGGTGAAGAAAATACCGTGACACAAACTCTGCTCTAACAATCATCATATCATGCAACAATAAAACTACCACCACAAGCATCCATCATGCTAAAATCACCCACACGAAATTCTCAAACCATTATAATCACAAGCGCCCAAAATCCCGAAGTTTTGCAAATTCCAAATATAAAAATTTAAGCGCCCACCCACCCCACCTTTTCACTCTTGCTGTCATCATCACCGTCATCATCATCATCCCCCATTCTTCAACAATCAATCCTTCAGACTCGGGTCCATCGTCATCTCACACATCACACATCACACATCCCACAGACCATGCTCAGATCTTCCACCAAACAGTATTCTTCACCCTAACCAAAAATACACAAACAAACCTAGGAGGTAGCATTTATCAGATATGCAACAAATCCTTCTCGGTCATGGGAAGCGCTTTGAAGGATGCAGAGAGATGGAAAATCTTGGGTAAGATTATGTTAAGTTATCATGTGCTTGAACTTGGCACTTGGCATCTTCGATGGAGAAGGGAGGGAGAAAGTGGTGTTAATCAAGTGGACAAGATTTCCGGCCGTGAGAATATGGGGAGGATAAGGGAGAATGTATCGAGATGGTTATATCATCTTAACCTGAGTGGAAGATACGAAGTTGTCGATACTACGGCTCACGCGACTTTGCTTGGTATTCTGGATTTAGGTGATGGATGGAAGAAGGTAACATTCATCAGATACGCAAGCAATACTTGCTTCTCAGGCTTAAAGATGGAGTGACATGGAAGAAGGTAGTATTCATCAGATATGCAACAATTCATCCTCGTTGCCAAAAATGTGGTGAAGGATCCATATATCTATCACATTGAGATGTGTCTTACCTCTTGGGACCTGAAGTCCCCGCTCTGCATACCCGATCCGGACAGTTTATGGAAGAAGGTAGCATTGAACAGACGTGCAACAATTCCATCCCGGCGTTAAAGATGGGACGAAATAGAAGAAGGTAGCATTCATCAGATATGCAACAATTGCTTCTCATCCCAAAGAATGGGGTGGAGGATTCATCTATATCACATCGAGAAATGTCTCACCTCTTGGGACCTGAAATCCCCACTCTGCATACCCAATCCGGACAGTTTATGGAAGAAGGTAGCATTCATCAGATATGCAACAATTCCTCTCCATTCTCTAAAAAATGGGGTGAAAGATCCATCTATATCACATCGATCCATATCTCAACACCTAATCCCCAAATCCCCGCTTTGCATACCCAATCCAGCCAACTCATCGAAGAAGGTAGCATTCACCAGACATGCAACAAAACCCCTTCTCAAAACCTACAGTAAAGGATCCCCATCCACATCCCTATCCAGGAATAGATCTCCATCCTCCCAAGACAATCTGAGGCTCACCACCGACCCTCCCCAATCAGATGAACAAGGAACGAACGTAGCATTCACAGATACGCAACAAAAGAAGCTATTTCTTATTTCTCCCCAGCAACCACAACGCAACACATCCCCATCCATCCATCCAACCAACCACATCTCAGCCCTCCACAAAATCGTTGTCCCCCCCTCCAAAAAAGAACACAACTTAAAAACCATCCACAATACATCCACAATCCATCACAATCCACCCATCCATCCCTTCCTATCCCAGCACTCCAATTCTCAAGGTAACATCAACCAGACAAGCAACAAAACCCTCATCCATCTCTCTCTAGCCTAGACCCCCCCAAAACTCCACAGATCAGCATCATCTCTACCCCTTCCAGAAACTCACAAAAGAAGGTGGTATTCTGCAGACATGCAACAAACGCTATTTTAACACTCCGCGCTGTTCGTGCGTGCGTGCGTTGGAGGATTGCGTTTTAGCGGTGATGAGGTGGTGGGAAGTGGGGCCGGGTTGGATATCGAATGAGATGGGGAGGAGTGAGACATTTGGGTTTGGAAGGAAAACTCGTGATTTGGATTGCAGAGTATGAGATGAGTTGATAGGTAGGAAGGAAGGTATCAAGATGAGAAAGAAAAAGTGTGTATCGAGTAAGCATGGAAAATTTCATTGGCGTCTCGTGAATAAAATATGTACAAAGTTAAACAAACCCTTTCTTCACCTCTTCATCCCTTCCATCGCATTTCCTCCAATTCCCCACTCCCCCTTCCCCTTCCCCTTTCTCTTCGCCCACCACATACATCCCTTAAACACAGTTCTTTCCCCCATAAACAAACTTTCCCGTCGAGTTCTCACACCCACAAGTACCATCCACAGGACTCTTGATACAAGTTGTTCCCACCCCTTTACTCGTTCCCTCGCTCCCCCAATAAAACACCCAGTAATCCGCTCCGGCCGTCAACTCCGACTTGGTAGGCGCAGTACACTTGTATGCGGAACAGGTTCCATACGGAGCACCGTGGGCGCTGTCATATTGGTGATCTTGTTGGAAGACGGCAAAGGTTTGGGTCCCGGAGACACGCGTGTTGTATGCGCATTCGGCGGCTTGGATGGCTTTGGAGACTTTGGTGGCTGGGGAGGGGTTAGTCATTTGATTTGATATTTGGAAGGGAGGAGGGTTGTTTACCTGTGCAAGCGGGGGACTTGGGGTAATAGCCCTTGGTGTTTGAGGTAGCGGGGTCGAGGGTTGCGGTTGCGAGAGTGCTGAAAGCAGCAATGCTCAGGATGGAAGTGAAGAAACGCATGATGATTTTCTTGGAGATTTATTTTGTATGCTAAAGGGAGAGAGATGGATGATTTGAGATGAAGAATGATCATCCAGAAACGAGAAATCGAGATATATATGTACCTTTTGAAATAGATTAAAGGTCCAGAACAAGGCAATGCGCAATGTGGAATAGAGTGAAATCAACATGAAAGAAACAGAGGATCCATCTCCAATCCACTCTCGTCGGGGAAATAGTGCGAGAAAGAACCTACGAGGGGGGTTCAGCGATCTGGGGTTTGTCGCGTTGCAACTTGCCGGTAGGGAGATGTAGCGGCGACGGGCCGATGAAACACGTGGGTGGGTCCATCCGATGTTTAGCAGATGGATTCAGGGGAAGGGATAATGGGACGATGGGAAGATTGAGTTCATTTGGATGTGATGGTCGTAATATAAACGACATGTATTGATTCGTCCGCTCGTTTGTCTATTTGCTTCACACAGTCTCACTGCGTCGTTACCGTGTATCTCGATCCCATATTGATACAAGTATCTGCACCCCAACCAAACTCCTGGATATCTTGGCACAGCCTCAACTCATGGATAGATGGATAACTTGCAAGCAGAATGTCACCTCGAGGGATGATTCCATATTTTCCCTACTCGTATAATACACATATATACATCCCTACACCGAGCTGATTCGGTGATATCCACAAACCTTGCTAGGACTAGGAAGTATAGATTTAATTGCGTGCACAATGCACACCGATCGAGAAGCTTTCCACAAGTAATCTAGAACGCGAGAGAACATTGAATTTCGTACATCTATCGCTGTTCGTATAGAATAACCTTATTCATAAAGAGTTCATCTGGAAATAGCAGCAATACAGCATAGATTACACGCGATGTGGACTTCCACAACTATAGTCTATACGATATCATTAAGCTTTATCTAGCTACAACACACTCCCTAGTTCCCTGTAACACCTCTCTCCTTCGGAGTCCTTCCGGAATCTATTATGAGAATTCTTCCGGCCGTCGGACGTTTAAACCTCAATAGATTCAATAGATCCAAGAGAAAAATTAATAAAGCATTGAATCTATGAAATTAAATGAAAGACTTCTCTTCATTGTGGTTTTCCTCGGAATAGCCGGAGCCTTTGAAATATATAGATGGTTAGCATGAAAAGACAGGAGTCAGGCCATATTTCATTCATGTATGAAGAGTACTTGAATATCCAAAGGACTTGATGCTAAAGTTTAGTGATTAAATGACCTCAAGTCACCATTGTGGACTACATGGCGAGTACGGTCACTGCCGGTGTGCATGTGGAACGGTGCAACTTGTTGTAGTTTCCACTGGGGACTGACACCAACAAGGGAAGAGTTGTCAAGGACCAGCTGTAGGTAATTTATGTTGTGTTGATACTGCGGTGTGGTGATGTTGGGACAGAGAAATGTAGAAGTCGAGGGCTGTGTTGGCAGACATGTAGTGCATTCTACCTCTCAGCCCCAACTTCTTTAATTACATCAACATTTGACATGAATAAATGATCCCATATGTTTTAAAAAAATTCTTCAATTGTAACTATCATAACCCAAATCTCAAAGTTTCCCCTCACGATGTTTGACCGTGTGTCTATATGACATATAAGCTGTTATTCAAACCAATCCTTTCATTAATCCTTTCCTTACTCTCCAAGAATCTTATCAGCGCCGGAGACTAGGGGATAGCTGTTAGCATATGTGTTCAAGTATAGGCCGGTCTTTCAAACATACCAGTGTGTCCAATGTTATCTGGCTCAATGTTGACACTCTTGACTTTACCACCCTCGATAACGATTGCGTATCTCTTGCTTCGGTTTGTGCCCAATAATGGAGCAGCTGGGAATTCAAGATCCCAAGCACGAGTGAAGCTTCCATCTTGGTCACCAAGGAAACGGATACCACTCTTCTTGTCTGCGTCAAGAGATTTACCCCATGCGTTCATGCTGTTCATAAGAAAGTTAGCCAAGTTTAGCCTCGAGGATGTGGGGTCGGAGTTGCGGAGTTGGAAAGTTCTTACACGAAAGCATCGTTGACGGATACAACAAAGACCTTTCCAGCGGACTCAAGCTTTGGGTGAAGGATATAACCAGGAACGTGAGAATCAGAGCATGTTGGACTGAAAGCTGCTGGAACACCAATGATGATACCAGAACCTTCACCAATCTCGGCAGCAATGTTGACCTTTTGGCCTGGGTTGCCCTCGGCGAGCTCGACAGTTGGGATGGAATCTCCGACCTTGACCATGATTGCGATTTAAGTATTTGGTATTGAAAGTTTGATTGTTTTTAAGATAGTATGATGTTGTAGATGTGATGTGTTGAGTTGAAGAGCGGATGTAGAAGAATGAAATAAGAAGAATGAGAAGAGGGGTGAAGTCCCATACTTAACTACGAAGTATTCACTCAATCACCCCGCCATAACGTCACTTAAGCGTATATGCATGAGAGCTACCTTGTGCGATGGTATTATTGGTGCTATTGGTGTTGTTGCTGTCATTGGTGTCGTTGTTGTTCATTAGCCACAATAATTCGGAATGTAACCCCATCAGTTGCGAGTATTTGGAATACTAAGAACCTCTAAGAAGCTCTAGGAAGGTCTAAGATAATAGGGACGATCCGAAAACCCGCTTTTTCATCATCCGTGGTACTTTGATTCACTTGATAAGGTCTTTCGCGTACCGGAGTTCTACTCGGGTACCTACCAGGTGCTACATTAGAGGCAGGGAGGGGTAAGTTAATCGATTTTCAGGGTATTTTCGGAGCACGGACTTTCCGGAGTCTTTCAAGACGAGGCTCACATGGGCTGAACGAGGCTGTGGACAAGGCTTTGGACAAGGCTACCCAAGTATCCATCAAATTATCGTGGAAAGAATTTGGAATTCATGTCAATTTGATAACCACCAAGTTCATCTACACCCATACCATACCACCAGCCAGCATTATTTGATATTGAAGGTCGAGAACCATATCAGAACTACCGGATTATCAATTCACTCCCTTCGTACATGGTATGTCATCATCCTTATCATATCCTGCTGACAATTAATGATCTGATTTGATATTCTAGACCTTCTCTTGATACCGGCTGCTCGATGCGATTATCTATCCAATATCATATCATATCCATCTCAACCTTGCGACACCAACCCTCCATTACAACTTCTGCCCTACGCATGAATATAGAAAAGATTGTCTCAAAAATCATTGTGCTCCCTTGAATGTGCCATATCTATTATGACACCATTGGATCCAGAAATTCTATAATTCGGGTGGTTCTATAATTGCATTGAATGGTCTTTACCTACAAGGTATCCTACGCTCTAGATTGTCTACCGCATGCCAAAGCTTAGATTGCCAGTCTTCTTATCTCTCTTTGCCAACAAATTGTCGACCAAATATCCACGACCCAATCAAACGGATGTTTGCCAAACCAGAGCGCTCGTTATGGGTAAAAGAGGGCCCAAAAAGAACTACTTTGTAGTATGTCGAGGTAGAACAACTGGAATTCTTGATGGGTGGGCTCAATGTCAAGCATCTACATCAGGTTTCTCTGGTGCCAAGTTCAAAGGTTATGAGACTCATGATGAAGCTCAAAAAGCATGGAATGAGTGGTTACAGACTCAAGGCTTTGCGCCTACGGAAGGTGTACCACATGACACATTAGAGAATGATCTTACAGATCTCTCTAGAGTTGTGAATCAAACTGCGATTGATAACCATTTAAACGCACGGGTAGGGTTGAAAAGGAAGTATGAAGATGAAGATTCTTCCATGAACATCAAAGATAGTGTCGTAATAACCTCTGCTCGACCGATTGAAGCAGAAATCAGTGCTATATCAACCGAAAAGACCTTTATTGACCTTACAAAAAGTCCAGAGCGTGCAACATCACCCGTCAAACTTCTCGATTCCGAAGGAGGAAAAACACCATCGTTTAAGAAGGCAAAATCTGGCGAGAACACACCTACACTAAACCCTGATGTTGAAATTCCAGACTCAGAATTTGAGTTATCTGATGAAGAGATTTTCGACAACATCACTTCAACGTGTGAAGATATCCCTAAGCCTGTTGAACTTACAACCGAGCAGAAATTAGTCGTCAAGATGGCAATGGGTAGAGATAATATATTTCTTACCGGTGCCGCTGGATCTGGGAAAACAGTTACCCTACTGCAAATCATAGAAAAGCTAAAGAAAACGCTACAGGACAACAATTCAAACATCCCGAAAGTTCAGGTTGCTGCTCCTACTGGATTGGCGGCACTGCCCTTGAATGGAAGAACAACATATTCCGTTGCTGGATGGAAACCAGATTCATTCAAGATGCCCCTCGATCGACTTCTCGATGACAATAACATAAAGAAGAAAACCATAAAAGCTCTTCGAAGATTAGAAGTTCTGATATTGGAAGAAATTTCAATGGTTGAAAGCCAATTCCTTGAGCGTTTTAATTTACTTCTCCAGACGGTAAAGCAAACCAAGAAACCTTTCGGGGGTATTCAAGTGATATTTTTGGGCGATTTTTATCAACTTCCCCCTGTAAAACCTTTCGAGCATTGCATGATATGTGGAGTTGAGATGGCTGGAGTTTTTGACCGTGTTTGTAAGAGTAATCTATGCAAAGATCGTTCAGACAATAACCCTTTCAAGCCGGGTGATAAATGGGCATTCAATGCTCCTGTGTGGAAACAACTTAAGTTTAGACATGTCAAGTTGGAGCAAATTCATCGACAGAAGGACGAGAAGTTCAAAGACCTGTTAAACAAAGTTCGCAATGGTGTTGAATTGAGTGATGCAGAATGGCATGATCTGATACGTCCAAAGGTGCTTCCACCCAATGCTTTTCCTATACGTCTCATGGCAAAGCGTTTTGATGTTGACAGGTTCAATGATTCTCAATTGGATTTGATAAAATCAGAAGCAAAGGTCTGGGAAGCCCTTGATGATTCATGTCAACTCTATCGAAACGAGCTTGATTATTTGCGTCAGCACGAGATCAACAAGAAGATGGAAGAATATAAAATCGCCATATCGGAATACCATCGTTTTCCCAAAAGATTGACGTTGAAAGTGGGTGCGAAAGTAGTTTTACTTCACAACCAAGAGCAAAAAGGTGGCTTGGTGAATGGTTCTCAGGGTACAATAGTCGGATTTGTAAATGCACAAAAATGGCCAGCAGCTGTGATCCAAGGTGACCATGCAGATTGGAGACAAGTTCAAATGAACCATTTTATTGAAAAGAACCCTTGGAGACCTGTTGTGAAGTTTACGGATGGTAAAACGACTGCAATTGCGCCGGTTTCTTCAGAAACTTTGATGGGAACGGTAGAAGATAGATATCTTGCTTGCAGAACTCAAATACCACTCATCTTAGCCTGGGCTTTGTCGATTCATAAAAGTCAAGGCATGACGATGGAACATGTTGAGGTATCAAGCAAAGATATTTTTGAGTCAGGTCAGTTATATGTTGCTTTATCACGGGCAACGACGTTGGAGGGCCTTACGGTTACAGGTTACTCCAGGGAACAAATCGCTATGGATGAGGATGTTGTGGACTTTTATCAAAAGACGCAGTGGGAGAATTTACAACCCCCTTCTAAATGATAATCTATGGGGATTTGAGCATTTGTTATATCTGGAGACTGAGACTGAGGAGCTAGGGAGAATTATTGGTAGGTTTTAATCATCTTCACGTCTCGTGCCCGAAATGCTGACACAAATTCATAGTTTGGAATCCTTCACTCGGGAGCCTACAAATGTACTACATCGCCGGAAGCATATCACTTGATACAACGGCGACGGCAATATTGGTCAATCATATTCAATATCAACATGTTGGTTTATTACTTTGTACGATGTAGAGTCTGAAAGTTTAAGTGGGTCGACCGTTGCCCTGACAAATGAGAAGCGAGATTGTACGACCCGCACCATAAAATCTCTTCAGGAAAATAATTTCTTCAACTTGTACTCACACAACATCACATCAACTGCTTCAAGTTGTGTATCTTCCTTCATGCTACTTCTGTAGCTGAGATGAAGACACAATGTTGCTGCCTACTTCAACTTGATTGATGTGCAGACAATTATCGACCTTTGCTTTACCATCCTGCGCATATCCATTATTCACCCAATGTAAGTACCGCACTCAATCCAAATTCATATCTCTCCCCTCACAACATACAATATGATGAGCAAAATTGGTCCGTGTTACTGAGAGGCCTCAAGAACCTCGTTATGGCGATACAACCGAGCACTTTGTGCACCTCTGATTTTAATTCCTTTTTACATTTTTTCTTTTTCCCTGGTTGCTATGAATGGGTTTCCCTGTTACTATCTGAGTTTGGAAGAAGAAATGCTAATATTGAGAAGATAGGAATTGTTCTTGAAGGATCTGTGGATGAGACGAGTGAGTGAGTGTATGATTAAGTAGAGAGGAGAATGTTGAATCTTTCCGTCCTTTGGCTTTAAGGTATCATTGAATAGATGGATACTTTTTGGCGTATGATACCCATATACTTGTTGCGTTGTCTCGTATAGAGATACGAGTAGATGAACAGTCTTTCTTGCATTGTATTGTGTACAGTAGGATAGCATCACAGCATAGTTTCATAGCATAGCATAGCGATGAATTTTTAAGAAAAAGGTTGAATCAATATCTAGACTTGACGTTACGTTCGCTGACAGAAGGCTCATCTACGATGTGATTACTTGGTGCTTGTGATCCTTCTGATGTGATGATTAGTTCGTTTGTTCATGTTTATCGATATGTATAGGTACATATATATATATCTCTAGATCTTTCCTCCATTTCCTTTCGCTCCTCCGCGCACACACATCTGGATATCTACCTTACCTATCTTACCTACCTCGTCTCACCACACCATACCACATCCCCAGCTCATCATAATACTCATCATCCTCTATCTAATCCAAGATAAGTTTTAATTTTAATTCTTCATTTAAATTTCTTTTCTTTTTTACTATCTCCCATCTCGCATCACACATTCCCACCCACGCACCCAAAATCCCGCATATCCTATATATCACTACTCTATCCATCCCTATTTCACATACATATATATATACATACATATATCCATACATCCACATAAAAGATATTATCTCAACCATCTCCCACTATCCATTACCCACCACCTCTCTACCCACCACCTCTCTACCCACCACCTCTCTACCCACCACCTCTCTACCCACCACCTCTCTACCCAAACCCCAAATCCCAAAATCGTTATTGGAAGTTCATATCAGATTTTTACATCACATCACATATTTCCATATACCTATATAAGATTAGATAGGATACTATTTATAATATATATACCTACTCATCTACCTATCTATCTATACTATCTATCTATACTATCTATCTACTCACATACCGATCTACTCACATACCGATCTACTCACATACCGATCTACTCACATACCGATCTACTCAGAAATATTACGGCTCCTCACCATCCCATAAATCTCATTCTCATCCTCAACCCCATCACCGTCCCCATCCCCATCCCCAGCAAAAAGAAAAGAAAAGAAAAGAAAAGTACATACAAATCCTCCATCCCCAATCCTCCATCCTCAATTCTCCATCCCCAATTCTCCATCCCCAATTCCCAACTCTCAAATACGGAAATAGTAAACCCATAAATCAATCAGTAAACCAACCCATCATTCTCCATCTCCATTCCCCATCCCCTCTCCTCTCTCCCCATTCTCCATTCGCATCCGCATTTTTATACCCTTATCTTCTTCCCTCCTTAAATTATCTCTCTTTTACATTTACAATAATATATAATAAATATATAATAAATATATAATAAATATATAATAAATATATAATAAATATATAATAAATATATAATAAATATATAATAAATATATAATAAATATATAATAAATATATAATAAAATATATAATAAATATTAAATAAATATATAATAATCTATAATAAATATATAATAAATATATAATAAATATATAATAAATATATAATAAATATATAATAAATATATAATAAATATATAATAAATATATAACCGATTTGGAAATAGAAAAAGGGGGAAGAAGAAAAAGGGTGAAAAAGAAAAAAGGAAAAAAGGAAAAACGGAAAAACGGAGAAGAGGAGAAAAGGAAAGAAGAGGAGGAAAGGAGAAGAGGAGAAGAGGAGAGGAGAAGAGAGGAGAAGAGAGGAGAAGAGAGGAGAAGAGAGGAGAAGAGAGGAGAAGAGAGGAGAAGAGAGGAGAAGAGAGGAGAAGAGAGGAGAAGAGAGGAGAAGAGAGGAGAAGAGAGGAGAAAAGGAAAGAAGAGGAGGAAAGGAGGAAAGGAGAAGAGGAGAAAAGGAAAGAAGAAGGAAAGGAGAGGGAAGTATTGATATAATAGATAGATATACTTTACTTGTATAATACAATCATCTAATAATCCTACCTACAAAAAGAAGAAGCAGGTGACGAAATGACTACCTAGAATCTCACAATCGTGAATACAGAAAGGAGATTTGTAGGTAATTGACTGACTACCTACCTAGTATCAAGACTCGTTATTCGGTTCATGTAAGAAACCAAAGCCATCACAATCAAAGCAACAAGTTTATATTTTTAAACCCTCGTAATATTAAATCTATCTTTAAAGTATCTAAACACATATCTACATCTACCTACCAAAGGATAACGTCGCACAAATTACTCCAGTAGACCATCTCCTCCTCACCTCCGTAACTCCTCAACTCCGCATTGTCCTCCTCCCCATTTAACCCAACCCTGCATAATCACATCAGAAGTCAAACACAGAAATGAACAAAAAGCAACATCAGCTGAACAAAAACAATTGTAAAAATAAATGCACTCAACAACACAAACCTTCAAATACCTGTTTTCCTTCTCTCCCGTCAGCCACGATATATAAGATCATGTCAGAGCGACGGGAACTTTCCCGTAATGCCATGGCTCGTGTCTCCATTACCCATGTAATTTCTAAACCGAACCATGGGATTTACTTTCTCAGGTAAGACATCATACATCCATTGCGTAACGCCACTCCACATTCCCTTGCTTGAAGGAATGTATTAGCGAATCCAAACATTTACCTACAAAAAACCATGATAATATCAGTCAGCTCTTTATCTCTACCATTCGGAGAATTACCTTTCTTTCTTCAATTCTTTATTTCAAATCTTTCTTTTCTTTGTTCTTGTTTTATCAACAACAATGGCTTTGTGCGAATAATTTCGTGTTCATGATAACTACCGTTTGCATCAAGAATGATACTACGTATAGTCTCAGAATTGCGAATATGGGAGTGCATCTTGACCGGATGCAAATATTTTTGAGCGATTACTGGTCTCGATGGCATTGCGATATATGTGATATGGATGCAATAGGCATGGTTGATTTACGACTAGTCGCCTATAGAATGGGATTGATGGGTGTTTCTTTGTTTGTATGAATGCTATTGTGAATTTGTGAGTAGGGCGGATTGGGGGCGAGCACGACAGGTGGCAATTATCATTATGGGCGACATTGAGTGAAATCGAAAATAATCTTCTTTCGAAATTAACAAGCACGTTGAAACTTGCTGTCAATATGTAATACGTATCGAAATAGCATTTTTTTTTGCGAATAATTCTTTTGTAATGTTGTCATGGGTATTATAGTGTGTGAGTATGAGTTGTATCGAATTCTTTTGTTTATGGCGACTAAAGACGAACGAAGTCGACAAGATCTTCGAGGCGTATAGGGCCGTGGCAAATTGGTTGCGATAAAAAAACTCAGTCTCAACTGAATAGTGGTACAAGGAGGACATAAGGTGATGAGGGAGCTGATCGAAAAAAGCCAGTGATATGTCCCATGGAAGAACGCACCCCTATACTAAAGGATCGTCTTTGCTGTAAACTCCGCCCAAATGACCGTACGTCGAACCGAAGAACCTGAATATTATGAAAGAAATCCTAGCATCCGTTGTAAAATGAAATCAAAGGGAATCGTATGTTCTCGCTCGAAATTCCGCCGCAACATTTGTATACCAGCGCACTTTTTTTTGGCATTTTCCGTTGCCCGAAGCCTTGGACCATGATGAATACAAACGAGAAGAGAAGCACAAGTGGAGGTACACCCGCATCAATGAAAGTCGCAGATCCAAAGCTGTCCTCTGCGTTCTTCGAGATCGTACGATTTAACGAGCAGGGCGCTCACCACCTATGTTGGTTAGCAATTAATATTCACGACGGGAGTGTCTGTCATCATCGTAGGCTCTACCTCCATATGGCTCTCGAGCATCTCCACGAGGAGCTTGATCACCATAGGCAGCAGCGGGAGCCGGGTCTCGAGCTGGTCTATCATCACGACCACCTCTGTCGTATCCACGATCACGGTTTTCGTATCCTCCTCCACCTCCACGTCGGTCATCACCAGAGCGGCTGTAACGGTCACCACCATCGCGGGGTCCGGCGTAACGATCAATTCCACGGGGAGCGTCGTTGTAGTCGTCACGATCACGGCGGCTGTAACCTCGGTCTCGGTCGTCTCTGCCACCATAGCGTCCACCACCATATGGTTCATAGCGGTATCCACCTCCACGGCGACGATCGTCGTAACGGTCTCCACCCCATCCGCCACGAGGAGGTCCACGAGGATCCTCTGTATACGCGTTAGTTGTGTGGATGAAATAAAGAATAATCAGATACATACCTCTCTTTGGTGGACCAAAGTACTTGCCAGGGGTTGGGGTACGAGGACGAGCACGACGAGCCTTTTCAATGCTCAAAGTGCGGCCTTCGATGACCTCACCTTGAAGGCCTTCCTTGGCAGCATCAGCTTGATCAGAAGTGATCATCTTGACGAAACCAAAGCCACGAGATTCACGGGTGTGAGGGTCGCGCATAATTTGGCACTTCTCAACATCACCATACTTCTCGAAAAGACGAGAAACTTCTTCTTCGAGAAGACGTGGGTGAATACCAGTGACGAAAAGGTTAGAACCTGGGTTAACAGCACCATCATCTTGTGGTCCTGGTCCGCGATCATTCTTAGGTCCGCTGCTGTGATTGTTTGTCAGAATGTGCTATTTTGTGATTCGTGATTAAATGAACTAACCGCTCATCGGCACGACCGTTTCTGTCTGGGGAAGCAGAGCGGCGAGGTCCTCCACGTGGGCTGTCATTGCGACGGGTTGGACGAGGAGATGCGCTGCGATCACGCTCGTATCGAGGAGCCTCATCTAAAAGTGAAGAAGATAAATTAGTACACGATTACAAAATTATCAAGAAAAGCTTCAAAACATGCGAAAGAGTGAAAATAAATACCTTCGTAACGAGTGCCGTTCTCGTTCTCATAATCCATAGTGGAAGTCATGATGATGATGATGTGTTATTGTAAGACGAAAACACGAAATGGGTTAAAAAAAGGGTTGATTTGTTTTGCTGATTTGAAAGCTGGAGCTGTCGCAAACGAATTTTCGAGCTCTGTAAACGCTCAAGATCTGTGAGGTAGGGAAAGAATAATATCAAATGAGATTGCAGGAATGCAAATATTTGATACTGCTGATGGGGGGGGTAATGGATTAATAAAGAAACAAGATGGGAAGAAAGTTGTTGTTGAAAGGAAGAGGCACGTTAAGGTCAGATCGTCAAGTAAAAGAAGTTGTCGCGAATTTAAAATTGGGCCTAGCGCTAACACTAACCGACAGCGGCTAAGCTAAATAACGCGGTGAAGCTGAAAACAAATAATTTGAGGTATCAGGTATCAGGTCAGGTTTTATAAATACCTGGCAGCTAATGTATCAATCATCAATCATGATCAGGTACGGTTTTACAAGCAACAAGAGGTGATTTCCTTTGTTTGACAAAATAAAGTATTACTGATAAAACGAAGTATTACTGGTAGGTCTAGGTCTTTATGCGTAGGAGTGGAGGAAGTATATCGAATGAATTATACGGATGATTTTAAGTTTTACTGTACCTAGTGTTTGATGTCATATCTGTGTACGTACCTAGTATGTCAATCATATCAATCTTTACTCGAGCACAATTGGCAATCCTTCCTAGAATCATCATAGCCACCAACCAGGTCAGGTCAGGGTACTGCACGTAAAGCTGAATAGCTGAGAAATCAAAGAACGCGAATCAATGATAGTGTATCCAATTGCAATATACATCAATGGGATTCGTATGGGTTCTATTGGTAAACCTAAACCTCCCAATGAAACTTGTAGTTGTAAGGAAATGCATTTGCCTGCACTGCTTTCTTTTCCCTAGTTTCAACCAAACTCATATGTTAAAGATATCTAGAGCCCTGACTACCAATAATACCGCTATAATCTACAATTCTTCGTTATGCATCATCTCTTCTTCAGATACGTCTAACTTCTCGTCTTCATTTAAGAAGTCTAATGCAGCAACAGCCTTCCCATCACATGCTCTTTCTAATGCTAAGAAAGCAAAATGTCCTCCAACGACTGGTCTAGCTTTAAACTCGATACCTGGGAACCCACCAGTTCCCTCAGTGTCATACAAATCTGTAAGTGGTTTATCTGTGATAATGTTAGGTTTGGATATTATTTGCTTGCCAGCACAGAATTACATACCTGTTGTAGTCTCGTTGACCCATAGTGCAATTGAGTCGACAATTTCTTCGCGAACCTTCTTACTAGCAACTGAAACTGCAAAAAATTCCCAATCACTTTTGGTATAAAGATGACGACTATCAAGAGGTAAACCGTACTTCTGTCGAACTGAGTGGTACCAATCACTCTGTAGTTTGTAAACCTTGTCACTTACAAATCCGGTCTTTGAAGTTTGTTGATCGGGAAGAGTAATAGGTTTTTGATCGTTCCCGATACTTGGAGTAGATGAAGAGCTTGATGGGATGTGGAAACAGAGTAATGAATCTGCAAACAGATTGTATAGAATGGTCCATGATCCGTACCAAGAATATGCCAATTTAGCATGAGTTCCATCTCTGGAAAAGGCAAATTCATCCTCCCATCGTTTGATGTAGGTTTCGGAAATATTGCGGTAGAAAACAGCATCTTCGGTTTCACCAACAACTTCAGCAATCTCGCTCATAGCCTTGATTCCTATGATACCTTTCAATGCAAGGTTTGTTTGGTTGGCTAACCACCCCGCAAAGTCATCGGTCGACAATTGATTACTAGGGATAAGAGTTTCCCTGACCAAATAACCAGTCCATTGTTTCCATAATTTATATGATTTCTTGACCCATTTTCTTGCTTGCTTTTCACCCTTGGCCTCGATGGGACCCCCAACACTATCATCGATACCATCCGCATCGACAAAAAGTGGGAAAGCACTTTCAATGAATTGGGTGGTTTTGTGATCACCTTGATCGGACCAGATACTTGCTGGCTTAGTATCATATTTAAGTGAGTTGACCAATGCCAAACCCATGATGAGCATATTACCACATTCTTCAACGGGCATGTATTCATCTCTACCGTCTGGATGTCCTGTTGCATTAGGGAATGACGAACCAAGATCATGCATGGCGTAATCATTAGGATATTGACCACTAAGCATGTGTTCGATCAAAGGCTCCAGCATATACGCCAACCATCTAGGATTGGTGTATAAGAAGAATGGGAAAGCGGGGTAAATGACATCAATAGTGTTCATGTTTCCATCAGATGAGATTTCCTTGAAGAAAATAACAGGATCATCAGGAGTACCAGCAAAAGATGCAGCACCCAATACTTGACGTGCACTGAGCGCGAGGATGTCCTTGTAATCTTCAGATCCAGATTGTAAAGCATCAATTGCAAGTTGATCCGAATAGTTGCTTGCGAGATTAAAGGCTGTTTGAAAGTCGTTATAATGGTATTCAAGCAGGTCATCGGCTTCCGGATAGTAAGAAGCCCACAATGGACGCATAGCTGTCAAGCCTCGAGCGGAAGCAAATTGAATGACAGGATTTTGGACATGTGCAATGGTAAAAAGAGCACTGGCGTAGGTTTTCCCACTTTCAGCAGAAGTGGAATTGGAAGTAGAATTGAGCTTGAATGAATAGGCAAATGCGAAAACTGGTTCCTCATCCATAATTCCTCGAAAGTTGGTGTCAACAGTATTTTGTAATTTCCCGCTTCGTGAAAAATTGGTTCGTAGTATACCAGATGTACCAGCTTGATGGTTGGCTTCAGCTGGGCCTATGAAGTGTAATTGTCCCCATTCTGAACGGTCACCCCATTCAGTAAACAATTGCTCAACCACTCTCTTAGCCTTCCATATCTTTAGTGGTGGATCTTTGCTATCCTTTTCCGGTTCACTCTGACTGAATGACCAATCAATGGCATTGGCCCTGTTACCACTAACCCATAATCCATTTATATCCAAGTATACATCGAGATCAAAATCTCCGGTGACATGCACAGTTAAGTATGCCGCAGGTATTGATTGTCGGAAAGTAGAGGTTGGTGTAATTGGGGATAGGAAGGATAAAACGACTTCGAGTGGTTCTTGGGATTTAGAAGGCGACGGAATATTGTATGTAAGGTTTGTAGTCGAAGCATCAAAAGTAGCACCTAGGAATGTAGGGTATGATACATTGAAGCTATGAATGAATTAGTTGCTGTTTGCAATTCAACAATGACTGTCAATAGCTCTAAAACTTACCTATCTCCGGATTTACTTAATGAATCGTGAGGTCTACCCAATAATGGATAAACAGTATCGGCGCCTGGTACTGAGGCAAGTACAGAGAATCCAATCTATATAAAATAGAAGCTTTAGTGACCGGACTGGAAGGGCGGAAAGATATTCTTTAATTCCATACCTCTTGACCTGTCCAGAATATAGGCCAATGTTCCCATGGATTCTCTCTTGCGTGTCCTAACCAAGCACTCAAATATGGATTTCGAACAATCAATGGTATCACTGGCGGGGTCAATGTAGAAGCTTGTGCGACCGTCGCTGCTATTGCAGATGCAGCCTGAAGGTAATTTGTCCAACGCATGGTTGATATGTTATGTTGCGTGCATATATGTATGTACTCGTATTCATCAAAGTACCATCAAAAGAACCGATTCAAAAGAGACAAGAAGGATTGAAGAGTTCAAATGATATATAAACATTCGCAAACTATTTCGACTCCATATGATGAAGAATAGTAAATAGTTGATGATGAAAAAGGATGAGAAAGCCTTGCTTACTGAGCTTTGTTCTTATGGAAAGACAATCATGAGACCAAACTTACTCTTTTGCATAGGGAGGTAGGAAGGAGCCTTGGTACACCATTCAAGGTACGAAACAACCGGCTCCATCTTAGTTTAACCTTTTCCCCTGTTCTACGAAGTACGGAGTAGTATGTTGTCATGAGACGGGAAATGCGGGGGCTAGCGTTGTTTGCATAACTCCACGTTGTTTTATGAAGATTATCCACAAAGTTATGCTTATCAAGAGATCCACGGATTATGGAGCATTTGAGCTACCTTCAACCACAACCAACACCATCAACACCGCCAATGTGTCTTAGAATAGGTTCAGACGACAACCTTCAAAACCAAGAGGATGAATTGATAGTCAGGGACTATTCGGCCGCTTGGAAGAGCCGACTATTAAATACGTTGCTGCATCTTGTCTAACACATGAATCAAAGACTACCTAGATGGGTACGAATAACATCCAACTTGGAGTACAGGAAGATCATCTGAATCAATTCTTTCCTTAGCTACCTACCAGCCTACCCACTCATTTTCGGCGAGGTACCAATCGAAGCAAATGCCAATCTCGTGATAATTCTCTTTGACTCATTTCAGCTGGCAGTTTGAACAGCCATGAATAGGTTAGTGCTCACCATTACTTGAGGTTACATCCCCCTATCGCGACAACCCCTTATCTGGTATTCTTACTTTTTTGGTTCTCATATGTACCTTCCTCGTTCCCACCATCCATTTTATCAATATCCAGCCTGTTTGCAAACACCATCACCGAGAAAACTAATAGCTCAACACCACCATCATGACGATGAAAGGCAAGGTAATCGCCATCACGGGAGGTGCATCAGGGATTGGTCTTGCTACAGCCAAGCTTCTCAGTTCACGTGGTGCCATCGTCTGCATTGGCGATATATCCAATGAATCTCTCGAAACTGTCATGGAGGGTGGTTTTGTCACACAAGTCAAGGGCTCGATAGTCGATGTGTCAAATCGTAAATCAGTTGAAAGCTGGATTGACGAGATTGTGAGTGAATTTGGGAAACTGGATGGTGCTGCCAATTGTGCGGGGGTTATTGGTAAACATCATGGTGTGATGAAGATCCAAGATCTAGAAGACGAGGAATGGGACAAAATCATTGCGGTTAATTTAACCGGCATGATGTACTCTCTGAGAGCTGAGCTATCAAAAATTGAAAATGGTGGAAGTATTGTCAATGTATCTTCCATTGCTGGAACGCACGGTTAGTCATTCTCATCACATCAAGATGTTTGATTTTGAGCTTATACAAAGTGCTTCAATGCAGGATTTGCGAAAATAGGACCCTATGTCGCTAGCAAACATGGAGTTATTGGGCTTACCCGTACTGCCGCAATAGAAGTCGGTGATAGAAATGTACGAGTAAATGCTTTAGCTCCTGGTCCAATTGATACACCAATGATGGGGCACGCTCGAGAGACTCATGTAAAGGAGGGGGAGTATGATTCTATTGTCTTGAGAAGACTCGGTACTGCAGAGGAAATGGCTTCAATCATTGCCTTCTTGTTGAGTGAGGAAAGTTCCTATGTTACAGGAGCAGTTTATCACGGAGCTGGTGGGATGAGTGCTTGAGTTATAAATCGCGTCGCCTACCATCTGTGGTCAAAGAAGTGAAATGAAATACGATCATGATCGAAGTTTTCGATATCTCTTTGGGGAGAAGAGGTCATAAATTCTACTCAGAAATGCTATGGCTGGAAAAACATGCTCAATGAATTTTCCTGGACAGTGTTCGATTTTTTATGAAATTTCCCTCGAGATTATACCACTCTATAACCCCACGAACATTTGTGAAGCCATGCGAAAACGCATGGCTTTATGGTGATTCTCATGATTTCTACATCACCAAAGACTGCATTCAAAAATGCAAACCATTCGCTTCGAATCATACTCCGAAAGTGTATCCAAAGAAAGCCACACATTCTCTGATTCTCGTTATTAAGGTACACCCGGGCAGCGGTAGCGGTACCGAGTAATTGAATCTCCCCTTTCTTGCCATTTTCGCGTATCGATTTTGGATCACATCCCATTGCTAGCAAGGATATTTCAGTGTCGTCGATTACCTCTTCCGCTGTCTTTGTGGTGCTCCTCGATGTCATTTTGAGTTAGGCGACATCTTATGCTCTATATTGTAGTTGTGCTTAATATTCATATGCTATCTATGTGTCTCCAGTTATATTGTATCACACCATCCCATTCTTGAAAGGAAACAGACACCCTTCTAGTTTCCCGAGAGAATAGTAAGATTTGCTGGTTGAATTTTGAGGGCTGGAGAAGCTGTATTTATATATTGAGGGAAATTGTGGGATGTTTGAGGAATTGCTTAAGATGATGGACGCTTTCTCACGTCTTCTTTCTGGAGTACGTGTCCACTGGGATTTGCAATCACAGGCCAGGAAGAGTGAATATCTTGATGGAACATCGAAAGGTGTTGGATCTACAGAAGTTGGGTGGAGTGGTATATAAACTACACCCTCTATCAGTCTCTACTCGGTCTATAACACTTTCAGAACAATGAAAAATGAAGCC
Source organism: Botrytis deweyae (assembly GCF_014898535.1). Classification (NCBI taxonomy): domain Eukaryota; kingdom Fungi; phylum Ascomycota; class Leotiomycetes; order Helotiales; family Sclerotiniaceae; genus Botrytis; species Botrytis deweyae. Next base: position 425,438 of record NW_024066210.1, read on the forward strand.
ACAGGGTACAAATTTGAAATGTTAGCACATCATTCAAGTTTGTCATAGAAAACTTCTTGATCTTATCAGAATGATATGGCTATGAAATTCTATTATCTGAATTCTAGTGATTATTTTCACTGTCGAAACTTGTGTGTTGCTGCCATCCTCGTCGTTCCTTGTTGTGGATGATATTTAGTTTATACTTGGGATATGGATTGGTAATTAGAAGGGATGCGGGTGGGTAATTCTCGGAATTGCAAAGAAAATTGCTCCAATCTTTTTGATGAGATAGAGCCTTGTTATATTGAAAGCTCTTAGCGGTAGCTTTGGAGATCACATTAAGGGATAGAAGATATTTATATAGGCCCGCACATAGCTCTGCCTATGTAACTACAGCTTGAGATCAGAGGGGTTAGATATGAAGTTTGTAGGTATAGCGGGGTACAAGTCAGGAGAGTGGATCATGTACCGCAATGAGTGCATTCGAAGTTCGGAGTGGATCTGAGATCGCAACAAGAAAACTGTGAGACAATGGATTTGTTATTTAAAACCTTTGACTTGAAGATTTAGTAGAGGTCACAGAACAATCGTCACGTGTACAATAGGCTTCATGCTTCAACATTTGAGCACCCCGTTTATCTGTATTTTTCCGGAGCGAACCTAAAGGTCCTTAATCCCGGGTATTGGTGGACTTCGAATATTAAAAGAATTCTTTTGATCATTATTCGAGTAGTTCTTTTTGTTGTCGCTGGGCATTTTCATTGTTTTGCTTGGTATACTGTTCTTTTGTTCATCAAGTCCACCGAATCCTAAAGTCCTAACTGGATATTTGGGAGTTGGTGGACTTCAAAGCGCACTCTTTTTCAGAATTTCCGAGATATCCTTCGATCTCGGATGTTGCTGTCCATCATGGTCGTTTCTGAAAAGGAAGAACCATCTGAATGCAGCATTTATATACTCAGATACTTTGGTCTAGATGGCTGATCGTGCCTAACTACCTACCTAGATACATTCTATGAGGTGGATTGACAGCTCCTAGGACTGTTCACTCCTATGTGAGTACATTAAACTTGGAAATATGAGTCACTATGAGAGGAGTCTGTATCATAGTCGATGAGATATTTAAGTATCCAAAGCCTCTTAAGATATCATATAATACTTGGGCATAAGAGAATCTCACCTTCGGAATACTCATGGGCTCTTCTTATCACATACCACAATTCTATCTAAGTCTGGCGCAAGATAGTGGCCTTCAGAGACTCTAGCGCTGAGTCGTTTGTGCGATCGGTTCATTTCTGCTGTCTAATCATTCATTCTTGTTGTCAGGAGTTGTTATTATATGCCACTTGAAAATTTCCCTTGTATTGTTCCAAGCCCCCAATTTGCACTGAATCGAAATTGGTAAACTATTCAAGAGAGATGAACACAATCTCCTAGACTTGTAGTCTTTGTTTAGTTTCGCCGGGCATTGGGGATATTAGGAAGTAGTCTAAGACTTCCTTAAATAAGCAAGTACGAAAAGCATGGCTCGGTTGTGCGAGAATCATATGGTACGCAGTGATGACTAGTGGATTTCTCTGAAGGTCATTCACCAATAATACGTAAGAAGGGAATGGGAGACTTCATCAGTGGGATGCTAGAAAAATCTATATCACAGAATGAGTGAATACCAGAAATGGAGAAGCGAGTTCGTTATTTAAGGAAGAACTTTCTGGCAACTTTTCTAGACTAAGAACTCAGCGAAGATTGAGATTAATGATTTAAATGGGCGCCGACTTATTCTCATTCTCTGTCCCTAATATGCATTGTGATCCCAGCGAGCAAAAAAAAATCGTGCGACAAGGACTTTTCTTGACGAGGGGTTGTCGGTTGGGTGTAAATGTTGTCACTGCCTATTTTTGCTGTTTATGTTTTGTTTGGCATTAACGAGACGGCATTCTTGACTTCTTACACTCAGTACTTTTGTACATCGAAGGCTATCTGTTACGAGTTGCACATGAATTATCTTGTGTGGCCCTGAAAGAAGACGATGGCGGAATCACCTTGTACGAGCAGTTTATTCAATGTTGTAAGACTTGGGGGACGATGTTTCAATCAACAGCAAGATATATACAAGGAATGGATGCTCCATTGTGGGTCTCAGTTGGAGTGAATCCAATATTTTGCTGTTTTGAAATCTGACCTAATGCCGTGTCGAACCTCACATACTTGACGGATACATAAAATTCAAGACCATGCCCGAAACAGAAGTATTAACAACCCTATGCATCCTCCAAGATCTTCGCTGCACCCTTTTCCGCAACTCCATACACAGTCCCCTGCAAGTGCGCTCCAACAATCATCGGAATCACACTAGCATCCACTACTCTCAACCCCTTCACCCCATAAACTCTCAATCCCTCATCCACCACACCACCCAATTCTCTCGGCAACATCGATGCTGTACCCGAATGATGATGTTCACTCGCTACCGATTCCCTCACATGTTCCTCAATCTCTGCTTGGGTCGTTACACTCGAACCTGGATATGATTCTGTGAGATTGATTGCTTGGAGAGAGGAAGTAGTACGCATGAGACGCGTGTAATTGAATGCGACGGTGAATTGAAGCAAATCTAATGGGTTGGAAAGATAATTTGGATTTAGGAGAGGGAAATCAAAAGCAGAGGGTGAGGAAATGGAAACGCGGCCACGAGAGAAGGGGAGCTGCATGGCGGGGATGATGATGCCATCGCTAACGATCATCTCCACGTGAGAGGTGTTTTTGGAGAGCAGATTGGATGCGAGAATTTGGTGTTGGACTTTGTAGCCGGCAAGAACGGAAGAGGGGGTAGATGGGAGGAGGTACTGGGACACATCTGTGGATTGGGAAAGAGATTGGAGGGTAGAGAGGGTGGAGGCGGAAGAACCATTTAGAATTGTGGCGAGAGGGAGGAAAGCAAAGACGTTTGCTGAGGCGGTTGTGAAAGGCCCTGATCATTTGTTAGTGTGGCTATATACCTCGAATAGTCATGGAAATGCTATCTCACCTTCCCTTTTCTTGTGATACAATTCAAGCTGCTCTTCAAGCCACGTAGCGTTCGTACTGAGATTCCCAGTCTGAATCGCGATATTCGGAGCTTTAAATTGAGTCAAATCAGTAAAGCAATTCAAAATCAAGTTATAAATTGACACAAAATAAAACAACTTACCATTGTTGACAGTAGTAAGCAATAAGTGATCTTGGTAATTCTCGCCAACACCTTCACTCTCGACCACGACCTCAATGCCTAAATTTTCCAACACATCACGTCGTCCTATGCCAGAAATCTGTAATAGTTGCGGGGTTCGCTGTGCTCCGGCACTTAGAATCACCTCTTTCTTAGCATTTACCGTAAATTTCTCTTCATTCACACCAGCTGCATATTCTACTCCCGTGGCTCTTGGTTCTTTTGATGTTTCAGATGAATAATTGGAAGGAGTAGAGAAGAGAATTTTGGTAACAGTATTAGCGGTCAATACATGCAAGTTAGGACGAACAGTCAAATTAGAGCTTGGAGGCAAAAAAGATTGAGATGTACTGCGTTCTTTGGTATCGTGGGTAATAGAAAGAACGATGAAGAACACGCCGGCATTGAGGCCTGCGAAAGAGTCTTTTATATATGAGACGCCAAGTTCAAAGAAGGCGTTTAAGAAGTTTTCTGGGCGGTTTTAGTCTGTATTCTTTGAATGGGGCAAAAATTGGTAAGATGTATTGTACAAGGAGAGACTTACTAGTACTAGGCCAAACGAAACTCGGATATCCATTCTGGACAAACCCATTTTCCCCGTGGACGTTTGCGTCGTATTCAATGCCCCAGTCCTGCACTTCCTCTTCGTCGGCAGGAGTAAAATGTTCGCTTTCCTTGAAATATGGAAGTAGACCCTCCCAATTCCATCCAGCATTTCCAAGTTCTTCCCAATGATCATATTCAGCTGCATTACCGCGCATGAATGCCATACCATTTATGGCAGAAGAGCCACCAATTACTTTCCCAGCCGGAAGATCAATCGATCGATTTCCGAGGTTCGATTGTGGAACTGAGGTTGTGTTCCAATCATAGATTGTGCCACGAGGACCATTACCAAGTACGGGGAGATTGGCGGTGGTTATCAGAGGGACTGTTATGAAATCTTCATTGTTGTGACTGATAAAATGTGAGTATGGGTAAAAAGTCATGAGAATTTGAGGTCGTACAAATTTCCTGCCTCGATCACGAGAACGGTTGTATCTTGATCAATGTTAACAAGAGTGAAATGACGAGTTTGTTTTTGAGGTACTGGACTTACTAGCATTTTTGGACAAACGATTTGCAACGACGAGTCCACTTGTTCCACCTCCTACTATCACATAATCATAAATTGGTAGGAGATCTGCTGATCTTTCGAGAACCTTCCCGGAGAAGACTGGGTAACATGCCACATCATGAAAGATGGATAAAAAGAACACGAACGAGAATGACAAATTCATCTTGTCCGATGTGAATAATGTCAGTGATCAGAAAGGAAGTGTTTGATAGCTACCTCGCGCTGCTTATATACAATTTCAGTTTTTTGTGCTGATTCTATATCAAGTGTATATCTGAATAAAGATCTGCATCATAAAAAAACTTTAATGATTGTTACCTGGTTATTGGCTGAGATATGGTTATTTATCCCCGATTCGTCAATGACTGCAGCAATCTAGATCCTTAGTGTCGATTAGGAGCGAGCTGAAAGATTACCGACAACCCCAGACACAGGCATGGTGGGGCAGCAATATTAACAATCTTCAGTCCGAGGTTCGGTTACCATTGAATACTGAGGAAACGATGATATTTTACGATGAACTTTTTCGCTTGGGCGTCTCTTAGCTTCGGAATAATCACCAGAAACATCGACATATGTGCTTAGGACATGAAAACAACGTTGGAAATTACAAAAACTAGAAACGATTGATATAAACATGATAAACAGCTACTTTGGATAGCATCATCTGATGGAACCCAGTAGTAAATTCTCTGATACACATGACTGAAGTCTGGGAAAGGAGCGGAGAAAGACATACAAAGAGCCTTCAGGGCCGGAACGAGATCAGAACAAGAGAAACGCCGGTAAACAAGAAAGAAGAGACAGAAATCCAGGCCCTGGCCGTATTGCAAAGTTTGCAGTGCTATGACAAAAGCCTTTCCAGACCCATCGTCAATACTCAAATAAAGAAGTGCTCATCTAAACAAAATCTGCGATGGTCATCGCTTCCATTTTATCGGCCCAAGCTAATGTAAGGTTGGAATCTTCATCCTGACAGAAGCCAAAATGACCACAAAGCTTGCGGCCCGTTACAGTTGTAAGGCGATTATTTGGATCATGGTTGCGACCAGTTGCAAATTGCGTATATGAGTGCGTAGAAGATCACTGGTCTGTGTACTGACTAGAACCGGTTGCAAAGCTCAAGTCGCGTTATTCAAAGAATTTATCGCATTTATCACTGCCACCAGTGAAGAATTCGCAGAGTCCCCCAATGAAGCTAAAACCTCGACGTGTTTTGAAAGATGCTTGGCTGGTCGCGTTTTGGTTGGTGGTCTTTGGAATTCCATCACGTTTCTTCTTTTCAGGGGAGCTATAGACACCAGAGGAATGATATCCAGATACACAAGAAAAGTTTCCTGCCTCACCCTCCTCACAATTAAGCGAAACGACAAATTTGCCACTCTCATCTACGGAGCAATCTAAGCTACCGCATACATATATGAGATCATTGCTAGTTGCAACTTTATCATCATTCTTAACACAAGTCAAGGTACCAGCGACCGCTTCCATGATGGCAAGATTCTGTTGGAAGACTGCTCTTCCTGTGGGGATCGTTGTGATTGATGAGAGTATGGTTCCATCTCGATTGAAATTGAAAGCAAATGACCCGGGAGACATCGCGAGAACAATCAACGATGAAAGCGGAAGAAGTTTATACATTGCGTAAGGATGGTGTTTGCGTTTTGGTGGATGTTGATAAAAGAGTAGTTAGTGATAGCGAGTAGATGGATTCGATGGAGTCAAGTCGAGCAAACGAATTTGGTGGGATATGCGGATCAGATCTGAAGGATGAGTCTCAGGGTCTGTATAATTGTTTTTGTTTTTGTTTGAATTCGTGTTCTAGGACTATCTCAAGTATATATATGCAATTGGAACTCACTTGAAATTCGTTTCTAAATTCATAATCTGGTGCAGTGGCAGCCACGGTCATTTGATCTGGCCGGGAATCCTCGTCAGCCACTTTTGGCAGCACAGACAAGGTCGCGGCAAAGTTCAATACGGAATTATCCAAGTATGTAAGAGCGATATTTGGCATGGGAGGAATTCAAAAATAAATATGGCATGCCGGAGCAAGCTAGCATACCTGGTATTCCTTCTCGTAGAGAGAAGTGACTGTAAAACAAAACGCAGAGTCTATTTGGAGCGAGATGACCTCTGGGTATTCTTAGAATTGAAAAGCACGAAACGGATATCAGTTCGAGATTAGTCAGTAGAGGCAAAAATGGATTCGAAGTCTCAAATTATTGTATCAAAAACATGTATGTTGTTAAAAATGGCATAACAGACTCACTCCTGCAAAACGGGTCAGCATTGAGTTGGGTTTCACTGATTATGGGTTGATGTTGTTTATCGAGGCATTGTAATTCGAATAATGGCATGCTTCTCGATATTGACCTCATAGCTCGTAGAAGAGAAGACAAGTAGCGCTGCTAGGCGGTTAGTGCAGTAATTGTCGAGTCAAAAGTCGAATCTAGCGGTAGATGAAGAGCGAGTGCTCCCGAGAAGGTCAAGAAGGTGGTAGAAATAAAAATCAAGTAGAAAGCCGGAGCTGCACCGTTGATTGAAGATCTGTACGTATTGGTGGATTTACTTGAGCTTCTAATTGCAATTCTTTGAAACGTGTACATCAAGAGAGTGCTCCCCATTGTGACTGTAAAGCCAGGTTGAGGTGATTCATGTATCGCTTGTGACTTTACTCAAGTGTTCTTGCCAATAATAGCATAGAAACACTCATTTAAATCCTTGAATAAAAGGAGAAAGTTTGAGGCGGTGAGTTTAGCTTACAGTTGACATCTAAAACTATTCTTGGATAGTACTTTCTAGTGTTGTGATATAGATATTCGCTATTCAGCAATCTAGCAATCTTGTTGTTATTATAATATCTAGAATAGAAATTCAAATGCCGCTGTGATTGTTTGACTTCAGCACTATAAATAGAAACACAAACGTATGGATTATATGCCACACTGCGGCAGCAGAAGTCGAGATGCCCCTTCATTTCCGAAAAGTTGGTGAAGCCGAACTAAAATAAACGTGCATCAAGACCTTTATAACCTGCAGGCTATTCGCGACACCTAGGGCCTCCAAGTCCATATTGAAGACATCTCAAAATTGACAGCAGAGAAACAACCATCATGTGTTCTTTGTATCGCGTGGGAAGGCCGTGATGTTGGGAATTAGGGCTGTTGTATTGACTCTGCTGTGCGGCAAAGTTTTTGCCAAATGTTGGATTAAGTAGCAAGAACCGCAAGAACTTTCTTTTGGACGGAGTGCCAAGTATACTGAGAACACTGTGATGATGATCGAATAAAAAACATGAGCGTATCTGGGTTCTAGGAGATCAACTAGATCTTAGTAGCCCTCTTCATGGAACCAAGACTAGGTACTATCTCCAAGACGAGTGAGAACACCAACAGGATTGATAACATCATCTCCATATCTATGACTATACAGTTTTATCATCTTGTTTGACACATTGGCTAGTCAAGTGAGGCGTTGTGAATCTGCCACAGTGATATAAGATCATTGTTCGCCATCTTGACGTCGCTGCTGCATCGCTACATCTGAGGCAAAAGGTATTGCCGTCTAGTGCGACTTGATACCAGAGTGTGCAATAATCATGGGTAAGATAAATTTTCAACGTTTAAATTTTAAGAGCATTGATATTTTGCACACATCGATGACGGTGATACCCATCACTGTCATCGGGGATTATTCTTATCGCCGCACCAGTGGTTGACCGAACTGACGGGACAATACAAAAAGGACTTGTGGATATCTCTTGATATATCAACTCGTATATATATTTAAGGAATTGTTACAATTCAACCATAACTTCTGATATCAAATAATCGAAGAATGACTTTGTTATAAATTTCGATAGTTGGGAAGTGTTCCGTCAATCCATGCACCCACTGGTGCCACAGCCCTATCTTATCTGGGGAAACTTTGGACACTAGGTCATCAACATCCTTCAACATCTTCACCCTTTAAATCCACAATCATGCGAAACTTACCTGCTCTAGTTCGCGAGAAATTCAAAGCAGCTCAAGCTGCTGGCGATATCACCTATTTCCAGACTCAATTGACCATTTTGCATTGCAATTCGCTGCCGGTAAGAGCTCAATATGGTTGTTCCTCATTAGCAACACATACTGATTGTCATAGTTTCAATTGCGATATTCTCCAGCGTTGGCACATAAACCTAAGACCGACAAGCCCAAAGATACCTCTCAAAAGCCATTCAATCCATTTCTGAAACCGTCTCCGTCGTTGCTTGTAACAGAGTTTGGGTCGCACAACCTCGTACTTAATAAATTTCCTGTCATACCGGATCATTTCATTCTTTCAACGAAAGAGTTCAAAGAACAGACACACTTGTTGGAGGAAGCTGATCTTGTGGCGGCATACAATTGTTTAAAGTCATACCATGCGGAAGGAGAAGAATTGTTTGGATTCTTCAATTCGGGGGAATACTCGGGAGCGTCGCAGCCCCATAGACACATCCAATTCCTTCCAGTTGAATCGATGAGAGCAGGACTAGAGAAAGAGTTGGAATGGTCTCCATTGATCGACAGTCTCGTTGACACACCCGCGCCAGGTAATTATTCTGCATCTTTTTTGTATATATGGGCTGATACCTTATGCAGAGCTCCCATTCACATACTTCGCCGCGTCTTTCAAAAGCAATGTTCAACCGTCAGATTTGCATGCAACCTACTTAGAATTGCATCAGAAAGCTTGTCAGCTGATGAAAACTATGCCTTCTCAAGACCACAAAGAAGAGTCGCCCATCAGCTACAACTTGGGACTTACCAATAAATCCATGGTATTATGTCCACGAACGTCGGAGGGGCTTGAGATCAAGAATGTTGATGGCAAAATCATCGGATCTGTTGCTTTGAATGGCACTCTTCTAGCGGGTACACTACTAGTTAAGAGTGAGATTGAATGGGATGCCGTTCGTAAGGACGAGGGAATACTTGTGAATGTTCTTAAGACGATAGGAGTACCTCTGCATAATACAGTTGATTCTCAACATACAAATTCTGGTACTTTCGATAAACCATTAGACGGAAAGATATAAAATGGATTTGATACAGGCTAAGATATCTGTTTATTAAACCATAGTCATAACACAAAGCCAGCCCAGCATTACCTTTCTACTTGGACGCCCAATCACCTGACTCTCGATCATCCGCTGGTATTTTGTTCGACGTCAAGTGGTTTTCCAAACCCGCTGATTCACGAATGCGTTGTGTCTCTTACCACATAGGTAACCATTCTATTCGATATGAATTATATCTTGTGCTTCGATATTTTTCCTTTTCAAATCTTGGCACAATCTCATACCTTCTTATCAACACCTGCACTCTTAAGCGCAATCCAGCGTTTTCGACAAGTGGCGTAACCAAAATGATATGATCCTCCATTATCATAGATGTACTGGGCGACTTTCTTCCATTGTGGCTCTGAACCCTTACTTGTGTTGCGCCCAAGCTTTTTCACAGCCTTGCTCAATAACTGTATCTAAAAACAAGTGTTAGCCTCATTGTCCCCGGTAAGTTAAAGGATCTACACACATCGTCTTCTGTCCATTTCGGCTGTCTTACTCGATCTTTCTTGTCTTTGGTTAATGTTCGAAATCGGCCCCTGAGTGTGGATTCCGCAGCGGTGAAATTCCCATTGGATCGAATTGCCTTATATGACATACCAGCTTGCCTTGAGCGAATCAAAAAGTTATTTTGTTCAGATCGAGTAAGTAGTGGCGTATTCCCGATGGTTGACGAAGATTTACCATCAAGAAAATCATTTTTGGGCGTAAGCATTACATTGCAATGCTTGATATCAAGGTCATTCTTAATTGTTCTATGGCTTCGAGTATTTTGAATTGCATGAATGGGAGTGCTAGCGCTTGGGTGCCGATTTTCAACTGGCCTGTTTGTGGCCGTTTCATATTCATCGAACCTATCGGGGATGTGGTTTCTGATTGGTCTCGAACTTGGGAGCATGTGTCGAGAACGTGATTGGGGGGTATGGTCTTTGGATTGTCCTTCGGCTGGGGCAGGACTTGGGGTATAATCTGAAGTACTTGTGACAGCAGTGGACTCTGGTGAAAATGCCGAGGCTTGGCTGGATGCCCTGGTGGTGGTAGAGGCAGTGGAAGTAAATGATGGACTAAGGTTCAATGTTCTGGGTTTGATCGTACTCGGAACAAAAGGGGCTGGTGGCCATTCACTCTCTGTTACCCACCCATCATTCCAGCTCTCCTCAAAATTCTCTAGATGCTCATTTTGTGGTCTAGGAAGGCCATCGGGAAAGATCGGAATGTCATACGATGCTACCATTCCACTCGGATGATCATTGATTTTATTCATCAGGTTGCCATTCTCAGTCGACCACCAATCACCCAATATGCCGTCGTGCGTAACAAACCCTGACGCAAGAGACTCGTGTGATTCGAGTCTGTCTGTATTGGACTTGTGGAGATCGTCATAGTCTACACTTGGAGCTATGGTGTCATTGTTGAAACGATCTGTGGTTGAAGCATTGCCGGAGAAAGATCCGTGTGCCATTGAAAATGGTGTCGAAGTCCTGCAATTTTGGAACGCTGTAAAACTTCCTCGACCCTGATCTATACCCATCTGGGTGTAATCGACCCCAAGTGTTGAATCTGGACCATGACCTTGCGTCACGTTATGTGCTGGATGTAAGGGAATGGAATAGGAATGCGATTTGGAAGGATGCCGTCGTGGATGCAATACTGCACATGTTGGCGTTTTTGGCGAATTGTTATTGCCTTCCCGGTTCCCCGAGAGTGGTGTCGTATCTTGACAGAGCTCGCCACTTTCGTTTTGAAACTGCTCAAAGTCAGTTCATGATAAGTCTTTGTCAGTCCCTGTCTACCTACCAGTGGAAAATTTTTGTGGTCTCGAAAGCTTTCAAAATTTTGCTCCCAACCTTTCGCAGCCGGTGGGTTGACGACACTGAAAGCGTTGCTACCCATCTCGAATAATGGTTCCGACATTAAGGGGAACACACAATGATTTGCGAAAAAGAATTCGATGCTGTTCGACATGATTCGGGGATCACTGTGGTTTAACACCATTTCTTTCTTGACCGCTATCTTATTGCTAAGTACGTTTGCGACACATACATCAACAACGAGATGCACTTAAACAAGTCGAATTTACTCATTACTTCTGCATATACTACATATGCAGGAATGATGTAGATACACCCAAAGGTTAAGGCGGTCAAGCTACAAACTGGGCACTAGATTCTCTCCTTGCTATTTTGGTGAAGCGGCGAGAACCTTTTGGCAACCAATCAATATTTCTACCGGATAACGAGTGTTAATCCTTCCCCGCAAAGTTCGCAACCAGATACTAGAAGGGAAATATGATGGAACACTTACATTAGACGTCGTTATATATGATCCCACCCACAAGACAAGTGTTGATCAGTATATGCAACACTCGTGAAAGCTAGGGCCTTAAGCTTTATATTTCATACTTCGGGAAATAATGACATTGATTACAATGATCGGGCCAAGCGCGATTTCATTAGATTATCAACTTCCAGAGACTCCGAAGAAGGAAGCTCAGATCAGTGTCATCCCCTTGATTGCATTTTCTTTTAATTTTGTCATAGCTCTCTTCTTTACAATTTCCAAAAGGCTTGAAAACGCTGCAAATATCTCATCATGTCCTGTCATTCAGATCATTTACTGCCTAATTCTATTGCTGCGCGTTTCCGTAGTAGTACCCACATACGTTCACCCTTTCTTGGTAACGAAGGAACCGGGACGGATACTTGCATACTTCCTACCGAACTCAGCGGCAAAACTCCTTAGTAACTGACAGGATCTGAAATTGTTTGGCGTTTTGGTCGCTATAATGATGATAGCCAATACTAATTTTTGCCGCACATTACTATTGTCTTCTATTCATCCCGCCAATCCGCCACTGACACTAACCAAAAAACTGCCTTTGCTCTGTCATCATCTCGCAAGTATGTCTAACTAGGGGGTGTCTATAGAATGGCTTCGAAGGGTGAATTTTGCGCAAAGACAAAAGACTGCAAAAGTGCTAGTCGGCATAAGCTGGTGGCTTGTTACACAAGGACTTTCAGTTCCACTTTTTAAAGTCTACCTGCACAGGAACCTTTCCTGCCATGTTATGCAGAACCCTTTACACACTAGATACTTGCATTTTGACAAGTCAATTCTGGCCAATATCTTCATTCCCCAATATTTCATGTGCACAAGACGATGGATGCCAGCCAAAGATCAACAATCATTTACCTTAGCTAAAAAAAGAACTATGATGGAGCTGCATCGCACCGTCACTTTGCAAGGATTGGTACAGACTCTTGGTTCTCCATTCACTGAGGGACTTATATCCATCATATCATCTGTCGTATTCGCAAACATAGGCTAGTTGCTTAGTTTTGCCATCGGACTCGAAGCCACATTGCCATTTTCATTAAAGATATGTTTGGTTCGGAGAGTGGTCAATGGTCTAAGGACTTATTAACTTCACGTGGCAAAAGGACAAACATTCCACGTGTGGTAGCTTTTACAGACTGACCAGGATCCCTTGTGCGGATGTTCGCATACACCAAGCGCACCCCTTTCTACACGGTGGAAGTTGCATGATTAACATTGCAACATCATTTTTTGGCGGATATTCGTTATTGGAAAGCGCGGCTAACTTTTAATACTGATCGTTCATGAAAAGTTTCTTGCACCAGAAGGGATTCATGCAAGAAAGTGACTTGGCAAGGATTGGCACATCTGTTAGCTGCCACTATGGCCTTGTAAGTTTTGTGTTACCTGATCACTTGGTGACGCGTGCCTCAATTTCTTTCCATCGACGATTGTACCCATCAAACTTGTTTCCTGGTCAGTGTAAACAACTACCTGATCAGAGTTGTAGAGAAGATACCTTGGGGAGTTCCCATTTCAAGCGTCGATCTTGATTCCTGCAGAAACCTTCAATTCTGATCTACCAAGCATGATATTGAGAAGATTATTACTTTCAAGCGCGTAGTTGTCTACCTTCTTATTACTCTTTAAATGATTCACACATGTTCCTCTGTGAGCGGTTCCAGCTAGGGGAAAACTGGAAATGATCCGGTACAACCTTGGGCAAATGAGAAGCTGGAAGTAGATAGCCAACATGACAAATCATGGAAACCCAACTGATTGCTTTTTTCACATCAACGGAACCAAGGATAAGAATGGACAAGAAAGGCGCGGATAATATCAATGGCTTTCCATGACATGGGAAGACATTCTATACCTCTCACAGTGATAGAAATCCAAGTTAGCCGATACAACAACGCTCAAATGCCGATTTTCAAATACATATCACGTATCGTATTGGGCAAATACCTTCGGAATGTGGCTTCGATAAGTAAGCCAGACACCCTTTGCTGCAACGTCAGAAAGTAGGAGAACTCCCGGGAAATAAAGAGGCTTGGGATGGTCGGCAAATGGCTGTACGGTGCGCTTCGCAGCGTGGTTGATGGTAGGACAAGAAGGGATTTTGTGTAACACACTTTTCTGTTTCTGGCTATCGGGGTTGATGTGTTGCCGCGTAGTTTCTCCTGTTGCTAGGAGAGTTTGTATAAGTGAGCTCTGAGGGTTGCTATACACAGGTAGGTAGGTTTCATCAGGGATCAACGGTGTTAGCTAGATACATCTTCAGAAAATCGAGATATACTACCATGACCTTCGTGCACCTTAGCGATAACCATGTCCACATGCAATTATGAACTATATTGAATCAAATCTTTTCCACCTTTCCACCTCTCCACATTCAAAGATACAAAGCCCTCCAATTTTCCCAACCGCAGCTTGGGAACTTGAGAAGACCCTCCACTTCATCTCCTGCCCAGTACTGGGAAAATCGTGAAATATGAACAACTGCCCTAATATCATATCCATGTCCCACGCAAGTAACATGATAGTACAACATACATTTCCTCGCTATATCTTGATCGTGAGATAGGTATCTCTCTTTTACTTTGAGCTTTCTAGCTCGAGCTCTGATTTCTTGTTTTGGTGTTGGCTTTTTTGATTCTTCTTTTGGTTTCGTTACTCATTACTCGGTGGGTACCTAGATAGATAGTTGGTTGGTTAGCTAGCTGAGGTAGATAGATACGTAGATGGAGATCACTCATGTGCCCTGAATATTAAGTGGTTGATTCAAATCCAGCTATTCGAAATCTAAGCCACGCATCTCTCCCCATCTAGTACAGTTTTGTTTTCACCTTTACGTGCGATTTACTTTCTCTCACTTTCACAGTGCTGCACTATCTACCTTCATCCTATTACCTCAGATCTTATTTCAATTAAAACTTCTCTCATTTACCAAAGTGATTATTCTATAACTACTTTAGTATCGACTTCTTGACTACCTAGATAGTCACACCCGTAGCTACAGCCAGCCATAGCTATACTAAATATTAGCTAATTACTATTACATATGCTCAAATTTCTCATACAATCTGCCCTTTCATCCCAAGAACAATTTTCCCACCCTTAAATCCAATTCCCATCCCTCATACTCATACGGTTCTCAAAACTTTCCGGTGAACTCCCACTTCCGTTCTTCTCCCTCATCTTCATAGCATTAACTTCATAATCTCCAGAGACATTTCCATCATCATAATCCACTCCAACATTCTCTCTTCCGCTTCGTTCACTTAAATAATGCTGATGACGTAAAGTCACCAATTCCACTGCACCGCCATCTAAGCCCCTATCTACATCCCATGCATTG
This sequence comes from Botrytis deweyae, assembly GCF_014898535.1. Lineage (NCBI taxonomy): Eukaryota > Fungi > Ascomycota > Leotiomycetes > Helotiales > Sclerotiniaceae > Botrytis > Botrytis deweyae. The sequence goes on from NW_024066210.1 coordinate 440,517, forward strand.
TCTTCAGTTTCCTGTTCCTGCTGGGGTAAGTCATCATCATCTTCAGTTATACTCAACTCCATCATTTCCGCCATTCTCTCCGGAGATAGCAATCTATTCTTCAAAATTTCTCTCTTTTCTGGTGCTGGACTCCAAAGCCTTTCAGTTATAGTTTCCTTGCCGGGAGAGGGAGTACGTCGCATCCACTCCGATTCTTTGATAGGGGATGGAGTACGACGCATCCATTCTGATTCTTTTACGGGGGAGGGTGTACGTCGCATCCACTCTGATTCGGTGAGGGAAAGTGTGCCTGTGTTGTCGTCGCTTGTTGTGCTGATGAATGATTTACCAGTGATGGAATCTTTTCTTGGGGGGGTTCTCAATGACGAGATTTCATCTACTGAATGCTGCTGCCTACGTATCGTGACATTTGGAAGGGAGAAAGAAGGTTGTATTGTTGATGATGAGATAATTCCTTGTCTCCTGGACTATTTATCAAGATTGTTAGTACTGTGGTTTCATCCGAATTTGGGCGAGGTAAGGAAAATTTGTGGCCAGGGATTAGACATGAGAAGGATAAAATGGATGAAATCAAATTGGAACCGTACATCAGTTCTAGAAGGCGGTGGAGACAAAGCTGATAAACCTTCAAAATTATATTCCTCGTCAAATTCGTCTTCTTCACTATCATTCTCGTATTCAATAGATATCTCAGAAACATCCGAGTCAATGGATACTGCAATTGCAGTTCCAATAACTGGCTCTGGAGATGGCTGATCTCTGTCAATATAAGAAAGTAAAGAAGGAGTAACAGATGGTGCACGAGATGTTGCTGATGCCCGGGAAGCCGCTGACGAAGTTCGACTTGGTATATCAGGTAACGGTCTAGTATTGTACTCACTAGCCAACCATTCATGTGAAGATGCCGATCCAGCACCATCTATGGATAGCGCTGAAAATTTTGAAATTGGCATGATTTTTCTCCCGATACCTTTCTCTCCAGCAGATGATGATATATAAAACGGATCGGGCTCCGTCGTAGAATCAGAAGAAACAATAAATGCATCTCTATGATCCTTCTTGACCGTTAACAACGAATCTAGTTGATTCGTGTCCAGGATTCGGGATGTCCAAGGTTGTCTTTCATCATAATCATAAGGACTGTCGCTAAGGTCGAATGGAGGGTAGGCAGCTCGGAGAGAATCGTGTACTTGATCGCTAGTATAAACTTTGCCCAAGTATTTTGTTGGAGTATGTGGTGATTCAGTTGGTTGGTCCGGTTGAGGTATAATTTGACTTGAGGCCATTAGGTGCCTAGCCAAAGCTGGGACCTGGGTTTCAAGAATTCTAGGATGGTTAGGAGGTATAAGATGCAACTTTTCCAGATGATCCCAACTTCTATAATGAAATTTGAATGTTACAAATGGATTGTCTTTCGCATCCTTCAAATGCCAATCGTAATATCTCGCATCTTGAGGTTTCTCTACAAGGCCATGAGTGGGCATACTGAATGAGATTAGCCAAATCATTCGAGCAAGCTATTCTACGACAGAAGCGTGTAGAGTGCGTTTTAAAACTTACATAACACCATACTTTGACTGATCTTTGTGTTGCACAAGCTGCGGATTTCTTCTCTTGCGACCGCGAGCGCGAAAGACCTTGATCTCGATCAAACCACCATCATCCGCAGCAGCACAATCTCCATCTTCCTGGCTGAAGAAGAATGGTCTGTATTCTGTACCGGGATTTTTGTAAGTTGTTTTACCTTCCTTGTAATCCCATTCTACTCCTGGCTCGAACAATGCTCTCATCACTTGCCCGCTCGGTCGGTTCTTCGTATTTGTTCCCCAAGATGTAACGTGTCGGCCATTCATATATAACTTGAAGTAGAACCATGGACATTGATCTGCGGCGCCGCCGACATTATAACGTATAAAAAATCGAGATCCTGTATAAATGTTAGATGTCCGCGCGCATTTTCTTCTTCACCTTGAGAGGCTTTTACCTGATGCTGATGGTATATACACCGAAATAATTGAGGACTGTCTACCAAGCAAACGATCGGCTTTACTGTCGTTGGATTTAGTAGCTGGTGAGTGACCATGGCCTTCGAAAGCTTCTTTGTCCAATTTGGGTGATCGAAATGTGAATTGAGTACTTTCTGGATGCGGAAACTCTGGGTGCATTTTCAATTCCCACTGCGAAATGATTTGCAGTTTGATCCCTTTATGCGCCGGCATCTTGACAAAATTGCTAGAGATAGAATCTTGAGGTTTGAAAATATTGAAGGTATTGAAATCGTACAGGGAGATTTGTTTCAAAATCCCATTTTTGATGCCCAGGATTGATGTGAATGGAAAACGAAGAAATGAGTGAATGGGATGAACGAAATCATTGAATGAAATTGTAAAAGAAAATGTGATTCTGAAAAGACGTATGATATCTTGAAGTAGAAGCTACCGTATGAAGAAGTAGCGAACTTCACTTTACTAAACGGACGAGAACCAATCCCGAACATCACTCCAAACACGGATATTCAAACTTCTCTTCATTTTTCAACATTTTAATCTCATCTGTTCTTTGTGAGGTGAGATTTTCAAATGGCAACGTATGGGATATCATGTCTCCCGTGTTATTGTCACTAATCTCCCAAGTATATCTAGTATTTGAGGTGCAATACGAATGATATAGCGAACATCCTAAGGGACAAGAATTTGAATAGCCTTGCAAGAAGCTGACATGCAAGTCTACCTCAAACAGAAATCATATTTCCCTTCCCACACTTATAACAGTACCGAGTACCAAGCTTTTGACCGGCTTCCGTCTGTAAGACTATTCTTGAGAGAAAACGGGGAGCAAACCAGATACGCCGGAAGAAGGATCGTTCTTTTCCCTATGAGCTGAATCATGAATCAGTAAGATCAGTTTATTCGATGAAGATAGTACATTGCTTCGAATTTCATAGCATCCATCCCTAACTCCAATATTGACGAACATATCATAATCACCTGCCAATCTTTTATGTTTGAGGCTGGCCGTTTGGTACTTACACGTAGCTCGAGAGATATTCCTACGTGACTGAGATGGCCCCCAGACAAAATATTAAGAGATTGAATACTTCACAAACGGGACGCACGAGGTCAGAGAATGATTAAACTCACCAGCCCGGAAGTGCTACCCTAAATTCTTCGCCGAACACTTGGAATGGTCAGTAGCCATTTAACATCTGTCGCCCAAATAAGCAGTACCAAAGATTCTTTTTCAATTACTGGCATTGATCATGATCGCTCCTAATGTACAACATCCGCCAAATCCTGCCTGTAACTCTCACTTCATTCCCAGCACTTTCTTGGTATCTTCTTCCTTATCCAGCAGCCCCAGATTTCTTACTACTCCTGCCTTCGGCGCATCGTCCCGGGGGTTCGCTTGTTCAGCTTTGTGATATGCGGCTTGAATTGCCATTGTTCTCGCGTGCTGATCATAGAGACAACCTGGTCAGCAAATAATTCTAGGGCTTGCTGTCGAATACCGCCAGTTCCGCGATGGATAAGTACCGACCTCCTTCTTGTGATGTAGGCACTCATAGTAATCCTCCAAGACCGGCGCGCACACTCTCTTTCCTGCATCACTCTCCGTAGAGGTGTTGACGACGTAACAAGCTAAGACTTCTTGCCAGAATGGAAAGCATCGGGAAGGACCTTGAGAGCAATTAGTTAGCCATTGATTTCATTCCAAACACGGAACATCTGCCATTCATTCCCAAGAATGATTCAACACATACCCCCACTAAGACCGTAACCAGATGCCATCTTTTGCGTTGAATTGTGAAGTTTGGAGGGGTTGAGGTTGTAAATGTGATGTTCAATTACAGCATTGAATCAACGCTAACCATACAGGGGTAGTATGCATGTGTGCCTCTTATATTAGGCTTGAAAGCCAGACAGCGGGAACTTTCTAGCTGCTGCTATCCGACAGCTTGTGTTTACATCGAAAATCCAGTTCCTGACATTTGGGAATGCTCGACCAAAGGGTAGCAATGGCAAACCCAGATTTGGAACCTGCTATGGTTCTATGGCTTGCTATAGACTTTGCAACAAAATCAGATTTACGACTTCTACGAACTCTTGTGTCGCGACATCGAAACATTCTACGAAATGACCTTGTCTTCCGCATACTTCTTACCCATCTACCAGAAAGTTTGGAGTCTTCCAAATATGTGCCATTTATAAAGGACATTTTATCGGGTGAAATCATAGATGATTCGGAGGACACCATTATTTTAGACTCAATCAAAGGCATTAACCCCGCAGAAGTCCATAAAAGGGTCAAGAAATTACATCTCCTTCCTCTACGATGGAAAGATGCGCCGTCGGATATTCTCGACGACCACCTCGTTATGTTTTTGATACAACGTGCATTGCGAATTGACGAAAACACCGGCTTACTCAGTGAAGTTCCAACACTATTGGCTCCTTTCTTATCATATTCATCATATCTACGAACCTGGACAATTTCCACCATTCTACCCCTCCTTCGTCTCAATTACGAATATCACTCAGGTACTCAACCAATACTCACCATACGCGAATTTGAAGCTTTAGATGATGTTAAAGGGACAAAGTACTTGCTCTCCAAGACAGGGAAGGATTCAAGCACATCGGGCGAGGAAAATCAATCCGTAGGGCGAGATTTGCGTGGACTGACTGGCCCATGGCTTTATGGAGACAATAGATGGAAGCGAAGGAAAGTTGAGGATAACTCCACAAAGCAGTCACAAGCAGCAGCATCGTTAGAAAAGGCAGGAATTATAAACCATAAGTACGCTGGTTGGGAATTGGTATTTGCATGGGTCACTGCTGAAGCAGGTATATCTTGGACAACAGCCGTCAAGGCAATTGAACAATGGGATGGGCCAGGAGACGTAGACTTGGGAGGATTTGAGGATGGAACGGAATGGTTAGATGAAGAGGATCAACGCCATTTAGAACAACGATATGCAAAAGCTGCTCTTGCGACAGCTTACCTTATCCCTGAAAGCTCCATGGAAGCTTTGGAAGGTGTTCATCGAATTCTTTCCAGAATTCTTACATTACTTGATATGGATAAGATGCCTACATTGGAAGCAGCAGCAGCTATATTGACTCCTATACCCACCTTTGAGGAAAGTTATTTGTACCGAAAGAATGCAAAACATCTTCGAAACAATCATTTAGAAGAGAAGAATACCTTGACGAATCCAAATGAATCATCCATTAATTTAATCAAAGCATTACTGGTTAGTGCATATCTCCTCACTAGAGGAGGAGAGGGGTGTACTGTTAAGAGAGCTGGAGAGCTCGCTTTACTCCAAGATGAGCGTGAGCAAATGATGGCATTTAGAGGGTTCATCTCCTCGTTTGGTCATCGTTCTGGTTCTGATGATCGCTTTTGGATCAAAATGAGGAATGAGTTGTTATGGTTACGAGATTGGGGAGCTGAAGAGTTTGAGGGCACGACCGATCCGAGTCAGGGAAGGGGTGTTTTCGGTCGAATCCACAAAGAATCAATTGAGGTAGAAGCCTTTAAATTGCTCATCGCAAATGCCCGTATGTACCGTATCTACTTCTACCATGCCCCTTCGGTTGTTGACAATCTTCTCATTTAGGATATACTCTTGCTCGATCTATCTATGAAACTCCAACGGAAAAGCCTATCCCAGAAGAGTATTTGCAACACGCCATCTTTACTGCAGCTGAGAATGCCTACGATATTGCCACAAATCCTAACAAGTCAAGAGGTGGAGTTAAAAAATGTGATGAAATGTAAGTCTTTTTTACCTTTTTATTTTGGGGCCACGTGTCCAATTTTGCTTTCCCTTCGATCACCATTCATGGGACGAAAGAAGAAGATTCTCCATGCACCTATGATCTCATATAGAACTTGCTAACCCATTCTTAAGTCTCAATGCATTTCCAGATACAATAAACGGCCATCCTCGAGCTCAAGAATTACGCAATCTCATTCAAGTAACAGATGAAATAGGCCGTTACAGTTTGGTGTTGAAACAAGGACAGCCATTCAAACCAGTCAGCCTACGAGTCAATCCTGATCCTTTGTCAATCTTGAACAAAATACTTGAACAGAATGACAAAAGCTATACACAAATCAACGACTTTGTACGTATGGCTAGAGAAATGGCCAAGACCGGTTTAAACATACCAATCCCAGACGGATATCCAACCACTCCTGATTTGAAATTAAAGATCGCCGAAAAACGTGTTATCAGTATGTGTATTGATATGGCTCTTGCGGAAGACGATTTTGAGACAGCTTATTCTTACGTTGTCACTCGTCTCAAGGCTGTTGGTCGTCAAGCACACACACGCATGCCAGAGCTCGAGCGAAGAAATACGGGATGTATTGGTCAACGCCCACCTAGACCAATTGATGATTGGTCATGGCGTGCAGCTTTACAAGCTGGCAAATATCGTAAAAACTCACAAACTACACGAGCTACTCATCTCGGTAATACTAGTGGAAACCCAGAGATTAGGCATCTCCAACAGAGGATGGATTGCTTGGCTCAAGCTCTACGATTGGCGCCACGGGATACTTTGCAAGAGGTTCTAAACGCATATCGTAGATGTGAGGAAGAGCTCGAAACAATGATCAAGGAAGAGGCAGAACAAGAAGAAGCTTGGGATGAGAAAGCCGATGATAAGAACATGCCAGGCGGTTATGCTGCTACACCTGCTAGAAAATATTCCAACGCCAGAACCCCTCGAAGAAACAAGAATGAAGAGGCACCTGTGTCATTTTTCGATCTTTCAAAAGAAAGTATCACTCGTGCTCAAACAGGGTTATCAGCGCTATCGATGTTCAGAGGAAAGTCACAACGTGCGGAAACTATGGGTGAGAGCCATAGTGTTCCCATGCAAGCAGAAGTTCCTGGACCGGCTACAGATCTTACTAGATCTTCAAGTGGACGAACATCGTTACGGAAGAGAGATCAACTTCGTAATGCTGCCGTTGGTACTTTGGCTGGTGGAATTGGTTGGTTGATTAACGCGCCGCCTGTTAATGCTAATGCTACATCATCTGAACGCGGAAGTGTCCATTCGAGGAATTCTAGTGGAAGTACTGGTAGAAGTCACGAGGCTCCTGCAGTAGAAGATAGCAAGCAGGAAGATGAGGAAATTACTTGGGATGATGAAGATGCTTGGTAAACGAAATGGGGGTTCGATTCTTTTGTAGATATGTAACATATTTGGACTTTGGGATGGTTTCATACCTACATATACACAGGCGCTATGGTTCATGAGGCCACGAAAAATCACCAAGAGCTGGATGGGATGGTCTGATTGGAAAATGGGAGTATTATTTGTAATTATTCTAGTTTGCTCTGTACTTTATCTCACCGAGAGCAATTGACATATTCATTACCCACCCCACTTGGTGCACATAATGTTTATAGCTAGCGGTTGATATTATGATGTTGTTTCAAACCTCGTGGTTCATTTGCGTGTAAGGTCGTCGAAATCATGATCTCATAATTGATTCCCTTGCGCCAAGGCTGACGCGGTCGATAATCTTGTACCTTTCGCCGTCGGCCCAGTTGATGGAATAGTATTGGCATCGTGAGCACAATTGTTCTCTTGCAGGGAAGTATCCTTTTTTGGTGAGTAGGTACCTTTTGATGGTTCAAAAAGTGACAACTGGGGGGATGCGAAATAGGTGGAGAACATTGGAAAATGCAGAAAATAGAATCCGCCTCAAATTTCACTATCAATCTTTTCACATTTCATGACAACTTGCATATGGTGCGCGAAAGATTTATCGGGTGTATCCTGCTTTCTTATTGAGACGGTCTTCACACAAGTTTATATTCAGGGATAGCACTATTGTTGGAAGGAAAATTTCAATCACAATTTTGAGAATGATGCTATCTGCAGTGCTAAGAACAGCCACCACGAACCAAACTGTGGACATTGATTCCATCGTCCTCCCTGAAGTAAAATTGATCACCCTTGCCTGCGCGATATTGCTCTTATATGTTCCCACTTGTCTCCTCTTGCAAACTGCGCTTCTCCTCCACACTTTTTTGAAATCTTTCCAAGCCCAAAGGTCACCACCGGGACCATTTAATCGAAGTTTAGATGAAAAGTCCGCTGTTTCTCCATGCTATTCCCTCGTACCCTGCATCATTCCAGTGAAATTAACAGAACATACTTGCTCAAAGCCATGGCCAGCAAGGAATATCAAAAACGAAGGATAGTCTCATCAAGACATCTCGCCCAAGATCCAAGATCCAAGATCCAAGATCCAAGATCCAAGCTGCAATCAGCACATAAAAGTAGGTAATGAATAATCAGTAAACACCCGCCCGCGTCTCAACAAAGAGCACATACTAATCCGCTCCAACTCCCCAGTTTCAGCAACGGGACTGAAACTTGGAAGTTCAAGAGAATTAGTATGTGCTCTTTGCTGAGAAGCCGGTAGATGCTTACAGGCTATTCACCACCCGCGTTCATATGCTGATTATTCGTTCGATCTGCAATCCAGGGGAGATTGTTAAACTCAAGAACGAGTCGCTGTTTTGTAGCGCGATCTAACGCGGGAGGTCATATCCTTTTGGTGATTTGGGCTCATCCTGATCGACGGTGATGTTCGGCAAGATTTCAATGGACCAGGATGAGCCGAATCCCTAGGGGTCTTGGATTGTGTGGCGGGATTGCCACTCCAAATTGGATATCTTGACTCATATAGAAACACCGCAGACCTTGCAGGGCGCGGGTTCATATCTCTTTGGGGATTTTGGCTCATCCTGATCGACGGTGATGTTCGGCAAGATTTCAATCGACCAGGATGAGCCCAGTCTCCAGAGGACTTAGACAGTTTGATGAAGGTTCCACCTGGGATGGACACCTTGAGGCATCTAGAAACATCGCAGACCTTGCAGGGCACAGGGTGATATCCCGTTGGGGATTTTGGCTCATCCTGATCGACGGTGATGTTCGGCAAGATTTCAATCGACCAGGATGAGTCCAGTCTCCAGGGACTTGGAAATTGTGGCAGGGTTGCCACCTGGGATGGACACCTTGAGGCATCTAGAAACATCGCAGACCTTGCAGAGTAGGTAGAAGGGTTCCCAACTGCCTGTGTCATGGCGAGAGGGTTTGGTGTAGAATTGGTAGTGGCTTAAGCAGAAGGTGCCCTTGCCAGATTGACTTAAGACTTTCATGGACGCGCATGGTTGCTTAAACTCGAATTTTAGTCGGTTCTGCAGATGCTCTGCTTCTGGTGGCAAGGAGGATGCAGAGGAGGGAATTGTTGAAGTGGGGTCATGCGCGCAGCAATCGTGGGAAAGATGTCCTCTTTATGATTAGGATCTTCAATGGCCGTTTTGATTGATGCCGAAGCAACGAGACGCAATCCTGGACCAGCTGCATTGCCATCTGATGGCTGATGAGGGCTGAAGCGGGCCTATTTGTTATGGCCGTGCTCATGCACTGTAAGACATCTCGCTGAAGTCCCTAAGCCACTTTAGGATTTTCAAAGATCGATAGAGTGTCTCAACAATTGTCCATGGCATATGAATAGCGATCGGTTATCATTGATGCCAAGAAGCAAATCCAGACGCAGCAGCGATTCCTCATTATTGCTGCGGCAAATAGGATATAAAAGGAAAGGTCTCTTTCTCGCTCCTACTAAGAAAGGCCTGTAAGACATCTCGCTGAAGTCTGATAGAATCAATTGCGGTGATCAGAGAACTGACAAAGCATTGATCGAGCAGACTTTTCAAGTAGCACTTTATCTCAAAAAGAAGAAGAAAATAGCGGAGGAACTTGCGACCCCTTCCTTATTGACATAAAGAGGATTGTGAAAATCGCGTAAAAATCTCGATGAAGTTTTTTATCCTGTCAATCCCGTTAGTTCAAAGGTTTGCTAATGTTTAAAAGTGGGTTTTGGGGTACATACTATGATTCCGGTAACTGATAGTAGATCGAAGGGGTGTTGGTGAACGTATCGCAGTGGCTTGTACACTTATCGATCTCTGGTTATTACCATCCGCAAAGCAAAACGCGAGTCGGCTACGCCTCATCGACGTAAATAGTAGCAGGAATTGTTGGTGGATTTTCCGTGACGTAAGGTATAGCAGGTGTGAAAGACAGGAGAGACAAAGGTTGATTTACTGATGCCTTCGGTAGATCGAGTTTGATGAAGAGAGTTTGGAAAGAAGAAGAAACATGTGACACTTTTCTCGGCGTTTGCGTGCTGCAATGAGACGTTTAGAATTGAATTCGAATGTTCCTGAACTCGAACTTTAAATTTCAATGAATAGCTATTGAATGAATCAAAGATTAGCTCAAAGTTACCAAGTTACCGCGGAGAATAATAACTAGCGGTATGATGCCAAAGAAGATAAATGACTTACTTGATCTGAACCTTCAACAGAGAATTGATAATATAAATTCCCATGGAAAGCTGCACGATCGATGACTTTGAACTACTGCTCACATTTGAGTTTTCGTAAGAGTTAGAAATGGGGGGTCTTGGGAAGGTGTGTCAGTTAAAAGTGTTACCGCAATGAGAACGAGGTGGTACTCACGGTAGAGAGCGACGACTCTTGGAATCAGATACTCGCAGGATAGGCGTTTGCTTTTAGTTGTTGAGATACAGTTGTAAAGACGGAAGGAGGTAAGGCCATGTAGAAGATTCTGTTGGCTTCTTTTCTTCCCTTTTCGAACTCCTCCTGAACGGTTTAATTTGGAAAGATGAGATAGTTTTGAAAAACAAGAAAAACAAAAGTAAAATCTACGTGTGCCGAAATCTACAACCCATGTCAAATCCGCCCGTCTTATTCTCCCCCAGTTAACCCGCTCAAGCCCTATTTTTGATTAGAGGTGACTCATTTCCTCCCACTAGACAAAGCCCTAATCTCATTAACAGCGTGATCAAAATCCATTCTAGTGTTGCAAAACTTTCTTTATCTCTTCCCTTAATTCCCAAACCCATATTTCCAAACTTTCTCCAACTACTCTCTCCTATTTCGGAAAAACAACGGCTTTTCTTCGAAGCGAAAATCTCACGAAAGGTATTTCAATAATGGTTATTTTTGGATCGATGGATTGATGGTGATTGTTTTTTATAATTCCATCTTTTTATAAGTCCATCGAGAAAATCTTTCAAATATTTCTCGTTGCTGATTTGTTTGTTGGAGATCAATAGATCGATTTCAAAATCTTTTGTCTCGCAGGCTTGTCGCACAATGGTTGATTCTTCGGTGTAAGTCGCGTGGAGAATTCCTTCTTATCTTCTTACCCCGATTACTTCCTCATTTGCAATAGACTGCATCGACAAGAAATTATACCCAGAAAAATGCGCAAATTTTGATCAAGACGATAATGGTTCCGAGTACGGGACTAGCGGGTCCCCTAGAAACCCACCACAATCAAAGATGGCAGCTTCTCAGAGCCCGTTGGTCCGTACAAGGCCATCTATCTGTTTGGTGCAGAAAGTCTTGATAGCCAAGGTATGTTTAAGCCCCTAGCAGATCAGTCAAACATCCAATCAACTTCCGCCAACAAAAATAGAGCAAGTGGTTCCCTGAGATATCTCACCATGCGCATGGTGTTCGATCATTTCCGTTTCTACGCACCATCTACCAAGTCGATCACATCAATGAAACTCGATTTGAGATCCCTCCGCGCCCTCCGAGGAAGAGAAGATTGTAAGATACGGATACCCATACAACTTCGTAAGTAAACACTACATCTTACTCCTTTTCCCACATGTCAATAGCTATCCTTCACTACAAATCAACGCACAACTACTAATCAAAAATACAGCAGACTCCAAATACCATGATCAAGCTTTTACATATAAGGGGTGGGCACTCCTCACATATGCAGGAAGATGCGAGCGCCCACCCTCTTGAAACCACATGCAAATATAGAATCGAAACTCCAACCGACAAATTCAACTCACTTCAACCTCCAAAGTCCAAAGACAAGACAAGACTCCACAAACCAAAACGGTGGAGGGACGAGCAGAGAATATATACAAGTTCTGCCGAGTTGTCACATCAAGGAAATTCGATTTGAGTTTTCCTCCGGGGAAGAGGAGATTGTGAGAGAGGGATACCCATATTATTTCAAGAAAAATAATGGCCGCATGGTGATGGCAAGAATGGGTGCTGGGATTCGTGGAGAGAAGAAGTTCAGTGTGGTGGTTCTGGAGTTTGGGGAAGGATATTCTTACGAGGAGTTTTTTTCGTCTTTGGGAAGTGTTATGAGAAGTGTCATGGGAAATTAATGAATATTTTTTCCATCAGTTTGATGAAGAAACTGTGTTGAGAATCCTGGCGCCTTGAAGTTGTAGTTATGTGAAAATAGTAATGACTTGTTTGAATTTTGAATTTTGTACTCCGTGATGTGGAACCAAAGAAACTCAATCAATACTACATTATTCCCAAACCTAATATTCATCCACCATCCCCATCATCTCCATCATTCATTCATCCTCCCCTCTACCCCATCCCATCCCTTCCACCCCCCTTCCACTCCCCTCCCATCCTCCCCATCTCCACCACCACTCTACCTCATCCTCGCCGTAATAAAAAAATGCACTTCCCTATCACATTCCGCCTCTTCCGGCGGTTCAAAAACCGCCTTCCCCTCCTTCACAATCTCAAATCCATTCTCCGCCAAAACTTCCTCCCATCCCAGTTGCGTGTACAGAAAATTCGTATTCACTTCGCCCATGAATTTTCCCGGGACATGTTCTGCGTAGCGCTAGCACGAGTTTATAATCAGCATTGTCATTCTCCAATCTCCATAACCAACAAAAAAGAAAGAAAGAAATAAAAAAGAAAAAAAGAAAAAAAGAAAAAAAGAAAAAAAGAAAAAAAGAAAAAAGAAAAAAGAAAAAAAGAAAAAAAGAAAAAAAGAAAAAAGAAAAAAGAAAAAAAGAAAAAAAGAAAAAAAGAAAAAAAGAAAAAAAGAAAAAAGAAATAAAGAAATAAAGAAATAAAGTAATAAAGAAATAAAGAAATAAATACCCACCCCATCATCCGAAACCACCCCCTCCCCAATCCCCACCGCATCCTCCGCCGCAATCGTCCCTACAAAAACATATCCCTCCCCACCCCCCTTCACCCACTCCCTCCACCTCCCCACCGCCCTCCGCATTTCCTCTCTCGTGAAATGAAACATGGATAGCACGACAAACATGCCATCGTATTTGAGCCCCCCTCTCGGTACATAATCCAACATACTCACCAACTCGAATGTTCCCGCCGGAACATTTTCCCGCGAGCGAGCGATCATCTTGGGTGAGATATCGATGCCGTGCAGTTTGCGACCGGAGTTTGTCACCGCGAGGGAGGTGGGAATGCCGGTTCCGCAGCCGATGTCTAGGACCTGGGTGAGGGAGGTTAGTCAGTTGGTTAGTTGGTTGATTTGAGATTGGGTTAGGTAAGGAGGGGGAATGCAATTCCCTGTGTGTTTTTCACAAGAGAGGGAGATGTAGTGATTCATTCAACATCTTTGAGAAAGCGAATAAGAAAAAGTACATCTCCTGAGTCCAATGCCTCATCTCCCAATTCCAAGAATCTCCACAGAAACCCCCAATACACGAGAAAATCCATCCATCCACACATCACTCACCTCAGCATCCCTCGGCAGCAACTCCAAACTCTCTCTAACAAAATCCAACAAGCCCTGATTCTGCGCATAATACTTCTCATAGCGATCACTAATACTATCGTAGAATTGCGGTGCTACGTCGGCACTGATGATATTTGGGGTTTGCATTGTATGTGTGTTTGTGTATGTGTGTGTATATCTTCCTTGCACGACAAACAAATAAAATCACAAAAATAAAATCACAGAAATTGTTAGAGTAAAATTGTAAAGAAAATGTATATTTTAAAAAAGAGAAATGGGAAATACTTCTCTTCTTACATATATACATAACATAATATAATACCTACCTAAATACCTAATCCATACAAATGCACATCACACAAGATCCAAGCAGCTCCGCAGCCTCGCAGCTAGCTTATAAGCATCACATCACATCACATCACATTACAACTACCTAGATATCTTCAGGAAAAAAGAGGGGTAGAAGAGCAAGGAAGCTCGGTAAGTAAGTACTAGGTAAGTGAGTGAGTGGTTTATTACCTTGTAAATATCTATTTTTCTATTATCCAAATCCATACAAACCCCCACAAGCCATACACATCCTAACTTCCCCTCCCAACTTCCCCTCCCAACTTCCCCCCTCGGAAAGAAATGCATGTATGCAGCTAGCCTTCCTCCTTCTAGCTATTTACCATTCTAACTATCTAGTTATCTAACTACATCCCACCATACCAATCTCTCATCCCATCATACCTTATCATTCTCCCATTTCCGACATACAGTACAACATACAGTACAATATACAGCACAAACTTCACTGCGGGGTAGCCAGTACCTCGTATCAATATCAATATCAATATCACAGCATCACAGTACCTACTCGTAGCAAATAAGCAAAGAAGAATACATCGTATTGCATATTACATTGCATATTACATACATGCTACATATACCCGAACAAGCGATCCAATCATACGAGAGATCTAATCATACAAGAGATCCAATTATTAATTTATCCATCCACTCATTCATTCATCTATATCACTTCTAAATCTCTATTTATCCTTCTTCAAATCTCTATCTATCCAATCATCAATCCACATTACTTCCACATCACTTCCATATCACTTCCACATCACTTCTACATCACTTCCATATCACTTCCAAATCCCCATCAATCCATCCACCCCTCTCCAAATCTTTATCTATTACTTTCAAATCTTTATTCATCTCTCTCTAAATCTTTATTTATTTATTTATTTATTTATTTATTTATTTATTTATTTATTTATTTATTTATTTATTTATTTACCCCTTTTTAAATCTCTAAATCTCTATCAATCTATCTATCCCTTTCCAAATCTCTATTTATTCAATTATTTCTCTTTAAATCTTTATTTATATCTTCAATTATTTATTTATTCACTCTTTTATTTATATTATTAATCTATTCATTCCTTTTTAAATCTTCAAATCTTCATTCATCAATTCATTCATCCCTCTTTATCTATTCATCAATCCATTCACCTCTCTTCAAATCTCTATCCAACCCTCTCCAAATCTTTATTTACATATCTATTCATTTATTAATTTATTTATATTTCTTCAAATCTCTATCAATCTATCCACCCCTTTCCAAATCTCTATTCATCCAATTATCCCTCTCCAAATCTTTATTCATTCATCCATTCATTCATTAATCCATTCATCAATCCATCCACCCCTCTCCAAATCTCCAAATCTCTATCAATCTATCCATCCCTTTCCAAATCTCTATTAATCCATTTATACCTATCTTTTTAAATCTTTATCTACACATCCATCCAAGTCTTCATCTATTCTTCCATCCATCCATCCATCCATCCTCATCCATTCATCAATCCATCCATCCATCCATCCTCATCCATCCATTCATCCATCCATCCATTCATCCATCCATTCATCAATCATCCATCCATTCATCCATATCACTTCTAAATCTCCATCCCTCCCCATCCCTTCCCATCCATCAATTCATCCATCTATTCTTCCATCCATCCATCCCTCCCCATATCAAATCCCCCAAATCCCCATTTCCCTAAATCCCCCATTTCCCCATTTCCCCATTTCCCCATTTCCCCATTTCCCCCTCCGAAAAATCAAACCTCAAACCTCAAAACCTCAAACCTCAAAACCTCAAAACCTCAAAACCTCAAAACCTCAAAACCTCAAAACCTCAAAACCTCAAAACCTCAAAACATCAAAACCTCAAAACCTCAAAACATCAAAACATCAAAGTAACCCCCCCCCTCGAATAAGAAATAACCAAACCAAACCACATCTATATCTACATCTACATCTACATCTACATCTACATCTACATCTATTCTACTCTACTCTAAATCACCATAATAATAAACCATCCCCACTCCCCACCAAGACAAGACAAGGCAAGAAATCAAGTAAAGTAAAGTAGAGTAGAGTCAGTCACCAAAGTAAAATAATTTAAGTACCTAATAAGTATAATACAAATGACATTTTTCCCATCTCAGCCAGCCATAGATAGGTACCTACCTAGCTCAAGCAAGCCAAGCCAAGTCAAGTCAAGCTCATGCCCATCCATCCTACCATCCATGCATGCTTCCAAGCTTCCCTTTAAATCTGATCTGCAATTGAACTCTTAATAATCTCAAGTTTTCTTAAAAATCTTTTTACTCTTTCCCTCCACTCCTTTGCCCATTCATTCTCCAATGATGATTTTCCATTTGCAAATCCCCATCATAATATTACCAAGCAATCGTACAATCCATATCAATCCACCCATTCCCACCCATTATCCCTTCATAATACCCATATCCCCTTATATCCCCATACTTCTATGCCATATCCACATCTCCATCTGCCATGGCCAACCTCTCTTTAGCGGTCTTTGCCTTTTTACTTCTCCCACCACTAGCAGTCTTTCTACTCGATCCTTTTTTCGCGCTAGAATCACCTGCAATAGGTGTTGCAGTACCACTAGGTCTATTAGATCCATCATCAAAATGTCCTTCGCCTATTCACCATAGTTAGTAAAAATTCTCGAAATCATCTCATGGTACTCATCCCATCCTTCTTTTAAAGAATGAAATTAAACCACGCTATGTAAATCTAAATATGGAACTAAAACTCACCCTCATGATAAAGATCCTCCAAACTGCCAGCACCCTCCTTGGCCTTCTTTCCTTTACTCTTACCCTTCTTATTTAGATTAGGGTTCTCGGCTTCATATCTCGCCTGTTCGGCTGCCTTCCTCTCAATTTCCGCAGCTTCTTCATCATCCACCAACCACATGGCAATATCCTTGGTTCTATTCTCTTTACTTCTGGCATTGAAGTCTACACCACCACCAGCACCACCAGTCATAACAACCTTTTGAACCTCTTCTTTTTGAAGTGCTCTCTTACGAATTCGTTCTTCAATAGTGCCACGAGTAATCATACGATAAACAGTAACTTGTCTCGTTTGACCTAAACGATGAGCACGATCCATAGCTTGACTATCAATTGTAGGATTCCAATCAGAATCATAAAAGATGACTGTATCCGCACTTGTAAGATTAATACCCAAACCACCAGCTCTTGTACTTAACAAAAAGATGAAGATTTCTGGTCGAGTTTGGAAATCATGAACAGTATCTCTTCGATCTTCAAGTTTGGTAGAACCGTCAAGACGAAGGTATTTATAATTGCGATATGTCAAATACTCTTCCATGAGATCAATCATACGTGTCATTTGGAAATACAAAAGAACGCGATGACCGCCTTCCTTGAGTTTGGTGAGCAAAGCATCAAGCTTAGCAAGTTTACCAGAATCGGTAACAAAGCGACGCATGGATGGTACTTTGATATTGGTGAAGCGTTGTTTTTCAGAGGTAGGTGCTGGTAACATTGGCTTTGGCGGATAGAATGATGGTGAAACCTTAGAGGTAATAAATGCCTTTTCTTCAGCAGGTGAAGGACCAAATAAGGCACGTCTCATCGAAACATTGAACAAAATCTTTTGTCTTTCGAGAACAGCACCTCGACTAGAACAATCGACTTCAATAGGAGGAGCGGTTGCACTTGGTCGACCACATTGTTCCATTCGGCTTATACCAGATTCATCCCAAACATTCTTAGCCACATTGAAGAGTTTGTTGAGGTATCCCTCATTTGTGACTTCAGCAAGAGGCTTGCGATCTTTCCTCTCGACAATTTGAAGCATAGCGTGAACCGGGGTATAATTCTTGTCTTCCTCTTCATCATAGACAATGCTAAGCCTACCAAGACTTTGTGGCTTCTTTACAATATCCACAGCACGAGCAAAAACATCCTTGCTCGAAGCCGTAGACGCCTCTTGAACTGAGGTATTTGCAAAACGAAGCCATGAGAATGAGCCATCTTCTTTGGAACTGTCAACGATGTTCTCAGGCTTCCAAACATTGAAAAGTGATTCCAAACATTTGGCCTTGACGCCAGCACCTTCATTATCTCGTCCAGGCAAGTCAAGTCGTCCACCTTCACGCCATATCAATCGAGGTAGAGAGTACTGAATCAGATTACGTGCCGAGTAAGCCACGGTAACATTAGGACCTTCTCTCAAGAACGAACCGGCTTCGGCAAAGTAACTGAAAGATAAAGGCGACGTAGTTTCGGCACGTTCGAAAAGATCTGGATGATTACAAACCTTTCGGAATTGCATTACCAAATTCATCAACGTACCAGTATCATTATCATCTCCAATTGTTGCTTTCTCGATGAGATCCATGATACTGATTTGATTTCGAAGGTTGCTGTAGTATGCTCTTTGACGATAAGTGAGATCACAGAAGATATCTTCTTCAATCTTATCACCCAATTCCTTCTGCACATGCTTCTTGACACGACGAAGCATAAAAGGCTTCAAAATCATGTGCAAACGTTTGAGTTGATCCTCGTTCAGTTTGGTGTTACTTTGAGCATGACTTTCAATATCCTTAGAAAACCATTCACTGAATTCGTCATGAGAATCGAACAAACTAGGCATGATGAAATGCAATAGAGCCCAAAGTTCTTGCATATTATTCTGGATTGGAGTACCGGTTAACAGCAGACGATTTCTGCAGTGGAAACCAAGTAGACTCTTCCATCTAGAACTTTGTGAACTCTTGATAGCTTGAGCCTCATCCAAGATCATATATTGCCACTTCATCTTTTGGAAATAAGCGACATCCGAGACGACAAGTTGATAGGATGTAATGAGGACATGGAAAGGAGCTTCCTCGGTATAAGTGATATGCTTGCGATCCCAGAATTTTCGAAGAACCTTTCGATCAGCTGCTGTGCCCCAGTAAGGTAATACCTTTAACTTTGGAACGAATTTGGTGATTTCTTGTTGCCAGTTGTGAAGTGTTGATGCAGGAGCAACGACTAAGAACGGACCCCAGATACCATGTTTCTCCGCCAAATAAGCCATGACCGAAATAGATTGAACAGTCTTACCAAGACCCATCTCATCTGCCAAGATACCATTGATACCTTGTTCATAAAGATTGACAAGCCAGTTGAGACCCTTGAGTTGATATTCCTTGAGTTGAGCTTGAAGCATTTTAGGTTGTTCAATATCGACATCTCCCATACCGGCAGGATTTTGAAAGTTCATCTCCCCATCATTATCCATAGCAGGCGCATCATCTTGTTTATTGAACGCTCTGGCCTTATTCTGGGCTTCTTGAATAGCATTTTGAGCATTAGCCATGGCAGCAGCTTTCAATACTGATTCATCCTCAGCATCAAAGTCAAGATCTTCAAAATTCGTGACCTTTGCAGGAGCAGAACCTTCAGGTAGATCAATATCATCTGGTTTCGAATGATTTGGCTCGGCCGGTGCCGCAACATCAGGGTGATCGGTAGATCTCTCAACTTCGTCCGTCTTGATTTTCTTGCCGATGAAATGAGAGTAAAGTTCAGTCTGTGAAATAAGGAAGTTGAGCTTCCTCTTTTGTCTATTTGCTTCACGATCGGCTTCGGCTTTCTTGGCATTTTCAATCTCCTGTTTCTCGGCGGCTCTTCGAGTATCACGTTCTTCACGTTCGTTGCGTTTCCAGAAAGACATCATCTCTCGCATGACACGTTTGGCACGAGCTTGAAGATCCTTGGTGCCCTTGTTCGTTCGTAATTGCCATCGTTTGGCTTCCTTTGAGGCTAGAATTGCAGTCTTCTTCAAATTCGATCCTCGGATGGAGTAAGAATCCATAGCCAATTTGAAAACCTTGGGAACCTCTTTTCGGGCGAGATCTTTCCAAATTTGATCATAGACAACGTGAAACATTTTCGTATTATGTTGATCAACAGGAACAGGAGGAGATTCTTCCTTGACTTCCACCGGTTCTACTGGTGCCTTCAACTTGAGCTTGATCTTTGTACCTCCTTCTTTCGATGGAAGTGGCTTCATGTCTCTAAACTCTGTCGCATCCCTAATTGGCATGAGTGCTGGTGATTCACCTTTATCGATTGCCTCTTGAGCTGCTGCTGCTGAATCTTTCTCTGCTTGCTTCTGTTCCTTAGACTTTCTAGGGCGAGCACCACCGCGTTTTGGTTTCTTGGTTGAATCAGGATCGACAGCTGTAAACGTCGACATACTACCGCCCTGCATATTAGGTTCCATGGGCGAAACGGCTCGAATCTCTGGACCCTTATCTCCTCTAGCAAGTACCAATTTAGTCTGTTGTGCCTTCTTCTCAGCTCTCTGGGCATCTCGAAGGAACTTATTTCTGTCTTGATCATCCAGTGCTTCTTTAGCCTTGGCCAGAGCAAGTTCCTTTGCTTCCATGTTATGCTGAACAGTCTTTTCGCGACGACGCTTCCTCTGCATATCTTTCTTACGCTCCTTTTCTGTTTGGATCTCATCAGCTTGGACTTTGGAGATGGCTGCATCTCCTTCGACCTCTCTATAGCGCTCTTCACCCGCTTTAGCATGCTTCCCCATCTTCTTGGTCATCAAGTTGGAATAATGAGTTCGACGCTTCTTGGTTTTGGCGATTTCAAGATTCTCGACCTCGATTTTTCGTTTGAGTGATCGTGTTTCATACAGTTTCTTCTCTTCTGCAAATTCCATGTCACTATCTTCCGGTTCTCTATCTAGCTTTGACATCAAAATAACAATATCCCTTTCTTGATCCTTTGTAAATGGCTTAGGTTTTGGTGTAGATTTCGCTTCTCCATTCGCCTTGCGCTTTGCGGGTACTCGTGAGGTTGTAGGTGGTGGAGGAGCTGGTGCGATGGACGATTGTCGAGAACTAGGGGCTGGAGAGGGTTCCGGCTTCAACGTAGGCATAGCTTGTCGTGAAGGTTTGCGAGGTTTTGATGCGACGGGAGTGGGAGTGGGTTGAGGCTTTGGTGTTGGCGTTGGTTCAGGAGCAGCGCTAGATAATATACTCGAGAAGGACATTGGATCTGCTGGTCTGCTTGGAGTCTGAAAGGCAATAAATTAGATGATGTTGATAAAAGTAGAAGGTGAACATAGTTTTGACTTACACTAGCAGGTACAGGTTCCTGTTTAATGACTGGCCTGTCATGCTGTACTGGCCCTCCACTTATCCCATTATGCCGACTCACTGGTGATTCCATCGTGGTCAATCGTGGTGATTGTGTGACTGGAGGAGGTACGCGACCTTGTGGGTGCGCGTGTGAGATGGGGGATCGCGGTGGAAAATGAGAATTAACAGGAGATTTATAGACGCCGTTATATTGATTTAGTGAACCATTCGCAGATGATTCAGGTGGTTGATTTTGATGGTATGGATAAGATTCACGATTCTTTTGTGAGATGTTAGGAGATTGACTATCCTTTTCGTGGGTGTGTGGGAAATATCTTACTTGTGATGTCTTAGCTTCCCTATCGCTCCATATAGATTCCGTAACCGTAGGTCTTCTCTCACTCGAGTCGGAAGTCGGGTCGTAGTAATTGCTGGGTGGTTTTTGATCGCGTTGATAAGTAGAATCTCTTTCCTTTTGATACAAAGGGGCACTTATTAGACCCAAGGCTGAAGTTGAAGTTGTCGGAAGAGGAATGTGTGCTGGTTGGATAAGTTGAGGTACGGCCGCTGGTTGATGATATTGATTGAATGGTGGAGGTGCGCCAGGTGAAAAAGTTGATGGGTTAAGGATTGAACGAATTTCCGTTTGTGATTGTTGTCTCGGTGAAGCAACGTCGTGAATTATGTTTGAGCCGCTGACGCTGGTTGTGCTTGGTCCATTCATTATCCCATCTCGCCTTATTGAAGAGACAGCCTCTTCTTGATCATCTTCTGCCCGTCGCATCACTGTAGCATGAAATCTCGAGTCCATATTTGAATTTGGCACCCCTTCCACTCCCATATATAAAACCCGGTACTTAAGTTTATATTTTATCGATCTAGCGCTCCATGGATCAAATTCCGAGAGGGTTGCGATGCGCCAACGAGAATACCGAGGAGATTCGGATTTCTGGAATTTGAATTGGGAATTGGTACCAGACGACTTGAATATTTTCTTTTTCTTGATGGGTTATTGATACAACGAAATTAGAAACTTCTCTCTTATCACAATCATCAATCACTTTAAAAAAACATCCAAGATGAGAAATTTCATTCCAATGAATCGAGATGTACCTGAGTAGGTAGGTATACAATGAAGAGGTCGAATATATTGGATTGGACGATAAAGTTGTGAGTGAATTGATCAAGGAAAGAAAGAAGTAATTGATAATTGGCAAGCAATGTGATGTGTGGAAGTGATAACAGTCGTCGGTATCTAGGCAGGGAGTCGGTGGGTAG
Source organism: Botrytis deweyae (assembly GCF_014898535.1). Lineage (NCBI taxonomy): Eukaryota > Fungi > Ascomycota > Leotiomycetes > Helotiales > Sclerotiniaceae > Botrytis > Botrytis deweyae. The sequence continues at coordinate 462,915 of NW_024066210.1, forward strand.
GTTGGTGGTATACTGATACAATACAAATGAATGGAAGTATCTTGATCTCGATGGCCGTTTCCGCGACTTTGAATTGTCAACCCGTTCTCTTAATAATAATTAATATGTTGGTAGGTAGAGGAAGAGAGGAAGTTGATTCGATTCGATTTGAGTTTGAGTTTGAAAGATCACCATACGATTCTTCAGCCAGCCAGGCAAAAATGCGCGCGCGGGAGGGAGAGAGAGAGAGAGAGAGAGAGAAAGGTATGAAAGAGAAGATGATTAATTAAGTCAAGTAAGTTGTGAGTGAGGTTTAAGGAGAGTTCCGAAAATTGGGTTGTTGGTTAGATTGATTGATTGATCAATTGATTGATTGATTGATTGATGATTGATGATTAGAGAAGAAGCAACTTATCACGACATTCCATGTTTCCCTTATGATGTTATGGATTTCCTTGGAAGTGTTACCTACGACCTAATTACCTAGGTATGATATTGACATGTCCAAAATTAGAAGATATACTTATTATCAACGGTCCCTCGGAATCGAGATGTCAAAATATCATGGAAAGAATCGATCCAAAATCAAACAAATTCCTTAGAGATGGTTCTTCATATTCGAATCCAACCATAATACACAATTGCTCATTTTCTTGGGGTCACAAAGGATAATGCCCCATTCATTCCAGATCTGGACTTTCTTAATCTCACTCACGTAGGTGTAGTGTAGTTGGGTTGGGAGTGAAGCGTTCCTTTTATTTTCCTCACACTCTTGGGAGTGAAGTTTGGTGGGAGTGAAGAGAAAGGTGTGGTTTGAGAGCTGCCTGGGCGTTCTTTTCACGTTATGATATGACATCGTAACTCTCATATGATTGGCTGATGAATGGGTCTAGAATAAGAAATCACCCCTGCATGCTCGAGTACCTAGAGAGAATGTGAGCTTTGATCCCATGGATGTACGAGGTAGGAGGTAATAGGTACGAATTACGAAGTGTGACAGTACAAAGTACGGAGTAAATCATCCATCCTTCATTGATTCCTCAGGCAGGTACGTATACTCAAAGAATAAGTCAAAGAATACTCGTACTATTAGATCTATCTTCACTACCTACTCGTCCCTCTCATCCCTTCATCCCTTCACTCTTCCACAATCATTCTTTTTCTTTCTTTCTTCTCTCTTATTAATTTCTTTCTTCACTTCCACTCCCACTGCTCACCATATACATCACCATCCCATCCCATCCCATTCCATCCCGTTATTCCCTCCTCTCCCTCCTCTCCCTTCAACATCCAGCCTCAATCCAAGCCCATCCAAGCCCATCCCCCAAGCCCCAAGCCCCACAACCACCATCCCATCCCCAATCCCCGTCCCCTTCAACGCCACCAACACATTTCCCGTCTCGCCCATTCCCCATCTCGCCCATTAACCGAATACACACAACCACACCACACACTTACTTCTATTGTAACCCCATCCAGATCAATTTCCACAGAAATATCTACTCGGAGCCGGCGCCTTGTTAAAATTGAATGTACTGTAACACTTCATCCTTCCAATCATTCATACAATCAATCAATCATTCATTCATCCCATTAATCAATCAATCCACAATTTCAGCAAACCCAGAAATCCAAGATCCAAACATTCCCCTCTTATCTTTCTTGTAGGAAATACTAGATAGATAATCAAGACTCAATAATCAAGACTCAATAATCAAAACTCAATAATCAAGACTCAAGAGGACTATCATCTATCATCTATCATCTATCCCCTATCATCTAGAAATCATCATCAAAAAATAACCTACTGTAGGTACCTACCTACCTACCTACCTACCTACCTACACTCCAAATTTACAACAGTTGGAAAATGCCATCCATCCATCGCCCTCCAAGTTCCAACATGGTCCTGTGAACAGCTGGCTGGCAATCGGTCCAACTCTAATTTGCTGATCAATTCCTCTTTCTTTTTCCTTCCCCTCTGATGTTGGGTCCGTTCATTGTTCAGTATGGAATACGAGAGATTAGGTAAATACCCACCTGTGCCATGCATCTCAGCCCTATCACTCACAAATCAAAGACATCATTACAATCACAAAACTTTCACATCACTCTTCAAAAAGCATCAAATTCATGTAATAATGTTTCATTCTCTCCAGTAAATTCTGCACCGAATTAACGCCATCTAAAACAGACTCGCATTCTATCCCACCAAAAGAAAGCGGTGTTTCATCAGATCATGCACCGCCCTAATCCCTCCGCGGCCTCCTCAATTTCGGGTCATGAGAGGGATATCCCTTGATGAATGCCACCCCCTATGTGTAGTCGTCCGTAGATGCACCAATCAAACTTTTGTTTTTGGACCGAATATTGTACGGAATTTGGTTAATATATAGTCAATTTAAACGGCACCTGCAGAAACCATCTTCTTTCTCAAGTGATTCTTGTACTCGGCGATAGTACCATCCCATCTCTTGATGGTTTGGTTCTCGCAAACCATAATATCCTTGGCAATCTTATCGAGTAATCTGTATATAATTAGCACATGATTCGTTTAACCTGTATCAAAAATGCTTACCTGAAATCGTGAGAAACAACAACAACACCACCGGTGAAAGCATTGATAGCATCAGCCAAACTGTCAATAGTAGGAATATCCAAACCGTTGGTAGGTTCATCCAACAACAACATGTTTGGTCCATCGATAGCCAACAAAGCAAAAACAATTCTAGACTTTTGTCCTTCGGAAAGAGTACCCATCAATGCGGTTTGTGATTCACCACTGAGACCATACTTTCCAAGTTGTTGACGCCAGTATTGGTAATCTTGACTCTTGGAGGCATACTTATCTCTGACGAAGTCCAATGCGGACTTGGTGAGATCCAATTGTTCAGAAGAATGTTGAGAGTAAACACCCATCTTCAAATGTGTGTGACGAGAAACAGTTCCTCCGGTAGGAGAAAGCTTTCCGGTCATAAGACGGAGAAGGGTGGATTTACCAACACCGTTGGGTCCGACGAGAGCAGTACGGGAGTCCATGTCAACACCAAGGTCGAGGTTTCGGTAGAGATCATCCTTGGAATCACCGGAGTAGGAGAAAGTAACATCATCGAAAGACAAAACTGGTGGTGGAAGCTTCTCAACATCTGCGAATCTGAAAGTGAAGACACGATCCTCCTCAACCTTTTGAATGAAACCATCGGCCTCCATCTTGTCCAAAATCTTTTGTCTAGATTTGGCTTGTCTGACCAAGTTGGCATATGTACCAGCTGAAGCGATGAATTTCTTAATGTGAACAATTTCATCTTGTTGCTTTTGGTAAGCCTTCATTTGGTTGACTTCTTGTTCATATCTAGTCTTAGCGTAAGAATCGTAGTTACCACCGTAGTAGATGAGTTGTCTCGAGCGCATATCGATCATGTTGGTGCATACACCGTTAAGGAAATCCATAGAGTGGGAAACAAGGATGAGGGTTCGGTCCCATTTCTTCAAGTATTCTTCCAACCACACGCAGGCTTCCAAATCCAAATGTGCAGTAGGGTCATCGAGAAGGAGAAGGGAGGGCTTGACGAAAAGAGCTTTGGCCAAAGCGACACGCATACGCCATCCTCCAGACATATCCTTGGTCTTCTTGTGGATAGTGACCTTGTTGAAACCGAGACCAGTCAAAATGAGGGATGCACGAGTCGAGAAAGTAGATGGATCCATGGTATCCATACGCTGTTTTCCGTTTAGCAAAGTACACGGTATATCTTATCTTTTGAAAAATCTTACCTCATAGAGATCCAAAAGGACAGGAGATTCTGGTCCTTCCTCTTCCAACAAACGCTCAGCTTCATCATCGAGCCTCTTCATCTCATTCTCTGCTTCTCTGACGACCCATTCCAAGGCACCCAAGTCACTAGGAGGAGCACCCTCGTTTAATAAGTAGATGTCGACGTGATCTGGAACAGGGTATTCGCGCATATCGATAGCCTTGAGAAGAGTAGACTTTCCGCAACCGTTCTCTCCCAAGAGACCATAACGACGTCCATATGTAAGTTCCATGGTTGTATCGTTCAAAAGGACACGACCGTGGAAAACCAGCGATGCGGATGTAATCTTAACGTCACGACTTTGCTTGAGGGAACTGAGAACACCAGTTGTAACACGATCAGAGAGACCATGTTTATCCATTTGTGCTGCCAATCTCTTGACTTCATCCATATCCTTTGTCGCCGGTTGCTCCTCATCAGGGAGAACATTTCCATCAGCGTCGGTGGCTAATTCGCCAGGCGTTGTGGTACCAGATGCAGCCTTGGAGCCAGCCTTTGATTTGGAAGCAACAGTCTTCTTTGCTGGCTTTCCTTCGGCGGCTCTCTTCGCATCACGAGCGGCTTTTGATGCTGAAACCATGTTGATTAATTATTTGAAGTTATCGTGATAATAATCGATTGGTGAAGGAAGAAATTCTTTGATTTCTTTCTTTTCTTTTTTATCGAGTTGACCTTTTTTTCAGGATGATCGTAATGATGGTGGGGAGAAATCTTTTGGTGGGGTTTTTTCTTACACTAATAAACACTTCAAGGCTTTTTCATTATCGATTAAGTTAGTGCCACCTGGATTGGGAGGAAGTTAGTAATTTGTGAGTGTGTGTTTATTAATGGATAGTGATTTACCGTGGAATATCGATTTCAAGTTCACACTCGTAATTGCCTACTTTTATTCTGATCTTTAGGATATACATTTATCTACAGTGCTGAAGAAAGATTTGTATTGAAGAAACACTTTTATTGATATAAAGTTGTAAAACATTTTAGTGACTTGGCATAATGTAGTAAAAGTATATCAATCAATTACGGTCTCCCTCTATCTTTCTTCCTAGTGAGGTTTGTACATATACAGTGCATTTGCAAGTGCAAGCGATGTTAGATACACTCCCCACAGTCTTTCCTTTCACCCACTCCACCAGTCAGGTCTCTCTAATTTCACATTCCAAGGCGATAGGCTAAAAATAATCTGACGTAGATAGCGAGCGGATAAGATCACGTGTCAAGGGCTTTCTCCTTGATTGCCACTGTTGACTTCTGCAGAGTACTAGATTTCAACTTTCAACTTTCTCGCCATCACTCTTGGATCACCGTTTCACTCCCAATGCCACGGCTTGCCTATCATTTAGAGTACTTACTCACGTTTTCATCTGATTGGTTTAGAGAAAGCATGCGTGCCCAATCTTGAAAGTTTATCAACAATAAGGAAATATGGTCACCATCGAGTACCAACTGTGCAAGTAAATTAGTCATCATATAGATCAACAACATCATGATTTGTCTGTGACAACAAATTGTGAGAGCAGTGCAATGTTCCCCTCCTACTCCAAACATTGTAAACTCCCAGGTTTCAAAAGAATCCAGAGATGTACATTGACTCCCTCCATACAACTTACTCGACAGAAAACCAATTCACAACATTATCATTCTAAAAATGCAAATTCATCGGAAATGGACTCTACCATACACATCTTGGGTCTTGGAAATCTGGGAAAGCTCTTTGCGCACTCATTAGCTACCAAACCAAACCCCCCTCCTCTAACATTGTTACTCCATCGCCCAAAACTATATGAAATAGCCAAAGCCAAAGGACCAAAGATTGGGATTCATCATGACGGCGTTTGGAATTGGGAGGGTCAATATAATGTAGAGCTTGTGTCCATGGATGATGTTCCAAGTCCCCTAGATATTAAGTATATATCTAATCTGATAGTCACCACAAAATCTCACAAAACGGCTGAGGCACTCTCCATGATCGAATATCGATTTACCTCTTTGTCAACTATAATCTTCATACACAACGGTATGGGAGTGGTCGAAGAAGTCAATGAGAGAGTCTTCCCAGATCCTAAAGAAAGACCACATTATTTATTTGGTATAGCGTCTCATGGTGTTTATCGAACAGACGACTTTACAGCTGTCTTTGCAGGCCATGGTTCTGTTATCCTTGGGAATCCAGGGGATGATATTGAGAAGACTCCTCATGGAAGCTATCTCTTGCAACAAGTCATTGACTCAAAACTTCTCGGCGCGAGTGAAGTTCCTTGGGACGAGTTCAAACTCCTTCAATTGCAAAAATTGGCTGTAAATGCAGTCATAAATCCTCTCACTGCCTTGAACGATTGTTTAAACGGTATGATTGTGGAACCTTCCATGGTCGGAGGTATAAGAAGTGACTTTGACGGTTTGATATCCGAAATAAGTCAAGTCTTCTGTTCTCTTCCAGAACTTCAAGGAATTCCGGGCTTGAAAGAAAGATTTTCAACAGAAAGTTTGCGAAACGCCATTTTGAATGTTGCTTCGGCCACTTCACAAAACAGAAGTTCTATGCTTCAAGATGTTAGTAAGGGCAGTGAAACAGAAATCCATTATATCAATGGATACATTGTAAGAAGAGCACAAGAGTTGGGTATTGAGTGTCCCGTGAATATGAGGCTGGTTGCAGATATTCTCGCGGTAGCTGCAAAGTAGAAGGCAATTCTAGATATGCACCGTGGATATATACTAGATAAATCGAACTCGGAAAAGAACATTGAATGTCTGTGTACTCAATCGTTATCATCTTTACCGGCTGTTTGATAGTTGTTCGTACATTCTCCAAGATATGAAGATTGGATATTCACCTGATCGAGCCAACGTACGTTGAACTCCAGCTGAGGGTGTAAGGCACAAATCGGTTCAAAGGGCAAGAGCAAACCGCGAGGCTACCCAGGCCACCCAGGCTACCACATCACATATTCACTACTTCCAAGTCAAGTCGCTTACACACATTTTCATCAAAGAATTTCCCAAGATTGATCCATGACATTCACGGGCTCTCAGCCCTACACAAGGCTGTACATGTGATTTGAGAGTAAAGGGGAAAGGCTGAACGTTTTTCAATTCGCGCTGAGAATAACAAATCACGGCGCGAACGCGTCAGTCTCTTCATTTTACCTAGAAATGGAGATCAGTTTTGAGATGGGATCATCTTCAACTTTACAAGTCGGCCCCAAATCGATCTGGCATTCTTTTTGAAAGATCGCCGTCATCTCATTTGGTAAGTCGTGGAGTTTACTACGAAGGATTACCGCATTCTGGTCTTTACCATTCTTTTCTATCCACTTGAATGAAAGGCACTGGAAAGCCTCATTATAACACTTTATTTCTAACATTCTATTGACAGATACTCTCGAGGTCCTCTTTATTTGCTTCGCAATATAGATCCCTCGATCTTTAAAACAACAGCTCACCGATCTCATCATCTGCGAGTATCCCGCTTCCATCTAAATCATGAATCAACCATGTCAACATCTTCTCGAGAATAATATCAGATCCACCGAAATGTCTGCCTACATCCGACCCCGACGTCCTGTGAACCAAAAAGCAACGTTTCATCAATTCGCAAAGCTAGCCCCTGAACTACAAAACATGATTTTCAAAGAAGCTCTTCCCGAAGGCCGAATCATCTCTCTCAAGGCCGTCGAGATTCTCGTCGATGAACCTGATAAATGGACTCGGGAATGGTACGCAGGAGAGAAGTACGGGGGCAAATACAAAAGTGCAAAGCTCGTTGTAAAGACCACTTTACCGGCACTTCTACATGTTAACATTATGGCGAGAGAAGTTGCGTGCAAGGAATATGGACTCGAATTCGCACATTGTTTGAGGAATCCGATATACTTTAATTGGGAAAAGGACACGCTATACATACAATCTGATCGTGCGGTCAAACTGTTCCAAGGGAGTTTACAAATGTTGAAGATTTTCCAAATTCCGTTATCTCGAGGTCTCGACATTGCTAAGATGGAGGAAAAGCTTAAGTTTTTGATGCTAGGAGAACCTTGTCTATTCAAAAGCACTACGGAGATGATTTCCCGCTTGAGTAATTTGAAGAGATTGGAGCTGAAGGAGGGATGTTTTAGATGGGATCAGAAGATCAAGATTCTGAATACGAGGTGGAAGGAGAGATGGGGAGAAAACTTTACGTACGAATGTGTGGAGTTGGGGAACAAGGAGATGGGGTGGAGAGTGGAGGATAAGAGGGATGGGTATGAGATTTATGTTAAGCCGAGACGTTCAGAGAGGATAAGAGAGTTGGAGGCTAACAGGAGTCTGGATGATCATGAAGGGGATGAGCGAGCGGGGAGGTGAGATGAAATGGAAGAATTGAGGAGTGCGAGGAGAGGCATAAGAAGAGAAAGGCAGGAGGGAGAAAGGAGCTTTGTAAATAATCCTACATTTGCACACGTGGGTTAACAATATCAGGTCACCTCTTCAGTACTTTCACTGTTCAATATTAATTGCAACCTTTAAATACTTCTCATGCAGTTTCAAAGAGCGAAAATATCTATCTGTGAATACCGCCTGGATTTCCAATAGTTTGGAGCAAAGTTTAACAGAAATATTCTTGGGCGCCAAAAAGAAAGGCTTCCAGGCGTCTACTCGAATCTTCGCGCAATCACGCCAACCCATCCATATATAGTCTACTAATCCGAATTACTCAGTGCATTATAATCACTACAAGTTCAGTATGTATGTTTCCCCGATCTAAGGCTTTCCAAGTACCTTTTAGAAATCTCTTCTTCAACACTCCCCTCTCTGTCAAGCCACATAACATAAAAAATCATATGCAGATGTACACCGGAAGCCGTCCGGTTAGGAGCTCTCTTAAATGAACATCTATTAGGACGATTGATGTTGAGGTATTACATACGAGGAGCTGTGACGTCTAAATCCTAAGTGTTTTATTTCATTGTGTGTGTCGTGTCGTGTCACTTTTGTATATTGTATACATCATGTTCTATTCGATTTCATGATTGCGGGAGAAATAAAATAGAATTATATAGGGAGAACGTTGCTCGAGGTTCTCCCACTGAGGTATTGGGATGGTCTGGTTATGGAGTCGTGGATGTGGAAGTAGAGGTGGGAAAACTCATGTGGTGCTTTTGGGAAGAGTTATTTTAGAAATTCGATCTATTTCTCGTTTTGAGATCATCTCAAGTTCGAAATCTATCTCGAAGATTAACCATACTCTAAACATCAAAATAACTCAACTCACATATCAAACAATTGGCATTTCCCTCGCTCTTCGAGAGCTAAGAGCCTACCCTCATCCATCTCTTAAGATGGGTACCCCGAATATCTAGATCATCTTTCTTCCTGTCCCTTTGCAAATTGATTCAACGCATATTCGTATGTATCTCTCCGATCATCATTGAATATAATAGACGTGGATACCTAGTTACCATCACCATAGAAAAGGAAATCTGGAATCTTCCCACTGATTTACTTCGAGAACTGCTATACTGCGCTGCGAGAGATCAATGATGAATACCACTATGAATTTGTTCCTAGATTCGATGGGTATCATATCTTGAATGCGAATGGGATCGCGGGAAAGTTCATGGATATGATGATATGCGGTTAGTTATAGGTAGGGTAGTTGTTGAAATTTATAAACTCATGGATTCTGAGTTCTCTGATTACTGCTAAAAATAGTGGTCTAGAGATGGGTGTGGAGGGGAAGAAGTATTATTTTTATGCTTTTTGTGAGTGAGCTATTGTCATGAGAGAGGAAGAGAATTCGCAAGAGGAAATGATGGTTTAGATTCTAGTAAAGATGGATAATCTTTCAATTTGCACTCTCATAGAGTGCTATGTCTCGATGTGTACCAGTCAGTATTCCATATTGTTAATCAGTATCCATAAAGAAATAGATAGACTGAACCGAGAATGGATTTACTACTACTACTATCCACAAAAAATCCCAAACCAACACTAACCCACAAAGTGCCCAATCCCAAGTCTCCAAATCTTAACTCTACACATATGCTCCAGACCCCTCTCATTCCTCCCATTCCTCCTCAAAGAAAAGAAAAATCATAACCTACCTCAATAACGACCTCCAAAAGCTCTAAAGTAAGTTAGTAATACACGTGCTTAACCACTATAGAAACTTTAAAGGCCTAGGGGGCTAAAATACCTAGCTCGCTTCGAACTGTACCCCATCAACTATCCTAAATACTAACATTGTCCGAGAAACTTCAACTTTGAGTTCACGACGAATTTCTTGGAAGGAGAGAATATGGTGTGTGGATTTGAGATTGGTTGTTTAGGTGGATTTGTGAGCTAGGGGGAAGATGTTGGGGATTTTGGTGTTTGTAGGGAGGGTGTGTTAGATGTGAAATTTTTTTCTGTGGTATAACTTTATATGAGTGATGGGTATGGTTAACGTTTATTTTTGGGATTAGATAGGATATTGATTAGAATATTCTATATAAATCGGCTCGTAGTAAACTACTTTCTGGTGGAAACCCTTCCAAGCCTCTCGTAGCTTTCAAAAATAGACATCTCATTAAAGTATCATTCTTTTCCAATCCTGATGATCATAAAACCCACGTGTAGTGATCTTCACATAAATGCTTATATACTAGAAAGCCAAAAAAAACTCTAGATCACCCTAGAAGATTTTTCATGCCCCTAATAAAATCTGATATGTGTCAATGACGAAATAGTGTACCTGAGTAGAGAATAGCGTTGGACTAGACCAGGTACTAAAAGTGAAAAGCTGGAATCTATACTAGGAACTTTTTTTCGTCGAGTAGTCTTAGTCTTGTTCTGAATTGTGTATATAAGAGCGGACTGCTTTCCCATATTTCTTGTTCTAGAATTGTTCATTATTCGATCCTACTTCATACAATCTACTTTCAGATATCTTATCTTACATGCGATAACTATACATTCGACGGCTTACCAGTGTATCTTACCTCTGATATGTTCATCTCATTTAATACATCTCTGGCATCTTCAGCCATCTTCAGCATCATACTCCCAATATCCTATATCTTATATCATCATACCAAACAAATACGTTCACATCAAACCTCAAATCACAGTCTCCTATCCCCACAACGAAACATGTCCGATCCAACGAAACCGTCAGAAACCATGGCGACCCCACCCCCCCCTTTTACAACCAAAAGCCGAATACTCATTCCATCGCTTCCAGGAAGTCCCCTACACAATCCGAGCCAAAATCTGGGAATACAGCTTACCCGCACCACGCATCATCCACATGTCATCAATGAGCACACGGGCACAAATCCATCGATTTCTCAACCGCCCCGAGACGTGGGGACAGTCCAGTTTGCAATTCTGTTTCTACGAAAATGGGAGTGACCTCTACCGAGGAGACGAGACCCAGCCCGAGAAATCCCCCCTGCGATCTGCCTGTCGGGAATCTCGTGAAATCTGGCTGCAAAACTACATCATACCCGACATCCAATTATCGCATGAATGGGAAATCAAATTGGGTGTGAAGCCGCACGCGTTTGGGAACTGCAGAAGTACACAGTGTGTAAGGCTCCAGGCTCGTTACCCGGTTCGATCCCATATGATACCACACGAACACAATTATTATTTGAATTCAGATGGGAGATTATTCTATGTTGTTGTTCGTGGTTTCATCGACATGAATCGCGATACTTTGATTATGGATCCCGTGGTTTTTTCCTTGGTCAATGGCGATTTGGGATTGGACCTCAACATCTCAAAGCTAAGGTCCATAGCATATACTTCCAGCATCGAGTATCGTCCATTGTGGAAGCCACCGGGAAATAATGGAAGATATGAGGTAGTTGAAGGCACTCGACTCTTGATCTCTGATAGAGGTAGTGGCTATCATGCAGCCGATCCCGATATTAACAAGACTTTCGTCGACTTACAAGCCGGCAATGCAAGGAATGCTCTTGTGCGTATTGAGGAACCGGAAGATCTCCCTGCAGATAAGGAGAAGAATATTGCAAGCAAAGATATGTGGAGCTTCATTACCCAGTGCTGCCCACAGATTTCCAGTATCCAATATATCCTTCTTGGTGAGACAAACACTGCAATCGTCAATTGGGGCGATCCTGGCAATCCGCCTGGGCGAAAGGTTGGATGGGAAATACACGAGCATCATCTCTTGCCACTCTATCCTTCTGTCCGGGAGATTATCATGAGCCCAATTAATGCACCAAGATACAATTGGATTTGGGGGAGGGGGACCAATTTCGGATTGCCTATCGTTGGAATCCAGTCTCATTTTAACAATAGATTGAACCACGGGCTGCAACTAGAAAAGGATTTTCAAGATTATATAAAGGAACATGAAGATTCTGGCAACAGACACTTCTGGCATGGATTAAAATTTCAAGTGTGTGCTTTAGGGGATGCTGTGAGGCTGAATGTCTCCGCAATTACCCGAGGCCAAGGTGGCACACAAGTATTGATGGGCGAAGATTTCTTCGACGTGGAATCCGAGGGTGAAATACCATTTGAGTTTACCAGTGGGAAAGTCTCGCCATCTTCTTCGTCTTCGTCTCTACCTTCATATCCAGAAGAACGCGGGTCTGAAAACTCTATTTCCCAAAACAAGGAACAAAAGGTCGAAGTCCCAATGAGAGAAGATGAGAGATGCTTTCTTCATCTAGAAAAGGGTGTTTATCTCCACTGGGATCCCACGGGAGCACCCATTCAAGTCACTCGAAATGTTTATGCCGGCGTTCAAGCCCTTTTTGAAAGGGCCTGGCAGGATCATCTTGACTATGAAACCAATCGTAGAAATGAAGCCTATCTTGAATGTGAATGCCATCTTGGATATCGATCCAGTCTTGTACATGGACTCGATTTTGAAGAATTCTTCAGCTCTGTTAGTCAGTTTTAGAAATGGAGACCTGGATATATGAGTTGAGTGCTTTCACGTTTAGAAGGTCTTAGAGTCTGTGCTATTGAAGTCCATTGACCACACGTACACATACAATGAAGATATTTGAATGTCGCAACGGAATTTTGGACTTTGGTCGACTTTAGTCATCTGTTTGGCGTTTGTGAAATGGAAAGTCTGGGAGAAGGGCAAGCGGGTGTTTCAAGGAAGGGTTTGGTGGGCGAATGTTCTGAGACTGAAAATCAAAACCGCAGGTTCACTTGAACTCTCCAACATTCGAATTCTAGTCTTAGGTCTAGGGGTATATACCTGTAGAGCAACGTTTTTGATAGGTTATTTGTAAGATAGATGATTTTTAGATTGTCTGCGGGTATACACAATCTTTGTGCAATCTATTCATGAAATGCTAGCTGCCCTCTCTGCCACAGTGCCACAAGTATTTGGGTATATTTCATCACTATAGACCTTGAATTCAACAATTGCTTTTGCCATAATGATATATTTGTAGATCTCGAGTAGAAGTTTGCATGTGATTTTCGGGAATGATGAGATTGATTTTGTAGCAACATGAATCAACTGATATCCTTATACTATGTAAGAGAGGAATGAGTTGTGGGCAAGCGAAAAAAGTAGAAAACAAGAAGAAGAAAGTTCTTTGTAAATTAGCTTTCCTTCAAACTTAAGAAAAAGAAATTTAAAAAAAAAATTGAGAATGTAAATTGAAAAATAACCTCAACATTCGATCATTTAATGAGTAAACCTGCGGGTTTCAAACCACAATATCTACTGGGATATCGTGGTTGATAGAATTGACAGACAGAAATTGACAGACAACAATCAACAAGCAATTTGAAAAGACAATCGATTCATAGCCCATATCTAATAATGAACTTCCAATCCCCAAGATATCAACTCCAGGTATAGCGCTACAACTCACGTCATTCATTCAGACCAGCTACCTCCTTTCCCTTCTCTAATCAGAGACTCAACTCATGTCTCAGCTTAATCCTACACTAGCTCTTCAATACGTCAGCATCGCCGTTCATTAAAGCTCTCTTCAACCCCGTAAACTTTCAATCTACCCCGTTAATGCTTAACGACTTCCTTGTGATACGACGCTTTTGCCTATCACCCCCAAATTATTAGCTTATATACTTTACCCTTACTCTCTTTTATCCTTCTCCTCTCCTCTCCTATCTTCCTAGAGTTCGAAGCCCAAACCTTCTTTTCCCTCGCTCTCACTCTCACTCTCATTCCCCTTGCCCCTAACAATCCACTCCTTCCACACCACCACTGACCACAACATTCCCTCACCAAACACCTCACCAACTCTCCAAACACGACAACTCCATCTTCAACATCCCACAAGCACTCGAGAAAAAGAAAAGGGTATCCATACATCATGACCATGTTTCTCAATCTTATCACCCACCGCCTTCACAGCCGCATGCACACGAGTACTAATGGGCATATTGCGATCTTTCGCTATACCTAACACGCAAACCTATTAGCCACACAATTCCCTCCCAAACATGAGAACTCAATGTGAACAGAGAACGAATCTTCAGAAGTACAAGACCACGACAGGTGAACCCGAACCAGGAAAACAGAGGAGAAAAGAGACAAAGATGGAAAGAAACAAAACTCACTCTTATTAATCTCCTTACTACTCTCCTTCCCCCCAGCCTTCGTCTTCTCCGCAACATAATTTGAGGCATTTCTAAACAGAGCAAGCACACCGAATCAGTATGCTCTCAACCTTTCAACCTTTGCAACTTTCTCATCCAGATCTCTAAAACAACAACAATCCATTCCATTCCGTTCCACGAAAGAACCCCCAAATCAACTTCCAAGCAAGATGAAATCTCGCAACAAGCAACTCGCAACAAAGAAATAATAAATCCATCCAGATCCAGATCCAGATCCCGATCCCGAATCCTGATCTCAAATCTCAAACAAACTCTCCCCCTCCCTCTCCCCCTCATCCCCCCATTCCAAACATCAGCAGCAGCAGCACAATCCCACCTCCTCAAAATCCCACCCCCTCAAACTCTCAAACTCACAAAACCAAAACCACAAACCAAAAAGAGAGACGAACTTAATAGAATGCATATTTGTATATGTATGTATGTGTATACGAGTCTGTATACCACAAATCAATTCCTTCTGATCTTGCTCACTTCGAGTTTCGTGTTATGAGTTTCCAGTTTCCAGTTTTGAGTTTAGGATAGATAGATAAATGGACGAAAAAACAAGTAAATCCAATCCGATCTGATTCTGATTCTGATATGTATGTATGTATGTATATTCGTTCTGGATCCAGGTAGGTTCCTAAGGTAGGTAGGTAGGTAGGTAGGTATATTATGTAAGTAAGTAAGTAAGTAAGTATGTATGTATGTAAAAGTTTTACATCCATCCAGAAAGAAAGAGATATTCAAGTCCTTATATACTCACCTACCCACCTACCCAATCAAACCTACCCAACCAATCTCTCTCTCTCTCTCTCTCTCTCTCTCTCTCTCTCTCTCTATCCATTCATCCCACCTTCCCACCTTCTCATCCCCTACCCCCCAAACTCTATCCCTCTTTCCCAGAATCACAACCCCCCAATCACAACTCCCAATCACAACCCCCCAATCCCAAAATCCAGACCACAAGACCACAAGACCACAACACCACACAAATGACGTACCCCCCTGACAACCAGTCCAACCCAATCAGCCCCATCTCTATTTCAAGATTTCTCAAACAAACGAAAGGATAAAAGAAAAAGAAAATGAAAATGAAGAAGAAAAAGAAGAAACAATTACCTACCTAGTACCTATCACATTATATCAAATCATCACATCACATCCATCACATTGAAGCGAATGAAAACGAACAGAACAGAACTGAACTGGACTGAATCAATCGCATAGCATAGCATAACATGACATCATATTCTACTTCTACCCTACTGTATTACTATCCATCCATCTATCCATCTATCCATCCATCTATCCATCCATCCATCCATTAATTAATCAGACAGACAAGACAAGACAAGACAAACAGCGAGGGAATTCAGTCTCACCACTCATCGGATCAGTACGTCTTTTCTCTAGACACAGGTATGTATCCCAGTCAATACCATCATCTACAATCCATTACTAGCGAATCTCGAGGTAGACCACCCGCGAAACGATTGATTGATTGATTGATTGATAGATATAATAGAAATGTACCTCCACCCATACCCTCATATAAAGCCCATTCCATCCCATCCACCCAATCAATCATTCCATATCGCACTCACTTTAGCAAAAAAAAAACAAAAAGCCTTCCACCAAATCCACGATTCATCATCACCCAAAGCGCCAAGAAATGTGTATATACAAATACTACGCCTTTACAATCCCATCGCCCGCTCGCTAGTTGAAAAGATATCTATGTACCGTGAAGACAACCTCCATGTATTCATTCATTCATTCATTCCCGTCCAAAAACCGACTGATATGCGAAAGACGATTCGTGTTGAATTGGGTATGTACGTCCATTAATTATTCCTTGCCCACTCCTTAACTCCATTTCCCAATGATTGGATATATCGATGCACGTTCTCCGACTTCTATTTAGAGTGTATCGTATGTCTAATATCCTTAAAGTGATAGCTTATGAAGTGCTATAAGATACTGGGTTGCGTGGTAAATCGAATGAGTATCAAGGAAATACTGCATCCAACACCTCGTCGTCATCACCGTCATTTTCATCGGGATTTAATGCAGTAGCATTCATCATTCCAGACATTATCTGGTCATCTTGGGCCCCCAGAGGCTGTTGTGAATTCGTAACCCCTTCAATAGAAAGGGCTCCTTCGTCTTCAGGAGCTACCTGATCCGACTCCATGGTTAGATTTTGAGTTAAAAAATTGCGTAGACCATTTACACCAGGTCCGGAAAAGACACAAAATACATTGCGTTGATGGTCGGTAAATTCTAAATGATGTCAACACATGGAAGGAAAGCATAAAGTGAAGAACTTACCCGCGGGAGCCTCTCTACAAAACTGTTCGAGATCTCTTCGAAGAAAAGCGTGAACACCAGTCAAACTCAGATGTGTTAATTTCGAACAATTTCTAAGTAGTAATATGATACTCTGTAATTTTGTTAGCAAAAAATCCTCATGCACAATTGTCTTCCACTTACTTGGAGTGTTAAATTAGCACAATAGCTAAGATGTACTCTTTCGAGACAACTCCCATTGTAGGCTGGTTCATCGATATGATGTCCTCGGTGAGCTAATTGTCGTTGTTTTTGTGCGACGGCTAATGCTATAACACTTTCATCGGTGATATTTACACACTTGACCAACCCAATACGCCTTAGTTTAGGAAGAGTAGCTAGTTTTGTGACGGATAAATCTGTGAGGTGAACACAACAACCTAGATCGATATAACGAATCCGATTGCATGCTTGAACAAGTTTAATGACAGCAGCATCAGTAATTTGTCCACAATGTCCAAGATGAAGGTAGTGAAGATTTTTTCCCAGCCTGCTAATGGAATGGACGGCATGGTCCGTCAAGAGCCTACATTTTGCGAAGACTAAATTCCTTAATCTTGGAGCAACAGCTATGATCTTCTCAACAGCAGCATCTGTGAGTCGGTGGCAACTTGTAAGATCCAATATTCGTAAATGATCGTATATCGCTTTATGAGGCAGGTTAAGGAATGCCGAATCGGTAATCAATTCACAATTTGCCAATCGAAGTTCCCGGAGAGCATTTCCATGTGTGATGAGATTAGTTACTGGGTCGTTTCCAATATTCTTACATTGGTGGAGATCGATTTCGAGGATGTTACGGCAATTTTGAGCAAATGCCATGATAGCCCTGTCGTCTAGTTGCTCACACTCATTCAATTTGAGCTAAAAGTTAAGTCAGTATA
This sequence comes from Botrytis deweyae, assembly GCF_014898535.1. Taxonomy (NCBI): domain Eukaryota; kingdom Fungi; phylum Ascomycota; class Leotiomycetes; order Helotiales; family Sclerotiniaceae; genus Botrytis; species Botrytis deweyae. Next base: position 480,532 of record NW_024066210.1, read on the forward strand.
AACCTTGAATCAATTTCAGCTAACTTACCCGTTTGAGGTGATGACAACTCTCCGCCACTTTCACCATCGATTCAGAAGAAATTCCAACGCACTGCGATATGTTTAGACCTTGTAATCGACGGCAATGCTCCGCCAAAGTGAACATGGAAGTGTCGGTAATTTGTTTCACTCCAGAAATATCCAGAGCAAGTAAGTGACTGTTATCGGTAATCAATTCGGTCAATCCACTATCTGAGATACCCTCGCAGTTGGTCAATGTTAATCTTTCCACCTTTGTGCATACGGAAAGAGGACGAACAGTCCCGTCACTGACGCGATCTGCCAAAACTGCCAAATTTAATCTTTTGATGAAATCTCGATATGCGAAATAGGGATTTTCCAAGGTGAGCGTATTGCAGATGTGCCCGAGTTTCGGAAATGTCGAACATGCCGGTCGATGCCATAATAAATCCACACTGTTCCTAGCCCATTTCTTACATACTCGCATGCAAGATAGAATATCGTTTGGATGAGTGAGTTTTGAGAATATGTTGATGAGAACTTCGGCGGGCAGTCTATTGGATGCGGATATACATGTCTCTGTAACCGCCATATCTTGAAAAGTTGGTACGCCGATGGAAGATTGTGAATCGTTGTTTCCAGCGAAGAAATCGGATTCTTCATAATCGGCACGCGCGGGCGAATTACTTGTAGATGAATGCGAATCATCGCCTATATCAGGAGTCGCACGAGATGGAAAACCGGAGTTGAGGAGAGGCATCCTCGTAGGTCGACCCTTCATCGTGATGAATGAAGGGAGACGATGTCGTCGAAGTATCTGACTGAAGTGGGAGGCAGTGATGGAGCAATCGCCGGGATGCTTTTCTAGATTTGGCGCTACGTTTGGAGGTAGTTGATAAACCGATATCGAGACCAATGTCGTTCAAAGGGGTGAAATGAGGAGGTTGCTGACAATTGTGGGTTGCTCAGCCTCGTCGATATCATGGAAGATTTTCCCAGGGTTTTGGGTATGTAAGGGAGGATAAAAAATGTCGCGAAATTCGTAAATTTCTGGGAATATTTATGGATGACGAAGAAGTGTGAAAGGTATTTGGTTGAGGAGGATTTAATTTAATTATCAGTTTTTGTTTGCTTCCAGGGAAATTGAGCGATGGGAACGAGCAATATTTGATCGTGCTGTGTTCTTCTCTTCTTATTTAATGTTTTTTCAATTTTGGAGGCTTTGGCTTGGACTTTGCATTGGCTTTTGGTTGCAGGAGAAGTTCCGTTTTGGATGTTGTGCTTTGCTTTACAGGGTAAATGTGTGTTTGGAGGGTTTGGTGGGATGGTGGTTTGAGGTAAGAAGAAGTTTGATAAGGGAGAGAGTGATGGATCAAATGTGTGTGTGGTGGTGTTGATACCGTCCTTATTAGTCAGCAATCCCGTCGATATACGATACATCTTTGGCTGGCGAACGACAACATGCACAGTTCAACATTCTTCGATTTGTCTATTCTATCTATTAAAACGATTCATTAAAGATCCTAATCTTTCTTTCACCTCAAGAGAAACCTGATACCTCAACAATTACAAATTGATTCAATTAGACCATCATCAAATCATCTACATTCAAACTCCTTGAAGTGATGAAAACGATTCAAGGTGCATATCATCCTATCAAAAAACATATAAAATGCTATTTATAGACTTGAATGTGAATGACATCTAGAACGATTAGAACTTTAATTCGTCAAAGTTTTATTGATCGAACATTGTGATTTCTATTTATCCAAATAGTCTGCCTCCACGGCAGTGGCCCCCAGAGGGCTAGCGGAGCGTCATATATGTATCTATGTAATGAGTAGTTATCAAGAGTACTCAAGTTTCAATCAACAATTTCTATATAAGTAGTAGATAATATCTGTTATTGAAGGGCAAGCGGAGCGTTATATATGTATCTATATAATGAGTAGTTATCAAGAGTACTCAAGTTTCAATCAACAATTTGGATTCTATATAAGTAGTAGATAATATCTGCCATTGGAGGGCAAGCGGAGCGTCATTTATCTATCTATATAGCAGATAATATCGAGAGTACTCGACCCTCATACAATAACATAGTTCCTATATAGCTAGTATCTGAACTAGCAGAGCGCTATCTATATATATATAATAGGTAGAGCACTCAATCCCCAACCCTTTATCAACTAGTTAAAAGTAGTAACTCTATCTAAGAAGCTAGCAAAGCACCATCAACATTGCCAGTCAAAAACATAGTACCACCATACAAAGTGAATAACATCTCCAACCATCTATCGAAATCTACTCTTACCTCTCTCTTATACACATACCTAGCATAACCTTATAATACAAACTGCTCTACTCATATCTTCCCTTATTCACCAGTATCACTTGTAAGATCATTCATTATCAAATAATACAATATAATTACACCGAATATCTCTACTTTCGAATTCAAGAACCTATGAGAGATTTTTAGATATATACTAGCTATCTAGGCGAGCTAGGTAGCTGAAGTTGATATCTATTTTATACTCGAGTATCATAAGGTTGTCGCATTATTCGGGTAGTGTGATTTAAGTATAGTATTGCTGGGTAGGGGGGTAGGTAGGTAGGTAGTGTAGTCTAGAATATGGATACGTTGTGTGTATGGAAGTCTAGTGATTTGTTGTTGATGATAATGATGATGATGATGTCAGGAGGAGGGATATCTATCTGTCTATCTATTTATCTAGTATTTAATATTACTTGATTAAAGACTCATAAGAATCTAAAACAATATATCTATATATATCTACGTATATACGCAAGTATTGAAAAGAAGTAGATACTTTTATATAGACTGACATCGTAGACGAATGAAATCAAGAAAGAATAGAATCATTATCTATTATCTTCCTATTACATACCTAGGTAGTATTATCCAGTATTTGAAATCGACATGAAATCAAATCACAATCCAACCCCTTCATGGAAAAATAACATACTCACAGAATTAATTTCACCCTATCCTATTCATACCCAGATTTCTATTCAAATACCTACATTATGAATATTAAACAAACAATCATAAACATCATCTGTAATCTACCGGTAGAAGCAACAATAATATAATATAAATCCTTAAATGTACTCGTACTGTAAAAAAAATAAAATTTAGCTTTTAACTTTTCCCCAGATTCCACTAAAAAGCTTCTCAATACGCGAGCGAGCGAGGGTGCGTGCAAGCTCCATCCATCCATCCCTCCATCTATCCATCATCAAATCAGCTCATATTTCAAACCACTCACCCCTCACCCACCCACCTCAATTCTCTTCTTAGAGGTATACACAACATAACACAATACAACACACCTCCACCCCCAACCCCGCAGCACCCAACCCACCAAAATGCCCTTCCTCCCCCTCACATCCCGCACGCTGCGCACCCTCCCCAAACGACCATGCCTCTCTCTCCTCCGCACACCCACCCGCAGCATAACCAGCAAATCCCCCTCAACCCCCCCGCTCGATCCGATTTCGCTCCACCGACTCGAAGCGACCCGTCGCGCCTACTACAAACGCCGCATCTCATATTCCGCCTCGGGCTTCCTCGTCGGCATGGTCTGCATCTGGGTAACCGCAACCTCCATTGAGATACCTCCGCCTTCCAAACTCGACAGTTCTCGTTCGAGCAACTCCCTCTCCCCCTCCACTCCCATTACCATTCTCCCTCCCTCTCCCAAACCCGCCCCCGAAGAAGACGAAGAGCTCATCCCCACCGGCACCAGCAGCACCCCGCCCTTCCCCAAAACCCTGCACTTCAGCCCCTCCCCCTCCACGCACGCCCCCGAACCCTACCAACTCCTCGGCCTCGGCATCCGCACCGTCTCCTTCCTCCACATCCAAGTCTACGTCCTCGGTCTGTACATCTCCCCCTCCTCCATCCCCACCCTGCAAACCTCTCTGCTCCAGCTCGCCGCCCCCAACGGCGCCTCCACCCTCGTCGCCAACGAAAAAGATGCCCTGAAAGCAATGCTGCTCGACCCCGCCCGCAGCGAAGAAATCTGGTCCGCCATTCTCAAACACCCCGAAATAAAATCCATCGTCCGCATTGTCCCCACGAGAAATACGGATTTCCATCATCTGCGCGACGCGTGGGTGCGGAGTCTTACGGCGCGCGCACAGAAAAATAGAGAGGAGTTTGGGGATGAAGCCTTTGGGAAGGCGGTGGGAGAATTCAAGGCCTTGTTTAATAGGGGGAGTGTACCCAAGGGTCGGGAACTTTTGTTGAGTCGCGATGAGAGTGGGAAGTTGGGGGTGTGGTATGAGGATGGGGTGAGTAGGAGTCAGCGGTTGGGAGAGGTGAGGGATGAGAGGATTAGTAGGGGCATTTGGTTGGGGTATCTGGCGGGTGCGAATGTGAGTAGTGAGGAGGCGAGGAGGAGTGTGGTGGAGGGGGTTATGAGGTTGGTGGAACGTCCAGTTGGGAGTGTCGAGGGGATGGTGAGGGTATAGATTGGAGCTTGTATTTTAGTGTATGTATGTATGTTTGTCTGTATGAGTATTGTTATGATGATATGATATGAAATGGGAGGTCTGGCATGGTAGAGCACAGTATTACTTAGCATAGCATATCACCAAACACGAGTAAATAAATCAATCTCTGTGTATCATATTTATCGATTCATTCCTGCACTCTCAGCAAACGAGCTATTCTATGCGCTTCCCATAATCATGCAATTCATCCACTTCAAGCACTCCACTTTCTTTCCCCTCTGATCCATTAATACAATCCCCTCAAGAAACCTCTAAGCCGCGATAGCATTCAACTCCTTCAACTGACTCTCCAAATCCTTCTTATTCTTCGCCTGCAAATCCGAGTTTCCACCAACGTGTTTCTGACCGATGAAGATATTAGGGACGGAGCTTTGGCCAGTCTTTTCGGCAAGGTAGGATTGGATAGCTGATCCGTCGTCTGGGGGGAGAGTTAGTTGAAGAGATCTTAAGAGAAGAAGGAGATGAGGGGAGGGGCATTGAGGAAGCAAAGAAAACGGGTAAAACATACCAACTTGATCAAGCTCGATAGCGTAAAAGTTTGCCTTCAAATCGGTCAAGAGCTTCTTGGTGGCATTGCAGTATGGACAGTAGGATTTGCTGAAGACGGCTGTGTATGAACTTGTTAGTTATTTATTTGAGTGTGATGTTCTCATTGTCTTCTCTTCTCTTGATTTCTCATCGTAGCATCCCATACTCCTCTCTTCGAGTAATCTCTAAGCTCAGAGATTCCTCGAGGAGCAGACAAGTTTCGAATCCAGAGAGTACATCGCATAGCAGCATAGCTGAGTATCTCCCCAGCACCACAAGAAGAAGATGAATTGAAGACATGAAGAAAGAGAGAGAGAGAAAAAATCACAACATACCAACAGCGTTACCATCAATAATGCCATCGGCTTTGGTTTGAGCAGCAGACATTCTGGCGGCGGTAATGGGAGTGGTGGTGAAGAAACGACGGAAGATATTAATGATGGGCGAATGGTATGAGACCGGTTTATACCTAGGTCTTGTAGGTGAGGTGGGTGGGGTGGTTTATATGTAAATGTCGAGTGTGGATGGGGATGGGGAGTTCCGGAAGGAGTACTAGTAGGTATCTGTGATTTATGTGATTTATGTGATTTATTATTATGTAGGGAGAAATTGATGGTGGGAAGGAGGGGTTGATTTTGGTGTGGTGTGGTTTGGTGTGGTTTGATTGATTAGCAATTGGGTGAGGGGCGGAGAGGTTCTAGAAATGGAGAGGATTGTGTAGGATTGTGTAATCATTCATTTACGAAATTACGAAATTACGAACCTGCGAATGAGCTTACCTAGGTAGGCGTGATTGCAGATTTGATTGGGATATTGCGTCACTGGACAGGCATGGAAAGAGAAGGCATGGGAAGGGCTCTGTAGATCAGCTGGGAGCTGTGGGATGGATTTTCGAAAGGAGTTGTGGACTTTGGTTAGACGGACTCGAGGGAGTACATACCAGGCCAGGACAGAGTCGTTGAATGATTTGAATTCTTTGCTGATAGATTGATTCATGTATGTACGGAGTAGAGTAGAGTACTAGGTATGCAGCTATTGTTGTTATATTTCTTTCTATTGAATATAAAGCTTTATGAGTGGTTGAATATGAAGCTTAATGAGTGGCTCGAGGATAGTAGTAATGTTGTACTCTGAGAGTGTTGTGATGTAAGAATAAGAATCATAAAGATCTCTTTCATTGGTCGATGAATTACCTACCTAGGTAGTAACAATGCTTTGATTCATTGCAATGATGGACAAAGAATTGACATAGAATTGACATTGGATACCTATCATCAAGGTAGCATGGAATCATGCAAGAGTGAGGCAAAGCATCCCTTGGTGGTACTCGTACTTGTCTTGTACCTAATTGCTCTGCTAAGAAAAACATGTGTTGGCATCCCCGTGGACAGCCCTGTGATCTATTTGATATGGATGGATGGCTAGAAGAAGCGATGTTGAGGTTATTGGGTACTATCAAGCAAGTAAGTAGAGTAAGAGATGGATGCTTCGTATGTCTGAATATGTCTTATTTATTATAAAATACTCCATCATGCTCGGTAGAAGAAAGGATATATATACAGTCAGTACCTAGTACTGTACTTTACAGACAGCCGGTGCGGTACGGTTCAATACGGTACAGTAGAAGGAAAACTAAAGAAGCGGCCGGCAATTCATCAATGGACAGATGTCATCTCGCTCTACGATAGTACAGGATTGATATCGTCTGAACCCTTTCTAGACCCCATCCATCATACATTCGGCCGCCTTATAATACCTACTTTTTGATATTCACCCTGACCTCTACGATATCGAGATCGGTAATTACTAGGTATACACAATAATATCTCATCCTCACTCACTCTAACTTTGACTCTCACTCTCTCTCACTCTCTCTCACTCTCACTCTCACTCTCACTCTCACTCGCTTGATCATCCTCACCGCCATCAAATTCTTAATTAGAATCAATCCTCATCAATCAAAACTTCCGCGCATGAAAAAGACAAAAGACAAAAGACAACATTAAATCCATTACTCTCCAAATTGTTCCATCTTTCCATCAGCTTCGAGACCCCGTCATCGAAAGCCTCAACATACGAGTCAATCACCCCACCTTAAACCCTACATCCCACATATATCGAAAGCCTTGTCATATCACATTCACAAGTTTTCTCAAGGAAAAAAGTCCCCTCCACAGGACTAAAGACAGAAAATCAGCCAAGGTGGCTTCCCGCGTTTTGGACTCGCAAGGTGGCACCCTGTCTTCTGCCATTCAACGTCTTCCTGATTCTCTTCAAACCTATCTTGACACGACCGTTCAACATCTTCAATCCGCCTATTCGCAAATACCTGAACCCGCTCAAGCGTACATCGAACAAGCGGCAAAATATACACATATCGATCAGGTTCCGCCTACAGCATTAGCGGGTAGCGCCTTTGTTTTACTTGCAGCTGCTGTGAGCATGAGTCGTTGGGGAAATAGTTGGTTCAGTGGTGGTGCCAGTCGTTTGAGTCCCTTTTCGAGTCGAGGTAATCCACCGCAGGTACAAGATGAGGATTATGAATATATAACTGGTGAGGATTTGGAGCAACCAAGAAGAATCTATGATCCACATTTGAGACCACCTCATTCTGCACAAGAGGAAGATGATGTGCTATTGGTGAAGAATAAGGGGATTACATATCCGGTTAAATTCCCAGCTTACAGTATTGGGGATGGAAAGTTAGAAGTCAGTGATGTAAGAAAAAGAGCTGCCGCCTTGATGGAAGTTTCGAATTGGAGGAAGTTGAAATTGGTTTACAAGGGACAACAATTGAAGGATGATCATGCCCTTGTTCGAAGTTATGGAATAAGAAATGAGTCGGAGATTCTTTGCATTGTTGGGGACGCAGCAACTGGAAGTGAAGATTCGGGAGATGAAAGCGAAGAAGTAGAAGGGACCGCCGCCAAGCTCAGGAAACGAATTCGCAAATCGAAGAATAAGAAGGGAAAGAAGAAGAGCAATAATAATCTCAAAACACCACAAATGGAATCATCTGCGACTTCCAGAACAGCTTCACCAATCCCTCCTCCAACACCCAAAACACCAATCGAGAAATTAAACGCTATTTCAGATACCTTCCACAATGACATCTTACCGTTAGCAGAAGCATTTATTGCGAGTCCGCCAGAAGACCAAAAGAAGAAGGATTTCGAACATAAGAAGTTGAGTGAGACTATTATGGGACAAGTACTATTGAAGTTGGATGCGGTTGAGACGGAGGGTGATCAAACAGCGAGGGAAACCAGGAAAGCTCTTGTGAGAGAGGTTCAAGATGTTCTCAATGAACTTGATTCAAAGGTTCCAGGTGCAGAATAGAGGGTTTTATTTCGGCTACATCAGTTTTATTTGGGAGGTAGAAGTGAATCAATCGCCAAGTTTCGACTCCGGATTACTTCTGCATTGAGGAATGCATCTATCTTTTGTTGCATTTACAAAATTTGTTCAATTGGGATGCTATGCATATACTGGGTATGATTGGGCTTCTCCACTTCTAGGGAGGAATGGTATATTGCAATATTTGCAATTTGGCATGGCGTACTGCATAGATGGGATATGTGTTAATAAGTTGATGATAGGAAAGGAGGGGTTCGAATTGAAGTGCAGGGGTGAGCGTCATTGACACATGGGAAAGATGCGAGAGGGTTGATCATTCTGTTTGCATCGAGGAGCATCAACATGAGCATGATATGACTTGTGGTTTGATATTCTGGAAATGCATGTATATGCTATTTGGCCAGAGTGTTTATATTAAAGATTACAGGAATTGAATGTATGTCAAGACTAAAGTGTATAACCCATTTTGCCTCCTGCTACATGTGATATCATAATTGTGACCACAACTCAAAGGGCTTTGACACTTTTATTCGGAGCATTTTGTTGCATTCTACTCTACAACCGCATGATACATCGAAAGTCTACGTACCGTATCTAGGTAGTATCTTGATGAATTTCACAACTCCGCAGCCGTGTTGAATATTCGACTTTGTGTTGTCCTGGATATTCGAGTACGGATGTCCGAGTATTGGAGAAGTTCCAAGTACCGAGTTGATAATAATTGTCCGAATCATTCCAATTATCAGGTGCTGAAATGGTTAACTGCCTTGTGCACTGTATTGCAACCATCACTGGCCGGGTGATATCGAAGCCACCCTGAATCATAAACATCACTTTGATTTAAAACATTAGATAACAATTACTGGTATCTGCTCAGTTCATGCGATCAAAATTGCTGCCTTATTATCTGCCATCAGGTTGGCGAGGCTTGCTTGAAGTGAAAATTCGATCAACGTAAAAATGGCAAGGCTGCAATCGCACACATCGTTAACTTCAATTTTCTCAACAATACTGGACATGATCAAAGTGAGTTCAACATGAAATTAAATAAACATTGCCATTGAAGAGAAAAATATTGATTCATCATCACCATCATTTTGCCTCACTCAATAAATAATTCTTTTCAATTTTCCATCAAATTGGGGTTGTTAGCCCTGGGACTCGGCTAATATTTTTAGCGCGAAAACCGGTGTCAATTTGGAGAATCCATCCACCGTAAAGGAATTTGAAGACAACGACCAACCGACAAACCACGACACCGCCCTCATTAAATAACGAAGGTAGAGCAATTTGAATTTCTGTACGCCTTTCGATTTCATTCTGACAATTTATCCAGGACACGATGTCGACCTTCGAGCCAGTCGTAAGTGCTCAATTCCATACATATCCATGGCAACCATAGCCAAATTCAATATCTTGCGACAACAATCATGGGAAATGGTTTTGGGGGAACTCAGCAATGTGGACGAATACGAATAGGAACGAATTGCTGATGTTGGATTTCTTATAATAGATCACGATCGATGCCAAGGGTCACCTTCTTGGTCGACTTGCAAGCACTGTTGCAAAGCAGTTGCTCAACGGCCAGAAGATCGTCGTTGTACGATGTGAGGCCTTGAACATCTCTGGAGAGTTCTTCCGTGCGAAGCGTACGTTTTCACCTTGATTAAAATTGCGATGGGATTGGAGATGATGGATTTGATGTCGCGTCTGGGTGGAATATATGAAATGATGGAAGACTGATTCAATTTCGATAATAGTCAAGTACCACGCCTACCTCCGAAAGATGACCAGATACAACCCAACCCGTGGAGGTAAGATATCATAATCCGCCAATTGCGATTCTGCGATTCGCACTCGATATAAGGAAATTTTCCTGACTTTTTCACGAATAGGTCCTTTCCATTTCCGTGCCCCATCCAGAATCTTCTACAAGACCGTCCGTGGTATGATTCCTCACAAGACCGCCCGTGGTGCCGCCGCCATGGAGAGACTTAAGGTTTTCGAGGGTGTTCCACAACCATACGACAAAGTCAAGCGCGTTGTCGTTCCCCAAGCTTTGAGAGTGTTGAGATTGAAGCCTGGACGCAAATACTGCACTGTCGGTAGATTGAGCCACGAGGTCGGATGGAAATACCAAGATGTTGTCGCTAGGTTAGTAAATTCTTTGGGATTGGGTTGATTTCCGGATGTTCCCGAGATGGTTACTAATACGAATGATTACAGACTTGAGGAGAGAAGAAAGGTTAAGAGCGCAGCATACTACGAGCGCAAGAAGGCAGCACGCAAGCAGCTTTCAGAAGCCCAGAAGTCCGCTAAGATCGACGATAAGACCAAGACTGAGTTGGCTGCTCTCGGCTATTAAATATCCTGGACCTTATTTGATGTGATTTTGCGCTGCTGGGTGGATGGATTGGGTTGTTTAACGGTTTCTTCTTTTCAACAATAACAACGTCAATGCTTTGTTCTACCATTCATTGGAAGATCTCAAGGCCTGGTATTCATTTACCATTTACACAATATTGGGAAATGCTGTAACGGCAAAAGGAGTCTGATACAGCAAGGAACTCTGATGTGTATTGCTTCGGCTTGCATGCAGTTCATAGCGAAATGAAAAGCCCAAGGCATGAATCAAGAATGAATACATTGCGTTTGGTCTTGTGGAAATGGAAGTGGAATTGTGAAAAATAATATTGAAATCCATTTTAGTTACAGTTTATGAATGAGCATCGGTTTGGTACAAGTTACTTTAAATTCTTTGTGAATTCAAAGAGCAGTTTTGTTGGAGAGAGTACGATGGATCTTATGAAACTTGAGCTTATAAGATCATCATGATATGATGTAATTTGTTGGCTACCTTTAACAGCTCAACTGATATACCCATAGGTAGAACCAAAGATTCCTAGATTCCCAAACCTTCAAGGATCTGATCGTCCACCATTATTATTTTGTTGAAGTGCTTTGCATTTACCCCTTGTCACCACCTCCCAATTTCCCATTTTGCATTCTCATGTTCTGTTGAAGCACCTTTCGGTTATTGTAAACCCTCCTTCCCGTCTTTACGGATTACCCAGGTAGGAATATGATTTACGATGCACATGATTATGATGTTCAATTGAGATCTTCATGGAGTTCTTCGTGAATGAAGCAAGACAGATGCACGATGAAGTCGATGAAGGAGAACAGTGACAAGAGTACCCGCTCCGGAACTCCGAAGCCGATGCCGAGCGGGGCGGAATTTATTCCTTTGCAAAGGGTTGAACATTGCCGCGGGTGAAGGGAGTGTGGATTATTGGAGATGATTGGTTGGATTTGTGTGGTTGGATGGATTGGATGGGTTGGATTGGAGAGGGGATGGTGGGGTAATTGGATTTTGTGGAATGCACTTGTAAGTTACTCCACATTATTGCGGCGGGAGGAGGGGCCTCTAGTTCTGGCTGGGAGGCTGGTAAAGTATAAATGTTTTTGTTATCCTGGATGGATAGATGGATGTTGGAGGAGGTAAGATTACATAGGTACCTATGTATCAGGATACTTATTAACTCCTTTGTTTACTTATTGATCGGGTCTTTGGGTAAAGAGATTTAGTTGGGTTTGAGTGGATTTTCATTCGGATTGAACTGATTTGATTTGATTTGATTTGATTGATGAATTGGTCGATTGGGATTGTTTATTCAGAGTTATATTTACGATATTCGAGGAAGATATTGGAGTTATATCGATTGGTCAATTGATATACATCCACCAGATCCGGCAAGGTTAGAGAAGACAATACGAGCTTAAACGAAGGGTTTGAGACAACGGATCGGATCGTTAAGAGAAATTACGAAGACGGGGGAACTGGGCTGAAGAGGTGTAGTACAGACTCGAGGACGCAGTCAGAGATAGAGAGACAGAGAGAGTAATTACAAAAGCTCCCGAGAGACGTCGAGTCGATAAGATTATTCAGGACACCGATACTTGGCTAGCGGACTGTTCCAAATCATTCATATCAAATTAGGATTCCAAAATGTCAGGTCCTGCTTCTAGGCTTCAGAGTCTGGTTAATCATTTACTACCTTCTTCTGGATCAAACACATCTTCGACAACGCTGCCGGCTCCAAAACATCACATCCATACCCTCTCACCTACATTTTTTCTTCCCCGCGCAGCAGCGATTGAACCTGATGCTCCAGCTATCCATCATGTTACTGCGAATGGACAAACGATCACACGATCTTATCAGGAATTTGCAGATCGCTCTCGCGGTTTAGCATATTATCTCAAAAACCATAAATTCGCGCGGATAGGAATACTATGTCCGAACACGCCTGCTTTTCTCGAGAGTATTTTTGGTGTCGCGGCGGCGGGGGGAATACATGTGGGAGTTAATTATCGGTTGAAGGAGGAGGATGTTATTTATATTTTTGAGTTTGCGGAGGTGGATTGTATTGTTGTGGATAGGGAATTTGTGGGATTGTTGAAAGGATATAGGGGGAGGAATCGAGGGGTGAAAATTATTGTGGATGAGGATACGGATAGAGATGAGGGGGAATTCGATCATGCGGTTTTGGAGGGCTTGAAATATGATGTAGAAAATGGGGGGAAAGGTTGGGATGGATTGCATGCGCAGGCTGATGATGAGGACGGTACGATTGCGATTCCATTTACGAGTGGAACGACGGCGAAACCTAAGGGGGTGGTTTATACTCATCGGGGTGCATATCTTGCGGCTATGGGAAATGTGGTGGAATCGGGGCTGAATTTTCATAAAGGAAGATGTGGTTATCTCTGGACACTGCCCATGTTCCATGCTGTGGGATGGACTTTTCCTTGGGCTGTAACAGCAGTCAGGGGCACTCACTTCTGTCTTCGCAAAATCGATTATCCTCTGATATGGAATTTGTTGAAATCTCAACCCATCACCCATTTTAACGCCGCACCTACCGTAAATACTCTACTTTGCGCCTCGAAAGAAGCAGCCCAACTCCCAAATCCAGTCCGCGTCACCGTCGCCGCATCACCACCTACAGCTCATCTTTTCGAAACAATGACAAATCTCAATCTCATTCCAGTTCATGTATATGGGATGACGGAAACCTATGGTCCTATCACAAAGGGATACCACATGCCTGTTTGGGAAGACATCTCACTGAAAGAAAAATACAACCGCATGGCGCGTCAAGGACATGGATTCCTCACGTCTCTCAATCTCCGAATTATCAAACCCGATCAACCGGATGATAAACTTATCGATGTCGCGCGCGACGGGAAAGAAATTGGAGAAATCATCTTCCTAGGGAATATATGTGCAAAGGGATATTATAACGATGAAGAAGCGACGAGAAAGCTCTTTGCGGGCGGTGCACTGCATAGTGGAGATTTGGCCGTGTGGCATGAGGATGGGAGTGCGCAGATTCTGGATCGCGCGAAGGATATTATTATTAGTGGGGGGGAGAATATAAGTAGTGTGGCGTTGGAGGCGATGTTGGTGCAGCATGAGGGGGTGTTGGAGGCGGGGGTGGTGGCGGTGCGGGATGAGAAGTGGGGGGAGTGTCCGGTGGCTTTTGTTACGGTTAGGGAGGGGGGTGGAGCGGGAGAAGGAGAAGGAGAAGGAGGGAAAGGGGGCTTGAAAGGTGAGGATGTGGTGAGGTGGGCAAAGGAGGAGAGTAGTATTAGTAGGTTTATGGTGCCGAAGGAAGTAATTGTGGTAAAGGAATTGCCGAAGACGAGTACGGGGAAGGTGAAGAAGAATGTTTTGAGGGAGTGGGCGAGGGGGAATTGGGAGGAGAAATAGGGGGGTGGATGGGTTGGCAGGAGAGGAGAAGAGAGATGGAATGGAATGAAATGAAATGGGTGAGAGCTGAATCGAGCTACAACGTTGTTGTATACTATACTATACTGTGAAGTTAATGGGAATTATTCTGTGTATTTGGTTTGCTGTGTTGTGTATATGTGTAGGTAGGTATACATGAGATATGTATATGTATATGCAGATTAGAGAATTTGAGGGCTGAAAAAGCTCTAGAGAGAGGAATTTGGGGTTTCAAAGGGCTAGAATAGGTAGGTAGGTTAGGTGTGTGGGCCGAAATGGGGAGATGAAGATGTAGATGAAGATGTATGTAAGTAAGTAAGTAAATACAGATCTGATTTCTTATATCATATCACTATATCACTATAAACTGAAGTAGGTACTTAGGTACTTAGGTACCTAGGTATACCTACCTACTTATCAGCCCGGTTTTCAATAGGTAATACCGGTATTGTATTATATTCGAGGTATTGTATTGTAGACTTTCATACATGTATTTGTATCGTTTTTTGTAGCGGAATTGTAATTATGATTATGATTATGTGGAGAAGGTTGAGGCAAGGTTATGGTTATGGTTATCTACGATACTAGGTATTTATTTATTATATTTGTATTCTGATAAGATTACTCTTGGAATGAAATGGAAAGATGTTAAGTAAGGTTAATAGGTAATAATAGGTAATAATAGGTAATAATAGGTAATAATAGGTAATAATAGGTAATAATAGATAATAATAGGTAATAATAGATAATAATAGATAATAATAAGTAATAATAAATAATAATAGGTAATAATAGGTAATAATAGGTAATAATAGATAATAATAGATAATAATAGGTAATAATAAATAATAATAGGTAATAATAGGTAATAATAAGTAATAATAGGTAATAATAGATAATAATAGATAATAATAGATAATAATAGATAATAATAGATAATAATAGATAATAATAATAATATATAAATAGATATTTATATTAAACTAAACTGGATCTATGTAGTCTGAGAGGATTCGGATTATTCGGATTATTTATTTATGTTTTTTAATTGTTTGATTATTTAATTGTTTAGTAAATATACGAATAATATAATATATTTGCTATTTTATGATATGATATGATATGGTATGGTGAGAAATATATACTTGTATACGAGTATATAATCTTATATTCTTGCTTACCTAGCGAGCCTAGGTACTCTCGCGACCGACAGAAAAAACCGAACACCAAAATTCTTTACCTCAATCAAAATTTGATATATAAACAATAACTCAATATAATCTTTTCAAATCTTTAATAATACTTATTTATTAGCTTATAATCTTTATAAATCAACTCAAAAAGATTTAAAATATTAAATTAAATTAATACTAAATTTTGAAAAAGAATCATTGTCAAATTTTCGTTTATTTTGCGGGGTTGGTATTCGGTTTTTTCTGTCGGTCGCGAGGTACTTAAGGTTACTTGCTAAGAATCAGGCGATCACCGGATTTTACCTTAGTGTGGATCGATTCTTGAGTTGAATGCATGGGTATGTCCACCCTCAGACTTTCTATTCCATAGATATCGTAGGTACCTTTCTTGTTGACAATCTAATTCGGTATCTTATGCTTTTCAATTTTCAATTTCATTTTTTTTTTCAATTTTTTTTTTTGATCATAGGGAGGGAGATAATGAGGGTCGATAGGATATGCATGATGCCCGCATTCTACGATTTATGGAATAACCTTATTGTAAGGGTAATGAAGAGTTCGAGCGGGTGGAAAATTCACATCTGGAGGGCTGAGATCCATTGACGACCTCGGGAATTACATGGGCGGTTTGATGCGTGGCTGCGCCGAGTCTATCGGCAACCTTAGGAAGACGATGTGGCGCATGAGATGGGAGTGGCTCGAGTGGGTTATTTACCTAGGTAGTGTTCTGTTTATCTTGTTGAGTTTTTGTTTTTGTATATGGTTTATGGGGTTTTTGTTTATTTGGATTTGCGCATTTTGGGGTGTGTGAATGTTATGGAGTTGGGATTTGCGTTTAAATTTCACAGCGGGGAATCTGTTGATATTTTAGGGTGTTTTAGATCTCGATTGGTGGAACATCTACGATGATGCTATGAGAGAGGGGTTGAAAACGCGTGCTGAATTATGTTTGGAATTTCCGATTCTCTGGATGAGATGATGAATTCGAATTCTAGTGGAATGGATATTGTTTATCTTGTTATGAAAGAGAGGTTGAAATGTCGTTCTTTGGTGTTGAAAGGGGGTTCGAAGTCGTTGAGGAGGTGGTGAAGGGCTTGGGGGAGATGTCCAAGGCTTGTGATGGTGCGGTAAAGGATATGCCGAAGACGTATTGGGAGGAGGAAGAGGATAGATTGGGGGAGAGGGAGTGTGAGAGGGATTATGAGTTGGAGTTGAAGATGTCGAGGATGTGGGAGAGGTATCATGCTTTGCTTGATCCGAGAAGAGTGCGGATGAGGAAGGGGGCGCTTGCTCCGAGGAAAGTGGTGGGTGGGGGTGAGCCTGCTGAGAAGGATTGGAGTTTGACGTGGGATTGGGGATTGGAAAGTAAACCGGATGGAAAGATTGAGAAATGGAGTAGGAAAATGGAGATTTTTGAGATGGAAGCTGCATCTATGGTTTCGACACTTTCGATACCTCCAACGCCTTTAATATCTTCGGATTCTCCAACACCCCAAATACTTCCAATCCTTCAAACACCTCCAATACCTGAAATACCTGAAATCTCTCCAGCAACTTCAACACCACAAATACTTTCAACGTCTTTAATATCTTCCACACCTTCTACAGGACTTAATGCAGATCACTCATGGGGGCTTGATTCTGGGTCAAAGAAATCCATGTTAAAACAGGAGAAAACTTCTCCTATCAATATTAGCGAAAGGAAAGAACTTTACCCAGACGATTTGTATTCTGACGACTTGTATTCGGACGATGTGAAATGGAGCATCTGAAAGCAACCATAAGGGCAGAGCAAACCTACGTAACATGGTTACAGATTATGGAACCAATGATTGGTTTATCACGGACAAAACATGAGGGAGCGCTCATTCCCAGAAGTCTACCTATGTCAAATCGAGCCATGCAGATGAACTATGCATTATGCCAGCTCACAAATCCACTCCTTCCGATTCGTATCTCGGACGCTCTTCATCCTTTTCTTCTCTTCTACGATGTGCAAAGTGCTTGCACTTTTTCAATTGAGAATCTTTTGGGCTTCTATGGCATTCTTATATACCAATTATTGTGGGTTGATAAGTGAGGATAGCGTTTTTAAACAAATCATATCCATTGTGGAGGCTAACAAATCTTTCCAACTTTTCAGAAAACATGGTCGAGTCACATTTTCTCAACATCCCGCTAATTTCGAGACTGATCACCCCAATACATTCAGTAGTTTTATTGATACTCCCAATTTCGATGTTTAGCGTACCTCCCCTCTACTCCTGGATAGGAAA
Source organism: Botrytis deweyae (assembly GCF_014898535.1). NCBI lineage: Eukaryota > Fungi > Ascomycota > Leotiomycetes > Helotiales > Sclerotiniaceae > Botrytis > Botrytis deweyae. Next base: position 498,219 of record NW_024066210.1, read on the forward strand.
CCTGCATTCGTTTTATTGTTACAAATAGCCAAACAACCCCCTTCTCTGCGAGTGTACTCTGAAGCAGTGCCGGATTGGCACCGTATAGATCACTTATTGTGTCTGGGCTATAGGGAATATGTGTGGGCTATCTATTCTCCTGCTGATGCGAATGTTTGCATGAGTTATGCTCTCAAAACTTGGAGTCGAGTGCAGCACCACGAACCTCGGATATTCTTACAGGAATGTTTCGAAGGTGTGAAGTTGTCTATCACTTTGGGAGAGGTAAAGAGGTCTGATCAATACCGAGGATGTCTGGCAGGTTCTTCATCTCTTCTCCGTGGTCCAAAACATCGGATGAAAGAGATCGAGAACGGTAAACTCTCTGATGTCAGTAAGAGAAGACAATGTTCAGAAGAAATCTTCAGGAAGGAAGTCCTTCAGAATTATAGAGCTCGGATTTTGTTCGAAGAGTTATATTACAAAATAGCGAAATCACCTTTCGATAGTTATATCCAATCGATCGGAAGGCATTCTAGCGTACGGAATTTACTTAGCAGATATGGGACTTTACCTAATGCTACTCGACGCATAGATTGGACATATGTAAGAACGACTTTATAAGAATGTATACTCATAGATTCAGCTTCATGCCAATAACCTACCAGAAATGTGGACATACTTCCTACGACGACTTTACTGAGCTCCCAGGTCGGGAAGGAGCAGTTGTAGATTTTGCAAAGGAATTGATGCAAGCAGGCTACATAACTCGAGCACAGATAACAAGTCAACCATTGGAGACAAAACTTTGGGTTAGTGGGAGACTCCAGAATGGCATTAATCTCATCTCGAGAAAACTTGCGAAACTTCGGAATACCCCTCTGCCAACGTTTGTCAAAGCGAGTCCCCCGAAAAATGTGGTCTGTCTGCCTGCCGATGAATGCCGTCGGCTTCACTTGTGTATGAATAAGAAACCATACACAACTCATCTCAAGCCACTTCATGTGTGTAAGGACGAAAATCAAGATCCATTGACCGACAAAGCTTTCTTCAAAGCTCTGGAATGCGCTTATAATAAAGAAAAGACGTGGAAGGGACTGGGCGATTTTGAAGTTGAGGAGAATCAAACTTATAGGTGTATGAGCTCCCACTCCTGGTTGAATTTTTTTATCAGTATTTTGGGGTTTCAGAATCTGGGGGTTTTTGAACGGAGTCTGGGCTTTGAGAGTATTGGACGAAGTGTTCGTCTAAACCTTGAGCAGCAATAATCTCTTTACCAGCTGGTCAACACCGAACTTCCCGATTTCGATTGAACGTGTGGAATAACATTGCTGACTTTACATAGTTCGAAGCCTGTCCAGGCGACTATGTTGATCATATCAAACCTAATGATCTTCCACCAACAACCAATGAGTATGATTTGCACCGCCACCACCTCCAAAAATGGTTCTTCCCATTAGTCTAGAACACATGTTACATCTTTTTCAAGACTGCCCTTCAATTTCTGATGTCAATTCAAATTTCTACCTGCAACAAATTCCCCGCAGGAAGATCGAACCGATCGCATTCATTTAATGGAAATAGGTTAAGCGAAAGTCTAGGCTGGGGATTACATTTTGTCGAGGGATTAATTACGTCCTTGGCAATTACCGTTATGATACTCTCCTCGGTCTTAGGAATAGCATTTGCTATTTGTTGGAAAATACTGGAGAAAGATATTCAAGGAGCAGGAGTTGCCGCTTATATTACTAGTGTTATGACCCTGGCGGTAATGACCTGGCAATTGTGGGCTTTATGATTTGAATGATGTGATTCAGCAAGTCGTGAAGGACGTTAAACGCCGGTGAGGATCCTGTCTGTCGTTGATCAGACATGGTTCCACTTTGACTTCTACAAGCTCAACCCTGTTAGAGACCCAGCACGTGCTGGGGTTACATTGTTACCAAGCAGAGAATTCCAATGATCTGTTCGTCGGCTCGCACTTTTTAATTCTTGAGGATAAACTTGGCACACATGAGGAAACGGGATATACATGAAGAAACGGGATATACACGAGGTTTTTTATTTTTAGGCGGTGTAACGTCTCGAATTTTACGTAGTGAAGATGGTTCTTGATAGGTGTGAGACTTGAGACAGGGGGATCGTGGATCGTGGAACGTGGGAACAATAAGCTTAATCTCGAGAGGCTAAAATGGCTTGCTTGGCTGACTTGGCTAATCTAGTTTCACCAATCAGATAAGCAATAGGTATGCATCATCCCACCTACGTACAAAGATATTCTCCAAATATATATATATCGCTAATTCAATCCTAGGTAGAGAGCCAATCAGTGATCAGGTTCTGTGACAGCAAAAAAGTTTATTGTCCGTTACGCTTATCGTTTAATTCCTTTTGAAGAAAGAAGTTGACAGGAGAGAGGACTCAGAGGAGGCTGTAGTATCATATCTCCACTGTTTTAGATGGCATCAAGAAAAAACTGACACTAGGTTGGCTCTAGCGGTGGGGGAGGAAAGAGGAACTCCTTCTGTGCTCGCGTGTTGTATCTTCTTGCTTATATTCTTCGTGCTTGTGCTGCATTCATGAAGGTTGATTTTCGTCAATCTCGAAGTTTTGGTATCAGAATGATCATTTCCGTTCGTGAACATACCCCAGTAGGTATTTGAATGCCACGCTCCGGCGATGCTCCAGCCATGCTACAGGGATAATTAGATCAACCCTGCGGCCTCCTTTAGAGTACCAGTGTTCACCTGCAATATAGAATACTACCCGAGTAGGCAGTGCAGTATCAAATCATCCCACCCTACGTACATTAGAAATATACAAATACCACCAAAGAAAAGTTGCCAAGCCAATTAGGAATAAATTTCTAAGAAATGAAAAGGTTAAGCTTACTTCCTTCTGAATAAAGTTGACAGGAGACCATCATAATAGATCTCCACTGTTTTCATTGGCATTAAGGAAGAATCCCATTTAACCCATATTTTGGTTCTGAGCAAAGACCTAGCCCTTAGACCCATGAGCCCCATTTCCTGGTTCAACATCTCTCAGAAGATTCAAATCTTTCACGTATCCAACATGGAATCTTTTGATGACCGCGATCCTCAGTGTAACTTAAACTAGGACATCAATTATCGCAGTCATCAACATGTATTACTCACGGAATTTTTTCTTGACATTTCTCACTTGCTTCTCGTGGAGTATAGGATATACTGGAGCTGATGATCATGGTGTTGTTTTTCTGTATCCAACGGATAATCTCACCATCAACTATCTCGACACCGTTAATGTAACCTACACGTCTCCCTTTCCAGAGCCTCAACTTTGGATCTATTGTCAAAATATCACGGATCTCACGGGTCCACTAATCACAGGTAAGATATCATCGTAGAATATACGGAGCAATGCAAACTCACTCGATATTTCTCTCACAGAAAGCTATACCACGGTGACAGCGTTTAATGGCTCTGCGCCAATCAATTGGAGATGGTTAGGTGGTTCACCTTGTTGGTTCGATTTAAAACCAAATGCATCAAATGGATATGGAGCCAATAGTGAACATTTCATCGTTGACCAAAACCAACGTGCATCACCTACAACTTTAGGATTACCCTTACCTACGGATTCGTCAACTTCCACGACATCAACATCGATATCAACTACCGCTTCGGCTAGCAGTGATGCCACCACGACAGCAACTCCAAATCCTACCACCTCTTCCACCAGTAACTCCGCATCCGCCGCATCCGCCTCCTCATCACCGACCCAGACCGGGCTTTCCACCGATAGCACTCCAGCAACCGGTCTTTCCGGCGGAGCCAAAGCCGGAATCGGAATTGGTATCGCAATTGTAGCGCTCCTAGCATTGGCCGCGGGATTCTTCTTCTGGCGCAAGAAACAGGCGAAAAAGACGCATTATACGGTATATCCTACTTCGGACGTGCCGATGAATGAGAAGATGGAGGACTCGAGCGATTATTCGAGGAGTGAACCCGAACCCGTGGCGTATGAAATGTATGCGCCGGAATATCATATCGAGATGCCGGGGACGCAGCCGGTGAGGGAATTGGGGGAGGGGGAGATTAAGAGTCAGGCGACGAGGTTGGTGTGAAGGGATTGACGAGAAGGGATGGAGGCTCCTTGCATATGGAAGGATAATGGGATGCAGAAATGGGCACTGGAAGCTATGGATGTATGTTCCCCACTGCGTAGAGAATCGTGTGCTTGATGGAGTTTACGGAATTACGAGATTTGGAACACGCTGGAGTCGAGGTCTCTATTATAGTCGACTTGGGAGCAGATGAGTATCTACCTCGGCTTTTTCGGATGGTTTGTAAATGATCTGGCGGATATATGTGATGGCTTTTTCTTCTTATTCGAGGGCCTGTCGAGTATTGCATAATATCTTTGGACGGAACATCATGGTAATCTCATGAAGGATTGGATGTTGCCTTTTATTTGTATTCTTTTCTATTGGTAGAGAGGATTTGGAATAGCGCTTTTTGAAATCACACCAGTATTAATTTACTGGCTCCAGGTGATGACTCTCACCCCAGATTTTGTTCTCTTATTCTTTCTTCGCGTCATTATTTTATTGCCGAGAACGCTTGCGATGGATGCAGATCAATTTTAAAAAGCCAAGGACAGTCTTGAGTGGGCTACTTCGGACTCCATGAATTGCATGGATCACTATCTGTTTCTATGAATATTATCCAATGTACATTACTGTTCTTATGCAATCTCATGTCGAGATTTATATCTGGTTGAATTCAGAAGTCTGGAGTATGAAACTACCTGGTAACGATAGTAAGCCAGCAAAATACCTTTCAATTTATTGAACACCATTTCTACGTTTTTCGAGATATGAGACTCCAAAGTTAATGTGAGAATTGAATAATGTATGAAATTATTCCTTCTCCTTTCAAGTGGGGGGAAAACGAGGACACCACCCTTTCAATCTGTCTTGGGATTCATGCTTGATCGGAACGGGTAGTGGCCAGCCCTAAGTTTATGATTCAAGGTGTTTTCAGGATGTGATTTGCCTCTAGGATCACGACACGGGTTGGAAATCGCTTTCTTTCAAACGGAATGATATGAAATTGCGTTACGGGCGAATTGAAGCTCTCTAGCAAGCGCTTGTGAGAATGGGAGGATGATGAATGGCCTAGGGGTGGCAGTAACACACGATCGGGATGTGATGGCCAAATTGTAAAATTCTCAACTGGGAGATGTGAAGTTCGTGGTGGCAAGTAATCATTCTGTCCTGATTTGGGAAGATTTCTATTCTTCTGTTGTACACGCGGGAGACTAGGAAGGGACGAGGAAATTCCAAGGAGGAAATTGTTTCGTCTCAATCACACAAGACTCAATCATTGCTCTTCGTGTACGAAAGTCGAGAAATTGGCCTATATCGTAGATGACCGACCTTTCTGGCGACTTAAGAGAAGAATATGTTCAATCGAAAATAAAGAATAGATTGTGTCTGCAGGCGACGAATGTGAGGACAAGGATCACCAGGATGCTAAACATACTTCAGGGCGAAAAAAGCACTGAAGTGAAGAATAACTAGAATATTGAAATGCTATACCCAATTTCATAACTAGCTTCCAAAACGTGACTTTTTTTAATCTAATCAACTTTTTGCTAAATCCCATACGAAAATAATTCAATTACTTTCAATTCAATCAAAATAATTCCAAATTGGAAAAACTCTATATAGAAATATAGATCTCAATTAATAGAATCAATAAATAAAATATGAATAATTTCGATTCAAAATTGATTGAATTGGAGGTGATTGAATGAAATTATGATTTTTGAAATAGTTTTCAGATTTTTGAATTGGTGAACTCTCGAAAATTGAAAATTTCATTCAACCACCTCTAATTCAATCAATTTCTAATTAATTCTAATCAAATTTTATTTATAGATTCTATTAATTAATATTGTAAAAGAGTAGAAGGTGGTAGGGTCATAATGTAGTCCTTCGTAAATACCACAAATAAGTTACTGAGACGTAACGCCTTCGGTGGAGGAGAGGAGGAGTAGGTATTATATAGCGTATTACAAAGTATATGAGAAGGTGGGTAGGAACTGACTGCTTTTCTCTAAACTATACGAAGAAGACCTATAAATACTAGCTACAGAAAGAGGTCACGTGACCAGTACCAAGTTTCGCTCACAATATCTATATTATAATATAAAGTTTTTTCAATTTAGAATTGTATTGATTGAATTGAATCTTCAATTTCAAAAGTTCAATTAGATGATATTGAAAAAAGTGTTTTTTTTCTTTGGAAGCTAGTTATGAAATTGGGTGTAGTAAAGCCATACTCTTATACATTTGGTGTGGAGGCAAAACGGAAGATGGGAGATGAAAAGATGTGGCATGGGGTATTTTGTATTGTATATTTACGAAGAAGGTCATTCGAACAATAATGTATTTGCGATTCTGATTATGATCATGGAAATATTAAATATATCTGTGTGGAATTGACTTCTGTTTATGAAGGCATGGAATAATTGCATGGAAAATGTGAGGAAGCTTGCAAATTCACGGGATATTGGGTACAGTCGATCCGATAGGCCAATGAAGATTTAGGCGGGTGTCTACGATCCAATAAATTATACGCATGTACCCAATTTCTAAAATTCTATTATTCCTCGTGATATTGAGAATAAAAATAGAAAGGAGTTGAGCGGGTATGCGAATCCGTTATTTTCCGGAGCAGTCTCGATTCATTCAAGAAGGACACACCAAAAGTATTTTTGGTGGTGTAAGCGTTAGATGTCTCCTGTTTGACATGGGTATTTCGATTGCAATATCTTTCGTTACCTTCAATGCTACCTCAATATATACCGAAGCAGATCTTCACCAATTGCTGGTGTTTTTGCAGTACAAGTGGGCTGCTCATCTTATCATCCGCAAAAATGCAACGCGATTATCAGACTAGGGTAAGCACACCCTCTGAGATAGTGCTTAGCCACGCTATAATACTATCAACTTTCTGTTGATTTCGTCTCGATGAATTCTGCAGCGTAGTATTGAGACCTTGTGCTTCATGCTCATTAGGGGCGTGAAGAAATTCGAGATACTATACCGCGTAATCATCAGAGGCACAGCGTGCAATCATGATCAATCTTAGTTCAAGCGGGACCACCGCCGTATAATATGAACTGCATAGTGAGATAACTGCTGATACCGCATTCCCAATCAACTTCATTTACTTGAATCGAAATTCCTCGAGTTATACCTTTTTACAAGTCCGAGTCCACCAACCGCATCTGCTAGCCATCAGTTGCTGAGCTGACATTAGCCTCAAACAAGGAGACATGTCTGCAAATGAACTTGCCATCTCTTTCGTAGGGCCCGGGGAAGTTACTGCCGCAGGAGTAGCGCTTCCGGTTGTAGGGATCACCGTTGTTGCGTTGCGTTTCTGGCTTCGCGGCTACCAAAAAGTGAAGCTTGGTCTAGATGACTACACAATTCTTGCAGCTTTGGTAGGTCTACCTCGAATACATTGTTTGAGTCTGAGGCTATAGTAACACAATTTTAACAGCTCTTCGTTATTGGAATGGGGATATGTCTAGTATACGGTCAGTTTTGGCACACTGTTGATTTTGACAAGTCTAACTCGCCAGATAGGAGTTGCAAAGCGTAGTCTTGGATATCCTACACCACAGCTTCCCAATGCTACTCCAGAGACACAGCTAACAGAGATTGTTCCTGCCCAAACACTCGTGGAATTGGTATACAAGTCAAAGGCCTCCTGAAAAATCACAGCTGCTAACCAAAGTTTAGCTTGACTGGATAATATGGTTACTCATGATCCCCGCAAATGGTCTGATCAAGCTGAGTGCGATATTCTTGTACCGCCGTCTATTTGTTGTCAACAAAGGGACAACATTCGATATTATCACTAAGGCGTTCATTGTAATCTGTTCACTATGGACTATTGCTTTCTGGTTTGCGACGATATTCGGCTGCGGAACTCACTTCACAAACCCTTGGAAGCCGCTGATATTCATCATGGAATGCAATACTAATATGAGATTGGACGGTCTCATGATATCAGATCTTATAACAGATATAATGGTCTGGCTTTTGCCAATGCCAGTAGTTAGTTCCGTGTCCTCTTCTACCATTTGCGCCGTTCTAATGACCATCAGGTATGGAGGCTGAATATGCGATGGTCTCAAAAACTTTACATCACAGGAGTATTTTTCCTTGCAGCTGGGTAAGTTACATACAGGTGTACAACATTTCTTAGCTGATGCTTTCAAGATCTCTGGTTGCGGCCATTGTAAGATTGATGGTCCAATTAGAAATATCTAATGGGGGTTATGCTGCCCATACGGATGTTGATTGTAAGTTGTAATGTCGGCCTCCCTCGTTGACTTATACTAATTTAATCGATAGTAACACTCACAATTCTATTATATTACAGTGGTCTTGAAAGTGGCCTTGCGCTAATAGCAGCATGCCTTCCTACTCTTCATTATTTTATAGCTCGGCCACCAGTTCAAAATCTTCTATCTAGCGTGGGAAGCCTACTAGGTCTTGATTCCCTTCGATCACGTTTCACTTCGAGCTCTCGAAGCAACGAAAACACTGCACCAGATACAGAGATTTTGGTGACAAAGAAAGTTTCGCAATCTTCACACTCAGGTGGCAGTTTTGTTGCTTCTGAGCGCGATATTCATGTTTACAAGTTATCACATATCGAAGATGGAATCGAACTACCCTTGGTTCCAACACCACCGGGACGGATGCATACTCGAATTTCGGGCAAAACATAGTGTTGCCCTTAGAATTTGCTTGTCGTGGGGTTGCTGCAACAGGCAGTGAAAGGATTCTTGGTGTGGCTATCTTCCAGGGAAAGCTACTATTACCTCATTGGGAGGTTCTTCTAAGATAACAAGGATCATGGAAATTGTATTGGCTCGCATAACATAAAGTTCGTATCGTTTTTCGGTACCTATTGCCAATTTCATCCAGACTACTCGTAGAATAGACCACATTCTCTTTCGGATTTTCTCGAAAACATAATGACGTAATCTTACATCTAAGTGACCAATAAAAGAAATTACATTAAACTGGAGGGTGTGTGGATGAACTATCATCTAAATTATATGCAGTTTTCAGAAAAAACAGCACAAATTACGGCGCAGTGCAGTCGGGCTGGCGGGCAGAACCATGTATAAACGGCAATTCTTATCCGGTCATCGGCAATTCGTTCTGAGAGGGAGTTGATCTATTTTACTATTTAGAAGACGATCTTTCGGGTTGAAGGTTGCGCAAACGCTGGTACTACTTTATCACTCCAAATTTAGGGGTCTTTTCATTTAACCTGACTATACATCCGTGTAGATCAATATGTCAGAATCTTCGAAGACGGACTGGAGTTTGGCCGACGGACATGGCTACGTATTTGAACGCAGTCATATCGCAGCTTGTCGGCTTAATTTGCAGTATTATCTTTGGAAGGAAGCTCTTAACTTTGTTGTACACCACTCGGTTCAACTGTCGAATGAGAGCGTTATTGCAGATATTGCAACAGGCACCGGGGCTTGGCTTTTAGATGTTGCTCGCGATTTTCCGCAAGCTCAAATTGAGGGATTCGATAATGATGTACGGCAAGCTCCTCATGAAAGTCTGTTGCCTTCAAATGTGTCCGTGAGGCACTGGGACATCTTCACCGATTTGCCAGACGATATGGTTGGCAAATACGACTTTGTTCATGTGCGGTTGCTTGTGCTAGTCCTTAACGGCAACTCACCATCTTTTATTCAGAAGCTGTTGAGAATGTTGAAGCCCGGGGGTGAGGAATCGCTATACCTCCTAGAAGTAATTGCTAACCCACAACAGGATATTTGCAGTGGGACGAGCTGGATTGTGTTAATATGCATGTTAAAAAGCCCGACCCCAAGCTTCAAGCCTCGGCCCTAGAGCAGATCAGAGAAATGTCGTGGGCAAATGGTAGGCATGATTGGACGGTGAAATTACCCGATTTTCTACAAGAAGCAGGTTTCCAGGATGCAAAGATTCAATATTTTGGGGATGAAGACCGTTTGGCCAGAGCTTTCAATGAACAACATCTCCTGACAATGGATGAATTTGCGTCAAGTCTAGTGAGAATGGGGAAGGTAGATGCTTCGAAAAAGTGGTATCAGCTTATTCAGCAGGGCTATGAAGAGTCTACGAAAGGCGCAGCGTTATGTATCCCTAGAATTGTGTGTACTGCGAGGAAGCCCTGATTCTTTACTCTAAGCCAGACAAAGCGCGGGGTTAATGTATTGCTTTTCTTTGAATAGATCATCCCCGCTTACAGTATGGCTCAGTATTGGTCTCCTACCCCTATAATTGTGGATTGCATGTGCTAAACCTTAAAAAATATGGGCGCAAGATGTCTTGTTATTAGCTTGTTTCCCAAGCGAATTATGCACGAGTCTCAAATCATGTATTTGTTATCAGCAAAACTGATCCGCCCCTTCACCTTTCCTGTAGAAGAATCCGTGAACCTTGTTATTGACGCTGACAATAACATGTCATCTCCGAACACTCTTGCAAGGGGACGCTGGGGTGGATCTTCAGCGAAACGGGTGGCTTGCAGACACGCTATAACCACGGCTGCAAGCCTCTTACATGCGAGCTATCTGTGGGCAACAGAGCTTCAAACTTGCTCTAGTCATACAGATACACCGATACTGGCAAATCGACGTGGTATTGCAGATTTGTCCGCGTAATGAACTGCAACTACCTGGGCTATCATGGAGAGAGACACGGAGTCCAGACAAAACAATATTGACTGACTACCAATAGTTTGGACCGATTAATATTGACGTGTTATGACAATCTAAGATTATGCCGCCGAAAAGCAGCAAGAGATTGCCATTTGGTATGGATGGCACCATAGTTGTTTTTGAGAACCACGGGGACTATCTCTACAGGTGGAGAATTTTGCTCTAAGCTCGCAATAATGTGCTGCTAGCAGATTTCCAAAGGTCTATAATTGAACACATAAATCCAAATTGTTTATGCAACTACCATTTTTCTCAAAACCTCTACAATTACTAAAAGGATTTCGCCATGGCAAAACTACTCCAAATTCTGTGCCTTTTCGCCGCCGTCGCACTTGTCGCCTCCGCGCCAGTCAGAGATCTTACACGTACGTTCATTATTCTCGATTGTAACAGTAGATGTTAACCAAGACACAGTCCGTGATGTCGAATTTCATGGATCTTCAATAAGTGAACCGATCAAAGCCGTTTCCCTCAAGCGTGATACCGACTACGTTCGAAATCCCTTGAGCGATTGGGACACTCCACTTCCTGTCCGCGACGATGAGGCAATTGAGCCAGTTCCACAGGCGGATCTCAAGCACTGAATATGTACAAGATAATGCTTGAGAGAGTGCACAGATGTGGCGGAGGAAATGTGTTCTTGGAGGAATTCGGGAGTGTGATGAGAGAGATGAAGGGACAGGACGCTTTGTTCCAATAGAACTTGCCTTGATAATTACGAGCAATACCAGAGGATTTTTCAAGTCTTAAATTGTCATAAAATAAAATTTTCTTTCCTGTAACTCTAGGCAAAGAAACAAGAGAACATGAGAGTCTTTGATTCATCCACGTAAAAATTCAAGATGCACCACAATGCCCACAAACTAGTTTTATTTTCCAGCTTCAGTCAAGGCTCGTGAATCTTTTCCAGGTATTGATTTAGCGCTGGAGAGGCCTTTAATGCTTCGGTGTCGTATTTTCCGGATGCCTTCCTGACAATTTGAAGGTCCACATGAAAGCCTTGTCAGCTCAAATATTGCACATCTTGCGATGTGCATCACAACTTTGATAACTATACTCTAAGATGCCGAAAGTAACATGGTGAAGTCTGGGTCATATAGATTTTGAGATACTGCGTTATCAACTAAATCTACTCAACATGTTGGCCTGGACGAAGCCATGCAGTTTTAGACATCTCTTCATAAGGTGACCCAGGTGGACAGAAGCGATATCTGTCCAATTCGCGGAACCCATCCTCTCTTATCTCTCCAACATGCTTCCAGCAAGCAGTATGCTCATCAGCCCAGACCTCCAGCTGTTTCCAATCACGACACATTCGCACCTGGCCTTGGCCACTTTTCTGGTCTTCTTGAAATCCTGTGTATCGTGGAGTATCATCCGCATTACACATGACCTCATCGCGAAGTACATTCAAGCAGTGTATGACATGAAGATATGGTGAACTCTGTGGCACATTATTGTGAAACTCTACAACTGATGTTCGGATGGTTTTCTAGGTTGTCCATAAGCTTTATGATCCTTCTGCGAAGCTTTCATACGATAGACTTACAACACAATGTATATTGTGGTACGCATTTATCAGGTAGATCCCTTTTGACTGATCCCAGGGAAATCGCTGAGCTCTGGGGAGTCCCAGCTCCTTCGCATAGTCGTCGGCAAGAGCAATTTGACCACGATCGTAGCTTGTTTCGTCCCAAAGCATTTCCTGATCAGATTCATTGGCACCACTATTCGAAGTCCATGCCTTTGGGATTGTTCTTGTTAAGCCGGCTGAGAATGAATGATTAGTACATTGCTATGGTGAACATGTGATTGGCTCGAATGGGTAGGAAATGACAAACCGAATTTTGAAGTCTCCAAACACTTGGTGAGGTCTTTTCTAGCTGTTATGACAACTAAAAACCCGAGATTAACAATAAGAGAAGAGAGTAACAGAAACCACGAGATATTCTTTCGAAGAAAACTTCCTGGAGGATGATGATCGGGGGCCTCATAAAACTTTTCGACTTCTGAAGAGTCGTTCCTTGAAGGGCTGTTTGAGCGAAGAGCACGATACATTTTAGTCTATTGCACGAGGATACTCGACAGACTTCGTATCTTTCATCAGTGACTTAAGATAGACACATTATGAGAATCAAGTTCATGTACCCACTCTAAACAGGGGTTTTTCTAAGCTTTAAAGCAGCATGATATCTCCGCACGACTGTCTAATTTTTCTGATCATGACGAGATAGCAAGCGTTACATTTGCTGCGTCATTAGATATATGTAATGTAGAAGAGAGGCATGGCCGAGATAAGAACTTGTGCCGGGTGGTGTGTAGCTACGCCGCACGACCCACTAAAGTACATACTCTTTTGATGATCCACGATCGAATCAAACATCTGCCGACACCAACATTAGGGGTGTTTGTCTGTGAATGGTTGCAGAATAGAGTGCATCGGAATATTGAAGTATACCTAGGTAAACTCCATTGCCCATGTCTTATCTATAGCTCGAGTCAACATGCTGAGCGTTGTTACTGCTTACAAGCTTTTCTCCAAGGCGATCACAGGTCTGATGGATCTTACCCCTGTAGACGCAAGTATCGTTCCGAGGACAAGCGATACATACTTGCCTACAATAGCTCGATAGCTTTGAACCCTTGGTTTGAAAGACCTGTTACAATAGGAAACAGTCGATTCTTACGATTTCCAGATCTTTTCAGTCTAGCTGCCCAGCCCCGGAGCGATTGAGCTTCTCCTAATATGGTTAATAAATCTCGCGGGAATCGATTCCATTAGCAAGACTGCAGTAGCATGAAATTGCAAAAAACCCCCAACCTTTCATTGGCGATCCGGCAAGCGAACGACGGCCATTCATAACACAGTCCGAGATTGTTCTTAGTATAACGTCCCATTGATCGAGTCGGGGAAGTTGTGAAATTGGTTCTCCACACCACCCTCATCAACCTTGTATCTTTTCTTCCTCATCGTGCAATGCATGCTTTCAGGCTCGTTTGATCCTTGACATTGTAAAGGGAATGAATGAACAAAATGCAAGTTTAGATTACCAGGTTTCGATGTTATATTGCCGGCTTTTCTTCGGGCTGCCCAACAGTTGGATGGCTCAAATACAAAACATTTCTCGAACATAATAGTAAGTTCTACAGCTTGTCTTGAGTTTGTTTACTAGCCAAGTTTACGCTAATAATGGACAATCCAGTGCTCGACGTTTCCCTGCAGGAAGAAGCATTAGCAACAAAATCCGACCAGGACATCGCCGTACCCTCAGAAAAACCGAACGTTTCGACTACTGAAACCGACGCCCTGGAAAATGATGAAAATATCGTTGATCTCGACGAGAATGAACCAGAACATCCTCTCAACTGGCCCCTGTGGCGGAAATGGTCAATCGTTAGCTGTACGGCATTGATGTTCATGTTGGTGTATGTTGATCTCTTCGTTCAACTAGTCCCTCACCTCAAGCTTACGCGATTTCATAATCTTCATACCAGATATCTAATGGATTCTTATAGTAACTTGGGAACCATCACTATCGTTCCAGCAGTGCCAAGAGTAATGGAAGAGTTTCACGTTACAAATGAGCTATACTCAACTTTGCTCGTGTCCATTTGGGAGCTTGGTGAAGTCTTTGGACCTTTCTTGGTGGGACCTTTGTCGGAGATTTACGGTCGAATGCCTGTATATCATGTTGGAAATATCCTCTTTATCCTATGCCTTACAGGAGGGGCATTGAGTACCAATATGTCCATGCTTATCGCTTTTCGTTTTCTATGCGGACTGGTCGTTTGCTCGGTGACTTTAGGGCCCAGTATCGTTGGGGATCTCTTCAGAAAAGAAGATCGAGGTACCGCCATGTCAGTAGCTATTGCCTTCCCACTACTAGGACCATTTGCAGGGCCGGTCGTTGGTTCCTATATTACCGAAGCAAAAGGCTGGCGATGGAGTATCTGGATTGTTGTGATTGCCGTAGGAGCAGTAACTTGTTTTGGATTTCTCACATTTCGAGAAACATACAAGGTGAAACTTGTGCAACGAAAAGTAGAGAGACTTCGCAAAAGTACTGGCAACGAAAATTTGCGATCCAAGTATGGAAGTTCGGAGAAACATGCGGATTTGAAGGATTCTTTGTTGCGGCCAATCAAAATGCTGTTCCTTTCACCAATTGTGTTTATCATATCTTTCTTCACGGCTCTGGTGTATGGAATCTCTTATGTTATTCTTACCACTCTCACTCCAATCTTAGAGGATAATTACGGACTTGGCCAAGGTCCCGTGGGACTTGCATTTTTGGGAAGAGGTACGGATTTTCGTTCTTTGATCGGATGTATACAAATGAGACTAACGTATGTCAGCTGCTGGAAATGTTATAGCTATGCTACTCTATGCCATGGTCTCCGACCGATACATCAAGTACAAAAAATCACAAGAAGGACATCTGAAACCCGAGCATCGACTTCCCCTCATGCTTCTGGGTGCCATAGTTCTTCCCATCGGTCTTTTTCTCTACGGTTGGTCTGCCGAAAAGCACGTTCATTGGATCGTTCCTATTATCGGTACTGCAATCGTGGGCTTTAGTTTCATCTTGGCAATACTTCCCACAGAGAACTATCTCGTCGATGTACACGAACTACATGCAGCTTCGGCAGTGGCTGTATGCTGTATACTTCGTGCTTTATTTGCTGCCATTCTACCGCTCGTTGGACCACCTCTGTATAGCCGATTGGGGCTCGGATGGGGTAATTCGTTGTTAGCTTTTATTTGTATCGCTTTCTTACCTGCACTTGTGGCGCTGATGATCTATGGAGAAAGAATGAGGAAGAATTCTAGATTCCGTTAGACTTCTCTTTACATAAAACCGAGTAAACTTACGTTGCTGTCAAGGGATTTCGGAAAGTCTTTCCGAAAGACATAATCATCCGCGATCTGCCAAAATACTGCTTACGCCAAGTCAAAGTCCGTGAGACTTATTCTCACTACAATACGATCTCGACCTCGTGATGTTTTTGTATATTCGAGCAATGATTCGCATGACCTAAATGTTCTTTCATGCGATAGGCAGCGCCTTTAATAAACGTCTATATCTTCTGATACATCGATTGAGTACAAGGTACTGTGAAATAGTTTTCTCATATTTCAAGATGTACCAGTCAGAGACTTTCCTGATACTTTTGTTGTTCATTGTGACAAGTTCTATAGCATCCATTATCCCAAACATCCCAAACAGATCCCTATCGACTCGAGAATGCCGAAACATTTCACCAACTTGGATCTCCCAGATTTCAAGCGCCGCTCCTAATGCAAGCTACTCAAATGCCATAAGTAGCAACGGTGCTGGTTCATTCTTCGTATACCAGAATTCCAGTAAATCTCCTTATCCTTCTAATACCACCTTCATCCCCACAGTGATTTGATTGCTAACGCCATCTCCAGCTACCGCTCTCCTTCAATACCTATCCTTCACAATCCCTCCATCCACACAGAACCCCTCTCGCACAAACCAGACCTGCACCCTCGCTGCCACCTTCCCATTTTTCGAATCGCAGTATCTAGGCTGGTCACTTACCTCACCAACTCCACCCACGCTCGATATCTCTATCATCTCTCCACCCTCCAATTCTCCACTCGCTATCCCACCAACCTGGACTTCAACCTTCTTTCCTGAAAACTCCGATCCCCCTCAACATTTTGGTGTACTCACCCCAGTGGTGCGTCTCGATACAACGGTCAATTCGTTGTCATGTCCTGAGAATGGTGTGCTGAGCTTTGTGTTTCGGTTTGCGGATGGGGTTGTGGGAAATAAGAACGTGTATGAGATATGGCCACAGTATCCAGCGGGGTTATCATCAGGTTTACCGATGACAGGTGTTTACTTAAGTGTGTGCTGATTTTGGATGATGGTCGTCGTGAGATATGGTAATTTCTGGGGGGAATGAAGTGCATCGGTGCTGAAGTCGCTTTTCAGCTCACAGCTTGAAATGAGAACATCCTGAAAGGATTCGTCTATGTGTTTCCATAAAAATGTGCCACGATTATGTCCATAGATTTCTCATTCAGATATCTCTTGATGCAAATCGATCGCATGATCTCAAATCAGTTTCGTGGCTTCATTGTTGCCCGAGGCGTGAAGAATATGTTTTCCCAGAGAGATCCGCATGGGTTGCGGCAAATTTGCAACTCTTCTTTTCAGCTAAAGCTTTCTACTCCGTGCACATCCATCTGATGATAATAACCAGTCGTGCTCAACACAATCACATCCTATGAACATTCTTCCATCTTCCATATCCTAACAGTCATGATCATTAGTAAACATCTACATGCGCGCCATACGATGATGAGAGAAGTTCGAAAAAGCCCACGCTTAAACACTTGCACTGGCTCCTCTTCCACCACAATATGCACATCGCAGTCGTCACCAGGAAATTTCAGGAAGATATAACATACGCCTTGCACTCTCCCTCCATTCAGGGAATCCCCACAACAGTCACGAAATCAAGAAGTGAGCGCTTACCTTATTTATATCTACACATTCTGGTGACCTACAACCACACCCTTGATGGATTCCAACCGTGCATCATCTCCCTCACATTCATCCACTGTACTAATCAGCTATTCATCAACATCCGCAGCCGGGCACTTAGCTTCTTCTTTTTCTTCTCAGGTGGCTCTATATCTCTATTGAAAACCAAACATGTGTGATATCCATAGACAAATCTCACCATTCAACATCAGGAAAAGAAATTCTTCTACAATCGAAAGCCGTAAATCCTCCATAATCAACGTAAGCCTTTATAGACACTAGGAAAAGCACCGCTTCAGTGAACGTATGCCATTGCCCTGAAGTCCCCGATAACGCGCCATTAGATTAGATGCTAACTGGCGGAATCCAGAACATTCTACAGAGAAGTGGAAGAACGAACTTGATGTCTCGAGTCATCGGGCCCTGTTCACCTGTGACTTTCATACAGTGACATGTAACAGACATATGATTTAATAGTGCCGGGCTAAGATTCATAGTACTATCGAATGAAGAGAACGTTTGTGCTTGCACTTGCAAATCTAAGGTGAGAAACCAATACACAGACGATACTATACATGCGAGAAGTAGACCACGGGATCGAGCTCAAACTAGAAGTTGTGGCGCTGTTGCAATCCAACGAATATTTTGGCACAAGTTATCAGAAGTGCGATTACTATGGTAATGCGCAGGCTTTATCATCGTGGGATGTGAGGGAGTGCTCGTATTGACGATGGCGAGTGTTAGAGATACTATCAATAACTAGTGAAACAACTCCCCGTTCAATTTTAAGTGGATTCTCTGCTGCCTAGACATGAGCCCAACTAGCTGGCTTTGGCGAGAGGGTCTACAAGATGCGCATCTACGCCTTATAAACGTGTTGAATGATCGCACACCAGCAGTCATTATGCACTCAGATTAGTATTTCCAACCAAGTGAGAAGAAAACCCTCTTATATTCACAATCAAAATCTTCAGTACAGTGATCATATATTGATACTCGCTTAGTATGTCTTACTTGCTCCATCTGCACAAGCATCCATGCAGCAGTTATTTCTTTCCCATGAGCTTCTCTTAACGAGCCTTGAAATACTCAAAGCTCACCAAAAATCTCCTTACCCCGGTGAGCTCCCAGGTAGAAATAACGATATGTGTATCACCAAAAATCGACAATCCCCGTTGCACATTTGAAATTACATCGAGTCTTGATATGCAATCCCAATTCAGATGTAAAGATTGTGGATTCTCATCTTTCTTCGATTTTCAAGGCTACTAGGAAATCATGCACTTGAACCAGAATTACGCACGGGTGTTTTGGTTTGTAAAAGAGCCACTGTCAAGCCAAGAAAACTGGTGGTTATATGTTTGCACAGCCCGAAACATCAGACATGCAACATAACCTCGGAAGTCACAAATAAGGGTCTGTGAACATGAGGCTGAGGTTATCGCCCAGGTATAGTTTTAAAAGTATGTCATATAGAAATTGTATCCGTACGTAATATGAAGATCATGAATCGGAAGCTAAAGAAATTCATTATCATGGATCGATCATAACCTGCTATGAAAACACACGCACCCAAGTCTCTCCATGCAATCCAGTCTAACGCCTTTCCCCAATGTTAGAGGTATCATAAGTCAGTTTAAAAGAAATCCGTCAATATTGTTGGTAACCTCCTTGGGCAACCTCTTGTGGCGCATATCCCCTTTGCATCGGCATCTGTCCTTGTTGTACTTGTGGGCGTCTCATTGCTCCTGGTAAGTCGTTGAACCATGGATGGCTTAAAGCATCATGTGCGCTGATTCTCAATTCTGGTCTTAATTGCAACATTCTCTGAAGAAGGTCGATACCAACCGCATCAATTTGAGGTAGAATGACTCGTAGATCTTGAGTTGCATACATCTGAAAGTTTGACTTGTACTCGGTAAATTGAGAGATTCCAGGCCATGTTCGCTCAGACGGTGTTCCCATGATCCTGAAAATTCGTACCAACTGATCCTCATTGGTTGTTCCAGGAAACAAGGGACGTCCAGTATACATTTCTGCCATAATGCATCCCGCAGACCAAATGTCAATACTGGTATTGTAGGTTCGGCTTCCAAGGAGGACATCTGGTGCTCTGTACCATAAAGTAACCACCTCGTTGGAGAAAGTGTTGACAGGGATACCAAATGCACGCGCAAGACCAAAATCTGCAAGTTTGAGTTGGCCCTTCATGTTGATGAGGAGGTTTTGAGGCTTTAGATCTCTGTGAAGGACCCGATTTTGATGACAGAAATCGATTCCCTTGAGGAGTTGGTGCATGAATGATTTGATCGTAGGAGGTGGTAAAGCTCCTCTGTCTCCTGCAGTGTCCATGTATTTCTTCAAGTCCTTGTCCATATGTTCAAAAACCAACATGAGTTTATTCTCGGTATGTATGACATCGTGTAAGCTGACAATATTCTCATGTTTCAACTCTTTCATCAACGAAATTTCTCTGATCGCAGTCGATGGTGTACCTTCTTCGGAATCGAGATGGATCTCCTTCAAAGCGACAAGTTCACCAGTCTGTCTGTTTCTGCCTTTGAAAACCTTGTATGAGTCAGTATCGAAGAACATCTACAAGTCCGCTTCAAGAAGAGCCCTTGTTAGGACAGTATATCGAGCGCAGATCGCGCTGCGCTACATGGATCTCAAGATTCCCCTCTTGTACTCACAGTAGCGTAAGTGCCCTCTCCTAACTTCTCCAGCTGCTGGAAGGAACTGGGGTGTTTCCTATTGTCCATCTTGTCTGTGAGGTGCTCGGTATCAAGATCTTGTATGCTGATAGAACTTGGCAGAGAGTGGGGAAGTCGCTGCACAGTTGGAGAAGGGGGAAATGTGTGAGGAGGCTTTAGTAAAGATCTCTTGCGAACTGTATTGAACAAAATGGACTTTGGGGTGCAAGTTTGCTCTAGAATCGACAGCGCGTCTTTCGACCCGTGAGAAGCCGTTTTGATTGATTGCAATAAAATTGGAGATCTTTCCCTGTGGAAAAGAAAACCGGAGCAAAATGATGTAGGGATTAATTCACTCGAGAAACGATCGTCGGGAAATGCTTCCAATTATCGTGCATGTATGGTCCAGTGAAGGTGGTACAATAGGAAGAATGATGAACGAAAGTAACCATATTGAGTTTAGCCGTTAATTGACATCCAATTTTGGATATATTACACCAAATAAGGCGCTTAAACTCAAAATATCAAGCGCTTAATAATAAGGTTGATTATGAAATAAGCTTGGTACAAAGCTGATGCCTTATCTTATCTTTCGTTGATGCCTCAGCACGTGCTCAGGTGCTTGCTTTTCACACTAATGTCGGTATGACTTTAGTACAGATCGGAGTTAGGTAAGATTCACCGCTAATCGGCTCCTGTACTTTTGGCTGGTTGGGCTTTTGCTGCAATGAATGAATCAGGAATCAGGATCTCTTCTTCCTACATTCAACATCACGCGGCGGGGTACTAGTATTGTTACATGCCTACCCAAGCAACCGTGCTACAACTTACGAGACAACTTCAATTCCTAAGAAAGGGATTGTTTGAATACCTTCACTTTTCTATGGAGTTACCATACAATACCTAGGTTTCAAAGCATTTAAAGCATGATAAGAACTTGATCCCCGCTTCTCCACAAACGACTCCTTATCAAACAATCCAAAATGCGCCCTTTACCAGGCGACGACGCTTACAGGGGGAGATCTCGCAGTAGGAGTATTAACGATAACGACATAACACCACTTGCAACAAGAACACAAGCTCCGCAGATGAGCTATTTCCTTACAGACGAGAGAACATTAGAATCTGGAGAAGCTCAACCAATTCGTGTTCCATTGAAACATCGGGATTCTTTGAAGAATAGTACATACGGTGTGGAGAGTATTGACACTACAATTAGCTCTTTCTCTGAAGGTAGCGGTGATGAGGATGGAAAATACGACAGAGCTAGGGAGAAATTCAAGAAGAATTTGGCAGAAAAGTTACAATCTGTAGGAGATTCGAGATCTCGTTCCCGAAAGGCATCCTACGATCTCAGCGGAACTACTTCTCCAGTCCGCCCCTCAACTACCGAAGCCTCCAGACCTTATACCCCTATTTCTTTGTATTCTGCTGCTGAAGAATCTATTATAAGTAGTCCTGGTTCGAGAATGTCAGATACTGAATCATTAAATGACGAAATATCAAGTCAGGCTATTGTGTCTGGTGAAGAAGATGAACCGAATGCGCCGGCAATGATGAATAGCTGCTCTGACCCTCAACTAGTTATGCCGAGTATAAAAATGCCTAGCAGGCGGCCATTTACTGAGAAGGGAAAGAATATGGGGAGGTTGAAGGTATTAATCGCTGGAGACTCAGGTAAATAAACCTCACTCCATCACATCTCACTATTTTGACATTCTTTAGGTGTTGGCAAGACGTCCTTAATCAAAGCAATAGTACAAGTCTGTGAAGATATAGTTCATGTCGATCCTCTGTCTACTTCACCATCCCCGGTCTCCGAGAAACGACGACATTCCAAAAATAAAGCTAAATCTGGAGGTGGCAATATGCAGACTACGTCCCAAATCACAGAAATATATGCTAGCACTAAGGCATATCCTAGTTGGTGGTCGGAAGTTGACGAAAGTAAGGTCCTACGCCGACGAAAGAGTATGGGTGATTCGGTTCTAGAAAGAAATTTATGCTTTGTTGATACCCCTGGTTATGGAAATAAGACTTCCGTGAGCTTCGTCTTACTGTTATGGCTATACTATCAGCTAATTAATTTAGTGTCTCGAAGTGATCAATCCAGTTGTTGATTATATCGAGTCTCAGTTTCAGAAAGTTGAATCCAAACATGGCATGACCGATTCTGATATGATACATTTGCTTGGTGGGAATGGCGGTTCTCAAGTGGATGTCGTCTTCTACATCATCGTAAATCGTAAGTCTTTGAGAACTTACTTTCTGCACAAACAGTTGACCCTTAGCCAGGAATAAAACCTGTTGATATTGAATATCTACGACGCATATCTTCAATGACGAATGTTATACCTCTTATAGCACGATCAGAAGTTTTGTCGCTTGAGGACCTTGCCAGCGTCAAAAGGCATGTATTGAGCGAGCTTCGGGCTGCTAATATACGGCCATTCCTCTTTGGCTTATCCTTTGACGATGCTCTAGAATCCTCTCAACCAGCCGCACCTTATGCTATATCTACTATGCTGTCAAAAGACCACGAGACCATGGATGCTAGCTTTCTCATGAACCCTGATTACGTTCAACCGTTAGTTCAGTCAGAGCTAGCAGCTCTTGTCGATCAATTGTTTGAGCCAGATAGCATAGCGTGGCTTAGAAATTCGGCAGCGAAGAAATTTGTAGCATGGCGGAATAATCAATTGGTGCAGAAGCCACAAAGTTTGTATCGACCTCTTGCGCAATCAATGATGTCATCATCTACCTCACAAGTCCTTACTGCGCCTGTTGGTGCGACAACATCTTACGCGTTGGCCCGTATAACAGATCATACTCAACGTGAAGAGAGGCTGGCACAAGTAAGACTTTCGAATTGGGCCATTGATTTACAAAGGAGTCTTCAGAATGAGCGTGCTAGATTCGAAACTTTAGCCCGGAGTGAAAGGGCAGTGTGGTTGACAGAGAGACTCGGAGAATGTGTACAGGATGGCACACTTGTACCAATCTCTCAAGCGCGCCAACCTCAATGGAATTCTGATACTGGAGCTTTAGTCAAGCGGGGAAAATATTCTCGAACATCTTCCAACTCGATCTTGAATGCAAACGATCCCCTTGGGATTTTAGAATTCAACGAAGACATGAAACGACGAGGTATCATCGCCTTACAAGTGGTGAGTAGCTTTGGGATTATTGGTGGTCTGGCATTTTGGATCAACCGCAATTGGCAGCCCAGTGGTGCCAGCATATGGGGATTAGATTGGACTGGAATCCAAAAATTTGTGGACTGGAGATGAAATTCACGATTGAGATGCATTTAGCGATTTGGCTGGCTGTACTTGGTGCAAAGTGGTTCAGATAGTTTATTCAATTCGTGGGGTGGGCCCACGGGCATTCCAGGTGTTTCTTGATGCATTTTTTCGCAGTGGCATTTACTGGCGTGATGATACGATATTACATGACGGGGTAGGAATCTGGATGGAGAATATGTGTATGGCATTGTTAGTATTTGTAGCCTGCTGATGCAAATGGCGAGATTTGTGGCCTTGAAGCTGAAGCGCGAGCAAAAGAGATACCAGTTAAATAGCATATCGAATTTTAATAGTTCATTTTTTAAACCCAGTCAAGTATGATTGGTCTCCCTTGCAGCATTTTATGGGTTTGAATTTGGGGGTGAGCTTACCTATTGATTCAGATTCGTCCCTTGAGTCATTGGCTCGTATTCTCTCAATCATCCACAAGTTTCCCAAGGCACAAGGGCCCTGAAACTACATGTACAGTCGCACACCCTAGATATTCTGCGTTTTTCATTACATCACACTGACATATTCTATAGTTGAAAAGCCCGAAAAGAGAGAATTGATCTGCACAACCGACGATGGATCTCTAAATCTTTATCGCAGAATTTTAATGATAATCGAATTAAAGGTATGGACTTGTCTATCGCTTTTAAACCTTGTTGTGCTGTACAATAATAGTAGTATGTCAGCTTCTAGGTTATAGCGATGTTGGGTCGCTCAGCATCTAGACTTTTACCGACCGACCGTATTAACGCAGTCCCATTCTCGAGAAAATCTACAACATTCAAAATCCTGAGAATCTCTCCGAGCTTATTCTACAACCGAATTCTGAAGGGATTAAGAAGACGCGCAAGCACCAATTTCACCGATTGACAATTAAGCAATTCTTCAATCCTCCCGCAAAGCTTAGTATCATTCCAAGGTTTCCACTGGTATTCGTTTCTTCCTTCAGTAGGCTATGCCAAGTATTCTGTCACGATTAGATTATATCTTCCGTACTGTTTTTCCTAGACGGGAGAAGAGGTGGTATTTCCGAAGATTCAGGGCTGTCAGATTCCCAAGCACGTGGTTGGGGGTTGTTTCGAGTTTGGGGTGGAAGGATTTTCTGTTTTTAATTATACTGTCTTATCGAGCTTATTGCCCCTGAGATTATGCAGTATTTTTGAGCTTTTGGATGGATAGTTCCGTTTGCTATTGGGACCTCCTAGGAATGGTATCTTACGTTTGTTTATACAATTAGCCTTTTGAAGGGTCTGGTTTCATATTTCCTGGGGAACCGTTCGACATGAAATCGAGTGCCTGTTCTTGAAAGAAATGGATTATTTTTATATATTTTAGCCATTCCTCCGATCCTACCTTCTTGTATTTTCTTGATTTCGTCTATCAAATGGTTGTATCTGACCAGCTTGCGGGAAGCAACGAGATGCCTCCCCAGAAAATAATATGTCATGATACTGGTGGCGCAAAGGAAGAAGAATTACGAGGTTGCGCAGCGATGAGATGAGGATGAATGGCTTGCTGCAACTGAAGGGCAAGTCTAGACTTCTTTTTAATGTGCTAAGTATATATATGCCGACATATTCTTATAGTATCTCTTCTGCTTCATCAGTTCAAACACTGTTATTAAAGTCGCGTTCTGCTTTTTGCGTTCTTTATTATCACACTCTTTACAATTCAATTTTTTGATTCCAATATCGGCCGGTCCTTACTTTGATTTCCGCTTAAGCATTTTTGTATCATTGCAAGCAAACAAATTAACTTTTTGAACCCAAATTTACGCAGATTGACATCTATCATCATGCAATTCTCCAAGATCTCCGGCGCAACTGCCGCTCTCCTTATCTCCATGATCACTGCTTCCCCCATCGCTCTTAGCTCCGATGTCGTTCAGCACAGTGGATCCCATGTTAAACCTACCGGCTCCGTTGAACACTCTTTCAAGATCAACCCTACCGGTTCCTTCACTGCTAAGGAGCCCATCCCCACCGGCACAGAAGAGGAGGAATCTAAATTCACCATCCACCCATCTGGTGGTAAGACCGAAGTCCACCACTTCCGACCATCTGGTGTCAAGTCTCATGATGGTTCCAAGCCAACTGGCCTGGCATCCAAGGCCCACGAAAGCAGCCACGCTAAACCAACTGGTCATCTCTCTAAAAGGGCTCTTGAAACCGACATTGTCGAAGGTACCACTGTGAGCAAATCCCGTAAGGCAAAGCCCACAGGAAGTGCAGTTCACGAACATGAAAGTGACCGTGCGAGGATTACTGGTAGTGGAAAGAAAGAACATGCACACCCCTCTGCAACCTCTGTCTTCAAGAACGAGAAACCGCATAAAAGCGGACATGCAAAAGTGTCTGGAAAGGGTAGAAAGGAACATAAGAGCGGAGATGCCAAACCCACTGGAGCTAAAGATCATAAGCCTCATGAAAGCGGACATGCTAAGCCATCTGGAAAGGACGAAAAGGAACATGAGTCCACTCATGCTAAGCCCACTGGAACCAAAGAGGCCTTTGCTCACGAATCCGGTAATGCCAAGCCTTCTGGTGCCAAGGAACACTCCCAGGTCCACAAATCGAGCTATGCTAGGCCTACTGGGCACAAAGAGCCGGCTCGTGCTGCTGAGAGCGGACACGTTAAGCCAACTGGTACCCACGAGAGTGGACAAACCGAGCCTACTGGCAAAGGCGGCAAAGACCACGAGAGTAGACTAGCAAAGCCAACTGGCAAGGGAAACAAGGAGCATAAATCTGGCCACTCCAAACCAACCGGTAAGGGAGGCAAAGAACACCAATCCAAGCACGTCAAACCTACCGGCACCAAAAAACATTCCCAAGCGCACGAATCCGGTCATGCCAAACCTTCCACTCAGAAGGAATCAGTTCGGGCTGTTGAGAGTGGCCATGCTAAACCCACTGGTGTTCATGTGCAAAACCCTGAATTCACGGGTAAGATTGAGATTGATAGTAAGAATTTTGAATTCAAGACCGAGACAATGACGTTTGGAAGTAAGACGTTTATCGTTACTGGGGTTTTGCCTGAGGAGACTGGAAAAGTTAATATTCTTTAGAGATCTAAGGATTAGATTGTTCTAATTGGAAACTGATATTGGGGTGTTTTGTATATGAGATTGGTGATTTGGAGATGTCTCTTAGATTATTTTTCTGTACTTTTGCAAAAATGCTTTTTGGTGAGAGCATGGAGGGTACATATTTCAGCGTCTGGGATGGCTGGTTTGGATTTTGTCGTTTCGAGAGAGGTTTAAAGGTTAGATAGGAATAAAATTATGTATACGGAGATTTTATGACATTGAATATCTAAATTTGTGACTTTTGAGGTGAGGAAGTATTGTACACTCGGGTATTGAATTTCAATTGGGAAACGAATTGCGCTTTAGACATATGATGTCGCTGAGATATTATCAATCCATGTTTTTGTGAGCCTCGTAGTTTTGCCCTGTTCGCGATCGTATGAATTTGAAAAGACTACACTGAGATGCCTCCTTATCAACCTTCATCATTGAGAACGAGAGCAGATATGGCGTGCTCTCGAGGCATTAGTCCTCCAAAATTTGGTTCTTTTGTATATGGTTTTAGCTCCGAAGAAAGTAAAGAGGATGCCAAGCTTTCGAATGATAGTTTTTTTACTCCGAATGAAATTGTTCTTACATTGAGAGATCAGACTCGGACATAGTTCCGACGTTTAATAAAAGCTTTTGGATTTGAATTGGAAATATTAGCAACTTATCATCCGAGGTGTATAATTAGAAGCCAATAATCTGGAACCTTACTTCCAGAAGTTCAGCCTTTTTGGTTGATGGATAAATGGCTTTTAGAAACGAGGTTAATTTGTTCTTCAGAACACATGATAGATATGCGACAGCACCTAATGAAGCACAGTGATTGGTGGAATTGTCGTGAAGATCACGAGATGGCTGACTGCAGCACCTGCATCAATAGAATCCTTTAAGCCCTGGCCGAATGACTCAATCCTCTCCCAGAATTTCCGACTCGTTTTCCCAACCCACTCTTTGCTCGGGGAAACAAACTGAGCTCGCCGTGAAGCGAATATCATAATAGGGGGTTTACAGCTTTGACCAAATCGTGAACAGTACGTATCTACGTCAGTTCCAATAATCTGTATTTGGTGTGGGGGTTGATAAGGATTTTGGATATAAGAAGCCCAAAGTTGACCACAGTGAAAAGACAAGCACGAAACCTTAACGAGAACAAAATAGAACACACCTGTCGATACTAAAATCTAACCAAACACTATCAAGATGAATCCAGTTAATGCCAAGCCTTACGAGCTTCCAGCTGATGCAACCTGGTTGAGTGCGCTACTCCCCAACTATCATTGCGAGTTTAAGAAAGCAAATGACTAATGTCTATCGTGAAAAGTTACCGGCTGCTCATCTGGAATCGGCCGCGCCATCTCGGAATTAGTCGCCAGCAAACCCAATCAGCGTTTGATTGCCACAGCTCGCAACCCATCCGATCTCGCTTACCTTCCCGACTCCAATCCTAATATCCTTAAACTCGCTCTCGACGTAACCTCTGCTAAGTCAATTAATGAAGCATTTGCTGCTGTTTCTAAGCATTTCGGTGACTCTTTCCATCTTGACATTGTTATCAATAATGCTGGCTACTCCCTTTCTGGAGACACCGAATCGGCGACTGAGGAAGAAGCTCATTTAGAAGTCGAAACTTTATTTTTTGGCACCGCCAGAGTCACGATGAAAGCTGTTGAGGTTATGCGCCAGCATAAAGAACATCGTGGAGGAGTCATTTACCAGATTTCTTCTCTAGCGGGATTGTGTTCATTTCCCGGTAATGCTTATTACCACGCTGGTAAATATGCAGTGGAAGGTTGGACTGAATCTGTTGCGCGAGAAATGCATCCTGATTGGAATAGTATGTTGATAATCACTTTCGCATTTCACTTCATTGTCTCTTCCCACACAACTAACGAGACCTCTTTTGACCAGTTAATTTTTGTATAATCGAGCCATCTGGTGTGAAAACCAACTTTGAAGGCCACAGCAAAGCCCACACTGCACCTCATCCCGCCTATTCTGCTCCCGATATGCCTGCCCGTATACTCGAGAAATGGGTAAACATGGGTATCAAGAGCGGTGTTGGTATGCTCGACCCCAATGGTATAGCACAAACTATCTATGAGATAGCTAGTCGTGGAGAGAAAGTACCACTTCGACTTCCTTTGGGTCCAACGGCGTGGAAGTTGATTAGACAGAAATATGAGGGGTTTTTGGGAGAGTTGGATGCGGTTAAGGATGTCAGTTTTATGGGGAAAGATACTTGACTTCAGGTCGTGAAACTTTCCGAAGTGCGGAAAAGATTTCTCATGGGATCACCGGAAGATGGGATAGATAGAGTGGAAGGTCTTGTAATTGAAAGAGATTCAACATCTCTTCAATGCCGAGGCTTTTTCGTAAAAACATTGATCCGTTCCGAACTTTTTTTGACAATTCATCAACTTCACAAGTTAGGATGCTCAATCAAAATACATCATACAATGCTGTTATTGTTATTATTATCGCTGGATGGGCTGATATATACTATCCTCATTTCCCTGCCTCGCAGACCGACTCACACATAACCTGCTTATTTGTCTACTTGATTTGCAACACCCAACCTGTTCATCTTCATTTTTGTGCTGCTAGGAAGTTTCTCCAAGGCTTTCGAAATATGATATTTGAAGCCCCGCTTTTTTCGGTTATGCTGAGGATTTCTCCAGAATACTTTCGATACCTCCATTTGTCTCTCTCGCTGCTTTTTTACTTCAACTAATCGTCTGGCTAAATCAGATGCCGAAAGATCCCCCTGACGCCATAACATATCTTCATCTGACCATCGAGTAATGGAAGGTTCTAGAGGGGTCCAGGTCTTGTCGTTCAGCTCAAGTCTATCCTCCAAGTTGTAACCGGAATGAAGCTTATTGTCTTTTCCTTCATCCGTATCAAAGCTGCAACTAGCCATTCTAGCTTCTAGTTCCTTATCCAAGTCATGAATCTCCCTTTCATCTTCCTCTTGTATAGCTGACAGATCAGGGCTTCGTGATTGTACATGACCTTGTCGAAGCTGATCAAAGCCAATCTCGACAGGTGAACCTAAGCAATGATCGTCGTCTATATCATCTGACAAGTTGTCATGGCTCAGATCGAATGCAGGTGATTGAAGTGAAGTGCCAACATTGACGCTGGTAGAAGATTCATTTCCTTTTTCATATAATGACGGCGCATGAAGCAGATCATCATGGATAGTATTGAGCGAGCCCTTGGATTGAGACGATCGGACATGTTCGTGTGATGTGAGAGGTTCAGTGGAGGGCGACACTCCGGCATCCAATTTTGGGGTGCTTGTATCGTAGAGAGGTCCTCCAGATGCCATCTTCTCGATACCCTCGTTTCTCCGCTTGACGATGTCCATTTTCTCGATCGATACAAGCCGTAATATGCAGGATGAATTTGATGTGGGGGATCTTCTTGAAGATCTTTTGGTAGAATATCGGAATGCAGATTTTGTGGTTTATATCAATACTGTATTCTATGTGCTTCAAATAGTTACAAACAGTATTGGTTACAAGGGGCGCTGAGAAATTTGATAAAAAGAAAACTATCATGATAGGCGCCCTTCAACTGTATTTTGGTTCTGTTCGTTCCTTCTCTGTGTCGACAGATGGTTGCTCTTGCGAGAAATTCTTATTGTGCATGGCAACAGCGAGCAGTCGAATTTCATCGCATATCACAAAATGTGTCTGCACCCACAATCTATCCTCAATTAATAGCATTTCAGGAAAATAATCTTGGGCACCAAAATTGTATTACTTATCAGAATTACTATTGAAATTTATCATTCACATTGCACGATCAACTATTAATATGAGCGGCCACATTCATACGGAGGGACTGGAGGCAATGGGCCATAAAGCATACTCAGATGGCATAGGATATAGTGCGATTTATAGTTGGTATGGCCAAACCATGGATCGTCTCCAGAGTGATGACTCCAATGTGTCTGAAGAGTTTCAATCACTGACGGCCAAAGTCGAGACATGGAAACATTTCTGTTAGTGGGCTACTTCTGGGGAATTTGCCTCGCATACTGATCTTGCTACAGGGCCTAATGAACCTTTCTTCGCGGGTATATCGTCAAAAAGCACCTCGAGACAATCCTTTGAGTCCAGAGATCAAAATCAATCCAAAAATCCTGTAAAAAGATCGACTTCCACTTCACCAGAACAGGATTCGTCGCAGGAAACTCTCACTACACTCTTACCAACTGCAGGATCGTCAGAACAACCCATCACACCAAATCTGAGTCGATCGCCAATTAAGACACAGCAAGCATCCCATGGCAATATGGAACGGGATCACAAGAGGTACCACGACGCGATTTGCGCAAACTGTAATATGAGAGGTCACATCTTGAGTCACTGTGTGGCTCCTGTGGACGAGTTTGGGTTCATCTCAGGTTGTCCGCGATGCAATACTAAGAAGCATTTATATGATGAATGCAGTGCGCTACCAAAGTCTAAAGGCGGGGGAGATTTGGCTTGTCTTATTCTGGTACAAATCTCCAATGTCTGAAGGCCTTTGGGATCCATGGCTAACATTGTGCGACCAGAAAAGAATGAATTGTCCTCCAATTCGTTCGTCTAAGGATATTCGTAATTTTTTAAAAGTTAAGTCAGGGAGACAGCACCCATGGACATACGACTTTTCCTTGAAGCAAGTAGGCAAGTTTGAGGTATCATACGATGATTATGGGATACCGAAGGGATTATATCCAGATCCAGCATGGGAAACACCAGATAAAGTTCTCTCTCAAGCATACCCCCGCACAATGGATACAATCTTACCAAGGCTATGGTACTTTCACTGGAGATTAAATCGAAAGTCGGCCGACCTAGGCCACAAGTTTGAAGTATTCCTAAAGTCGATGAGCGAAGCAGCAAGTGATAGTGAAATCATTACTTGTGAGATTGTTCGCTTGGCAGAAGCTCTCGAATGTATTTCAGAGTTTGAGTCAAAAGAAGCTAGAGGAGAGTGGTTGACCATCTGGATGAGAAAAGATATCAAGACAAAACAGGCTAAAGAGCTGGAATTTGAAGCAAAGCTGAATGCTTATCATGCAACAGAAAACTATCGCCCAAGAAACCATGATTCATCTCCAGACAATGAAAGAGCCGTTCCTTCAACCGAAGAAAAGGGAAAAGGCAAGGCAATAGATGTTCACAGTCCCTCATCTTCCCACAGGTATGCAGAAGAAGAGCAGAGCATGTACCAGAGCTATGCACAGAGGTATGCACCTGATAATCCCTTCAATGAAGGTACTTCGTCAAATGTCCCAAGCGAAAGCACACCTACGTCTGAGAATTTGGTTGTTAGAAAAGAATTCGGAAGTGACCTCACTCCCGCTGTCGAAAATTACAAACTGCGAGATTTATCATCTCCAGAAAAAGTTCTAGATTGTGTTCCTGTCGATACAGATACTCAGTCAAGTGGTCAAAAGGAACAAGGAGAAAATCAACTGTCAAAATTTGCAGAATTCAAGTACGAACAATCTAAGGAACAGAAACAGTTGGAGAAGAGAATTTCCAACCTAAGTAGAGACCTCAAAGAGATCAATAGCTTTGAGAAGAGGGTGGAGATGTTGACGACCAATCAGTGCAATCAACTTAAGATGAAAGAGCTCAAGGAGAGGGAGTTGAGAGTATTGTTAGAAATCCGTAGTCGATACGTAATATCCCCCGAACCAATTTCTGGCTCGAAGATTAACACGAGTGAAAGGCGTCAATCTTTAGGAGCACCAGGAAAACAAGCACCTAACCTGGAGTATCCAGCAAATCGTCACGACAGTAGTAGCAGAGGCAGTAGTAACATTAGTGGTAAATCTTCAACAAGCGAAGAATTGCCACCGGAAGGCTTGCAGGTCAAGAATCTTAAATCCAAAAATATTAGACGGAATCCAGCGATGTCTACCTCATCAGTACCAAGACACTTACAACGCCTTCTTTTCCCAAGCATTAGAAAGTCGCCTTTGAGCTATGTTCAAACCGCACCAAGTGTAGGAGTCCAAGATTCAAACGACAACAACAATTCCACAGGCCCTGAGGAGTCACAGTCTTCTCTCGTTGTAACGCAAGACACATATCCGGCATTGAACAGAAGACAAAAAGCTAAGAGTATTTCGCATAAGAAATTGAACCGATCATCGAGTGATGCACGAACCATTGCCCCCGCTGCTAAGGCAATGACGATTATTCCCAGGCCACAGTCGCTGAAACCGTTAAAAACCGTGACTGGAAGTCAAGATAAATTCCCGGTCTTGAATCAAACACAAAGTGAGAGTGTCGCAGATAGTCGTTCGAAGCTATCCTCGAGTCACACACAAGTAGCTACATCCGATTCTGGCAACAACAAGAAACAGATGGTAATTTCAGATTCCACGGAATCACAACACTTGCAAACCACTAATGAGGTCAAGAATCAAACAGGGCTTATCTCCGGGCCCATGGAGTCAAGGAACTCACCAAAGACCATTGATAATAGCCAAAATCTGCCTTCAGCATCAAATGAAAAACAAGTTGGCCATGTTGCAAATAAAAACATGGAGCTAGCTTCAAGGGAGGTCCAAACGGTTTCCAAGGTTGACGATATCCATCAAGATGCTACCAAGTTGAAGAAAAATCACCTTCAGCAGAGCCGCCCACCATATGTACCTCCTTTCAAAGCAGGGCAGATGTTAGCTTCAGAAGAGAAATTGCCTTTGACATTGCCGCAAAGAAATAGTGAATCATCCTCATCGATTTATAAGCCACCACATAAAAGAGAAAAGCAATCACTACGGGACAATGGACATCAATCATCGTTACTGGAAGAAGACACTGCAAAACACGGCAAATCAGCCCCACCTGTTCATATACTACCACAGATGAGAATCACGCAACCTACTTCAAAGACCGAATCACCGCCTTCAGTGACGCAATCCCCAATACAGATTATAGAGCCGGAACAACTATCTTCAACGAATGGTTCGATTTCGCAAAATCAACAGCTATTGGACCCAGAAGTAGCATACCCGAAAAAATCAAACAAAAAGTCCTCGACTCCAACAGATCAATCTTATTTAGAAGCAGATGATGACGATTCCAGTTCTATGCCTCAATTTCAAACAAGCCCTAGATCTTCTAATTTACAGCAGAAATCACCCAGAACTATGAGGCGGAGTGAGAGACAACGTACATCATCATCTGATGCATATCTTCCAGAGCCAGAAATTCCTTTCTTGACACCACGTTTGCAGGAGACTGTTTCTAAACCTAGTGATTCATGGCCGGAACTTCTAGATCCTGGTTCCTTTGCTGATTCTCTTGATTTTGAATGTCCCAATGATAAAATCGATTT
Organism: Botrytis deweyae; assembly: GCF_014898535.1. Classification (NCBI taxonomy): domain Eukaryota; kingdom Fungi; phylum Ascomycota; class Leotiomycetes; order Helotiales; family Sclerotiniaceae; genus Botrytis; species Botrytis deweyae. Next base: position 531,934 of record NW_024066210.1, read on the forward strand.
ATCAGTCCCACTGCGAGATCCAGATGTCTTCTTATTGGATAATGAAGATTGCAATACTATGGAACCACTAAGGTCACCAATCACACTGCCAGATCCAGATACCTTCTTAATAGATAATGAAGATTGCAATACTGAGGAATCGCTAAAGTCATCAATTCCACTACCAGATCCAGATATCCTCTTATTGGATGAAGAAGATTGTAACACTAAAGAATCGCTAAGTTCGCCAATCGCACTGCCAGATCCAGATATCTTCTTTTTGAATGAAGAAGACTGTGATACTAAAAAATCGCTAAGATCATCAATCCCAACAATACTACACTCCCGTCCTCACAGGCAGAGCAATCATGCAAGCAGTATAATATCTGGTGGGAATTCAAAAATCCAAGAAGCAGACAAAGCCGTGTCAGACGAAAATGCAAGCAAGATATGTTTTACGTGCAACAAAGTAGGACATCATACAATTGATTGCCCCTCGAGCTGGAGACTCGACGCATTGGTTCTTGACAATTTTCCTTATTCGAGCTCACGATACCGTGCTGGCTTAGGAAACTCTATGCAGGCTAATAAAGCTAATGAGCCAAATCTCAATCTCGGCGCCAATAATTCTACCCCGACTTGGTCCAGGAACGGTTATCCGGATTATACATCATTTCCTGGCAATTTTCCTCATCCGAGCCTACCGCATATTGCATATGCAGGGAACCAACTACAGGCTAAACCTAAGTCTGATCTCGATCCCCCCACGGATTTTTTCTACCCGAGTCGGTTAACAAAAGGTGATCATCTAGTCGAGGGACTACCTGGGAATTGGATCGAGATAGCGGAGAAAATCTCAAGTTTTTTCCACGCGGATTGGGATCAAGAAGTGAACAAGCTAATTGAGACTCGGTATTGGGAAGTCCAGAAAGTAAGAAATACGGGCCACAATTTCAGTCTTGGGAATAATTCAGATGATGAAGAGTCAGGAGAGGAAGAATCAGAAGACGAAGAAATAATCTTGAGATATCCCTGGCAAACGAAGAGCTCTGACTGCACCCTTGGGAAGGAAACTAGGGAGAGAAAAAAGAGACTCCCCACTCCAACCAAAGCAACTGCCGACAAAATGGGACATGATTATAACATGGAGGAGAGAACAAGAAACATGCTGACAAAGGGATCTCCAAGGGACCCTCACGCATTCCAGCCAAGAAGAATTATAAATGGTGCTGGATTTTTCTATCCGGCTCCTGGTGATTGGTTCTGTATATCAAGGGGGTGTGGAGAACGCAATATTTCCGAGTCTATCATCTGTAAGAAATGTTCCAGTCCGCGTGGAACAAGGAGAGTGGATGGTAGCATCGAGATTTTCCAGCCCGGGGATTGGGTATGTCCATTCAGAGATTGTTCCAGACACAACTATGCCAATCATGTTGTCTGTAAAGGTTGCGGCAGTCGTTCTAAAGTGCCGACGGTTCCTATTCTATGGAATTGTAGCTCATTTAATTGTGGCGAGACAAATGATAACGGCGTGGTACGTTGTCGAAAATGTGGTAATCCCCGTATTATCTTTCATAACCCGCCACCTCGAGCAACAGTCAATGTATTTCATGCCGGTGATTGGTATTGCGGTGCATCAGGATGCGCAGCCCATAATTCTTCCCGGGATATCAGCTGTTGGAAATGCGGCGGTACGGATACCACTCTCGTCGCTCCTGGTCAAGTTGGTCAAACTACGACTGGCTATTTTCCTCCTCCGGGTTGGAATTGTAACATATTTGGTTGCAGCTTCTATAATCAGCCTAATTTATTCAACTGTTGGCAGTGTGGCAATCCTCGTGCCGATTTTTTTCGAGGCCCACCGATTTTTTGAATCTTTACCCGATTCCTGTATCGCTACGACGAGAGTAGGTCATACCAAATTGAAAGTTGTTTGATGCACAGGAGTATCTTAGATAGGGGTTTGGGAAGAGGCCGAAGAGATCTGGATTGTCTGGTTTGGCATTTATGATAAATGGAGGCTCATACCATGGAAGCTATGTCATCCGAGGGGTAGAATTACGCTATATTCTCGAACCAACCACTACCGAACTCCCAGAAACGATTTTTAAAGCCACGCATGATCCTCACCTCACTTCACCTCACCACAATCATCTCAAACTCAATCCAACCTCTCACCTCTCAAATCTCAATCCCAATTCTCAATCTTCAACACCCCCACACAATCCCCCCCCTCCAGCAAAACTAATCCCTTATTCAAATTTCAAATTTCAAATTTGATAATCCAAAATTCAAATTTCAGGATCCAAGATTCAGGATCCAAGATTCAGGATCCAAGATTCAGGATCCAAGATTCAGGATCCAAGATTCAGGATCCAAGATTCAGGATCCAAGATTCAGGATCCAAGATTCAGGATCCAAGATTCAGGATCCAAGACTCAGGATACATGAACACAGCGTCTCTCTTCTCTCTCACCTCTCACCTCCCCCTTCTCACCTCTTTAATACAGAGTAGGGGCTCAAGAGTTGGAAATCAGGAATTGGAAACCAGGAATTGGAAACCAGGAATTGGAAATCAGGAATTAGAAACCAAGAATTGGAAATCAGGAATTGGAAAAATCAATAAACGACTTTTAATACTTAATTCAGAGATAAATGCAAAGAAGCAGAGAAGCGCAGCGTAGCGTGATGGAGTATTGATTCAAGATTAGCTTGATATACCTAGCAAAGCAAAACAAAGCAAAGCATAGCATAGCATAGCGTGATGTATATAATATAGTATAATGATAATATTGATAATGATGATGATAATAATAATAATGATAATAATAACAATAATGATAATAATAATGATAATAATGATAATGATAATACTCGAGTAGTTTTTGGGTTTCTGAATACTCGATATTTAATATTCAGTACTTAGTACTCAATATATAACATTCAATATTGAACACTCAGCGCTAAATCCTCAATCTTCTCAATCTTTTCAAGCCCAAATTCCAAATCCCAAACCAAATCCCAAATCCCAAACATTTCCATTTCCATTTCCATTTCCCAGCTTTACTTCGTATAATAATATAACAACACAATAATAATACAACAACATAACATCTAAATCTTCAGTATCATATTATATAGAATATTAATTAAATATACAACATAAGAGTTGTCGAACATACTCACCATACAGCGTGATGTTTTGTGACATAATCCCTGCAAAATTCATATTTTCCTATATAAACTAAAATCTTATATAATTTATACAATTATTGATATTAAATTATAAAAACTTTATAATAAATAATTTGAATTATTATTTATATATAAAAATTTCGAATTTATTTTTAAATATTTTTGTTAAAAAATTATTTAAGCTTTTAATTGAAAAAGTTCAGAATTTTTAACTTGTAACGCTTTTCTTATACAAAATAAGCGAATTTTTCGAATTTTTTCGAATTTTTTCGAATTTTCAACTTTAATTTCTCAAAAATACTATTATAAAAATATTTAAAAATAAATAATATATTTTTTTGAGTAATTTAAATAATTTTTAATCTTTCTATAATACTATATTCAATTTTATCTAATAAATTCATAAATAAACCAGGATATAAAAAGCTGAATAATCGTATATTTTAGCCGGAAAAGCGTTACATGTGCGGTGAGTAGGTTCCAGAACTCTTACAACATACATACAAGCATACTTACTTACATACCGTGCCATTCATTAAGATTCTCATCTCATCTCACCCCTAATCATTTATTTCATCATCTCGCTTATTTTTCTCCGGGTTCTCAATCCATCTTGAAGTTTTGATACTTATTTATCTAATCATTCACTCACTCACTTAATTACTCACTCACTCACCAATCATTCACTCAACATCATCCGTCATCTCATCTCATCTCATCTCATATTTCATAAATCTTACTATTCATTCTTCCCGTTACACACCTCAGTTTAGCAATTCTATCTACCATGCATCCACTTCCATTCCCTCTACTGCCCCCACAAACTCATTTAGCAAGCGTGTTTCCACGAGCCAAAGGTTACTCAGTATTCACCAGCAACGTGTAGATTTTCTGTCTACACACCGGAGTATCCAGCCATCCGTTCTCAGTCCATTTCATGCCAATCCATTCATCCATCCATCGTCACAATGAGCCTCGCCCAACACACGTGGGTATAGCCCATCAACACATATTTTTTTCCCATTACCGACCCCATCCATCCATCCATCCGTAATCATCATAACATGCTATGCATTATAACTCAAAGAAAAGATGTGAAATTGAAGAATAGGTGGTATGGCAAAAGAGAGCAAATTGAAAGTGCGTATGGGAAATCAAATTCTTGCAATGCCAGAGAGTCGAGACAGACAAATGAGTACATCATAAATTGCGTAAATTCTGTGGTCCATTAAAAAAAAGTTGCACCCAATCCATCCTCAAATTTTTAACGTGAAAAAGAAAAGCATAAAGCTATTCATATAGCATGATACCGCATAAACTATGAGCCAATAATCAAGTTGCTGAACTTTTGCTGTCCTAAAAAGCATGAATATGAAAGAAAGGCCCCGAGAAATTTTCGTGATCAAGTAGAGTACAAGGAAGAAGGGTCTTGGTCTCGTAAGCCAAGGTGACTGAATATGGTACATCGTCGAAGGTTCCATGCTCTGGTAATCGGTGATGAATGCGACGTTTTTAACTTATAAGGTGGTTTTGTTGATATTTGCATTTAAGCTGCTTGAGTGGCACCACCACGACCTCCTCTTGGTCCATTAGCATTTCCACGTCCACGGTTTGCTCCACCAAAGTTGCCTCGAGATTGGTTTCCAGGACGACCTTGTTCAAATCCACCACGGCCACGTTGGTTCATTCCACCACGTCCACCACCAGAGTAACCATTTCCACCGTATGCAGAAGCCTTTGGTCGGCGAGGTTCAACGTAGATAGTTTCTTCGCCGATCTTGTGGGGGTTAGCCTGAGCTGCTGCTTGGTAACCGGAGGCATTGGCGTATTCGACGAAAGCACAGTTCTGAATGCGAATTAGTTACAATCATGAAACACATTCATTGGAATGGAATAAATGGCATACCTTAGCGCGGTTGATATCAAAGTAGACCAACTCGCCGAAAGAGCTCAAGATGGAGCGCAATTCATCGTCCTTGACCGAAGCGTTGACATTACGGACGTATCCCAAAGTTCCCTTGTCTTCTGTTGCTTGCTGAGAGATAGATTGAGGTCTGTTTTGTCTCTTAGCATCACCTCCAGCGGTTTGCCATCCGGCAGAACCTGTTGGTGAGTTATCCTTCTTCTCGGCAGCTGGAGTGGCAGCGGTTGTTGCTGGGGTCGTTGGTTGCTTAGCAGCTGGTTGAGCGGCAGCAGCGGGCTTTTGTGCAGCTGGAGCGGCGGCGGCCTTTGGTTGCACAATTGGAACAGCGGGTTTTGGTGCTGTGCCAGCTGAAGCTGCAATACGGGCAGCCCAACTCAATGGCTTAGCTGGGGTAGCGGGTTGAACAGGAGCTGGCTTAGCGGCAGAGGGTTGTCTGGAAAGCTCTGGAGTTGGAACGGGGTCCTTTGGCTTTTCGGGTTCCTTGACTTCCTCATCAACAGCCTTCTCAATTTCCTCTGGTGTAGGAGCTGGCTCTTCAGCTTTTGGCTCTTCTGGCTTCTCCTCAACTTCGGTAGCAGCCTCAGTTGATTCTCCATTTGTAGTTGGCTCGGCAGTGGCGGGCTCAGCCTCGATGGTCTCTTCCAACTTCTTGTCAACGACCTCGGCATCTAAAGAAGCTTCTGGAGCTGCAGTCTCCTCGGCAGCAGCTGGTGCAGCTGGCATTTCGACGTCCTCAGCAATTGGAGCTGGCGCAGACTCCTCCTTGGTCTCAGTAGCTTCAACTTGTTCTTCTTCACCCTCATCATTGATATATCTGAAGACATCGTTGAGAACGAAATAACCGGTAGCTTGTTGAGCTAAAACGAAAGTTTGAACGAATTTCTTGGGCTCGGCAGACTTGTTGGAAGTTTCACCAATAACTTGGATGACGATGTTATCGAAGGAGGATTGGGAATCGACGTTGGTGACACGAACTTTGCAGTCTTGGAAATCGAGTTCGCGAATACGTTCTTGGATACCCTGCGAAAAAAAATTAGCCACAGTTACAGTTATGAAGGCGCGCAAAACTTACAGCTCGGCCAACAGATACTGGCGCTTGAGCTCCCTCGACACCGGAAACGAATTGAGATGGCTTTCCATAGAAAAGCTATACAGTGTTAGCGCAAATTGTAGTTTTAATAGCAGCAATCATGAAACTTACGTGGAGCTTTTCTGGAGATTTGCTTAAAGTAGTGTAATACTGCTCAACAAAGTACCATCCAACTTCATCTTTAGAGAGCTCTCCACCGGAAGCACCTCCGGTTGAGGAACCAGCGGCACCCGAAGTAGCTGGATATTGTTCGGTTGTCTTGTATTGGTCTTGTTGATTGAAAGTACCATTGGCGGCCATGATTTTAGAAAAGGTGGGGAAGGAAGACTTTTGTCAACCTCGCAAGAATTAAGAAGATAAGAGGGGTCTCGGAGAGATGTTTTTCTAAGAAATTTCAGACAGATGAAATGAACTGTCGCAGATGGGTTTGAACGAAGTTCAAAATTGGGTGAAAAATGGCAGAATAGAGTCCTATCACAGAAATCGCGGGGTTTTCCAATTTTTGGGAATGTTTGTTCAAGGTATTGTGAATATTTGTGAGATCTGGAGAAGATGATCACTTTAAAGATTCGAGGATTGATATTACGAGCGTTTTGTGGAGGGATTGATCAGAAGTACAGAAAGAAGCTTCTTGATTGTAGGGAAATGCGTTTGGAGGTGTAGAAAGATGTCGAAAAGAATTTTCTTGGGGTAGTCGATGGTGGGAAAGGATGAAGCTGTTCTAAGTCTCCATTATTTTACAAATTCATAAGCGAAGAGAAGAACTCCGATCTGTTGCCTGAGGCATGAAGGAGCTTCGCCGCACAGACCAGAACTAAACAACAGGGTTCTGTTAGTGAAGAGTGAAATGATATATGTACGGAGTAAGTGAATGTTCCAGGTGAGTGTTGAAGATACCAGATACATACCATAGCTAGACACATAACGGGACAAGGACTTCCCTTCATTGAAACCTCCAAGTTGTTAAGAGCTTGAAAAAATTGGATTTGTTTAGATTCATGAAATCAAGTTGTGAGGCTGAAGCCATAAGAGTGAAGGAAGACAGCAGCAAAGTAGCGTGATGATTTCTTGCCTTGAGACTATGTACACATCTATACTCTCAACGACTGTGACATAAATGTCAATAATTGACAGTCTCATATACAGTCCAAAGACAATCAGTCATCTTTTGGCTGCCATTGTCATCTTTTGAAGTAATGAGTATGTTGGGATAATTCAATCATTCTCACAGCTTCTTGAACAACCATGACCTTAAATACCAAGAAGCCCTTTGACCACTATGCAATACCCATGGCGGATAGAGCCTCATATGAAATCAAACCGTCATCAATAGCGTCCTCCAGGATATTCCTTACTACCTCCGGTTGCAACTTAACACATCTCAATAACTTATTTGGCTCACCATGCAAACTCATAGCTAGAGCTTCCTTAACTTCAGCTTCCTCTAACTCTTTCCTCAACCCCTCAACTTTCGCAAAATTTCCAGCGCCACGATAGAATTTCTCGGCATTCTTGGTCAAAACTGCCCCATTCTTGAAAGAAATCTCGTAGTTACTAGGTGGCTGTCCCAACTGAAATCTCAGAAGGTCAACATCACCCCGTAAAATATGAATCTTTGGTAAATTTTCGGCCGAAGGAAGTTTTGAAGCTTTTGTCAGATTGTCGAGTGCTGCCGTTAATACCTTCCATCGTGATGCTGATGCTTCGGGTGATTGAACTGCTTTATGATTCAGACGAAGAGAAGAATTATATGAGATGAATGCTTCAGCTTTGTCACAAAGTCCCTCGGGATGATCGTCAAGGCTCAAGGATGCGTAAGCATCGTTTAAGGTTCGTTCGTATGTACCGATATCAATTCGTTGGAATCTGAAATTGGCATCGGCGAGAGCGGCGATAAAGTTGGACTTTGCAAGACCAGCTTCTTGTTGTCGGTCTACAGTGCCTTCGAGGTAGGTTTGTAATTTTTGACCAATCAGTGTCATTGAATACTCTTCAATCCACGCAAGACCTCGACCAGCATCGACGTTCACCAGTCCACACAGTATTGCGAGTGTTTGAAGCTGAGCTACTACTGTGTCTAGTAAAGTTTCAAGAGTTACTGGCTCAACAATACTCGCCCATCGATCATCTTGTGGGGGCTGAGAGTTAGAATCAGATAATGGAACTCCACCTTCTTCCATGTCTGGATCGTCATCTGATGTGGGCACAGATTCAGCTTGGGTTTGTGATTCAGTGTATTGGTACTCCTGTAACGCCAAGCATCTCTGAAAGAGCTCAATAGCTTCCTCCAGTAAAGCTAGGTTGTCATCATTACCAACATTTCTCGTTTCTGATGTTACTTCCGCAATACTGGTAAGAACCTGGGCGGTGTTGCTGATGTCGTTAGCCGTGAAAAGCACCACGGGATTTGTGTACTACATACAACAGGATATCTGCATTGTCCTGCTTTAAACTCAATGCAAATCGACTGGCTTCTAGAGCAGCTGATAGAAGGTCCAAGAGAGTTCCAGGTAGTTGTGCTCTAAGCTTTGGATACTGTGTGAGCTCATACAAGACTCGGGCTCTGTAAAATGTTAGCCCATCTTCGTCACTAGAATTCAAGGACAAAAAGCACTCACCTGTTGTAAGCAAGATCGAAGGAATTTGGAAACTTTTTTAATGCTTCTTCATAATTGTCGATTGCTCTGACAAAGAATCTCGTCGACTATTGTGATTCGGTTTTTTTAGATTCCATTGAAGACATGAGCGGAAGTGGTTAACTGAAGCCTTACCTTTATAGCATCACCACCTCTCCACTTCTCACCTGCTTCTTCGAAATCCACTCCAGCTATGACATGTCTCAGCATCCGTGGCCATCTTAAGGCTTACGAATTAAAGCATGACTTACCGGCAAGATATTCATCAGCAGTTGCTGGGATCTGCAGATGTTACATTGCATTCCATACATTCATTGATTTGATTCATTTGTGAAGACTTACCTGTGGTGCATGCTTGGACTTTTTCTTGGTATCTCTCAAAAATTGTTTCTTCGGCATTGTGGAGGTTCAGTTGGTAGGTTTGAATGTGGAAATAGAATTTGTAGTTTCAATGATTACCTAGGTAGGTAGTGTCTAGAAATGTTTGAATACTCGTAGTTCTGTGATGTACGGATACTACCCAGGTACGTTGTGAGTGTGAGAAAATCAAGGTGGATATTTTATTATGGTGGGGTAAGGTAATTTATTGCTTTTTTTTTCTGTCTTCTCTTATGAGGTATGAGGTATGAGGTCAAGGAGTGATGGGATGATACTCATGAGGAAAGGGCGATTAGCAATTAATTCATCGATTCCTTCCAATTGCTGCATCCATTCCATCCATGGATAGATCAAGCAGGTACTACCTTGAACTGAACTGCTCTGCTTTATTATTTACCCAAAATATATACCACTTCTTGGATATTTTATCCCTGATTCACTCACTACCTTCCAAACCGTGGACCTTTGTCTTCTTCTGTACATACCTATCCGTATATGGATATCCAAAATACCAGAATCTATTCGCATTCACTTTGATAGCACCGGTGACCAGACAGAAATGCCGAAAGCTGATGAGGGGTGCCATGGAGTGTTTTTGCCTACCCCTCCTATCCTCTTCCCCTCAATGGCATCCTGCATATGCACTCCAATACGACTTTCACATCCAACCCAATACCGAAAAAGCAAGATCCCACCACGCATGTAATGTGCGAATGGCCTTGAGGATTTCCAATTGGTTGATTATGGTTGTGTGCGTGATGTAGATGAATGTCTATTGTACCGTGCAGGACGCAAGAGCAATTACTAATTAACCTTAGGCTATGTGTAGGCTATGTGTAAGATCTTACATGTTCAACTACCTAGTAATCAACGTGCGAAGGTGCTAACGTCTCTTTTGTTTCATATGGTATGATACAAGCATTGCTAGATTTCCCTAGTTCAATGCGACCCAATACGACGGCGTTCTTTTTAATCTAGAATATATCGTGGTTGCCACGTGCGAAGGTAATAATGAAAATTTATTGAGCTAGCAATCAACGTTATTCTTACCGATTATGTCCAGGTCGGGTCCTGGTGGTCCTTTTCAAGCGTTCTTTCCTATCTGTCATGTACTTCATACTTGGTAGATACATTGCGAACCCAACACTTCAGATTCTCTGTCTCATTGGATGAATCATTAACAGCCTTGATTCTCTATATAATAATAGCTTCGAGTGTCTAGTCTCCAGTTCAGATCTTCTTGAGGTACTAGGTAGGTACTCTCCATGGTTGTGTATAATGGATTACAGTTTCTCGCTAGTTCAGTGTTTATCAAAGGTTCTATTTCTATTTCTATTTCTAAACAAGATGGGCATGTCCGTGGAATACTACGGCCTCTTCCGAAACATGTAAATGCTTAGGTAAGGTTAGACATTACTTAGGTAGGTAGACGAGACCAGTTCGAATCGATCATTCATGAGTATCGATACCTGAATCTCAATTGTGCTGCCATACTTATAAATCATCTATTGCTTCGGACTGATCTAGGTATTGTTGGTTGGATACGAGTGGAAAGTGGAAGGAGGATTGACCTTGACACTCACTAATACCCTTAGAGGAATACAAGGCAGTGCATCTATTGTATATCGGCGGCAGCTATCGTAGATAAAATTAGAAAATCTATTTCTTTTGACTCTGCTCTGCTCTGCTCTGCTCTTCTCTTCTCTTCCCAATCTACCTAATTCAAAGATACCTTCTTCTTCTATCTATTCTCTGTCAGCCAAAAGCAATACCTATGAATCCCTAACACTCAACGTCTAACATTACAAATTTCCATCGGTTTCTCCACTTCACAGATATAACACGAATAGCTACTGATATCAACCCCATCATAATCAATAGATTTCAGAATCCCTACCCTCCACGTTTCTTTCCTCCCTTCCACAAGGTAAATCTTTCCCATCACATTTATTATTCCGATCAAATTGCTCATTGATATTCGTGGAACTTTAAAAGCTGACTGCATCAAATCGATCCTCCAGAAATTCCGTCGAACCACATATCAGAGATTGATGACACTTTCCATCGACTAATCAACCATTGCCTTTTATCTCTTGTCCCTCTCAATCGAGTCTTACAAACGCTCCACCGACTTTAAAAGGAAATTCGCGTCTCCGTATCTTTCTAATTGCACCTGCAAGTCTGCCATTCTGCAAGTGATTGCTGCCATATTTAGTCAGTGCGTTGCCGTTTTTAGAAGCTTTTTGACTGGCCGTGATCCACCTTCGAGAAGGGGTCCCTTGAATTTCCTGAAAGACTTTCCTAACACTCTTTCACTCCGGTTTGAAGTTAACTGCCCTTCCAATTCCCTTTTCCTCGTGGCACCCAGGCCTTGACCCACTTGAACACCTGCTGCTACTACAAAAAGCCGATAGACGTGGATCAACGCCATCACTTCCAGACCAGAATAGCCTGAGATAGCCCATACCTTTTCACTCCCTCGAGCCACTCTGCGATTCGATCATATAACGGTGGTTATTAGGGACCACATCATACTACAAGAGGAAACCTTGATTTAATCTGTCATAAAATCTCACCCCGTGTCAATCTGAAACGAATATCGCAAAGATGGTTGCTTCCTTAGATTCTTCCCGTCCTATCATGGCACCAAGTGTATGTTTATTTCCTTCACTCTCCCCTCTTCATTCTACACAAACTTCCCGTCGATTCATCACTTATACTCCAGCATAAATTACCTCCACAAATAATCATCGATCATCGCTGACAATTATGCCTTCCACAAAGGTCTCCTCCAAAGGCAATCGCTTTAGTACCTACAGCCAAGCCATCTCTATCGAAACCACCGATTCTGCTCGAGAAGAATTCACCGCTATCGAAGAAGGGTTCGACAAGTTACACAATAAGAAGTTGGAGAGTCAACGTTGTGATCTGACGACGGAGAAGAGAGACAACATGGGCAAGTTGGCATTGGGAGCCAAGTTGGAGAGGGCATTGGGTCGAAGAATGGGTAGTCAGGATGCCGTCATGCGAAAGAAGTCACCTTCACAATCATCTGCCGAATCACCTACATTATCAATGAATGAGAAGACCGCTCTCTCCGAGAGTGAAAAGGAGAATGCCGCATAATGGATGGTGGATGTTGGATGTTGAATCGGGGGACGATATGGCTACTATGTTAGGAGGACGACTATTGTGTTACGGATTTTCACTCGGGACAATTATGGGCATCGATTGGCGTTCCGTTCATGTTTTGTCTTTTACGTCACCTTAACCCTAACTGTTATACCATTTCATTTGATGGGGGTCGACAACTGTTTTCAAAGCTCTTATACCACACCAGCGCACGCATTAGCGAGAGATGATGTTTTTAAATTGGCATGTAACTTGCTCATTACTAGAACAGGTAGACATAAGGAGTCTAAGGATGAAATTATAACTTGAATGCTTCCTACATGTGTTTTATGTGAAAAGATAGACTTGAGAAAAGTGACACTTTAGTTTGTGTTGGATTGAGATCAACGAAGGATTGAAAAGGCGAACAATAGATTTGGGAATGATTTGGGAGATTTGGGCATGATTTGAGGAATATGGATTATTGAATGTTCATCTCATTTAGAAGAATGGAGTAATCACGATATCAGAGATACTACATCTTGACTTGACTTGTAGCCTTGCAGCCTGGGCCAACAGCTATGTATGTGAACTCTCTTCAAATAGTAATGTATTGAACTGGATTCAAGAGAATACTGAATAGCTCACAATTAGCTTGTGATATCCTTCAACACGAGTTTATCCTCTCGGATTTAGATAATCCCCTTTCTTTTCTCGTCTGAACTTTTATGATAGCATTGCATTGTATCGCCAAAAAACGATATCATCACGTGATCTCAAGCTTAATCAATTTATGCGTCTTTCTCAACGCGACCGCGACCTCCATTGTCAAATTGTCCTGCAGAAAAATCGTTCTTCACGAAAAGCAATAGCTACCCACCACCAAAACTCAAAATATGGCTATGTAAGTGTAACTTCTTTCAGATACGAATTGGATTCGATTGCGATTCGGATATAAATAAATAAAATGTCGAAAGTTGTTAAAGTCAAAGACGAGGCTTTTTCAGATCTGGTTGCTAACATTGTTAAATTCACCAGGGAGAGTTTCGAAAATATCTTCCTTGACCTCTCCAAAGAGTCAGGTCGATGCAGATTCGCTGAAACTGGATTCGGATGGAAACCATCGAGCGGCGGAGATACATTTACACTCGAGAGCAGTAATATCGCAGGCGCGCAATGGAGCAAGGCAGCGAAAGGTTTTGAAGTGAAGCTTTTGTTGCGCAATGGTGATATCTGTCAACTTGATGGTTTCTTACAAGATGTCAGTATACTATACATACTTCACTTGGCGCATTCTTTCTGATACAATGTAGGACTTTGAGCGATTGAGTAAAGTTTTCAAAAACTGGTACAGCACGAATTTGGAGCACAAGGAGCACGCTCTAAGAGGGTGGAATTGGGGTAAAGGCGAATTTGGAAAGTCGGAATTGGTTTTCAACGTTCAAAACAGACCCGCATTCGAAATCCCATACACCGAGATCTCAAACACAAATTTGGCAGGCAAGAATGAAGTTGCGGTCGAGTTCACTCCTGCAAATGCTGATGATACGGGTACAAATGGAGCTTTAGGAGGTGCGCGTGCCAAGGGAAAGAAATCTGGTGCCGGAAAAGATCAACTTGTTGAGATGAGATTCTATATTCCTGGTGTTGCGTCAAAGAAAGGAGCTCGTGAAGGAGAAGAGGATTCTGGAGAGGAAGCCGATGGAGAGGAAACCAATGCTTCTACCATATTTTATGACACTTTGATGGAGAAGGCTGAAATTGGTGATGTTGCTGGAGATACTGTTGCCACTTTTTTGGATGTTTTACATCTTACACCAAGGTATGTCGCATTTTTTTTTTTGGTACTAAACTAATTGTTCGCAGAGGACGTTTCGATATCGATATGTACGAAAACTCCTTCCGATTACGTGGTAAAACATACGATTACAAGATTCAATACGACAATATCAAGAAATTCATGGTTCTACCAAAGCCTGATGAGTTACATTTTATGATTTGTATCGGTTTGGATCCACCATTACGTCAAGGTCAAACCAGATATCCTTTCTTGGTTATGCAATTCAAGAAGGATGAAGAAGTTACCATTGATCTGAATATGACTGAGGATGTAATGAAAGACAAATACGCTGGAAAGTTGAGTATACATTATGAACAACCATTACATGAAGTTGTCACACAAGTATTCCGTGGTCTTGCCGGAAAGAAGATTAACCAACCGGCTAAGGATTTCTTGAGGTAATTTTTTTTCCAACATTTGTCTCTATGCTTTACTAACATTATTAGTCATCACTCACAATATGGTATCAAATGTTCTATCAAAGCTAGTGAAGGTTTCCTTTATTGCTTGGAGAAGGCTTTCATGTTCGTTCCAAAACCTGCTACATATATTACCTACGAGCAAATTACAGTTATAACTTTCTCTCGTGTTGGTGGAGCTACTTCGGCTTCCCGTACCTTCGATATCGCAGTTGGAATGAAGGGTGGAGCTGGTGAAACACAATTCAGTAACATCAACCGCGAAGAACAAAAGAATCTCGAAGATTTCTTTAAGATTAAGGGAATTCGTGTTAAGAATGAGATGGATGAAGATAATACAGCACACATTGCTCTTCTCAATAACCCGGATATGCAATCTTCGGATGAAGAAGTTGTGGCAGCTAGAGCTGATAGAGGAAGTGCTGATGAGGATGATGAGAGTGTGGATGAAGATTTCAAAACGGATAGCGAGAGTGATGTGGCAGAAGAATATGATTCTGCTCATGAAAGTTCCGGAAGTGATAGTGAAGATGAAGGGGCTAGTGATGGGGAGAGACCGGCTAAGAAAGCTAAGACTGGTTAAGTCTAGCTCATAATCGGTATGGGGACATTTCATTTGGTTAGAGAATTGATGGAAGAAGAACTCTAGGGTTTTTTTTCTTTATATCCTGAGGTACGGCGTTTTTCGGCTGGTGAAGATATGATATTCGGTTGGGGAGATTGGGATTAACAAAGTTGAGTGCATATTATGACATCTGGGATGGGAAGGGGTGGATGAATATAATTTGTGGGAAAATTATGGGGTCTGAGGAGGTGGGGAAGGGGGGAAGGGGAGGGTTAAGGTGAGGGGGAGGGGGAGAAGGAGAGAAGAGGAGAGGAAAAATGAAATATTATCTAATGTTTATGCTTGGGAATTTTGTGTGATATTGATATGGTGATGTGTGATGTTGATGTGATGTGGTGATTGATATTCGAGATGTGTTGATTGATTGATATTCGAGATGTATTATTTATATTACTTATCTGTTTTCGAGATTTGTAGGTAGGAAGGTTTGTAATAGTGGAAAGAGAAGGGTGGAAAGAAGCATGGAAAGAAGCATGGAAAGAAGCATGGAAAGAAGGGTGGAAAGAGAAGGGTGGAAAGAGAAGGGTGGAAAGAGAAGGGTGGAAAGAAGCATGGAAAGAGAAGAGTGGAAAGAGAAGGGTGGAAAGAGAAGGGTGGAAAGAGGAAAGAGAGGGGGGGAAGATAGATAGATAGATAGATAGATAGATGACTGGCTGACTGACTGGCTCCTGGCTTCTGGCTCCTGGCTCCTGGCTCCGGGTGTTGAAAATAGGGAATAGGGAATAGGGAATAGGGAATAGGGAATAGGGAATAGGGAATAGGGAATAGGGAATAAGTTGAAGAGTTTATTTCTATTCCAAGGTTGTTTCTTTTGTGGTTTGTAGTTTGTGGACTGCGGTTTGTAGCTGGAGATGGAGATGGAAATGGGAGTGGGTGGGTATAGAATTGGGAAGTAGATGGAGATAGAGATGGAGATGGAAATAGAGATAGAGATGGAGATAGAGATAAAAATGGAAATGGAAATGAAAATGAAAATGAAAATGGAAATGGAAATAGAAATGGAGATAGAGATGGAGATAGAGATGGAGATGGAGATAAAAATGAAGATAGAGATAAAAACAAAGATAGAGATAGAAATGTAGATGGTGATGGTTGATGATTGATAAATATTAGTATTAGTATTGGTATTGGTATTAGTATTAGTATTAGTATTGGTTAGTAGGAAAGAAACTATTTAAGCGATTTGAAGGGTTTCAAAGGAGAGGAGAGGAAGAGAGGGAAGGAGAGGGGAGAGAGGAGAGGAGAGGGGGGATGGAGTTTAGTGGAGTTTTAGGGGTGAGTGGGTATTTCCTTGGAAGTATTTTGGTGGAAGTATTTTGGTGGAGGTTTTTTGGGAGAGATTAGGGAGGTGTTTGGATGAAGGTTAGATATATAATATATAATATAGTGATGTTGAGGTTTAGGGTTGGGGTTGAATAGGTAGGTTGAATAGACAGGTGGGTAGATTGATAAATAAATAAATAGATAGATAGATAGTTTAAAATGAAATAAAATAAAATGAAGTAATGAGATTCGAGATTTTCATATTTTAATATTTTGGTATTTAGTATTTGATGTTTGTAGTTGTAGTTATGTTTATGATTGGGGATTATTGATATTTGAATGAATGAATGAATAAATAGATAAAGTTATTGAAAATTGAAAATATTTGGGATTCGAGATATAGAATATAGAATATGGTGTTGTAATTAGATATATTTAGAATATGGAGTGGGAGAAAGAGTGAGAGGATTTTAATTTGTGCGTATTAGATTGATGAATTGATAGATTAATGATTCTTCTTGAAGGGGAAAGGTTTTTTGGGATGGGGATCTTGGGGGGCTCGGAATTTTGAGGGATGGAATTTGGGGGGATGAGTTGGAGGGAGGTTGATCAGAGGGTTATGAATGAAAGGGATGAATCGGAGGTATATGAATTGAAGAGGAGGATTTGGTTTTTTCATTAGAATATGAGGGTATAATTGTTTTCTTAGTATTGTTTTTTATATGAATAATACGTTTTTGTTGTACAGATTTGAATTGGAGAATTAGGATGTATTTGGGTTGGATTGAATTAAATCGAATTGAATAGAATAGATTGAATAGACACGAAATGTTCTAAATAAATTCGAGAAATGATATCTTTGATATATATATTCAATTCAGAGGAATCAGCTCGTTATCTCCATTTAATTCGAAGAATAACAATGAATTCTTCAAATCCAACATGAGGAGTTGTATCTCAATAGCCTGATTAGGTAGATGTATTGAATAGTTGTTAAATATATTCGAATTGATACTTGCTGATATACGTATATTAAATCAAGGGGAAGAGAAGTGAAGCTCTATTTACCTAGTGCACTTTATGTTAACTAGTATATCAAGCATGATATCGAGATTCTACCTAGTTACAGATTTTAATGAGCATGAGAGATGTTAATGCTACATGACTCTTTCAGAAGTTAGAATATCTCGTGATCGGTTATCTCGGCTAGCTTTTTTCATGTTCGGTTAATCTGTCTAGTGGAGTCCGCTCCTTGATGACATTTTAAAGAATAATCGCAGAACGGAACTAGAATTGGGATATATGAAAGTGTGGTCTTTGGTTGAAGAACTATCGTTAAGATATTATCGGTACTTGTGATGTTACGAGGTAGCTGGGATGTATTGATTGTAAAGGTGGATAATATGTATATTGGGAATTGAGAATTGAAAATATACAGAGGTGTAAGGAATTGGAATTGCTGTTTGAGACTATGGGAAGAGTTTTAAATTACTCTAATGAGTCATTGATTATTCCTATATCTCAGGCTTCTTTACAAAAGAAGCTTATGGAGCATGAGATTTTGATCAGATTTTCAGATACTTGTGAATGAAATCGACTGTGTAGTCTATCCCATGTTTTTGAATGAACCTGGTGGTTCCTGTCCCCATACTCTTTCCAATCTACATTTGACAAAAACTGATTGATTTTATAGCGTAAAGCTATTTCATGTGTGGAGGGGACTGTATTTTCATCTCTAGAATTAGTAATTAGAAATGGAGTTGTGCGTGAGATTGGTCTTCTTTGAAAAACTTTGTTCATATCATCTCGATAGACATCGCTGGTGATCCTTGTAAGATGATACGCTCAATATCCTGTCTCAATGACAAACAAGGAGATAAGTCAATAAAGCCACTAACAGTAGAACCACAACTCGATAAAATATAATTGGTTGTGGCACAACCTTGACTAACGCATCAGATAACAATTGTATACATGGACACAGAGTTCGCTTCTTCTTTCACAATGTCAGTAATCTGTTTTTTTTACTTTTCTGGAGGCCAGTGAACATGAGTTCTTGCTCATACTCCGATTTGTTCATATCGCGACAATCAATCCATTGTGAAATATTGCCTAACTTTTCTTTGTCCGTTTCTGACACGATGGGATTACCAAATTCGGCTTCAGCTGCCACGGAGGATCGAATTTGTCAGTTGGATATACCCATTGAAAGGTAGGAGATATGTAAGCTAAATCACGATTCGCTAAGAACTGAAACTTGAGGAGATCCTCCGCAAGATACTCCCCCGTAGTCCCTGCAGCTACGGAGAAATATGAGGGTATGAGATATTCATATCGGCGAAAGAGGCAACAATCGTGGCCTCAGTACTCGGAACGGTCGTCATCATCAGAAGACTCAGAAGCGAAGGAATGGGAGTCGCTAATATTGGAGTCGTTCATGATGTCGGTGAGATGATCAACAGAAATCGTTATTGGAGCATCTAAATGCGCTGTAGTTATTGATGGTAGAGTAGAAATTTATTTTGTTGAAATCGTGAAGTCGAATAATTGGCTGATCCTTATAATTTATGATTTGATGTATCTGGGGAAAATGATATCTATGAAGTACGGAAACGCCCATTTTGTGCCCCCCTAGTTCCGCAGTAGCTCCACGCTTAGGTCCAAGAAGTCAGACACGTGATTCTCTTTCTGCTTATTAGTTTATGACGTGCATAATAGCGCATCCCAAGAGTATCAAATATCTTGCAAATTGATAGAAGCTACCCCGCTGCTCCAGAACTCCAATTCAATTTAGATATCTTGTCTTCGGCATTTAATTTCGGTCGGTACATAATGTTGAGATCTAGGCTCCCGCATAGCTGCAAAGCTTCTACCGGCCTGGAAGCATAATTTAATTGGAATGTAGGGGTTATTTAGCTGATAGACTATCGGGACACATCGAGTGCTTTGGAACCAATTGTCAGATTTCAAGGCGCTAAGGAAATGCAAATCAGATCCGAGAACCGTCAATCAAACTTGTGGGGTTGAATTGGGACTGAGAATATGGAGCAACGAGGTTCTATATTAAGTCTGATTGTAGCTTTGTTTTGCGACGATGTGCGTGTTGAACGTTTGCCTCCAAGATTCAATATCTTGTTGAGGATTGTCTCTTCTCTCATTCTGCTCAGTGGTAGAGTGTAATATTCCAATTCCAATATATTTTTGACATCAAGAACAAGAACAAGCTCAAAGTCATGACGTGTAAGTTGGTTGACTTCAAGCTGGCGATGCACCAATTACGCAAGCTTCATGTATGATTTACCGGAAGTATGATCCTTGTCACTCTCCCGTCGCAAAACTTTCCTGATTCAGCAAATGCTACGCTGCTCACTGAAATCTGTTTTGTGGTGGCGTGGGGGTTTTGCAGTTACTCCATTTTAAAGAACCATTGGGAAGAATGCGGCTGAACTTGATGTAGTATTCGTCTGACATATGGAGCGCCTGCATATTATGTGTACTGTTTTGATTGGGTCGCCCAACATGGTTATAGAGTGTCATTCCGTCAATAACACGCACTCACTGTGTGATCGTCGTTGATATCCAGGGTTGAAGAACATCATTGACCTTATAATAGTGTGAAGGTAATGAGATCAAGATACTAGCACGTATTTTCAACTTTTGTTCCTCGTCATTTTGAGATACATTTGTAACAGGTATTCTTTGCTTTGATTTTGAAGATACTTGTGAAACTTTAACATAATTTCCTTATATCACCGGATTAGCAATACACCCGTGGAAGGGGTTGCGTGACTTCTAGTACTTTGGTACAGAAACTATGGATTCGGAGAGTGCAGCGAATTCTGATGTAGTTGAACCTGGTCAGGTGAGAAAAGATTCTTTTTGAAGAAAGTAGCCGCTAATTTATGACAGGATGTAAGTAAATCTTGCTGGCTGATTTTGTATTCTATCTGATGTACATGATGGTTAATCTTGTTCCGATGATTGCAGCAGGTTAGTACATTCTACAATAGCGAACGGTACTTATGTGTTTAGTACCTTGATTTGAAATATTGCTAATGTTGATCGCTCATGATTGTAGGAAGTAAGCACTTTATTTATTGCCTTGGTGTTTAACCATCACTCATAGAATACATTTTACCAGGAATTTTCGGCGTACGTATCACCATCTCTCCCAGATCTTTCTCTATTGGAAAGACTGGGATCAGGAAAACTAGAAGCCGCCGCCATAGAACAGATAATCAGAGAAATTGGAGCTTGTCAATTAGTACCCAACGATGGTAGAATTGTACTGTCATTCGATTTAAAACGGTTCGCAGGATTAGGAATGGAGGATACGATAGAGAGACTGAAACAATTTTCTATAATCAAGAATTATCACTTTCGATTCGAGATTCTGGACAGCAATCTTGCCAACCCAGCGAAGCCAATTCTTGCCTGTTATCAGCCTGAAAGGAAGAATGTCACATTATTCGAAGTCTCAAGCACCCAGTTAGTACCCCCGATTGCTTTTACATAACAATGGACGTGGTTGTGTTAAATCCAAGTCCAATACAGACACCCTTGGAAGAGAGAAAGACAGGAGGATACTGCTCCCAAATGGCTCATTGATCAATGGAGAAGAGTTATGTATGTAGTACTGGAAACGAATCATGTTACTGCTCTGACTACCAACAGATGGTGCGAAGGCCTTTCATCGGTAGTGGACCCGAGAAACGATTGTGACAACGGAATTCTCTGTTCCTTTCCTTACCTGATTTCTGATAGAATCCTATATTCATCTGGTCCCATTGAAATGACAATTCAACTTCACCTTAATTGCTCGAAAAGATTAGGTAGCAAATCCGCAAATCCATATTACGATCAAAACAATGGTTTTCACATTGTTTTCTACGAGAAGATTGTGTCTCGAAGGATACCTAGAAGCGAAAGCTGGAAAACTGGAAAACTTTACCTGAAGACAGCTAAAAGTAAAGGTGAAGCTGAAGCTTTTCGAAGAAGTGCATTCACAGTAAGCCCTCGCCATTGATACACTAAGCGATTAACTCCAATGAAGCAGATGTTTACAAAGTCGGAGTCACGTAAAGACCCCCAAGAAGAAGAATCAGAGCTCTGCTGGACCTTCTTGTTACTGTCTCCTTCTGACTTCTTTGAGTCTCATGAATTTAAACAATATTTTTCTTCGCATTCATCCAACGCTGGCATGAGAGATATTGCAATTCAAAGGTGCATGCTAACAGCGGAGCTTACCAGCATCCTTTACGCTATGAGATTGGTTGTTAAACGGTGGGACGAGCTGTATCAGCATATAGAAGGCCTGCTACATGAAGATTTTATGGATCCCGCGACTTACGTCGAACTCTTGTTTGACGATGAGAATTTCAGCCAATCTAGGCTGTACTTCTGGGTGATTGGGTGTGTCAATGAATTTCAAATTAGCATCGAAGACAACGTCAAACAATGGACGCTGTTTCGCGAGGCGCGCGTCGAATCGTATCTTGAAAGAAATCATGGTGATTTGTCTCGAGACAGCCTGATGAAGATCCAAAATCTGGCCAAGAAAATTGATGTTGAGGTGGAGTCCTTGATAAATTGGCAATCGCAATTTAAGCACCAACAAGAGACTGCACAAGCTTTCCGGGATGGAGTAAGTGATTCCTTGATAATTATGCTTTAGTGGATACCTCATATACTGTCTGTAGTTCCTGATTGACAAATTTTGTTGTGTTTAGCTGTTCAATGCTAGCGCTCTCATGGAAAGCAGAGCGTCGACACGGCTAGGAGAAAACGTCAAGCTACTGACTTATGTCAGCATCTTCTATTTGCCACTAGCATTTTGTGCTGTAAGTACCCCATAAAGACAATTGCCCTTAACTTCCTCGTCACTATCTGGCTCTTTAATGGTCGGCGCAAATCTATCGAGATAAAGCTACAGATGGGTACTGATAGCTCTGCAGGCACTTTGGGCGATCCCCGACATCACCAGCAGTAGTACAAGAAGCCCTTTCATACTCACAACTATTCTTGTTGGGTTCGTAACATACATGATTGTCTTCAATCTCGGCAACATTGTAAAGCAGTCGACGAGAGTTTATGAGCCGTTTAGGGAAGGGGTGATAAAGCAGATATGTAAACAGAGCGCGGATGACAAAGAAGTTTGGCAGCCGGACGAATCTGAGTGGGACAAGCGGGCCCAGAGATTTGAATCGACTTTTGGCCCCAAGAGAGGTGACGGAGAACCTTCGGAATGGTGGATTTCAATGTACGTTTCGCCATGAAATACATATCAGGCTACCCAACACAAGGAGCTATACTAATCATATCTTACTCATCTAGCTATTCTATGACAATCATTTCCAAATGGTTTCTTGTTCACTTTAGAAGTTTATTCCAGTGGATAGGTCAGTTTTTCTGGAAGATTTTTGTTGCTTTTGGAAATGTATTTCAATGGATGCGTCAACTTCTTAAGTTTCCTCGTGATTCAACATCGAACAACAGCCAAGAGGATTCAACAACAAATAACACCGGAGAGACTGTTTGAACAAACGCCTGGTCATTTACTATCGATGTCGCAGTATATGTCACAAGAAGTTATTGGTATTGGCGGCATACAGGGAAGGGACGGATGATGAGACTTGCATCGTGGTAGAAAGTTTCATGCGGAATCTTGTACTTAAGGTGTGCGAAATACTTGGAAAAGTTGGGACATATCTGAATTCAAGCTTAAATTGTATAGGAAACATGGGAGTATCAGGGTTCACATATAGATGATATCAATGAGTAGCGTTGCAACTTGCAGATGCCAAAATGACAGAGTATGTTAGTATTTGACAAAGGAAGGTGAAGCCATGATGTGCCTTTTGATCTCCTTCTACTTCCGATTGATTATCATCGTTCTTGGGAAAGAAGGACTGAGCACAGAGCTTTGAAACTTTCTCCTTCGACAAAATACTTCTTCAAGCATTCACTATTTTTGATTATCTCACTACATCCAATTAACCTACACAATGAGAGAATGGACAATCCACGGGATGTTTGCGACTTACAATGATGCTGCTCGACGAATTAATGCTATCAAGTTACAACTTATGGGAGGCAGACCACTCCATGAACCAAGACCCCAGCTCATCACCTACCTCCCCAACGACGTAAATAGATATTGGGAGATTATCGAAGAAGACATGGAAGAATATTTAGGTCGCTATAACTTCAATAACCTTTCTAATCACATGGACTTCACCAACGCCATGAGATGGTATTTCCATGGTGGCAAAGAGGGCTTTGAGCTCAAAGCGAAAGATATCTATAATCCCATTGCTATCCACGTCCCAGGCACTCGCGAGGAAATACCCCGGATTGAAAATGACCCGAGGATGACCTTCGTGATTCTTACGAAGAGAAAACGGATGATTGAGGGCATGGAACTGTGGTATGAGTGTCAAAATCAACGAGAACAGCTCGATCCAAATCCTCAAGACGGTAACAAGTCTCAACTGGAGTTACATGAGGAAAAAATTAGGGCTCGTGATTTGAAGGATCTCGGCACTCTGTATCTTACCTTATTGCATGGTTTGAAAACTCCCATTCGCTGCACGAATTTAGATAAAAATCCCTACAAATCTGCATGGAACTTGAAAGCACTTAATATCAGAGGGCAGCTCCAGGATCTCTACGAAATCCTATCTGAGGAGTTAACAGAATTGTATGAATTATGCAAAAGATGCGGGATTGAGGATCAAGGATCATGAAGAATCGAACGAGCTCAAGCAAATGATAAGTGGAAAAATCATTGAAATGCTTATACACATGGGTAATAACTTTCTCCCCTCCATGAAACTGTGAAGATTCAGTCTCGCTAACCACTTCTAGATTATCTTTTCATGGAAATTTCCGACCCCTCAATGTATAAGGACACCATTACAACTTACATTCGGGAAAGAAAGTCGTTGAACTATGTGTCTGAGATGAAGGACTTATATGCAGAAGAATCGGAAAGTTATTACACTGTGTGGGAACCACAACTCTCTCGGCGCATGGATGCTATAACAAACGGCATCACTGTCGTAACTGATGTTCTCCACGACGGAAGATCGTTGCTTGGCATATCCTAGATATCTACCACAAATTTCTTTCACCGGGATGTTTCTGTACATTCATTGGATAGAACTACGTGTCGGGAATTCGATCATGTGATCATAACAGGTCACACTGTAATCAGCCAGCGAGGCGCTAGCGCTTCCTTAAATAGGTACTAGCTTCTTATAGGTAGTTGATATTGCGTGTGCATTGTATACAGAGCCTGAAACGAGATAGCGAAGGTAATTAAGCACACTTAGAAGCGAAAGGATGTACTCTGCGTAATTTCTTTTTTTCCTTTGTGGGCATATAGTTCTGGATTATATACAGTTATAGCCAATCAAAAGTGTTCAAATTACTATTTATCAGAGTGCCTAAGCTTGGGTAGTTTTAAATGATACAAACTTGGTCGAATTGTTGATGATAGTGAGCTACCTAAATATGTTCTAAACCCCTTTCACTATCACCTACGTTACTTCATACTGACATAGTAGTTTCAGGCATAACTAATAATAATCAAGCGCAATTACAAACATGATAGAGCAAAGTACTTTACACTTATCAACCAACAATAAGGTTTGGAGTAAACAAATTCTGCACAAAATTGAAAAATCAGCCCAGCCGACCA
Organism: Botrytis deweyae; assembly: GCF_014898535.1. NCBI lineage: Eukaryota > Fungi > Ascomycota > Leotiomycetes > Helotiales > Sclerotiniaceae > Botrytis > Botrytis deweyae. The sequence goes on from NW_024066210.1 coordinate 557,095, forward strand.
ACCGAATATCTATATCCGAGCAAGATATTACCCAAACCCAACAAACAAAACTAAACCCCCTTAAATCCACGATTCACTCGAGAAAATTTGTAGCCGAAAATGAAGAGTGCCCTCCCTACCCCCTTAACTTCATAATTCTCTCAGGATGATCCACTTCACCAAGCACGCGAACCAAATCAAATTAAGACTACACCCCTTAAATTCATGATGTACTTGGACACTTATCCGAAACACCAAAAATCACACAGCAAACAGCAAGTAGAAAACTTAAACCCCTACAGCCCACCAGCCCCTCATGAAACCCCAGACTCAGGAAATCCCATCCGTAAACTTCGATCCAAACCAATACCAAGGTTAAGCAAGCACTAGCCTAGTCCTTCACAATTCCACACAGCGGCAATCACTTTCATGTATAAAATGATCACTTGCAAAATTAATAATATCAATTAAGTAGAAAAACAAGAAACTAAAATAACATGCAGAAAAAGTACGTAGGTACGTAGGTATCTATGCCAGATTGCTCGCCTATCCTAACCGCATCGCTGAGGATTTTCCTTGAGGAAAAAATCATATCGTATCATATCGCATCCCATCCCGCTTTCATTCATAATCTCATCAGCCATGTACTAAAGGCTTGAACATAAGCCAACATCTTCATACATATCGTTCCGTTTTACCATCTCATCCACTTTATATTTTCATCAATAAAAAGAGCAAATAGTCCAGCCCTATTTTGCCAACTCCAAACACCAAACAATAATACAACTCGAGGATCAAAACTCAAGTAAAATCAACTGTGCCAGCCGTTCCAGCTCCTATACTTTGTCTTTGCCTCTCCATTCTCCTCCTTTGTCGCCTTTCTCTCGCGTGATCAGTACCAGAATCTGGACTCATGGCACTCCATGTACCATGAGTATCTTCCGACATATTACTCCTTCCTGCATCGAATATACTTCCTCCGGCAACACTCGGATCTAGCTTACCAGCACTTTGTGGTCTACCAGAACTCTGCGGTCGTCCAGAGTAGTAACCTGAATCTTTAGGTTTCTTTCCACCTGCAAATGCAGGGTTGGGTGGTGTAAGAGGACCTATTGGTGGTGGTGGAATGCCAGCTTCTTCATGTTTATCTCTAACCATTGATTCAGCTCTTCTCTCAGCTCTCTTCTCAGCTTCTCGTCTATACCTGGATGATACTTCGCCATCACTGAAATCACTTGTTGAATCCCTTCGCGAACGTCTTTGGCCACTTCGAGCTCTTCGCGAGGCACGTTCTGCCGCAGCTTCTTGTTCTGTAAGACGTCTCAAAGTAACATTGCGGTCTTTATCGCCATGCATTTTGACTTTAACACTGACAGGTGGACTTGCAACTGCTGATCTAGAGTGGGATCTTTGACGACGACGTTCCTCTTCTGCGGCAAGACCAGCAGCTCCAGCAGCAGCGGCGGCAGCAGCAGCTTCTCCTTCCTCTCTTCGAATAGATGATCGGCGACGACTTCGACCAGGGGTTGGAGTAACATCACTATCGGAAGGTTGATGAAGAATGCCACGTGGATCGGTGGGCATAGGAGGCATTGAAACTGTTTCTGTAACGACATCATGGTGAGAGCGAGATTGACCCATATTTACCGGAACTGGAGCTGGTACTGATACCGTTGCTCTAGGTGCGGGATGAGGATGGACAAGTGATGAAAGTTCAGATGACTCTATTGAACTTTGTCTGATATGAGTTCTTGGTGGAAACGCGTCGCTTGTCAAATGTGAACCTTGATTAATATGTCGAGAAGCTCTCTCTCGCTCGTATCTTTCATCTTCCTCGCGTTCAATACGATCCATTTCCTTCTTTTCTCTACGATCTTTCATTTTCTTGGCAAACCAGCCTATTCCCAAACTAGCAAGTAATCCATTTCGTAGTCCATTATTTTCTTGTGGTCTTCGAGATGGGCTATCTGTAGTACCAGATCCGTAATCGTAGGAATAACTCATAGAATCAAAACTATGAGTTCGGCCAGCTTGACTTCGTACTGGTCTCGGAGTTACGGGCGTTACGGGTCTTGGAGTTGTTGGACGTGCTTTTGCAGCACTAATAGCAGCCGCAGGAGCTCCAGGTCCAGGTAAGATGGAACGACTTCCTCGGCGATTTTCATAATGATTTGTTTGTTCGGTTGTAAGAGTTGAATCGCTATATTCGCTGTCATTGCGTCTATGTTGCCTTCTACCTGGAGTATCCGGAGCAACAGACGAATATTCGTCCTCATGCTTTGTTCGTTGTCGTCGATCGAAGAAACTCTTCGCCAGCGCACCAGCTCCAAGAACTGCCGCACCCTTGAATAATGAGTTCATAACGCCGCCACCTTCCTTTTTCCTAGACTCATATTTCTCTTCTTCGACGTAACTTACTGATCCGCGTCGAGATCTTGAGCCCCTGCGCGAAGGTATAACTTCTTCTCGAATTCTACTGTGATTGCGACTGCGGCTCCGACTCCTACTTCTACTCCTATCTCGATTTCCGAGTAAAGCAGCAGCTCCGGCACCTGCGAGTAATGGACCAAGTATTCCTATGCCAAATGAACTTTTTCTTCTCTCTTGAATTACCTCGCCATGTCGACTTCCTTCTCGCAATACTTCAGGGAGCGCCTGTAGTGCCCTGTAGGAAAGAATGAAGTATAGTAATACCAAGAGACCCATCCAGACCGCAAATAGTATAAAGAGGTATTTTGGCGATCCATATAAAGTCAGTCCTAGAGGTACTTGTGCAATTGCAAGAAGTGCTGTTGCACGACCTATCCATTGATGCAACACAGCCTTTAATGGAATCCTTCTCAAAACTCGTTTCTTTTCCGAATTATGTGTCAACCAGCCCGATAAGAATTGTACCCAGATGAGAACATAAATTGCCAATCCGATACCATGATGAGGATTCGTTAAACTTCGCGCATTGCCTACTGCCATCCATCCAAGTATGAAAATAACCGTTGATAGAAGAAGCGTCATGATTTGCAAGTATATGTGATATCGAATCGCATTTCGTATATCCCGGCCATAAAATCTCGCAATGAATATCGCCGCAGGTACGATGAATAGAAAGGTCATTGCAGCAAGGACACCATGAGCTGTAATTAATCCTTTATATCCAGGCATTGTCGCGAATCTATTTCCCATTCCTATTTACAGTCAGCTCGGTCATTCATCGTAATCTCAACAAACTAGATGCTGGCAGAGATTCACTCACCATTATATCTCATCGTCTCAAAATTCAAGCCCATCAAATTGGGCAATAAGAAATCATTTTTCGTAGCATCCCATGTCCCATCTCCAACATACATTGTATTTGATGAATATGTACTGCTCCCCGGTGGAGAGAGATCATCAGTCGCCATTGCGACGGGCGGATCTGCCGCCTAATGGCAGATAATTTCAAAATCCGTAGAGTAATTCGAGATAATTATAATCTTGTCGCATTCCAGATTATTAACGAAAATAGAGGAGAATGTAGAAGAAATGTTGTTCTGGAAGATTATAATATGGCGGCTGGGAAGGATCTCGACTATGAAAATGTGCTTATCGCACAAAGTTGTAAATAATTATGATGGGTTCGCTAGGTAACCAACGCGGTGAAGCCAATTAGCTGGGGCAGAACTGTTAGAAACAATGATTCTCTCAACAATGAAGCTTTTGATAATTCATTGATGTTTCTGAGAATATAAGATCATAATACAGGATTGTTAATCAAAGAAACCTAGAACCAAGCATGACAGTTTTCTGGTTCGCGGGGGAGATGAGAAGCAGACAGTTTTTAGCTGGTGGCTGGGTAGCTGCAGCTAGCTTGACAGCAATATCCACCATACAATTCAGCAAACACCAATCACAACATAATGTTTTAGTGCCCGGACAACACGATGGCTTATGCGGCGACGATGATGGGTCTCTATGGTGTGGTATCACAGTATTTCATACAGGCCGTTTTCAAAAAGAAACTTGTCAAAGATGAGCATCTATACCATGTATGGGGTATTGCGTCTGATAAACCTCCCGATGAGCATTGAGCATACCTAGTATGGGCAACGGTTTTAGAAAATGCGGAGAAGTTTCCCCAGAGAGATGGCTGCATCAATGTGCCTGCATGTTATCGACAGGGCTCAAGCTCAGAATGGGGGTTCTTGTTCTTGATGTTGCTGCTTCTTGAAGAGAAGCGATACTATCTTCGAGTATGATCATCATACTTAACTTTCGAGGTTTGCACTTGGTCAGTCACCAGGCACTAGTCATGATGTATGCGAATTTCTGTTGGATCAACGTGTCGCAATTTGTCGGCTCCGTTGCCCCTGCAATCTTTGGAGATAACTATTTAAATCCGGCGATAGACGGTGAATATTTGCCGTGTTGGGTGTCATGAGAAGAGATATAAAGTTCAACACATTATGATTGTGAAATGCGATGGCTATTAAAACTATTGTGAAATTCTACGTTCTACGATGGAGAAAGAACCCAAAATCTCATCTACTAGTCAACTTGGTCTTGTTCCCGAGACTGGTGCTCAGAAACCCTCCAACCCTCAAGCGAACCCCATCTCTCCCGATGTCACGAGCGTTCAGCCTCATAGCAGAATCGGTGATGAGAAGTTGATCAAAAACAATGATAATGAAGTACTCGAACCACCTTCCGAAACGGTTGAGAATACGGAACCCAATGCAGTATCCGATGTTCCATATAGCGTCTTCTCTACCTCTCAAAAGAAAATGATTGTCCTTACCGGGTCCATGGCAAGCCTCTTTTCTCCCATGTCAACGAGCATATATTATCCATCTCTCAGTCAAATTGCAAAAGACCTTCATGTATCAGATGCTAAAATCAGTCTTACGGTTACTTTGTTCTTAGTATGCGTCATTCGCTCTTTTCTCTGTATTTGCATGTTCTAATCAGTCTCTAGGTTATTCAAGGCTTAGCACCTATGATGATTGCGGGATTATCAGACAAAGCTGGAAGACGTCCAGCATATATCATTTGCTTCATTATTTACTTCTTCACAACTCTTGGTCTTGGACTTCAAAATTCATACCCAGCGTTGATGGCCCTACGTTGCTTGCAAAGCGCAGGAAGTAGTGGTACAGTAGCTCTTGCAAATGGGTTAGTTGGTGATATCATCACTTCTTCTGAGCGCGGTACTTACGTTGCATGGGCTTCTCTTGGTAGTATTCTTGGTCCTATGGTTGCTCCTATCATTGGAGGAATATTAGGGCAATATGCAGGTTGGCATTGGATTTTTTGGTTTCTCTTGATATATTCATGCATCGTATTTATACCTCTTATTCTATTTCTTCCGGAAACTTGTCGAAATTTAGTTGACGATGGTTCCATACCTCCACCATTTCTCTGCATGAACATTACAGACCACATACGACATTCGAATCGTCGTAAGAAAGGAATTCCCTTGGATGCAGAGAAGTTTACAGCCCTGCGCAAGAACTACAAGCTACAGGTCCCAAATCCACTATCTACACTTAAAGTTCTTGCGGATAAAGAAGCAGGACTATTATTAGGCGCAGCGGGTATAAGTCTAGCTTGCTATTATGCAATTTCTACGGGCGCTTCATCACAATTTGGCTCTTTGTACGGATTCTCACAGTTAAAAGTATCATTGATGTTCATTCCTGTCGGTGCAGGATCCCTTATCTCTGCTTTTACTACTGGGAAGATAGTAGACTTCAACTATCGCCGATACGCCAAAATTCATAACTTTCCACTCGTCAAAAATCGTCAAATGGATCTCACCAATTTTCCAATCGAGAAAGCGCGACTGGAGATTGCACTCCCGTTGTTCTATCTCGGTGCTTTAGCCATAATTGCTTATGGCTGGGTGATGGGTCACCATGTTAGTATCGCTGGACCAGTGATATTGTTGTTTGTGATAGGGTATGCTCTGGTTGCAAGTTTTCAAGTCCTCAATATCTTGATGGTGGATATCTATCCTGGTAGACCAGCTACAGCTACAGCTGCAAACAATGTGGTACGATGTGAACTGGGAGCGATTGCGACTGCGGTTATTGTCCCTATGGTCAATGCCATCGGTACCGGGGTAAGTTTGGTTTTCCTTTAGGGCTTAACAGAGCAACGGCATGTTCTTCTCATATGACTATTGGATTGAATATGTACTGACATTTTTATAGTGGTCATATACGATCATGGCCCTTCTGTTTTTGATCTACAGCCCGATATTGATAATAATTATGAAATATGGAATACGATGGAGAAGTCAAAAGAAAGTTAAAGAGGTCGAATCAGCTAGGAGAAAACAAGAGAGAAATGGAGATAAGTAGTAGTCGGCTGAGTACCTAGGGATTCACGCAAGGCTATCAACTCGGTCAAACTCTTATACGAAGGGGCCGACCCCATTCCACTTTGCCTTGATTAAATTTGGCCTTCAGTTCATCGTTTCAAATTTCGATCCCCATATAGATGATATCAAAACCTCAGGGTAATCATGATGTAATAATTTATATTGACTTCGAACTGGATATTCGCAGTACATCTCTCAGGTTCCGGGTAATCTTCGTCCGACTGGTCAAAGACGTGAAAGGATTAATTTGAAGGACTAGAGTTGGTATGTGAAAAGTGATTCAAGGGAATGGATTTCCGTTATTCAGGAGGTGGCAAAGAACTGAAAGATTTTTCGTTGAAATGTTTTGAAGAATTAGAGATTGTTGTATTGGGGTTCCCCATGAAATTGTGGCTGGGAGCAAAGTTCGGTAAGAATCAGCCTCGACGTTTGTTAAAATTCATGCAGAATTCAATAAAGGTATGTTGTGTTACAGAATAGACGAATAAATCCCTCTGAAAGGCAGCACTCGCCGCAGCGCTGCACTCCCAAGACTCACTCTGTTTGGTAGACTCGGTAACATTGGAGGCCACCATTCAGCTTCTTGTTTGAATTACAACTTCAGCCTCTACATGTGTTATGCAGGGTGCTTACGAATATCATGGAGATCAGGCTTAGTGTTAACATGTCATTGATCAAAATGATTGACATTTACTTAGCGACGAAATATTGTTTCCATTTTCAACATTGCGCAACGCGTACTCTAAATTTTGGAAACATTTGAAGTATATCTCCTCAATTCAAAACACAGGAAAAAGGCGATGGAATTACTTCGAGTCAACAATGATCGCGAATTTGAGCCGCCAGACTTTTCATTTCAGGATCATGGAATGGACCTACGACTAGATGATCTTTCGAGAGTCTCGAGCCACGATAGAAGGAACTCGCAACACTCAGTTACGGACTCTCTATTATCGACTCCAAATCGACCAGAATCGTGGCAGCAAGTGAGCAGCTTTTCGAATTCCTCAACCGCACAAAGTACAAATTTGAACCTTCCCGCACAACTTTTACAGAATACCAACCCATCAATGACAAATCTGCCGATAGATACTGTAATTTGGAAGATCAATTGGCAACAACCAACTTTTATGTGCTCGATACTATTGTGTGGTCTGATTCTGGCAATTGGACATCATGTTTACTACCATTCATTAAGTGGGACTCCGGCAGGGGATGCCACAAGGCAAGCTTGGTCAATTCGATTTGGGACAGCCTTCGCATTTCTTGTCGTCGCATTTTTCAAAGCCGTTACTGTCTCCGCATTGGGGCAGTATCTTTGGAGCGTCGTAAGGTCGAAAGGTCTCAACATTAGTATGTATTATTCCTCATTGCCGATAAAGGATCGCTCCTTCTAGACAAAGTACTGAGAAAACTGCAGGTGATCTCGACAGGTTATTCGCGCTCACAAGTAACCCGATTAGCATGTTCAGTGTTTCCGTTATCAAGAATGCTTCCCTGGCAGCTTTACTAGGCACAATTTTCTGGTATGTGACTATTGCCCAAAGTCCGAGACTTTTCTGGACCTGAAGGAATAGTTATAAAACAACTATATGAGCCCTTTCTACACAAGAGGTGGCTGGAGGCTCTTGAACATGCTGGAATACTTGAGGGTAAAATGACGCTAGAAGTTTGGCTCTGACTTTCAGCTCAATGTGTGAATAAATTATCGACAAAGTCTACAGTTTAAGTCACTAATGTGCATTTTAGGACCATGGATTTCGTTAGTTTCGCTCCCGCAGCTACACTCTCTGTCATTCCAGTCAATATTACTATTTCAGTGCCAATTCCAGTATTGAATGGAACCAAATTTTTGCTTGATACGCATTCGCTTAGACCTGTAGTAGATTACAGTATCTCACAAAAAATTGCAGGAAAGTCAGCATCTCTAGCTGATGTGGTACCTCTGGATTTTTCAATCGCGTCTCAAATCTGGTCCTATGATATGCAGTTCTTTGGTCTCACACTCAAGTGTAGAGAAGCTGAAAGTACTGAGCAAGCTATCTTCGATCAACTAGCGCATTATATTGAAAAATTCCAATCAGGGTTTATTGCCCCTCAAATCAATGACTCGATTTGGAACAACACAATGTCTAAGTCAGATCCAAAATTACATTACCTTCTCTTCTATTTTTCATTTCGGTCAAACGACCCCAATGTCCCATTTCCTCTGTATGAACTGTATGTTAAAAACTCAACTGGTTATCATGTCTTCGTACAAAGTTCGACGTCAAGCATTGTATGTACAGCCATGAATGCTTCTATTGCTGTTACAATCGCTTCTGCCTACGGCAATCAAGAAACCACGCAACGCAGCACCCAGTACCTAAATGAGATACCTCAATGTGGTGGATCACCCAGCTGTTTGATGAAAGATAAATTTGACAATTTCGCGAGAGTGTTGTCAGGGAATATCTCGGTACAGAGCAGAGCGTCAGACATCGATCGCACGGTTTGGATCCCTTATTTGATCGACAATCCTCTCCTCCGTCTATTTACCGCATGCGACGACATAAAGGCTTCACATTTGAGTCCCTATTTTCTTCAAATCCCCCCATTGAGGCTATTTTTAAAGTCGAGCCATGGCAGTGTCGCAATCGAACCTTCATGAGAGCAATCGAGGATCTTTCCATCAATATCACCATAGGTTATCTTGGTTCTCCCAATCTCACTAGTAGCAGCACAGAATATGCGAATGTTACCACCTCAGACACTAGGAATTTCTACGTCTATCATCCGCTCTACCTCGTTCTTTCCTATAGATCGGGTTCTTTCTGGCAAGCCTTTGTGGTGCAATTGGTCTTTACTCAATGCATGCTAATGGCGTTTCGCATTCAAACTCCTTCTCCGCCATCATGCTTACAACAAGGAATTCAGACTTGGATATTTTGGCAAGAGGGAAGTCGTTGGGATCTGATCCATTGCCTAAAAGTATCAAAAACCCAAAATTAAGGTTTGGACCTTTGGTATCACAACAGGCTCCCGAGAAGATAGGATCTGATGAGTCTCCTCGGCACGTTGCATTCGGGTTTGAGGGAAGTGTTGACGAATTAAAGAAATGTGGAAAGTACATATGATCAGAGGGAACTGCAATGACAAATGCGATTCTGAAAAACACCATCCTAACAATTTTTAAGCGCTCCAAAAAACCACAAAAAATATAGTGAGTGCTCAAACCATCAACACAAATGAAACAACAACTTACCATCTCCAGCGGGCCCACTTTCGATTTCCACATCATCTAATCTCATTCAAGATGCCCCAGTAACCATTTTGTACACTATGCCGAGCCATATCATTAGTGAGGGTCACATGGTCTACCTTAGGTTTCGTGGGTACTCCAGAACCATAGGCCGGCGAACACTTGCGATTTCGAAAACTCTATATAACATGTTAGTTACAATGAAGTTTTTTGAGATCTGATGGAAAGTAGAAGCCGATGGCTTGACCACTGCACTATGTTGTTTGTTTTCGAATTGAAGGTTACTTATGTATATAGCGTGAATCTGAGGGGAGTGAATGATCCTGTTGGATTTCGTTTTTATTTGAGGATGAAACAATCAGAACTTCTCAAAGACATGATATGCTTAATTGCGAGCAACTCCGATGTGATTTCTTGCTAAGATATCAACTACAGATTCTTTCAACGGCGCTGTTTTTCCAAATCTCCTGGTCAATCCATTTGACAATTTTGGGCATACCGTCAGCTTTATCGATATCCACAATGCGGTAGGAATACTGAAAGATTTTCAGTTCAACGATATTCACCTCTGCCATATGAATACTGCAAGTGATTTACATAGATTTGGAAAATAATTCTAGGAGCATACTAAGTACAGCATGTCGTCGCAAGTATTAGCTAGAAACTTCCAATTCTCCGGGGTATGAGAGTCAAGTCAGTAGGTTGACCTTGTCTGTATTGTTTCAAGATTCAAGTCCCAGATCTCCTATAGGTATAAACTATTGAACGTATATGGGTAGTACAATGTGCATACTATACGTTCATCACCGCCTTGGATCACCTGGGCAATGGAAGAGAGAACTCTTATTGGCGTTCTGGCTTACTAAGCTAACTAGTGAATTTTGAAATATATCAACGCAAGCTTTCCATCGTCTGATACAGTGACCGCCAGACTGTATACATACCGTAACAGGTGAAACCATGAGAGGAACGTGGGCCGTAATACTTAGTGAATTTTAAACTTCAAACCATGGACTGGATACTACTTTGCATTTGTACCGTTGGCTCTGGTCTACGTGGGGAGATATTCACCGTTCTTAATATCAACAAAATTCAGGAGACGTGCAGAAAATGCAACATTCACTTAACTATTTGGCACTGCTACAGCAAGGCTATTTGTGTCCTGAGGAATTGCTTTTTCATATTCTTCCTAATACATATTTAAAGATCAGCAACTACCCATCAACCAACAAATCCGAATCACCAGACACAATTAAAGATCTCGAAGCAGAGATTAGTACCGACCAAGCCATGAAACCAACTTCCGGTGATTGGTACGACTTGGGAAACCTATCAAACCACATGATTTTATCAACGGTGGAGGAATACGCTCAATATCCCACAGGAGGTATTTCCAGAGTTCCAGCTCGATCAAGATATGTTTTTGTAAAGCAGAAATATAAACCATTGAGAATAGGATGGCGGGACGAAGTGAAAAACGATCACTCTGATGTAAAGTTTAAGGCAAAGGACGACGGGGTGCAGGTGAACCAGGTTTTACTTAACACCCAACCTGTATATTGTCCAAGTAAGCTACACACAATGATAATCATCTTTTACCCACTGACAGTTTCAGAAACCTGGCAAATCTCCAAGATTAAGTTTTATCACGATCTTCCAACAAATGCTATCCAAATAGCCTGGCCCACGGATTATTGCGCTATCGTTCCAATCTTAGATTCGTTCGCCCTATTCCCCAAACTTCCAACTGAAATTCAACATATGATTTGGGACTTTGCTTTAAGCTGCAATCCTCGAAATGTCAAACTTAAAATCGATCGGAAATATCACAAGCCTAACAAAAGCGACGGTGAACATGGACTAGAATTATCATGCCATATACGACAACATGGCCCCATTGCTTCCAAGCTTCCGATCTCTTTACTTTACGTCTGCCAAGAATCACACTCGCTCTTTCTGAAAAAATATTCTAAAATGAACTTGAGCGTTCCAGTCCAGAGATGTGATCTCAACTTGGAATTTGTAAGATACCGCTTGGAATTCGAAGAGATACTTGATGACTATGTGGTGGATTGTAAAATTCAGATTGACCGCAAAGGATACATAGATTTCCACCAGGATACATTGATGATACCATATTTTCGCAAGATCACAGGTATACTTTGGGATTGGGATTTCATGACTTTGGATCTATCTTTGATTGAGAGCATCGCTATAAATACCGCACTCGGCTCGTCATATACAGGACGGTCAGGTCTACCATCATATTACGGGGGGAAAAAGAGTATATGGGAATTACTTGAAATTAGATGCCCGAATCTAAAGCGCCTTAGTCTTATCACCGGCTCAAGGACAATGGAAAAAAATGGTTGGGAGTCGGACGAACAACCGGTTGCACGTATTTTACCAATCAATGCGGCGTTTATTGATGGGATCACATATGGGTTTCAAGTTTCATGTCAAGACGAATGCAGCCGTATGGAAAGCCAACGTGGTCTTAAGAAAATGAAGCGTGAGCACCGAAGAATGATGAGAATTTTGACTCCGAGCCTTAAAGCGGATTTCCGTAGAGCTCAAGCAATAATTTCTTCTCACCATCAGCAAATTATACGCAATCGAAGCTATTGGGAAAAGGTCGACGTCAATCTGGCTTATATCGCTTGGGTTGTGAGCAGTTTCTATACTGGGGAGAAGATGGAAAAAGTCATAGTTACGCCTCCGAAAGATTTGCAACTCTCGATGCCCGACTCATATTTCTGGGCCCAGAGGCCAATAGAAATTGTTGATTATAAGCCAATTCTGAGATTCGGAGAGCATGGATTCCCTATAGCTTGTCGTCCTGACGGAAGCTTGCTAAACAGATACGAAGGAGCGAGGGAATCGTGAAGTGTGGAAGGATATCTTTGAACGACAAGAAGATTGATGTTATGAATCAGGTATAACAGATCTTTGTACATAATTTGCATTTTGTCACATTGTTTATTCTATGGATTCTTGATACTAGCCTAACGATTCGTATACGCACACCAAATTATTCATGAATCATTGCGTCTTTCATATTTGTGAGTGTTCAAAAGAAGTACAATTCTATACCAGTGTTCTATTGACTATGTCTAGAAGATTATAAGTATGTCATGCTAGAAGTTTTGGTGCTGTCAGCCATTCAGTCTGATTAGCCATTCAAATATATTCAGTTACTTGATGTATTCCAGCTTTCAATCTTAGACAACCTGGAATCTAGCCCCATCCCTCATTTGACAAAGTATTTAAGGGTTCCAGATGGATTAGATGTTAGCTTCGATAGGTAGTACCTACCCAATTCTACCTACCCAATTCTACCTACCCAATTCTACCTACCCAATTCTACCTACCCAATTCTACCTATCCAATTCTATCTCCACTGGACCGTATGTTGAGACTATCAAGAAGTCAAGAAGTTATCAGTATCTTGAAATTAGGCTTTCTGGTAAAAGTAGAGTTTTATGTTTAAATAACAGCTTTATATACGTCCAGTAAAGCACGAAAACAAAAGACCGAAGGAGTTACACAAGCAGGAGATAGGATATAGGACATAGAAGATGAGGTTGTGAGGCCCCACTTTCGCGTTTCCCCATCTTGGCGGGCTGTCAGCGGTCAAACCTATCCCCGCATTTGTCAGATTTGCTGATAAATCATCGTTTGTTAACAGATTCTGAGTTTCACGATTGTATGATAAATCGCTTTATAAGGATATCGTTTTTTGTAGTTGTTTTTAAGGGTGTAGAGAGGTATCCGACTAATCCTGACCTAATAGTAACATACTTTCAATTAGTTCCTATTAGATTATATTCTATGATAATTTTGTAACTTTTATTATTATTTATTGAAATAATGAAAGTCTATCGTATAGGTAGTATTAGATACTATTGATTTTATTAGTTTAATAAGAATAGATATAATTCTAGAATTCAAAGATGTAAGAATATTCTAATAAAAGGAATTTAAGAATATAGATCCTCTTTAGGCCTCAAAACTTCGAGGACTGAACAACGTATCCTTATAAAGAGATCTTATTATAAAAAATCTGTGAGTTTCCATGGTGCTGTCAACTTGATATCTCTTGGCTCATAGTTGCTGACAAAACATGTTCAATTTGCTGACGGACCCCAAGCGCCGAATGAATGATCACTAATCAATTGATCCTTCTTGATTTGTGATCAGAGAGCACGACATTCAGGCTTCGCATATATATATATATTCCTATAGTGAGCCCTCATGGAAGATACAGAATCAAAGAAGATAACAAGCATCTAAACCGAAACAATGGCATCAACACAACAATCAATCATCGTACAAGAGACTGGCAAGCCAGTGGTGAAAGTCACAAGACCTATTCCTACCCCCAAGGAAAACGAGGTTCTTATTAAGACGACATCTGCTGGAAGTAAGCTTTCCTCTGAGCCTAGACCCCAAGACTACGCTAACAAAAAACCTAGTAAATCCCCACGATTCAAAAGTTCAAGACAGAAATCTCTTCCAACTTCCCGTTCCTGCGACGTTGTGTAATGATGTTGCCGGTGTAATTACTGCCAAAGGCGACAACGTCTCTGGTTTCGAACTCGGCGATCATGTATTCGGATATCCTAGGTTCGCATTCGATTCCCAAGCATCCCAACAATATGCTCTTTTGGAAGTTGGATGTTTTGCCAAGGTACCATCGAATATCACCGATGATCAAGCAGCAACACTTCCAGTAAATCTATTTGCTTCTGCTGTATCATTCTGGTCGGATAAAGCCTTTGGGTTTCCAGCTCCGTGGGCAGAGAACAAGACCTTCGATGCTTCATCTCAAGCCGTTGTGATTCTTGGGGGAGGAACTAGCTGTGGAAAATTCGCCGTCCAACTCGCAAAAATCACTGGGTTTGGAAAGATCGTTGTGGTCGCGTCAAAATCAAACACCGATGAACTGAAATCCTATGGAGCAACCCATGTTATCGATCGTCATGGTACAGACTCAGAGGTCAAGTCACGTGTCCAAGAGGCTGTCGGTGATGAAATCGTTTACGTTTATGATCCCGTCAACCTTGAGCACTCATTTGCCATTTCTCTGCTATCTGAGAAGAAGAGAGGCAAGGTCATAACGTTGTTACGCGTGAAGCCTTCTTCCGGAAACTACGATATTGCTCAGACACTTGGGATACCTCATTTACATACAGAATTCTCCAAGGAATTCTTCAAGCTATTGCCAGGCTGGATAAATTCTGGAGAAATCAAGCCGCTTGGCTTCAAAGTTTTGGAAGGTGGTTTGGATGTAGATGCATTCAATAAGATATTGGATGATCATCGGGATGGTAGAAATCCTGGAAAGTGGCACTTCCATCCCAATGCTTGAGTTGTAGGTTGTTAGAGTAATGTATGAATAGAGAGACCTGGGATTATTCCTATTAAAGAGCCCGCAGATTTTGTTTGAATATAAGTAGAAATGTTATTTTTCCTGATACCACATCACCAAATGAAGAGATGAATAAGCTAATTGCCCATTGAGAGCCACTTAATATCTCATGACTTGTGTATACCAAATACTATCCTCACCCCAGTATCGAAATGTGCAATTGCTTCCAAACAGGATTACATGAGTCAGACCCCATACTTCTTCATTATGGTTTTGGTATGCCATTGTACATTGATCTTACCTTTGTGATCTAACTCTCATACTTTCAGAAGGTAGTTATGCTCGTGTTCTTGTAGCTGACGATGATGGCTTGGTCGGGGTATTACTTTTCTTGTCTATTCATGGACTACCACAGAATATATGACGTTAGCAGTGTTTCTTCCCCGCACGAGCTGAAGTTCAGACTACCAACTAATTCTCCATGGGAACTTCTGCAGATGCGAGAATCATGCGACCACGTCCACTAGCTGCAGCTCAACAAAGATCCATGTGATTGGTGCGAACGTATCCACCTCCCAAGATTGCAATGAAAAGGTACTCGGGTCTTCCGCTATCCGATTCTTTTTTCTAGTCAAGTATGGTAGACTGAAAAGCCAATGCCTTTATAAACTCTGTATCTGCCTTTGGTGTAGCATAAAATGTCAAAACAAGTTATGCTACTGAACCAAGCTAGGTCTTATTTCCTGGCATCAAATTTCTCAATGGTGACGACAGATGACTGCTTGATCCCTGAGAGTCTAGGGTCGCAAGTATCATAGATATATCGTTTATGGATATTCAAGATGAAATATGAGGCTGTCGCAGTATATGTTTAGATTCTCAATTGGAGAGAACGTTGGCGATCTTTCTTTCGCTTTTCCTGTCTAGCTCCGCCGCATATAGTGACTTAACACCTTTGAAAATCCTTTATTTCAAGTAAAGGGATATACCGAGATGATATTGTACTTCCTATATTTCCTATCTTTCCGCAGTTTCGCAAATCGAAGATGCCCTTCACTTGTAGTAAGAGTGTCCTGGTGTCAAAATCCATGTAATAAACAGAAACGTTGTGGGAATTTGTCGTATTCAATCTGTTCTTGTTATTTTAATTGACCATAATGAAGGAGTATTCTTCTTCTCCCTGCTTGGTCTAAGTGGGCTTCCAACTGATGGGTCTAATGCGTCATGACCATCACAAGCTCAGAGCTCTACTTTCAAGACCAAACACTCCTGACATTGCGTACCTAAGTAGTGAAGGGTTGCCATCCGAAAGCTAGTTTCCTCTGATAGAACGGGCGTATGAATCTCTCTGGTTTGTTTCATCCTTCATTCCTTTAATTGTTGAACTTCCTTTCGTCTGAGCTGAGTTCATGTCTCAGAATTTGTCACTCAAGAAGCTGCGGCGTTTTTCACGGCTCGCAGTCATAGGTACAAAACCTAAATGAATCTTTTTATATCCAGTCGACCAACCGTCCTGAGTTCGAATCGCCTTTTTTAGTTAGCTTGGTTCCTGCGCAGCAGTGGCTTCGGTTGTGTCAGAATAAAGAGGCTACTTGGCGTTCTTAGCTGCAGAAGGTGGCTCTGAAACAATGGAATCTTGGCAATACAAAGATAGAATGAACAAGGCGTATCTAGTAGTGGTATTCGGCGATTTGATTAGAAATATCTCCTAAGAGTGTTGCGCGAACTTGTGCGTAATCGTCCCATCCAGGCTGGAACTTCTAGAAATACTTATTTTACAAGACAATCCTTCGCCTTGTTATTAAGGATTGAGATTGCTTCCATATTATTCGATAGTATACGAGATTCTAAAGATCGTCTATCGTGAATTCCTAGTCGACTGTTTCGAAGAGGCAAGGCGGTTTGTTCGGTAAGGTCCATTCAGTCCATGTCGGAGGGAAGACATAGGTATCATGTCTCGAACATTGGATGAATTTCGGACCTCTGAATCTCTATGGCACTGAGTGCATGATAAGTGGAGTCACAATGTTGATTTGTGAATATAAGACAA
Organism: Botrytis deweyae; assembly: GCF_014898535.1. Classification (NCBI taxonomy): domain Eukaryota; kingdom Fungi; phylum Ascomycota; class Leotiomycetes; order Helotiales; family Sclerotiniaceae; genus Botrytis; species Botrytis deweyae. The sequence continues at coordinate 574,091 of NW_024066210.1, forward strand.
TTCACCATGATGACCCTTGTTCTTTGCCCACTTTCGGGGAGGATTCATGTTCCAGCGAGACTCACTGGCTGCTATGAATCCCGAGTATATTCAGTTTCGGAAGTATTTTTTCCGCTTGTTTTCTATTTCAACGATGTAGATTGGTTGGAGGCTTGAGAATGATATATTGGCAGAAAGTGTAGATGAGCATTGTACGCGTTTGTATGCGTAGTACGTAATGTCAGCAATAACTCAGGTTCTTTCACCAAGGGGTGGCCGATCTCGTTCTTGGGCACCAAATCGGTAGACATTAGAAATAGCGACTGCACTAATAGTGCAAACATGAAGACCCGGGTATTTGGAACGATCATACCGGGACGGGGCGCTCTTGAAAAGCTTGAAGATTGAGTATGGATACACTCCACATAAATATATGTGATATGACGGGGCTTCAACCAGACCCATGGCACCGTTGACCTATACAATTCTTAGCACAAACCCGACTCATTACAGTAGACAGCTGCAAATATCTAGTGTGAGATTATTTCACAAAGTTAGTAGCAACTGATGTGTAACGTTACTCTGTGGCTGTCTGACATATCCACTGACTCTCGAATATCATTGTTACTCATAATAACACGAAGATAATACAGATACCATTGATGAACTAGTCTTGGATATTTGAAATATCAGACCACTTCAAAATGAGAAGGGCCAGCCCTCGTCACCTTCTGCTTAGTATTTTGACTGCCGTAATGAATATTTTGAATGCAGAGGTAAGGTTGGTATGCAAGTTTGACCAATGGCCCCCACTCCTAATCAATATAGACCCCGCTACCTCGACTGGAATTCAAAGGCAAAGGTCTATGCTGGTCGTGTTTCCTAGATTAACGTGTATCATCGGCCATCGAAGATTCACAGTTTTCCGAATGCTATATCGGACCATTTGGAATGAGATCCCATTGGAGAGGTACATTGAAAGGCGAGCTTTAGAATGCTTCTGGAAGTGAAAGAATTTGGAAATTGTCAGCACTTGTCTGCATTTAGTACAAGTTTACCAAAGTTTGGTGCGGAGTATACCCTAAGTATCCGATGCATATAGTATACATGAATGGCTCGCGCGCGGCCGTAAAAATAAAGCAGGGGCGGAAGCGGGCATACATCCACCTAGTTGCCCGTCGACTTAACAGAATTTTCATTCGGAGCAGAGCCGAGACTAGAATTGAGGTTGTTCGTAGAAATTACCCACCTAGGTATACGTGGATGTCGATAATTTTCCTAACATTGAAGACTCGATGTCAAACTAAAGGGTTATCTCCAATAATGTCTCAGACGATGAAGAGTCCCGGCAAATCCGAGTCCCATCAATTTCCGACAATATGGTTAAAGTTTAGATTTCCCGTAGGTCGGTTGACGGGTACTTAAGGTTGTAGTCGAATTATATTGCATGCTTGGTAAAACATAATTTTGTTGGGGGGAAGGGGTTTTTCCAAAGAACAACTCTGGTGTTGCAAGAGATATGAATATCTCCCTATCTTACCCCTCTCTCGGGCTTGGTGCATGATTTACCAGCGGCAGATGCGCATTTGGAGCTATCAAATCATTTGGTTGAACGACTGCAAAGTGCGCAATCAAACAAATTAACTTATATTTCCCATCGGAAATCTTTACTTCTTCTGCCACTTTCAGTGGAGTCTTGCCCTTGAGAACCATGTATTATTCGCAAAAAAGATGCAGAATGTGTTAGAGTTTTTGATGTATGTACTGGGTAATGTGTACTTCTACTCCGGAGTCTGGACAGAGTAGTATCGTCTCCTATCGATGTGGGAGATCCATACCTAGGTAGGTATACTTCCGATCTTGGACAGCGAGGGAAGCAAGAGCATCTACACCCAAACCAAACACGATGCAGATACCTACCCTACCTAGGTATGTATACTTTCTTTATTATTAAGGATCATGAACCCAAGTCTTTGGAGACGGCTGACCCAGCAAACCGGGAAGGTCGGCTTGTTCTCTTTTAATGGGTCAATGCATGAAATGACTGGGATAAAACGGTGAACGACCCCAAACTTCAAAGTAAATTTTCCCCCTTCTGGTATCTACCGGTACCCCTTCATCCCGATTCCCAAAGAACTAATCCTCAATAACTTTATGTTGGCCGATCGATTAGCTTCTCCCCATTTTACCATGAGACCATCGAATGATACCTTGCAATTTCATATACATACTAGGAGGCTTGAACTATGCCAGCGCATCAATCGGAGTTCATTTTCAGGTTCGCTGCACCACTGCATACAATTTAGTCTTCCCACAGAAATTCCCTACCCGAGCCCAAATTAGCAATCCCCTGGTCAGTGAGATTTTAAGACATGACCCGGGAATTCGTCTCTTGGGATTTTGACGTTTTCCCCATTCTCGTCGAATTTGTCACTTTGTCTTATGTCAAAGATCTTCCTCAAATCTGTGTTGCAAATTTTTCATAGTACAGTACGACATATTCATTGTCAAAAACTATTATATCTACTTTTTATTTGCGAGCATTGTAGCCCTCAACGAGAACAATGGCATTAGAAAATTCGGAGACTCTAGAAGAGGTACGATCACTTCGGCACAAGTACCGTCCGGGATGTCGGTATTCACATATATGTATGACATACTAACAAACCGGATTCATTTTCAGGACGTCAGCCTTACCGCCCGTAGTTATTCTTCTTCCGAAGATGATTTGTAAGTTACAACGTTCCTGAGAACTTGTCAAAGTCAATACTACGAAGGATCACAAACGAATAGCAGTTAACGATGGTCGATGTCAGAGCAGGAGATACTTATTCGATAGATTCGAGTGCTATGGCCTTTAGAATGGAGAATGGTAGAAGATATCAGGCATATAGAGAAGGAGCTTATTGGTAAGTGTTCACTTGTTGATGCCTCCATCTGTTTGATTGTTTGATTCCAAATTTCAACAAACTTTGAGATCTAATACCAAATAGGCAACCAAATGATGAAGTACAAAGTGAGCAAATAGACATTAGGTAACTCGATATTTGCAGTCATACAGAGAAGTGTGTTAATCAAATTTCAAGCCATCGACGATATCTAACAATGTTGGATGGCGCGTTGTATATGGCACCAATACCGGACAGCGTCGAGGTAAATACAATTGACTTCAAGAAAAATTCACGAAAGAACTAATAGGGTGGACAGCGAGTTTTAGATCTCGGAACAGGGACAGGAATATGGGCAATTGACTTTGCTGACCTTTTTCCAAATGCGTCGGTTCTTGGGACAGACCTATCACCAATCCAGCCGGACAGTAAGTGGCTCTATCTTTTCATCTTTTCCCAATCAATTCGGCCAGTTTTTGGCTCATGAAGCATCTGCCCTTCAAAAATCATCATATTTCATGACTTCATGACTCTATACCTTTCAAGTTCCAAGTCCTCATTTGTTATACATGTGCTGACTTTAACACCCTCAGTGGTTCCTCCAAATTGCAGGTAAAGTATTTGACAATCGCAACGACCTATATTTTCACAGCGGCTAATCAAAGCTCCCCAGGTTCGAAATAGATGACTGCACAGAAGAATGGACTTATCCGCCCAATTACTTTGATTTTATACACATTCGTTCACTTTTGGGTAGTGTCGCTGATTGGGATAGACTATACGCACAAGCTTTCAAGTAAGGCCCCGTACACATACCAAAGGAATGTAAAGTTCCAATCGTTCTAATCAATATTAGACATTTGAAACCAGGAGGATATATTCAGCACCTAGAACCATCATTATATATACATAGCGACGACGACAGTTTACCACCAGATAGTCCATTGTATAAGTTCTCTGAGGTATGTAGGTATCAAGAAGTTTCATCCAAATTATTTCTTTCCCAAGTTAATGTACGACTACTAACTTCAGACGGTTTTGAACAGCTTTTCAATGAGGCTGGAGAACGTACCGGACAATCATTAGATCTGTGCCCGAAGATGAGCTCAAAAATAGCCCAAGCCGGGTTCGTTAACCTTCATGAAAAGACATATAAAACGCCATTAGGAGAATGGTCATCCGATCCGAAGTTACAAGAGCTAGGAAAGTGGAATTTGTTACAATTTGATGTTGGATTGGAAGGGTTTTCCATACAACTTCTCACAAATGTAATGGGGGTGAGTTCGGTCCTACTACATGAAACTTCACAAAGGGAAATGTTCGTCACTTGAAATATGAAACTGATGGACTGAATAGATGACTTTACCTGAGGTTCAATTATTCTGGTAGGTTGAATTACTTATACTCGACGAGGTCATTTGGAGTTCAAGAGAATTGACGTATGCATAGTGCCCAAGTTCGCGTTGCGGCTCGAGATCGAAGAATACACTCGTACTATCCACATAAACTGGTTTACGCTCAAAAACCTCTGTAACTTCTCGCAACAACAAGATCGGACGACATGTCACACTAGGTTACGATGTCGCCTTACGCAATCCAGTTTCCGGTCTGCGGCGCCAGTGACGAAGTGTAATAGGACATTTTACCCCTTCATCATTCTACGATAAGCGATCCTCTTAGTTGATGATGGCAGACAATAAAACAAAAGTATTCTGGGCGAATCGTCATAGGATCTGAGGCAATTCATTTTTGTATATCGAATGAATTATGTGGTCAAATTGTTAAGATCAAGATTCGATGGACAAAATGACAGAGTTGATGGGTTAAGTACAGCACCAAGTACGATTGAAGATTTAAGCTTGACTTTATCTCTTGTACTCCTTGCTGCTGAAATAGTTTAAATATGCCCTGTACATATTATTTCATTTATACTAATGGGTCTGCTGGGGTAGATTTGGATCCATTGGATGCTAGTTCTTCAATAAATTCGTTGAATAGATATCATTCATAAAATACCTTCACTTCTGATGTCTCTGGCTTCGAGTCCTTTTGCTGAGTTCTTGCTTTGAATTTTTTTGCTTTTATATCTTGCCTCGGGTTCTTGTTTTGTGATTTTTCACTAAGATTTTCTTTCGAACCTCCAATTTAACGTTGCCCAATCCTTTTTGACGATACCAATGAGTTCTCGAATGCTCATTTCTTATCTCTTTACCAAAGTCGGTGTGATGTCTGTGCATACCTTGAAAATAGATACCTACCGAGCAAGTACTCGAAAAAAATGCATTGACTTCTGAAACATGGGTCTCTTGTAGTACTAAATGGGGATATCCTTTCGTCTCTATTCCTTAATTACTCAAAGCCGATTGGCTCAATCTAATCTACAAGCCTAGGAAGCTTACAAGTACTTTGTTTTCAAATCACCGCCAAGCTGTCAACTTATCATTTCAAACACCATCGCCTCGTCAGCAATTGCACTTTCCATTACTTCAAACCTTGGATCCACGTCTCCCAAACAAAAATTGTCAAAAATATAGCATCTTTCTTCTTAACTTGTATTTTCTTATTCTGAAAATCTTTAAGCAGGTAATTCCTTGCGGATTTTCTTCACTTCAGACGACATGTGATGCTACAAGTGACGAGTATCATGCAATGACCCTAGTAGCTTCGACGTTTTTCTCATGATAACCGTTTCTTTTGACAACCACTAGGACTAACATTCTTCGATTACTATTCTGAGAACCCCCAATTGAATGGACGAGTCCACCAAATCCACATCCCGTACAAATGGGGACGCCGCGGCTCCGCTATCGTCGCTCTGGATGTAGCCCAGCTATCAATCTCAGCCTGAAACTTGTGGATCATTGCATCTATATGAATATTGATGTGAGAAGCTTGGAGCAAGGCACATGGTATACAGCAAAGGGTATTGATTTGGGGAGTTAATTCCACTTTTTCCCCTTCTGTTAAGTATTGATCGATTGTGCAGTGATGGAAACCTTTTTCTTCTCACCGTACATTCATCAATCTTCTTTCCTACCTACCTCCTTTTCTCTTCTCAATACATCTTCGGCACATCGCTGGCGAGTCCGTTAAGACTTTTCTTCGATTCCTTAGAATCACATTCTCTTTATTGTTTTTATTATTTGCTGTGTAAACTTGGAATCATTCGATTGATTCGATTGAAGTTTGATACTTTACTTCCGTTTATTTTATTTTTCAAGGAAATTTATCTGTTGTATATTCAAAATGGCTGGATGGGGCGTTCTTCAGGATCCAAGGTATCCAAATATTCCTGGAACCGTAAATCTTGGTGAAAATACTGCTGGAGCTGATGGTTCATGTGAGTGTATTCAATCTTTGTGGAACTAGCCGAACTTACTGACTTCATATTAGCAAAAGAAGCGAATTGGGATTACGTTGAGCCAAAGAAGAGGGGTGAGATTGTTCTCAACCCTCAACCTTCTGAAAGTCCTAATGATCCGCTCAATTGGTATGTTTGCATGTTACTATTACCAGAAAGTCTTTCCACTAACATGTTGTTAGGACTACTGCTACAAAAATGGCCATTCTTCTCATCTTAGCCTTGACTGCAGGTGTCACTGTCTCGTATGTACTATCTACCCCCGTTAGATATATAGTCCAATCTAATACCAATTTGTAGTCTCGGTCCAATGATTACTACCGGTTCCGAAGATATAGCAACAGCTTTCAATGTCACCACAGATCAGGTCTCTTTCAACATTGTCGGAATCATGCAACTTACAACTGGTTCCGGTACATTCTTCACTGCCGCAGCAGCAGCCGTATGGGGAAAACGTCCAGTTTTCATTGTGTCTACTATTGGATTGTTGGCCACCAATATCTGGGGTTTCTTTTCCAACAGTTTCATGTCGCTTTCCATAATGCGAGCAGTTCAAGGTTTCTGTGCTTCTCCCTTAGAGACACTCGTCAGCGCAACGGTTTCAGAGATCTTCTTTGTCCATGAGAAGGGTAAGATGTTGAGTGTGTGGAATTTGTTCGTTATGGGTGGTGTTAAGCTTGGGTATGTTTAGTCCGCAATGTTAACATAAACATTCCGCTTCCAAATACTAATTACCTGCAGCCAACTCATCGCAAGTTTCATCATCCAATCCTTAGGATTCAAATTCACCTTTGGAATCTGCGCTTGCATCTACGCCATGATTATCCCCGCCATGTATTTCTTCGTCCCCGAAACCCTCTACATTCCCCAAACCGATCCTCCTACCCAACTCATCGTCGACAAAACCGAAGGCCGAGTCTACGAAATCGTCCTACCAGACGTGAAGAAATCCTTCGGAGAACGTCTCTCCATCTTCAACGGTCGCATCTCGCAAGCTAGTTTCTGGGCACTCGCCGCCAAACCCATCCCGCTCGTTACTTTCCCCGCCGTCATATTCAGCGCCTTTACCTATTCATTCTACGCCGCCGGTCTAACCCTCATTGCCTTACTCCAAGACACCATCTTCAGCGCACCTCCATACAACCTCTCCACTTCCGCCATCGGCCTTACCAACCTCCCTCTCTTCGGCGTCGGACTCGTCGGCACCCTAGTATCCGGATACTGCGCCGATTTCGTCGTCCAATGGATGACCCGCCACAACAACGGTATCTACGAACCCGAATTCCGTCTCGTGCTCATGTTCGTCGCGGCTTCGCTTTCCACCGTCGCATATATCGGCTTTGGATATTCCGTCGCAGCAGGCGCATCCATCTACATCCCCATTGCCTTTCTGGGCGTCCAGACCTTCGCAGTTCCGTTTGCGACGAGTAGTATGTTTACATACGTTATGGATTGTCACAATCGCTTGGCACCACAAGCGTTCGTTACGATGAATTTCATCAAGGCGGTTTTGTCGCTGGTTATGAGCGATTTTGTGAACGGATGGTTTGAAGCAAGTGGTGCGAAGAGTGTTTTTACCACTGTGGCGATTGCCAATCTTGCCGTGTCGGCATTTGCGATTCCCATGTATATTTTTGGAAAGAGATTGAGGAGTAAAGTTGCTAGAAGCGCTTTTCATCAAAAATTCTAGATTTTTTTTTTCTCTCGACTTTTCCTCTCACGATACAGCGCAAAGAATATCTCTCATTTGTTTCTTCAACATCACTTTAGCAAGCGGGAATTGACGATACGGCGCATGGGATTTTATATGGAAGAATGCATTTCACACGGATAGGAAGGTAACGCCGGACGTTGAATGATGAATATATGTACATCAGGGGATGGAGTTTAAAAGGTTATTGATACCACTACCTATCCTCAATCATTCTTTTTAGAAATGTACATTACACTACAAACAGCGAAATAGATCGTCATTTTGATGATCAGAAAATAGAACAACCCAGAACAATCAATTAAATGAATTGGAATGTCACTGAGCATTGAAGGAAGTGGTAGATGCATCCGATATATTAAAGTTTATGCCTTCATAAATGTATAGCCCCTCAGTGATGTTTGACCCTCTCTCGCTAATCTAAACGTCCGACCCTGATTTATGATTCCCATCTACGAACTAGATGTGGAGTTTGAAACTATTTATAGAAGTATGAATTCTTGTATAAAATATGAGATGTTCGATACCTAACGATTATGATTGATTCTGCTTGCTCATTACTTGTATAAATGCAGAGGCTGTAAGTTACATAGAAAAGAGGAAAATTGATGACTTCAAATGAATGTAGAAAATACCAGGTTATCGGAAGATTCAAGATTCAAGATGAAACGAATAACCGGTTTTCATCTGCGAAACAGAATCGCAAACTTATATGTTGAGGCAGGCTTGAGATGAATTGGAGGTCTAGATCAGACGATAGTAGGTGACATGAGCATAAACGTTTCAGCAAATTATGACAGCATATCGAAAGACTCCACAAATTTCGTGAAATTCCGTGCGCTCAAACCTGAGAGACTGCGGAGAATTGTTGTTTGAAAAGTCGAGATTAATCGAAATTTCGCTGCTCTAGAAGGTATTTTATGATCTCAACAAAACGGACTCATCACTTGCGAGCACGCACAAAATGTTTGAAAATGAAGACAAGTTATCGAGTGAATTTCATATTTGAGATGGAGGTATCCACTTTAATAATTGAATGCGGGCAGCGAATCTTACTCTCAGATATAGAGCGGGATATCGAGAAATATATCCTGCGATACTTCGAGCAGAGGCTGGGATGATGTGTATGTATGTATATGTATGTATGCATATATGCGCCTGGAAGCAAGAAAAAAAAGGAGAAAAAAAGGCAAAAAAAAGATGTCAAGTTCAGGTCCATGGTCAGTGTCAAGGACTAGGGGCGGATATACTCACTTTTCCACCACATATCCCAAATTGACCACCATTCACGAGGATCAACCCGTAGCAGGCCTGCGCCAGCTTACTGCACCACAGTGGGGATCGCCGCTACACAAGTCGCCCTACCTATAGCTTTTAAAGGGTTAGTAATTGGGGGAAGGTTTACGGTCTACAAGTATACCTATCCTTTTTCTCCCCTAATGACCCATGGTTCTTGAGAGCATTGTACGCGTCTTAGTGGTCGACCTCCAGGGATTGAACTAGAGAATTTGTTAACGAAATCATTCTCATGAATTTCGCGAAGCGCGTATTTGACCACTAGACCATGAACTTGAACTTGGTAGTGTTTTCAAGGAGCGGTTGTATCAGAAACTATATTGTATTCTTTTTTGTTTGATGAGGAGGAAGTGAATATTTGTGGCTGTGCCGAATCGAATATGGCGGCGATGGATGTCATGAGAAACGAAACGCGAAGCGGAGCGGCTAACGGCGGGTAAAATCGATGTTTTCTCAGCTTTCATTTTGATCATCCGGGGAAACGTGAGAAGTTGAAAATTGCATAGGTCGCTTGTGTGGTTCCAGACTGCCCAGAATCAACATTCTCAACTTCGATGATGAAGGTACAGCAATCATATATTGGATCCCCAACCCAATCACTCAAATCACATTTTGCGAATCGTATCCTATAGGTGCGATTCATTCAAAGGTTTGGCGGAGTGCCGGAATTGGAGGACGCTTTGGGGCTTGATGAAATAAGGACGCAAATGGCGTGAACCCAAGAATAGCGCATTCTTTGAGGACTTCATGGTCCACCTCGCTACCTCACAGGTTGTTTCTCTCTTCTGCATTGTGCATTCGTTCGTGCTGCTTCTTGAGGCTCGAAACCTTTCGGGATTCTGACTTTGATTAATCCGACTTGATTCGTTGTCAGCCCGCAGTGGAATATGCATCGCCTGCAGAAACTCCACAATACCCATCGCGGCCCCAGATTCCGCTTCGAATTAGACAGGAGGAATTTGAGCGCCGTGATAAACCAATGGTCAAGACCAAGTCTTACGCCAAGCAATACGAAAGTGGTCGAGAAGTGATTCTCGACGTTGAAAACTTTCATGAACTAAAGGAAATCCGTGCAATAAAACGAATGATGGGAGGTTTGACATACCCTCTCTGCATTTAAACGTCAAACTCACATTTCCGGGTGCGCAAAAGTTTGTGCTTACTTGATCGAGTCTTTGGAGATCCAGTCTCTCCTGTCAGCGCCACAACCACACTTCAATTCTTCGAGAGGGGGTCTAACTCTATCATTTTTGTCGGATTCCCATGAATCTTGATAGATATCAAAGACAGGAACTGCGATAGCAAAGCATTGCCGCCAAGAATGAATTTGTGGTCTCCGTAACTCCTAGGGGGAAGGAGGAAGGGGGAAGTACGACTTTACCCAGGCCACGTCGTCCCACGTGATGTGGTTACTCGAAATGGATTACCCCGCACGAAAGTCGTCTCATATGCGATGTAACATGCATGGGGTAAGGCAAGGGGGGGAATGAGAAGAGAAACATCAATTTCAAACCTCAACTTCTGATTTTCCTCCATCCATCATGAAAACGTCGAGCGGTTTGTGAGAATCTTATATTCGGAATCGCCTCTTGAAAGAATATTTCAACATCTCGAAACACTTGCCTCACATCCACCCCCATTGAAACTTCCACCGCAGTATTCGGAGTCGAAAGAGTTGACCGGGTCGTTTGATTTCACATCTAAGTATTTCAAGTACATGCAACTGAAATCTATCCCGAAAAATGTTATACTATGCCATGGAATCTTTGCCCATACGATTCATTTCATTTCAATGTTGAGAATGAACCTCGAGTATGAATACGAACTTCAATGCAAGTACGATAGATAGACCTTCACGGGCACCTATCATTGAAGAAACTCATCGTCGTGATGAATTTTGAATAGATGTTGTCGTTCAGGAACCTGTAAGTCAAAGCATCCTCTTCTTCCTCTCTCTTGTTTTGTTTTCGAAAGCTAATATATGCGATAATGTATGTTCTTGAAGGGACCGCAGGTTGTCCTCGTTATTGATGATGGAATGTCGATCGGCAGAAACGGAACCCGGAATCTATCCCTATGAAAGCGAAAGACACTATAAAATATATCGATCCCAGGCCTTGCCCGCAGCGCTCGGCAGACAATTTTCTAGCAATCACACCAGTTCGATAGTCCAGTCAAACAATCCACATCCTCCCTATCGAATCACTCAATCGATCTTCGTTTATGTTTCGTGGTTCACATATCCAGAGCAAGAAACGGTCTTGACGGCGATATCTAATCGAGTGGGCATATACTTGTATACACGTGAAGGAATCGTTATGCAGTATGCCTTTTCTTCATTTTCCGAAAATAAGCATGGGAAACGATTTCTTCTGGGTCCTGGTTTCAATAAGTAGTGCCCTCTCAGTGGCGGACACTTGCTTAATATTCTAGTGGTACAAGCCTTATCAGACTCTTCAACTCCCCTGCTAGCAGCTAGATCCATTCAGGATCTTAAAAATTGGGTTTACCCCCACGAAGAAGCTCCCCCCACTTCTGAAATTTTACACCTTTTTATTGATGAAATGGTTGAAAGTGGGCAGAATTGTTCCGAATCTCAAAGTTCATTACTCTTCCAGCTCAAGAATCCTTAATCTATATCGTAGTATATAGCTAGTCAAAAGGAATGCTATATTCTGACATGGCTAATATGAAATTACAGAGAAATGGAAAGCCACATCAGATTCACATATAAATCTTACCAAACTGTCTTACTGCCTCCAGAAAAAAAATCCGAAATCTTCCGACGGGATTCAGGGGCCAAGACAACAACCAACGCAACAATTCCATCCAAACAAATCGAAAATCATGGGCTAGAAGGACTCTTTCTACTGGTCAATTCATGATCCATCATCAAGATCGATTTCCTAATTCGACCTTTCTTGTGATTTATCTGCTCTTATAAAAAGTGGGATTTCAATTGTGCAAAATGACTCGTGGCATTTTTTGGTGCGCACGATAGCTGGCGTAAAAAGTCTCGGGTAAGATTCTACTGTGTGACAAGTTTTGTGAGCAGGGATGAAAACTCAACGTCAGTCAAAAAAGTATTGACGACACGCACTCAATCCCCAGGAATCCCGAGAGAGAGAGAGGCAAAGAATAACATCGGGTGGTCAGACAGTACTGGAATTAGCAAGAACCGATTCAAGTGAATTGAGTTTAATTGTTTTCTTCATAAAATGTTCTTACTTTTTCTTGTTAGACTTGTCGTGTAACTAAGTATAAAACTCTTATGTGAGATTGATCATTCAACGGTTTGATGAGATCAGCTCGATTAGTTGCGAAAGTTTAAAGTCTACAATGCACTCTCTATCCGGGCCCCTCTACCCAAGTGGAAATTAAATATCCAATTTCAATCCGAGAATGGTTGTTTTTGGTAATATCCCCACCATTCCGGTATTTTCTCTTGAAGATATCTTGCTCGGAATCCACTTTCTTTCTTTTTATACCCTTTTACCACGTAGCGCCGTTGTTGATATCGGACGAGATAAATCTCTCAGCCTTGCATTTCGGTCATGGTGCTGTTACACCAACTCTGATAGGAGGATATCGTAAATCAAGCGGGCTAACCCACATATTACTATTAAAATTTTGAAGATTAGTGACGGCACGATCCATATTCACTCTTTATGATTGGGAATTTCCTGAATATTCAGGAACAATTAGTTGACACCGACTTTCAAACGGAGCTAGATCAGAAAAGGTGTCCTTAGCTCATTTTTTCTTGATTCTCCTTCCGCCCTTCCCATTCTTTCCCACTCTCACACCAAGTCACAAAACTTCTTTTGCTTGTCAACACTCGAAGTCTTCCATCTCCACTCATACACCTATCTCCAAAAACCTCATTTTTGAGTTACTTCATACACATCAATACAATGGCCGCTCGTGTTGCTCCTAAGATGGCTTCCCTCATGGGATCTGCCTCCGCAAAGGTTGCCCGCCCAATGGTTCGATCCAACCTTGGTGCTCAACGTACCTTCACTGGTAAGCTTTAAGCTTTTGATACCTTCATGTTGTCAATTATCAATTGAGGTTTCGTCAAGCTTCAATAGCTATCGATATAGCTTCAATTGTATTACGATTCGATACATCTATCATCGTCTCCATCACATACCTATCGTCAAAATTCAATGGATAAAGAACACCTCGCTAACAAATTTTTCTTCCCCACACAGCCATGAGCAAGTCCTCCAAGACTGCTTTCCAAGCCGTCAAGCGTCAACAAACCAGCCAAATCCTCTCCAAGACCACCCAAATCTCTGCCCGCCCATACTCCTCTGAAATGGCCAACGCTCTCGTTCAAGCTTCCCAAAACCTCGGTATGGGAGGTGCCGCTATCGGTCTTGCTGGTGCCGGTGTTGGTATCGGTCTCGTCTTCGCTGCTCTCTTGCAAGCCGTTGCCCGTAACCCAAGCATGCGTGGTCAACTCTTCTCTTACGCCATTTTGGGTTTCGCTTTCGTCGAGGCCATCGGTCTTTTCGATCTCATGGTTGCTATGATGGCCAAGTTCTTGTAAATATGTCGTCATGTCTTGATGAAATGGGGAGGGGGTGTGTATAAATATGGTGGATGGAGATGGGGAATGAAGGTGGTGGTATAGATCAACGGTGCATTGTTACATCACGGGCATTGCATGCAGTTGCATATAGATGGTTTGGATCGATGATATAGAAAAATCGATGCTTCTTATAGACGGATTTCCTCTCTCCTCATTATATTAGAGCATAGAATTTCTAGATTAGACGAACATACAGACAGATGACGAATTGCCTTTCTCAAAGGGTAGTTCCTGTAAACTATCAATGAAGAATGTATACCTATCCCTCTTTTGCCTGTGCTATGCATGTTGCGATTTTATTAATCTAGAACTTAGACTCGGGTCTTGGAGTATCTGGGGCCGCGGCTGGGGGATTTCCCAACCGCCAGTAGGTACGTACGTATGTATGTATGTACGCATGTATGTTTGTACCTATGTATGTGTTGATTTGTTTACCTTTTTTTCTTTCGGGATATCTCGGGTGAAAATTTTTCACTTGGTGTTTCGGGGGTGTGGTGTGGTTGTTGAAGGGAGGGATCCGTTATTTTTTTGGTTGGTTATCTATCGATAAGGGTTGAGGACGGACGGACTCTCACTCAGCACGCACTTCGGATTTATTCAGTTGGGATTGGAAGCGAGAACGTGAGTTTCACGTGATGGGGAGTTTTTTTTTTCTTTCGTTTACTGAAGAATCACGTGGGGTGGTTTGGAGGTTTTGGGATGTTGCTGTTGGTTACTTGGTGGTGAGTGAGGATTATGAATGCATGATGAATATGGATGAATGGGTTGCTGTAACCTTAGAGGTTTGGGATTTTGGGGATTTTGGGATGGTTGTTTAGTTATAACCTACTAGGTAACTTGTACTATGCACTAGGGGAAGGGATTTGAATGTTTTTATGATGGCTGATTGTTAGGATATATGTACATCTGTACACGTGTATACACGGTAACCGCTCATCTCGTGATGTAGGAGAAATTAAGAGATGGAAATGGAGGGATGGGGGTATGATTTTGGGGAGGGGAGGGGGGGTTGATTTGAGATTGGATGGGATATGGATGGGGTGTAATAGGTAGAGAGATAGAGGTTGTTGGAGGTGGATCTGGCTTGTCTGATATTCGGCAGCGAGGGGGGTAGCGGAATTGATGATGGATGAGAGATACTGAATATTGGATATTGAATTTCTTGGTGATGGGATGGAGATGATTGGGGATCTTTATATGGATGGATGATGGTCTCCGGGGATGGTCTAGAGAGTGTGGGGATGAGGATTGAGGTGGGAGTAAGAGGGGATAGGGATGGAAGGGAGGGAGGAGCTTCGGGTTGGGGATTGGGGATTGTGGATGGCGCTTGGGATGTGGGTGTTGAGTGTTATGGGGTGGTAACTTACTGTATTTTGTGTTGTTGAAGGTGTTTGAATGTATATATGGAGGGTATGCTGCATCTGAAAAGTTGAGTTTGTCGATGTTGAGGATAGGGGAATATGATATATTTATATGCTAATAAAAACTTGATCTATTCGAGAAGGCATACTCAGTCAAAGCAATCGTTCTATTTCAGATTCACACGAAGAGTAAAGTAGGAGATTGATATTGGTAGAAGCACGATTATATTAAGATACGTAGATGAATAAACATCACTCCATCTAAAATCTAAAAAAGCATCTTCATATTGAATTGAAGTCGTGAAATCGTAAATCATACATCAAGAGCCAGGAAAATCATTCGGAAAGTAAAGACAGGTTTCCATAAAAAGGCATGAAAAGAACGAAGCCAACACCGTCCAATGCAAAGAAATCTTCACAAAGTAAATCCTAAGCCCAGAAGAAAAGTCCAAAAAACGCCACGCTATGCTATGCTATGCCGAATCTTCAGAATACCCAGTCCCCTCATTCCCATTAACTTCTAACCCAATCCAATTAATTGATCTCAATGGGTGCCGGTCCATAAACCGCATTATTAGAAACCTCCAACGCATTAGCAAAATTCGAGCCCTTCGCCAAAGCCGCCAAAGTCAAGCCATTACCCGTAGCACCATTAGCAGCACCGGCATCGAATTCAAATTTAGCAGTAAAAACAACCGTTTTCCCATCTGCTTGTAAGCTGATACTTTCGAATGGTTGAACAACAGGTTTATTCTGCTGATTGATATAGACGAGCGAGAGCCCCTTGCATTTTTCTCCCCAAGTGGTGTTGTAGTCTTGATCTGCGGTGAGCTGGAATGAAAACGTGATGATGGTGTCAGAATCGATGGTATCGGGTTGAGAAGCAGTGAGTTTTTGGAAGGTCTTGAGAGGGATGGTATCGCTGTTTGGACAGGTACCTTCCACGACGAAATTTTGGTTCAAAGCACTGAATGCGAAATCTCTAGTGCTAGCTGTCAGGAAAGGAAGAGCGGATGGAATTTTGTGAAGGATTTGTCGGAAATATCCATTTTGTTCTCCTTCTTGTCCGAGGGATGCTGCAACACCACGGATGAATTTGGAATCACCATTTGTGCCGAATACGGTTTGGATATCTCCCAAAGTACCCATGGTTACATCTGTGAAGAGAGATGCTGTAGCTATGGCTTGCTCAAAGTTTGTGACATCGAAATTGTATTGACATGGTTGAATGATAGCATTGGTATCATTGGTGAAACGAACGATAGCTTTCTCAGCATTTAGTGAATGCAGTTTTTCTTGCGCAACGATTGCGTTCAGGTTTGTAAGCACCGTGTCCCTACTGTTTTGATTGTCGAATGTATAACCTGGAACATTATTTGTGATATTAAAGGTAAGTTCCTCGAAGAATGCGACTTCCATGTTCTCGTTGAAGGCGACGAGCTTGAAATTGGTGAGACTGTCATCTCCACCAACCAATGCAGAAGGAGGAGGGATGTTGGAGAGAGAACCATGGGCTGCGGTTTGAATTGCTAGTAACGGCCCTGTATTGGTTGCTGTTACAGCTTCAAGGAAGCTATTATCGACCGAGAAAGGAGCTGCGGCAACAAGGGTCGAGAGGAATGAAATTCCAAAGGCAATACTTGAAGTATGCATTATGAATTATGGCGTTTTGAGTTGAAATAAGAAGAAATGAAGAGTTTCTATGAGACAAAGAAGAAAGAAAACTTGTAGACGTAAGGAGATTCGTAAAAGGTATGGTGATGTAATTGTTAATGAGGTTATTGATGGAAAAAGTCAAAATACAAACGTGCCAAACGGTCTCCTATATAGCCAGACCATCTCCAGGTCTATTAGAACACCGCCTCATGCTTGTTCGTTAATCACCAGATTTGTACTATACCTTTTGAGTTGCCTTCGGAATACAATTTAAGACTCGGCCGCAGTCAACATGACCTAAATTCACTTTCTCTTCAAAGCAATCCAAACACCAAAGAACGTGCTTACATGCAAGTGAGATCTGTTTGTTGAACCAATAGTCAAGAAGTATGTTGGTGGCGCAGAAAAAGTAGGAAGCCAGAAATAGAACCCACGCGCGGCTGTAAGCGCTCTTAAAAAGACGGTATATGCCAAACCAGAGGGGATTGATTGGTGAACATGTGCAAATTAGGCGACCCAGCCGACCCCAATGATCGGATATTCTAGTTCCCGTTCGCATAGCCACCACGACATGAATCTTTTCAATTGTAGATACTGCAAAGACCAATAGCCTGTCATCAATTTTTGATGTGAGAAACGCTATGAATGGATGATAATGAATGTTTCAATTGAGATGATGTCAAAAAGAACACGTAGGGCTGATTTTGTCAAGAATGTGCATGGTATAATGGAAGCGGTTGATGCCCAGATTCAGGCTAGCAACATGAGATGATAAACAAATAAGGGAAAGAATGCGATGGACATCAAGTTGTAATGAATCTTATTGGAAAAGACTCGTCGTCTTTGAAGTCAAAGTCTCACCTTCTTGGTATTGAAGGAGTGTTTCTCAGACAAATTATGGGGCTTGGAGAACTAGCGCACACTTGATGTCGAACTCTAGGAACATGGATAGATAAATTCCCAAAAAAGAAAGGAATGCGATTGTCATTCAGAGTAGTCATGCATGATTTTCAAAGTGCTTACTGCAGGTACTATACATGTCATCATGCAGTCACAGTTACTTCCCGCATGCGTATATCAACCTTAAAATAGACACGTCAGTAGAAGACCAGAACGATAATTGTACCATCTCAATGCGCGAATGGTAGGCTTTGTAGTTAGTTCAATTTATTGTGGACATTCTCAAGCATTAGTATACACGACGATAAACGCTACTCTGATTTTGGTACATTGTATGTGAGCTAAAATATCATAGAAACAAAGTATTGGTTATTCAATTAAACTCTAAAGAGTGACATTTAGATCAGGTTCTTCTATGATTCACAACCTACCCCGCCTCCATATCGCATGCCCAGATATTTCAGGAAATGCGATACGGACACACTAAATTGATTCAAGTAACTCAAATCAAACACCCGGCGATAATCAGAATGGCTACCAGCCATCCCGAACATGCAAAACATTCCTTCGAAGTATCGAGGCCGTGAAGTGAGGGCAATTTTGTGACACGAGCATCTGCTAGCGCACGGGAGATTTGCAGCTACTTTCTGGGGTATCAACTGCTTCTTCTGGTGATATTGTCGCTGTGAGAGACTCTCGACTTGAGGGTTTTATCACATCAACCTTGAATTCTTTGCTAAGAAGTGGAACAAAAAGTCCTACCACACGTAAAAGTCTCAGAATCGAAGTATTAATACCCAAATATATTGGGAACATAAGACGACAGTAAGATTACTGCGCCAATATGATGGCTGGACGTGATAATTGCATTGCCAGGTAAGCATTGTGATGATGGATTGGAGTCAGGTGCGGCGACTAGACCGAGGATTTGGATATTTTGAAATCAAAAGTCGTCATCACTATCCTCGTCATCCTTTGGTGGGAGCATCTTACTCATGTAAGGACCATCCAACCAATAGCCTAATCTTCGATAATAATCTCTTGTACCAACACCACTGATGACACTTATCTTTGTACTTCCATGCTCATTTCGGGCAATTCTTTCAGCTTCCTCCATGAGTAATGTACCATAACCTTGATGTTGAAACTTTCTTGGATCACGAGCATGAACTGGGACAGCTGAGCCATAAACGTGAAGCTCACGAATTATACTCGTAGGCTGTCCAGTAAGCTCGGGCCTAAAGGTGTGTGTTTTAGAACACTTTCTCAAACGAAGTAATCCAATAAGAATATCTTGCTTTGGATCTTCATATGCTAAGAATGTCTCCCATCCTTTGTTTGCGGTATAGTCTCTTCGAACAAGTTCAACCTGAGAAGGTCGAATCTTATTCTTAACCTCATTGATACCAACTTCGCGAGTTCGAACATCACGGCAAGTAGTACCAAAATCCTTCATTCTACTCAACGCAAGCTCTCGAAGGTTTCCATTCTCAACACCAGATGTGACTAAAGGCATTGGAATATCTCTTTGAACACGATAAATACGAGTCCACGGTGGTACAAGAGCGAGGATGCGAGCGACTATATCTATAAGGGCATTCGGTGTGTAGTTCTTGTATCTGCCAGTTCTCCAGAGTTCGTATAAACCAGTTCCACGAATGACCAATGTTGGGTAAATTTTGAGACCATCGGTTCTAAAGGCGGGGTTCTCGAAATATTCCCTGAATTGATCTAAATCTCTCTCCATTCCAACATTGGGTAAATCTGGCATCATATGGCTAACAACTTTGAAGCCAGCGTCCTTCGCCAAGCAAAATGTTTCTGCAACTGAAGCCACTGTGTGACCTCTGTTGGTATCTCGAGCAACGTCCTCGTACAGAGATTGTACACCAATCTCCAAACGCGTACAACCATATCTTAGCATAGCAGATAAATGTGGTTGTAAGCAATAATCCGGTCGAGTTTCAATTGTGATACCAACACATTTAATGTTGCTCATCTCACCAGCTTGGACTGCTTCGTCTACATTATTTCCTTGATATCCACTAAGCGCATTGTGTAACTGGGAGATAAACCCATCTCTGTAACTTTCAGATAGTGACATGAAAGTACCACCCATAATAATATATTCAACCTTGTCGACGCTGTGGCCGAGAGATTTAATTTGATCTACTCTTCCTCGCGCCTGTTCAAAAGGATCATATCGTGCTCGAATCGCTCTCATTGATGTAGGTTCATAACCAGTATATGATTGTGTAGAATATTCGAAATCGGAATCAGGTCCACCGGGACAATAGACACAGATATTTCCTGTGTAGGCAATGTGAGGACATCGATGTGGTTTACACATGACTGCGACAACCGCAATACCAGAAGCACTCCCTGACAAACTATTAGCCCCGCATATGTCTATGTAATGGGAAATACATACTGATTGGCTTTGCAATTAACTTTGGAAGAATATATTTCTTATAATGTTCTGGAATGGCGGCAATAATAGCAGTCAATGGTGGAATATTACTGAGCCTGTGACGTTTTGACATTTTGGCCCTCAAACTATTCAAATTGATATCCTTCCTCGGCGCATTTGGATCCTGTTGAGATTCATGATCCTGTACTAATGCGCTAGCAATATCTGAACATGCTCTCAAGTATCTTTCATTCTCTGGAGGTAAATTAGGATCCTTTGGTTTTCTTTGCCTATCTGACAATGTCATTGTATCGACGGTAGTGGCCATTTTGGATTGTGTGGAGATGCAGTTGGTTCAATACGATTGCACGTTGGGATGAGTTCTGGTCGCCTTTCCCTTGAGGCTTTGCGCAACCTTTGGTATTTCAAAATCAAAACTCTTCTCGTGGTAAATCGTGAAGTTATGAAGTTATGAAGAGTTGATGCAGTTGATGCTTTGATGAAATCGCGGGGTTACTAAAATTAATGTTCTTGTGTGAAATAAATTTCCATTCCAAGCCAAACTACCGGAACAACCAATTAATCCGGCAAAATCGGAGGCCTTGCAAGCGATTCCGTCCGCAACAGAAGAAGCTGGTAAGAAGAAAAGAAGGAAATAATTCAAGATAAACTTCAAATCACTTTCCTGTCTTTCATATCTGACATCAATTGTCCCTCAGACAAGATGCAGGCTTTTTCAAGATGTGCCAGACCTGCGATGCAGGCTGCTATGAGAAGACAAGGTTATTCCACTTCGACCTCTGCTTATGCTGCTACCGCGGAAAACCTTCGTATCACTAAGGATACTAGAGTTATTTACCAAGGTTTCACTGGTAAACAAGGAACGTAAGTATTATCGCGAGACTCTATTTGGTATTGACGAAATAAGTTGACAAATCTGCCATAGTTTCCATGCCCAACAAGCCATCGAATATGGTATGTCTTGAGACGAATAATGGGGGAATTGAAAAGGTTCTGATATGGAAATAGGTACAACTGTTGTTGGAGGTACAAACCCAAAGAAAGCTGGACAAACTCATCTCGATTTACCCGTTTTCGCAACCGTCGAACAAGCTGTAAAGGAAGCCGGTGCTACAGCTTCTGCTATCTTCGTCCCGTAAGATCTACCGCAATCGCAAAGAATCTGTGATGGAAGGATGGATTTGGTGCTGATATAATATATTTTGCAGACCCCCTCTTGCTGCTGCCGGTATTGAGGAGGCTATCGCTGCTGAAATTCCTTTGGTTGTGTGGTAAGAATATACATCAAATTTGCATGTGATAGTACTTGTACTAATTGATGATTTAGTATCACTGAGGGTATCCCACAACATGGTATGTTTACATTTGGAGTTTAACAGGATAAATCTAACCTCAATATAGACATGGTTCGCATTACAGATATCTTGAAGACTCAAGGAAAGACTCGTTTGGTTGGACCCAATTGCCCAGGTCTCATTGCACCAGGACAATGTAAGATTGGTATTATGCCAGGGTTCATTCACAAGCGTGGACGTATTGGTATTGTTTCTCGTTCGGGAACTTTAACTTATGAGGCTGTCAACCAAACTACACAAGCTGGATTGGGTCAATCTCTTGTTGTTGGTATTGGTGGTGATCCATTCTCTGGAACCAACTTCATTGATTGCTTGAAGGTATTCCTTGAGGATGAGGAGACTGATGGTATTATCATGATTGGAGAAATTGGAGGATCCGCAGAAGAAGATGCTGCCGAATTCTTGAAGGATTACAACACTGCTAAGAAGCCAGTTGTCAGCTTTATCGCTGGTATCTCTGCTCCTCCTGGACGAAGAATGGGACACGCTGGTAAGTATCTTAAAAATGATACCCACTAATGACACTTGACTAACTCATCTCAGGTGCTATTGTCAGTGGTGGAAAGGGTGGTGCCGATTCCAAGATCTCAGCTCTTGAAGCTGCAGGTGTTATTGTTGAGAGAAGTCCAGCATTGCTCGGAAAGACATTACATGCTGAGTTCATGAGACTTGACATGATTTAAGGATGTTATTTTGTGATTAGATAAAGGGGCGATGATGATGTGCATTTGGTTTTAATGGTTTTCTTCAATACCTCATTCCTGTACAGCTAGCAATTACCCTATGTGTGCCAGTATAGACTTTTATAGACTTGTGATGGAGAGATAATCTAGGCAATGTTTTTAAGTGATGAATGATAAATGACGAGTGATGACATATACCGCATGTAGATAGCGAAAGCTACCGAATATTGCTAACTCTATTCGACCTCGTCAACGAGGCTACCTGAAGATGACATACGCCTATTACTCTGTCTCCATTTGGAAGAAACAAACGGGCTACCTAAAATACATACTCTTTCCAGTATTCACATGAACAAAGCAACTAAAATTATAATTGAATTTCGTGCAGACACGTTTGAAGACCTTTGAGCTCATCATCTACATAATCATCTAATAATAATTCAACGACACACCTACATTGTTGAAAGATTTCATTTTAACCCCTGAACACTAGTGAAAGGGATGTTCGGTAAATATTATACTGTATTGAGCTTGTTCTCTAGATCTACTGCACCTCGTAGCTCTCGGCTCCCCACACCTTATCCTCTCTCGACATTTCAATAAACAAATCCTCCTTCAACCGCATATAAATCAAAATGCTGTCTGGCATATTGATCTTCAATCAAAAGGGAGAGAATCTAATCTTTCGCGCATTTCGAAATGATTGTCGACCACGACTCGCAGATGTCTTCCGAATTCAGGTCATCTCCAATGCACAAGTTCGTTCACCAATCCTTACTTTAGGAAGTACAAC
This sequence comes from Botrytis deweyae, assembly GCF_014898535.1. Taxonomy (NCBI): domain Eukaryota; kingdom Fungi; phylum Ascomycota; class Leotiomycetes; order Helotiales; family Sclerotiniaceae; genus Botrytis; species Botrytis deweyae. The sequence continues at coordinate 597,102 of NW_024066210.1, forward strand.
CTTCAGTCATGTCAAACACGAGAACATATATTTGGTTGCAATTACCAAGAGCAATGCCAATGCTGCGCTGGTCTTCGAATTCCTCTATAGATTGATTGCGCTGGGGAAAGGCTACTTTGGAAAGTTTGACGAAGAAGCGGTTAAGAACAATTTCGTCCTGGTATACGAACTTCTAGATGGTGAGTGCAATGCGCGATTCGCAGGCATCAATTGTGCCGGAAGCTGATAGATTCGCGACATAGAAATCTTGGATTTTGGATACCCTCAAAATACAGAGACAGATACATTAAAGATGTACATCACAACGGAAGGTGTTAAATCGGAACGAACCATGGAAGACTCGGCGAAGATTACAATGCAAGCAACCGGAGCTTTATCATGGAGGAAGGCCGATGTCAAATACAGAAAGAATGAAGCATTTGTAGATGTTATTGAAGATGTCAATCTTTTAATGTCTGCTACTGGAACTGTTCTACGAGCTGATGTAAATGGTCAAATCGTCATGAGAGCATACCTTTCCGGAACACCAGAATGCAAATTCGGACTCAATGATCGATTATTGTTAGATGGCGATAGTCTTTCATCTCTACCATCTGGAAATCGTATGGGTACCAAGGCCACCAAAGCAGCAGCTGGTAGTGTTACACTGGAGGATTGTCAATTTCACCAATGTGTTAAGCTAGGGAAATTCGATACCGACAGAATTATTTCATTCATACCTCCCGATGGAGAGTTCGAACTTATGCGCTATCGTGCCACCGAAAATGTCAATCTGCCATTTAAAATTCATGCCATCGTGAATGAAGTTGGTAAAACAAAGGTCGAATACAGTATTGCAATTCGAGCAAATTATGGTAGCAAGCTATTCGCTACCAATGTCGTTGTTAAGATACCTACGCCTTTAAATACCGCTCGAATCACCGATCGATGTACACAAGGAAAAGCAAAATATGTACCGGAAGAGAATGTTATTATATGGAAGATACCAAGATTTACTGGCCAAAATGAATTTGTCTTGAGCGCGGAAGCTACGTTAACAAGCATGACGAACCAAAAGGCATGGTCAAGACCACCATTGAGTTTGAACTTTAGCTTGTTGATGTTTACAAGTTCGGGACTGTTGGTTAGATATCTGAAGGTCTTTGAGAAGAATAATTACTCAAGTGTAAAATGGGTGAGATATATGACCAGAGCAGGGTCTTATGAGATACGGTAAGTTTGAAATATAATGATATATGAAGGCTTCAGCTTCACTAACGATTTGCAGATTTTAACCAAAGGTATCATTCGGGATGGAGTTCTGGGAAACAAAGCATTGCCAAGGCGTCGGAGTAGAAATTGGGAATATAATACAATCTTCATGTCTTACTATGGTCATTTTCGAGGAGCTTTACTTTGATGTCCTCATCACCCAATTCTCTAATCAAATTCTCGAACACACATTCCAGTTGTTTTCCTCTTATACTTAATACCAAACCACATAACAAAGCCATCTTCTAGTACTCCTCCATCTTTTCGACTTCATCGTTGCATTCACCCCAGTCTCACTATCTTTATTTAATCTTCTCTCATGCCTCCCCGATGATCTAACCCAGCATTATTTCACCGCGACAAATCGTCAGAGGCTACTGAAAGTTCATTTTCACATATCTCTTTTGTCATAAAATTCAGCTCTGAAGTAACTCTCTTTCTAATCTCAAAAGAAAGAGTTTGCTGATATGCTCTCATTCATACATTCCACACAGCCGATATCAGTTTCTCACAGAGCGACGTCTTTTGCATCTTTCCTCCACATTAATTTGCTGCTTTTCTTTGAACTTTACTCTGATCAATAGATTGTCTATCTTCTTGAATTTCAATTTGGCGTTCTTTTCGAGGGAGGGTGTCAATTAAAATGGTTACATACGAGTAGTACTCATAGAGCGACCCATGATGAGAGGGTAACAGGACATCGCTGCTAATTGTCTGCATGAGGTTCATTCAATCAGTCAATATCTGTGAATACATCGCATGGGCATTTAGAAATGACAAATCAGATTCTTATGTTAGCCATTGGGTCATCCCCCCAATCACTGTTTTTGGTCTGAGGCTGATGGTAATTCGGCTTTTTCGGTATGAGTCGCTGAAGGAAGGTTTAAACTTGATTCGAAAATTGACAGGACTACTGTCTCTGACCAATTCCCTATCGATACTCACTTCCTAATCAATATCCAATAGTTGAACATCCGAAATATCTGTCATAGTCTACGTTATGATGATAAAGCTTGATCATACAATAAGTATATCCATGCACCCGACTTGAGTCCTTCCATATTGCCACTGATGAATAGTCTGATATTCTCAAAACCCATTCTCTATCCTTGTTCGACTTTTTATTCCAGAGAACCATTCCAAATGACCTTTCCTATGTTCGGATGCATAATCATAAGAGGATTTTTCGTTTTTCAACCCTATCTTATCCATGATTCATCTTCTATCACACGCCTCACTGTAGCCATCATATCTTAGCTAATAAATGTCTGGAATATCATCGACACATTTTAGTACGTAGGACGTTGACTCCCCTGTGTTCCATTCAAGTCTGTTTCTACTACCGGTAGTGTAGTCATCGTCAAGTGTAAAATTATAACTCATAAGACTATCTTTGACATAAATACTCTGCTCTTCAGCAACTTGCAAATATCTTCCTTGGAAAAGGTAAAGTCGGAAGTAAGGTATTGTTTCAGTGGATAGACAAGGCTTCCAGGTAAATAAAAACTGCTAGGATAAAGTTATAGAGTGTCCGGATTTGGTGGAAATAAAATAGTGCACACACAGGCGTAATGAACTGCTAACCATCGAGGTCCTATGCATTGCGAGTGCGAATGCATGGGATATGTTGCTAACCAAGGGCGTTGACTTTTGGCCCCTATTATACCATAAGGACAGCGCCTAGATTGATATTTGAGTATGATGATCTTAAATCCTGCCTTTTCACAAAAAGTTTTGCTGAATAGTGGCACTGAGATCAACGTCAAGATGAACCAAAACCAAGTATGCGCTTGGCAGACACACAATCACACTCCCAAAGTGATGTTCAGTTTTGTGCGATTTGCTGTTATACTCCTTCCCTTTACCTTTTCGAGACGATTTTAGATATATGTTTTTCATTCTTATTCGTCTTGAAGGATAACACCTGATGGATAGTGGTTGAAACCAATTATTGGCACCATATAACATGATATAGGAAAAGAGTGATATGTATATATTCAAGCTACATAACTCTGCGTCGATTCCCCATTCTTCCCGTTCCTTTTCTTTCCATCTAAATCCCATGATCCGGTAAAAGAGTCCTCCCAATCACATCCAAGATCTCACATAATGCGGGATGAAAATCCGTGCTAAAGTTAGAAGTAAGTGAAGTATCTGAATATCTTGCTACTTATATCAGATGTTCAAGTCCTTGACTTCCTGATTTCGATTCTGTGTTCTTTGACTTCAATACTGGGATCCTAATGGGGTATTGCAATTTCTGCCTTGTTTTCTGATCCGTAGGATCATGGGATTGAAGAATTACATCAGAAGTAATCGAGGTAACGGGTATATTACCCCGGCAACAATGATTCATATTTGATAAGACATCTTGAGGTGGTTGATTATACTTCGATTGTATATATTTGCGAGGGATTCAGCTCCTCTTTGGTAGTGGGTAATTCTTAATTTCAAACATAGGAAGATTGGGGTACGAAGTGGAGTGGTTCAGAGGGATTGCATGGGTAGATGTGGTGGGATCCGGATATCTCAGGAGATTCCGCCCGCTCGGAACTGGTAGGGGAATCCATGATGAAGATTGGTTCGGAGGAGGTCCGTCTTCCGTTAGAGGTATTCGATGCGGACATGGAGTTGGAACTTGGTTCTTGGGATAGAGATGTTTCAGGAGGTGAGATCGAGGGTTTTGTGTGAACAAAAACATTTCATGGGCAGATAGGAGTCTTTTTTCCCATCTCTTCTAGATGATGGAGATGAAGGCATAGATCTTTATACTGTTAAGGTGTGCAATGTCTTGAAATTCTACTCGATCATACATTCTTTTACCTTTGCGTTCTTTTAGCTTCGTGTCGATAACCACATATTTTCGTGAATAGTTGGTTCCCTTGCATAGCCGTTTGGAGAATGCATCATCACAAAAAATCACATCAACAATGAACAAACAGATGATTAAATAAAAGAATGTCATTAAGAAGTTTATTACCCAGCGATAGCTCGCCAGCATCTAGCCTTTCTGAGCCAATCACCACAATCCAAAATCATACTATCATACGGTATCATAAGAATCATCATCACACCCCCAAAACCCCAAAAGAGCCCCCGAACCTTACTCCCCGATCCCCTTTAAAACTTTTTCGCTTATCGTTTTTCAAAGCTCTCTCTCCTTGTCCTTGAGTCCACCTTTCTCTCCCTCATATGAAGGAGGTCCAGCTTTCTCGCTCGCACTCTGTCCATCATGAATTGGTTGATCTGCGACATGCATTTGTTCATCATTGACACTGAGTCTGTATTCTTCCTTGTCGATATCTCTGTAGATCCAATAGAAAGCACACATCATGATGAAACCAATGATAGTTGGCGCACCGAAAACCCAGGTGAGATATGGATCCTTGACGACACCGGCACAGGCAAGACCAACGATGTAAGCAATAGCTTGGGAGAACAAGTTAAGAGCAGAAACGAGACCTCTCATGTTGGCTGGAGCACGGGAGTATGCGATACCGTAGGCGGGAACGTTGACGAAGAGTTCGGAAATACCACCGATGGCGTAGGGAACGGCCATTAACCAGACGGAGATGGAGGATACGAGGGAAACACCATCGGCATCAACACAGGTTTCGGAAGAACCGTATTTTCCGCAAGGTCCGATCTTGTAGGCGTAGTAGTTGAGGAGAGTGTAGCCGAGACCTCCGAGAGTAGAAAGGAAAAATCCGGTGGTCATTCTGGCGATTGGTCCATAGTGAATGTTGCGCTTTCTCAACAATGGGTAGAGACCGTAGTTGAGAATTGGTGCGACAACGATAATGGAGAGAGAGTTGAAGTTGTTCATGAGATCGTTGGGGGCACCATCGGTAGACAACATAGTTGAGAGAGCACTGGCGGAGCTACCAAGACCGTTATCGTTGATGTTTTGAATTGGAAAGAAACAGAAGATTCCGGCGGCTTCGAAAGTACGCTTGACATCCTCGATGAATGCGTCGTTCCATGGTACGTCGATAACGTTGCCGGATTGAGCAATAACAGATGGCTTAGCGGCCTCAAAGAATCCTCCCTTACGGGTGAAGAGTTTTCTTAAACCACCTCTCTTGAAACAGATACCAACTACACGGCAGACGTTGACGAGATCAGATCCTCCTGGTGGGTAGAGGATGAGACGTTTGCTCATGAACCAGAGGAGGAATGGGAGAGGGACATAGAGGAGGAGTGGGAGGAGGAAGGACAACCACCATCCGATGTATTTTTCGGTGTAGGCAGTTGGGACACCCATGAATCCACCGACGTTAACGAGAAGGTAAAACCAAAGCATGACACGCTCGGTGGTAGATTCGGGATCAACAATGACCACTTCACCAGATGGGAGAGTCTTCTTGACTGGAACTGCGCTTGGCATTTGATCGAGAAGGGTTGGTGCAATATTAGGCTTGAACATAGCTAAAGAAGATTAGCGGATGATGGCTAAGATTTAGAATGTGGAGAAAACTTACCAGCACCAATAGACAAAGTGTAAACACTCAAAAAGAAAGGACCCTTGGCGGTTCCGTTGGCCAACAAACTAGGAGCACCACTTACAACCATGAGAACGTGTGCAAGACCGCATACTGCTACACCCCAGCAAATAATCTTGAATCTACCAGTTTTGGTATCGGCGAGCCATCCGAAGAACAATGGAAGGGCATATGCAAGTAGGGAGAATGATTGAGATGTGGCTGTTGCTTTGACGGTACCGAGACCTAAAGCTCCGGCAGTTTGTTGAGTTCCTCTTGGTGGTGCACCATAACCATCACCACCGACTGGGAGTGGTCTGTTGACGTAATTGTTGAACAAACCATTGCAACCACTATGAGTGAATTACATGTTAGCGACTTTTTCCAATTTAAATTGCAGATGTCATTTCAAAATGAGGGGAAACCTACTAGTACGAAGCTCGCTCAGCGAACTCGACAGCACAGATTAAGTAAGTGATACTGGGGAGTTTTCCAGCTACTTTTCGGAGGGTTTTCTTCTCCTCTTCAGTAGGAATTAATTCTGGATCGATGTGGTCGTGTCCATGGCCCTCTGCATGGACTATTGCGGCTTCAGTTTCGAGACCGACTTTAGGGTGATGCTCTCTTGAGGCTGTGTGAATCAACGATCCTTTTTGGTCGAGAGCTAGGACAGCATCACTGCCTAGCATCGCGCCTTGGATATCGGCTGTGATATTTTCTTGGGCAACTATTTTTGAATGTCAGTAACCTGTATGAAATATCACCAAGCAGGCATGATTGAGTAGAAAAAATTACTTACCCATCTTTGCGAAGTTGATTTATCACAACAGGTAAAGAGAGTGGTCGTAGAAGTGCGACTAAAGAACGAAACCACGAGGAGGGGAAACACGAGAATAAATATACCGCTGCCGTGCCCATCGAATCCCAAGCTACACCACCTTAATTCACCATGTTCCCCATTCACCATCCTAGCCCTCAACCAATTCGGAGAATCTCGCATGCTGCTCCCATGCACTCCTAGCTAGCATGGGGTCATATCCCTCCCTCCCATACGGGAACGCCATACCAATCAGCACCGTTATCAGCTGGTACGAGCTCTCACGATTGTGTTTTGTGAACTCATTCCAATGCTGATCCATTACGGAGATCGCCTAGATAGGAAGGTGTGTAAGTGATATTGAACGCACGGAACAAATCATAGCAGGTATCAAATCGTTCTAGAAGATATAAACTCAGACCCCAGGTTCTGAATTGACCAGGCTACCTCCTTGTCTGTGGCAAATATAGTCAGAGCAAGGCCAATCGGTAGCACACTTGTGTATTGTGTACGGATAGTTTTGTATTCACCCGATTATGGAAAGCTGTCGTGCATACAGTGTAATGACCCTAGTGCGTCCAAAGACCAGCCCAGTCACCAGTACCACCTCAATTGCAGCACCCACAAGAGTGACAAAGGCAATTGCGAGGCCTTTCCCCTCCACAATATCCACCTTACCAGCCTCATCACACAATCATATCCCCAATCTCAAATATCACCCCCCAAAACCCACCTTCAACCGTGGTCCTTCATCTCTATCAAAATTCATTAAACCAAATCATTCTCATTTGTCAAGCGAATTTACCACCAACAAATAATCATCTCCTCTTTACTCCACATTAGGAAGGTAACGTTACGCCAAGAGTTTGAGAATGTTGCCAAGCAGAGAATCCGATAAGAAATTAGTCGCGCGAGCAGTAAACCAGACAGGAAGAGGGTCAGAGGCGAACAAAGCTTTTGGGGAACCCGGGTATGAGCGAACGGTGAACTCGGCTCACAAATACCTCTCTACCACTGGACTGGAACAGGAACAATTCTATCCTAGACACCCGGGATAACAAGCTGGCAAGATGTTATGTGACTTATGTCAAGAACGCGAGACCGAGAAGACTGGGCATACGAAATTGGAATGATGGAACTGCCTACAGGTCTTTTCACCTGCCAAAAAAAGGTTTAATTTGTTTACCGAGTCGACTTGGCAATACTAGGTACAGGTAGAAGCTTATGTACCTATTCAAATGAGCCGCCCGTCTTTTCAGACCTATCCAGTCTTACTTAATATTGCCGTTAGATCTAGCCAACAAGCGTTTCCCTCCTCTTGGTATCATGGCATGGTAAGGTGGTTTGATTTTGGTGGCGGGAAGCCACCCGGGGTCTGTCTTTTATCTTTCCCCCAAATCGTCGGGGATAGCTAGGGATTGGATAATAAGCAATTGAAGCACTAGATTTAAACATGAATGTCGTGATCGATGAGTGGATAGAATTATTTCATGGCGTTGGAGGCGTTCGAAATTGATACCCGATGGGGGTTTTTGGACCGAGATGGGAGTGCCATCCTCGTCACCTCGGTCCTTTTTGCAATTACGATAAGCAAAAACGAGATATGGTGAAATATTGGGAGATTGTGAGGATATTATTATTATTTATTGTGTTTGATTATTTGTGAACATTTTTAATGCAACTAATAATAGATACACAAGAACAAACAAGACTCGAATTCCCAAGATAAAATGCCACGCACGTGTCTCTATACTCTAAAGAGTGTAAATTCGCCTCCTCGTCTTTTCTTTCCAAGTTATACCAGGTAGATATGAACCGATAACCTTATGTGATGGATGAGATACGAGATAGAGAGAGGCGTAAGATGTAAGCTATTGATACATGATAAGAAATAGGTGGAGAACCCGAATCCCTTAACCTCATCCGAGTCCGAGTTCATCCATACCATATCTCTCCCATATCTCGATCTTTCGATTCTCACAGTTTCTCTCCCCTCCCTCCACATCAAAATGATAATCATGATCACATTCCAAGCTCCCAAGTAGGTACAATCTGCAAGCCCGAGGCGAAGCTTTCGAAGCTTCTTCCAAGAATGCTTGGAGGCGAGCCACTGAGCAGCCAAAGAAATCATAACGTTGCACTGATTTGCCAAGCGTAAAGATATGTGCGTAGTGACATTCGATACGGGCCACAGGGTCAGAATCATCAACTCAAATCAGTAACCCAGGTTGGCGAAGGCTGAAAGCCTTATGCTTATTTCTCTGATACCAAAAGCTGGGTAAGAAACACATTGCTATCCGGCGCTTATTTCTAAAGCTGATAGTGAGTGACAAGCAACACAAGTTTGAAGATATGGTAAGACATCTCGCAGCGAACAGAAACCAATCAATCAAAAGACTTCCATTGAAAAGCACGAGTAATGTTTCCAAGCCGTTCAATCAATCAAAGCATTTCCATTCAAAAGGCACTCGTGATGTATCTTTTAGGTTCTGACCTGCCGATGAAGGAATATGCATAGCTAGGTAAGCACGAGGATATCGTTTAGATGAATGAGGAAACTCCTCCGATGGGCGATACGAATTGAATTCCTTATCTCGACATCCATCTTCATTCAGACAGACCTCGGGAGTGTAAGCCAGCAAGCCAGCAAGCTGTTGGAACTTGGAACTTGGAAACACTGATTAGAATATTGACAATCCCGGGTATCCACGCTCAACATCGCTCTTCCACGGAATGGAATAGCCGAAATGCTGAATGCATTCTCACTATCTTGAATATTGAACCAACAAGAATTGATGAACTCGGGAATTTGAATGATAAAGCATTGGAATACAATACGATGGATGGATGGATGTGATCATAATGATGTGCCTGCAGACTTGGCAGTCAACTCATTATCTGGTAACTATTCCGAAATCCGAAGAGATGATATCAATTCATCTGCCTAGTATTCACTTGAATATCCATCCATCCATCACATCCATCCGGACATCTAACAAACTGTCAACTTCAACACCTCATCGATTACATGACATAGAAGTGTAGAAGAAATCAAGGAAAATAAACAAAAAGAGATCTCAACATATGAAAGTGAAGAAATACCTCAAGAGCCATTCATTATTCATCAATCATTATGAGTCAACCGGTCTGTCTGTCACCATTGTCTGTCTATCTACAGATAGGAAGTTACAACCGTGCTTTTGATACTCGATTTTATATACGAGTATAAGATTACATACAATACAATACAAATACATACTGACAGTCGTTAAGATAGTAAGCAAATAAGATAGCAAATAAGTAAGTAAGCAATAGAAATAAAGATATCTTTCTCAACTCCTTATCTCAAGTCTACGGATTCCAGAATATCAAATAAAGAACCGGGGTATTGTTATTCTTGTTCATGTTTATGTTATAGGGAGGAGTGCCTATCAGCCTTACTTTCACATCCCTTTCTTCTAGTTTCCAGTCATTATGTCTACTTCATCGATTTACTTTATTTAAGTACTACGAATCATCTATTTCATGTCCATACACCTTCATGTTCATCACAGTCATCATTTCAGCACAATTCAGTATCTTACCTAATCTCAATAACCACGACCACCAGTAGACCACAACCACAACCACAACCACGACCATGACCATGACCACGACTTAGGGACTAAATGCGAGTATGCAAACATGTATTCGGAAAATAAATGTAAGAGTTCTGGCCCCTGCTCACCGCACATGTAACGCTTTTCCGGCTAAAATATGAAATTATTCAACTTTTTATATCCTAGTTTATTTCTTATAATAAAAGATGAAATTAGAAATTCTTTTGGAAAATGTTATTTAATTAATAAAATTTTATTAAAAAATGAATAGAATATTTTTTTCTAATTTTTTAAATAGAATTTGAAAGATTTAAAGTTGAAAATTCAATTTTTTTATGAAAATTCGCTTATTTTGTATAGAAAAAACGTTACATATTAGAATTTTTCGAAAAATTCGATTTCAATACTATATAACTATTCAACAAAAATAGTGAAAAATATTTCGAATAATTTTTCACATTTTAATTATAATTATTTATTATTTCCAATTTTTTAGAAAAGAAAATATAAAGATTTAAATAAAATATTTAATATAATAATTTGTATAAGAAAACCTCATTTTTATAGGGATTTTATTATATTTATCACAGGGGTGCGGTGAGTAGGGGCCAGAACTCTTATTATTCATTCATCTATTCATTTGTTAAACAATGGATACCCATCTCCCCCTATTCGTTCCCAAGACTTCAATACAAATACATTCCTTCTAAAAGCTTTATTCTATTTTTCGGAGAAAGCGTCTAGTGAATATCTCATACACCCAATCTAATAACGTGTTTCCAAAACCTTAAATTTCAGTGTTTTATCAAAAACATTTAAATATTAGATTTTCTAATTTCAATCTATAATATTTTTATCAATTGTAATCCAATTTAATTGAAAACTTGATTAAATAATAGAGAATAATGAATTATATTATTTATATAATTTTTGATTGTTTTAAATCATTATTAATCGAATTGGAAATTTCGAAACAAAAGTTTGAAAATAGTTTGGAAATATATTAATTTTCAATCTCAAAATCGAATTTATATTCTATTCATTTTCAATTCTATAACTATTTATTCTATATATTTATAAAATTATTTGTCGATTTCTTTAATTAAGATATTAATTATTTTAAAGAGTTTATTCAATTTGAAGATATATTGATAAGTCTAGAAGTAATTAAAGTTAAATTTCAAAATTAATGAGATAGAAAAAATCGCTTATTTTTTTGAAAATACATTATTAATTTGAGTGTAGAATCTAGAGTCGTTATAATACTAGCGACGACCTTCAGATATGTATCATTCATATCGCCAGTATTAGATGGCTTTGTCGTTGTCCCGCTCTTATTATATGTGATCATCTTATTGTATGGTAAATGATTTATATTCCCATGATGGCTTGGGTCTTTTCGCGTCTCCAGAAAAGTTAAGAAATCCAATTCCAACGCGGCGCGAGATCCCTTTACAAGTAGTGAGGCCAAGAAAGACACCTAGTGCCCTGGGGGGCTTGGTCACAGTATTGGTACATAATACCATCACCAATTCATTTATCGGCCCAATCAACATCCTATCATCAAACCGAAACTCGCCGCGATGAATTGCAGATATGGATAATACCTTGATCGATTGATCGGTGCCATCAGAAAGAACAAATTCTCGAGATCTCAAATATGGTGCGAGAAACCTAAGTTGCCCGCATTCAAGTGTGGATCGGCGCGCTGTGAATGACTGATCGAGTAACCAGGGGAGATCAATTCCAATACAACTACCCAGAAACTGTTGGGTGGGTGAGAAAGTATCAGGAAAGCGCCTCAAATTTCTGCAATAGTACTTGCCCGCGCTCTTCCACGCAGAACTCGACCATATTTTCTCTGTCGAGTTGCCAACCTGCCATTGAGGAATACACACATGGAGCGGAACACCTTTGCGCGGGGCATGAGAGATGCTTTGTGATAGCCAAAGGCTCTCTGCAAATATAAATTCGATAGGTCCAATCCACGAAGCCCTACAATGACATCAATGAATAAGGAAATGGAACTAGATAAGATTTTACTTGGGAGGGATATATAATCACGTACCATGACCATGTCGAGAACTGCTTTACAGCCATCCTAGCCTGAGTGGTTCTTACACGTTTCTGACAGGTTTTCGATGGAAACCACAATAAAGCTTGAGATAAAACATCGGCTGGAATGCCTTGGGTCTGATGAATGCTCAAGTTAGACAGATTCTTTGGCCTGTTGAATCGATGAAAAATGCCTTCGAAGGCATCAAGCACGTCATTCGAATGTTTTAAGTTTCTCTGACTGTATTCCTGAACTGCCATTAGGTAGCTTTCGGCTTGCAAGTGCGCTTTGACTTCCCCCAAGTAACGATAGGGAGTAGGATTGGGGTCTTTTCTGAGTCTCTTACTCCACCATGGAGGCCCGGTGCGGACTTGAATGTCTTGAGATGGCAGTTGCTCCATACAGTCATATCCCTCCCTCCACTGGCTTTCGGGGCATTGAAAAAAAAGTTCGTTCGAGGTAAAGTACAAACAGCGCTGCGACAAGCACTGCTCCTGGTATGTCCAACCACGACTGTACCACTTGCCCTTTCGGACTTCCTCGCATAAGGATGGCAGGCAGAGAGAAAGCGTCAATAACTTGCCATGATCGATAATTTCGTAAGGTTCTATGGGACTATCAGGACGGTGACTAACTCCTCGCAGTCCCGCATGCGGATTGTCACCTACAGCTGCAATAAGGGTGAGTGTAGAACCATTGTAGATGTTGCCCATCGCGCTCACTAGTCGTGATTTGTCATCCGGGTCATCTTGCACAATGCAAAGTGTGTCCACCCACAGGTATCGAATCCCAATCTTGCGTGTCAGTTCCATTGTGTCACGGACAGTGCGAGGAACAATCCCATCCTGAAGTATATCTCTTCGCAGCGAGGATAAAGCATGTGGACTGTAAAGCGTGTCTAGATTTGTTTGGGTTGTGACAAGAATTGAGGCTTCTTTAGTATTCTTTTCCGCATTCAGAATAGTGTCAGAATTTCCCCGTGTGTAAGATGATACTGTGTATTCACATCGTTCATTCCGATTTGTTAGACATTCCTCTACGACATCAATCAACCGGAAGGGGTATTGCCCATGGAAAAGTGTGTTGCTAGCCCTGCTTAGTGGCACCTTCGAATGCTCATGGCCATTGCAATTAAATAACCATTTTTGGACTAAAGAAACATCCAAAGAGCTCGGAATAGCACGTCGCCGGATGAAACTATCAGCGAAGTTGGGTAAGTGTTCAATTTCCGCAAAAATGAACCTGTCTTCGCATCGGTCAATCTCTCGTAGAGGAGGCCGATTGTTCCGCTGGCTTGAAGTTTGTTGGTTGGTTGCCAGCAATAACCGTGGTGCAGGATATTCCGTGCGACCATTTACTCTGAGTGCGAGAGGGCTCCGGCTCTGAATGAACAGTTGTGACGCTGTTTTGATAACCGAGCGTGAATCTTCGCTAGAGTTGTTTCTGCAGGCCAAAGACGCCGCTCTAGAAATGAGCGCATAGAATGAACAGTCTTGACTTTTGTTGTAGTCACTAACGAAGCCAGCTGTGATTTCATTGACTTCGTTTGCAAGCATCCTACTTGGATTGATCCTTTCGCAGAGTTGGCACAGCGGCTTGGCCGTACTCACGATGAGGTTGCCCGTTCTTAGCAAGTCGCTTTGAGATGGTATTGTACTGTTAAAATAACAGAATGTTTCTCTCTCCCATCGCAATAGATGAAACTAGAATAAAATTCCACGAGCGATGCAGAATATTCGGGGCAGTCTTGTGTACGTTTCCTTCCAGGTTGGCATTGCATCGTGGCTGATGGGGTTTGCCTGCTGTGAGTAAGATTGCTGATGAAGCAACATGTAGTCCATACCTATACTACAAGAACATTCACACCTAGCCGAACAATGCGAAGCTCTGGTGTCTGTTTGAGGCAAATAGTGACAAAATTCAATCTTTCACGTACCAATACTATTGATGTCACTCAGAGAAGTCCTTGCACGTGTAGTGTTTTCTCCAACTTCTTACTTACAGATTGACTGACCTTTTCAACCACTAGCAACCCATACATATCCACAACACATAAGAATCACCTCTTCAAACCCCCAACACAAACCCAACATCTTTGACAACCAATAAACCAACCACAAATACAGAAGCATAATTTCAACACCACCCAACCACAGGATTGAAAAAAAAAAATGAAAAAAAACCCCTCAGCTCATGATATGCGCAAGCCATCTATCTATCTCAAGACCGACTATCATCCTGCATACATGCATACATACATACATACATACATACATACATACATACATACATACATACATACTCCTCGACCACACAACCCGAAATATAAAAAGAGACGACAAAGTGCGAGATCCGGCACGAGAACCACCCCCGCACACGAGCACCAAGCGTGAGCTATATTGCTGATAACTATGTATGTATGTATGTATGTATGTATGTACACTTCTCATATATCAATCACATCTCGACTGTCTATCTTATCTTGCATGTTATTCTCGCAGCGTATGTGAGATCGTGTATCAACATATATTTATCATATCATAGAATCTGTGGATTTGGTAAGAAGGAAAATATGACTGGAATTGTTTATGTATGGTACACGATGAGATACGCTGTCACGGAGAATCAGATGGAGAAGCGCGATATATCTCCCACTCTCACATTCATTCATTCATTCATTCATTCATTCATTCATCAAGCAATATTGCGGTAGCCACATGACCGGGAGTATGATCCGTCTACAACTGATGATTGAAATGTGTTGTGTATCTTGTGTGGTATTTTCTCCTTCGATGATTCATTCATCTTGTCTCATGTAGAAAATTAAATGTAGAAAATTAAATATAGGATTAAAATCGTTTAGCGGAAAATGAAGAGGGAGAAAACGATGAGAGCGAATCCTCAAGTAGCGATTCCTCGTTACCAAGTTCGAGATCAGGAAGAGGCCGCGTTGAATGATGGGTGGAAAGTGGGTGGCTCAGACAAGGTATTGGAGAGCACACACACGGGAGGTTAGGCCTTGAGTTGAAGATCCGCGATATAGTATACTCGACTGGAAATGGAAAACGTAGATAACTGAAATGAATATGTTTTCAGAAAAAATAACATAGTATATGCTCATTTATTCATTGATTTATATAAAAAACGATGTATCCTTCTCTTCCCTACTCTTTTCTTCCCTAAATTTCAATGCAAATCTAGATGCACAACTCAACTACTACTTGATCAATATCAAATCACTCACCATTCCTTCTCTTCCCCTCTTCCTATCCCCCCTCCCCCCTCCCCCAATTCCCTACTCCCTACACCCCCCATCCCACACTCCACTCCTCACACACCCCTCCAAAAACTCCCTCACACCTCTCCCCCTCCCCCCAATAATCCCCTCCAAATCTCCCCCCAACCAAGCCTCTTCCCCCCTCCTAACCGCACCGTCAAGCTCCCCCAAAACCCCCGCCAACCCCTCCTCCACCCCACCCTCCAGCATCCCCTTAACAATCTCCTCTTCCTCCACACCCACATGACTGATCCCCCTCCCCAACATTTCCGTCAAGAGCGCAGCAATATCATCATAAGACCATAATTCACTTCCCCTCAAAACCAATTCCTTCCCCATCAATCCCCTCTCAAAATCATCACTTCTCCACCCAATGAGTGCTTTACGCGCCACATTTGCGATATCATCTACACTCACAAACGGGATTTTCCCTGTACCCGTTGCTGAAACTAATCGATTTTCATCGCGGATGGTATATAAATGGTGCATTTCCGAGAAATTTTCCATAAACCAACTCGGTTTCAATATCGTCCATTCCACTCCGTTCGGGTCGGAATTCTTCGATTCTTCTTCAAGTGTCTGAAACTTCTTTCCTTTTCCTTTTATATACTCAGACATCTGAGATAAAATTGGTCCATCCCCACAATGTAGTATACTCCCACTCAGAAATACAATTCTTCTTACTCCCCTCTTAATTACTCCATCGATAAACCTTTTAGCCAGAGGAAGTGCATCGAGAACAGGAGGAGCGATCATGAAAACCGCTTCGATTGAATTTTCTTTCGCGTCGCCGTCCCCCTCGGATGAGATAAACGGATTATCATAACTATTCGTGTCCAACCAGTCGAACTTAACTCCTTTAGTGTTTGGCAGTGATACTGGAGATGATCCGGATCGAGATGCTAAAAGAACGTTGTATCCATCGTCAGAGAGGAGAGGAGCGATTCGTCGGGCGACCTTTCCTGTACCACCAAGAAGTAAAATAGTAGCCTTATTCGTCCCGCCATTCTTGACTCCAATATCAGTACCCTTGAACTTATTCCTGTCCATCTTTCCAAAACCCGGCTGTGGCGTCCTATCTATTTCTCCGCAGTCCTTGACCGATACCCTTTAATTCGATCAAAAATTCGTGAACTCGGGATTTTATCCTTGATTGATAGAATGGTGGGGAAATCGAAGGAAGGTAAAACCTATCAAATACCCCAAGAGTTCATTTGGATGATCCGATTACAGGCATGATTCATGCCCACTCAAGTCCCTGCGTATCTGCATAATTTTCACACCAATGGAATATCCATGACTTTAGTCACTTCTATTGCATACCCGAAGAAAGCCGGACCACTTTACCCCTCCGTTTGGTGGCGAACTCCGGTCCTTCCGTAACTCGCACAATTTTGTTGCGAGTTTGGAATTTTGCTGGTGGGGCTGTCTTCAAAATTTATACACCCGAAAAAGTATATCTTCAAGCAAGAATAAATCTACAATACTGTCAATAAAGCTTCGTGAAGAAAAGGAAATATGATCGACAAGAACAAAACTTACATGTGAATTCCCATTTGTTGTTGAACTTCTCTCCAATCAAATTTGCGTTCATATTGGTGTTGCCTTCTCCAAAGGATTTCAAGTAATTCCAAGGCTCGATCAGCATGCTGTATGATTTTGATTAGCTTTAATCCAGAAACTCAATTCCTCATCATCTTTCTCATCATGCCCATACACAAAAAATACAAAAAACTTACATAAAGTGCAATCCTGGTATCAGCCTTCAACTTCTTCCTAACAGTATCCTCTACCGCCCAATCATTAAAGATACTTGCTCCCGCTGCAAACAATCCATAATACAAACCCATCTCCAATCCATAACCCTCTGGTGTCTCAGCAGCAATATCTAGAACCTGTGTGATCGCCTCTGAAACTTCTGGAGATGGTGGTTCCTCACCAACTGGGTTAATAATATGATGAATGAAAAGGATGCATCCGTACATGCAAGCTTTTGTACTAGAGAATGCTTCAGCTTCGAGAGTTTCCGCGACGGTGAGTTTAGTATCGCGTGGTTGTCGTCGCCAATCGTTAGAAAGATCCCGGAGCATCGGCGGACAATTTTGCCACCACATTTGAACTTCATGTTGGATTCCAAGGGCTTCTTGTTTAATGATGATTTGTTCTTCGACTGATGTTTCGACAAGGGAACGACTGGATAGACGAGATAACTTGGCCATAAAGATCATAAACACATGAAACTCTCCAGTCATAACACCGCCCGGGTCATAATATGGCCAATTCAAAGCTGGTTCTGCTGATGAAGGCGAATCGCCAATTTGTTTTGGACTTGTTGATAGTGTCGGGGCATCTTCGAGCCAATAATTCCCAGGTAATAGAGGACCTTGTCCTGCCCATAGAGAACCAGAAACATCAAGTAACGCAAAGAACCTTGTGAGGAAATCCGACGTTTTAGGACCTCCTCGATGTAAGATGAGATCCCGCGCACCCTTCAGATGCTCCAACCATAAACCTCTATCTGAATGTGATATCTATCATATATAAGCCACGTGTCTCATAATATAAGTAAACTCAAAAAGGGAATTACCTCATAAACACATAGTAAAAGACAAGCACCCAATGTGGCATTTTGTTTCGCAACTGAATTGTCACATAATGCCGTGTTAAGTTCTCTCAAAGCCATGGAATAATGTTTGGTAGCCTTAACCTCATGCTGCTTGTCAGTCCTACTCATATGGCCTGCTGCCACTGCGATAATACTATGTAATAGAGCCGGGCTGGTCGTTACAAATGGTACCAATTCCTCTTTGAAAGGGTTCCCTTCATCATCATTTGCATATGCCAAGAATCTGGTGCAAAACCCCACAAAATGATGAATATAGGGCATAGTCGTTTTATCAATATTGGGGAATTCAATAACGAACGAATCTTTGGGAATACGTGTTTTACCAAGCGCAAGCTGTTGAGTGGTGGGCAGTGAACTGGTACTGGAGATTCCATGACCATGAGATGTCGTGGCGAGCATGTGAGCTGGAGGTGTACTCCATTTACAATCGCGTTGAAGGCGAATACAGCGACCACAGTCTGGTTTCCCCTCATCACATTTCACTTTCCTTGCTCGACATGTTAAGCAACCTTGAACGCGTCAGAATTGAAGCCAGAAGCCATATGCCCATTGCCATATGGATGAGATTGATGATTGATGTGTAAAAGGAACGTGAACGGACCTGTTCTTGTTCGAGGTACAGGGGCTTTAATCCCCATTCCCGGAGCCATATTTACTTTGGTATTAGAGGCATTCAAATTCGTTTTCCCTTTGAACATATCAAGGAAGGGATGGCTGTAGTGTTGGGTGGACAGAGGATATAAAACGTTGAAGTCGTCGACGTTTTCCGATATCGAATGTGTACTGAGTAGTTGATTTGTAAAAGCAAAAAAGAGTCAATGCAACACGAACACAGTGTAGTGACTCGTGAGTAAAGTCCACTTTCTTGAGGTTGCAGTTTTGTGATGGCCTGTCGATTTATTAACCAGGTGTGAACAACCTGGCGCTTAAGCTTTACTTGAAGAAGATTAGAATGTATACGACAGAGCCACTTTTGAAGCTTTCGATACTTTTCATTGGCCAAGTCCGGTCCCGACAATAAATAACACTCAATATTTCAATGTTTGGACATCCATCTGTACGAAGCTGAAAGAGAATCAAAAAAAGGAGTATCCCGTATAATCCCTAGTAAATTATAATCTATATGAAAATTTGAAAAAGAGATTACTAGGTAATCATTGATTGAATTTGTACGACATAGAATTGTATGGAAAAATTCGTCTAATTGCAATGAACCCCTTCATTGCTCCATCTCTTCATCTCTTCCAGATCTACCGCTACAACAACTTCCTAAATTCAAAATCTTTGGAGATAAACATCTAGAGCCATCAAGATCTCTGATCCTTCGTCATAGACTCAATAATCTTTGACTTTGATATTGATCATGTGGGTTCCAACTTGCTTTCTAAACTCCTGACGGGTCAACTATACCTTTCTCCAACATTATAGTTTCATCGATCCAAGAATTACTGTACGATAATTGGTTCGCTCTTCAATATTTCAAATTAGTGCGGGGTGATCAAACCCTGTAAAATTTCCTTTAGCTTGAGATGGTTGGGAATAGTTTGCGGCATTTCTACCTGCAAGAGTCTGAATCGAGAAATTATATATGCCGGAAGGGAGGAAAGGAGGCCTGCGGGAAGATCTGGAAATCTATGGAAGGTTGAAGATGGGGGATTTCGTTCATGGATTGATGGGTCAGGTAGGTGTAGGATTCGAATCCTTATACCGTAAACCTTGTAGTATGTTCATGTACCGGTACATGTTCATGTTCATGTTTGGTGAATCAGAAGATTGTCATTCTAGACATGTACGTAAATCCAATTAAAATCTAAACTATATCTTTAAATATAAACAAGTACTCTGTAGAAATGCATCAGCATGTAGAAATCATCATCATAACCCTGAACCATATGCCCATTTATGTCGACTTATCCAATCCTCTACTACTCTCCGTAGAATCAGATCTGCCTGTGTTCAAATCATTATCTCTAATCTTTTGTAAGTCCGTCCTCTCCCTTTCTAAATACTCTGCACATTCAACTCTACTTTTTGTCTCACTGATCCAAAAGATTGCAACCGTAGGAACAAATATCAATGCTGCCACGAAAGGAAATGCTGCCCATTCACTGCCATTGCGATCAACAATAGCACTTGAAACAATGGGTCCAATCCATGCTGATCCCTTGGAGACAATACCTAAAAGACTGAAGAACAAATATTCTCTACCTTTGGGTACTAATTCTGCCATGAATGCTTGTCCATATGGAAATTGAGCACCAAGGGTAATTCCATATTGTGCTTGAAAGAGCCAAAACTCCCATTCGTTATGGAAACCAAACTTGGTGGTCCACAAACCTATCATTCCCCAAAGCGCAATGAGTACACAACCACAATTGCAAAATTGTAGCATGGTCTTAGTACGGATCTTGAGTGTTTCCTGAAGATAATAGGCACCGAAGACTCCGACTGTAGTTGAGCCACCTTGAACCATGATGAGATAGGTATTTTGTGTCGCGGAGAATTGAACAACTTGCGTTTGCGCGATTGAGACGAGTGTAAGTAATGTAGCGACTCCATCTGCCAATAAGAAGAATGCAATCAAGTAGTAGAAAGTTTGTCTCAACTTCCATACCTGTTTTCCGGCGAAATAGGTTTGCTTGAAACCAAAGGTAAGATAATTGTCACCCTTTGGTAGAGGTGGTCCCGGTCGCTTCTTTTCCCAGATGAACCATGGAATGGCAAGAATAATCCACCATCCAGTCGTGACAGCGACAGATACAGAGTATCCCCAATTGTTTTGTTGTGTGGAATCATTCGCACCAATTCCTGCTAAGGCTGCCAATGCTAAAGCTCCACAGATTGTGAATCCCACATTATTCCACCCATAACTTATATTCATAACCTTGGATCTTGCCATTGAGCACTTGTCTTCGTATTCTTGTTCTGTCAATGTACCTTGTGCATAATCTTCTCTCGCTTTATGAACTTCGGGAAGGTCGTGGGCAAGTTTGGGAAATATCGCGTTGAAGAAAACATAGGAAGACCACCAAGTAACACCTGGATGTGATGTTAGACACGGTGTATTTCTGTGATCCAATTGGAAACTTACTGCTGATAATGTAAAGAGCCATGGCGATTCTCCATTGATGTGCATATTGTACTCCCAAGAACCCGAATTCAAAGGCGAATGAAAGAAGGGAAAACAATCTAACAACCCATGGATTCCAATTACCGAAATCTGCCAAACTCCCAATCGAGAGGAAGAGAACAGCTTGCGAAACGAAGGTCAATCCTGATGCTATCAACACCACCGATGTGTATGCTTTTGTGCCTCCATTCCAGAAGACATGGCAAGGGGTATCATCGCCGCAAGGTGCGCTACCCAATGGCAAGACGTTTGGGTTAAAACCGGCTTGGTATATCAAGTTCTGGAAGAGAAGACTCGAGCTGAAGATCAACTGGTGTTAGTAATCGCATGAGATCGAGGGGTGGATGTACAAGATGGATGGATGGACCAGTCAAACTTACTATTGAAAAGAGCCGATTCCATTATTTCCTGCATAGTATGCATAATACGACCACAGTTCCTTCTTTGTCGCAGGTGGTCCTGTATCCTTTTGATGTGCATGAAAGACGTGATTTGATGGCGCACTACCTATTTCAGTCCCAACTGTTCCATCTTCAGCGCTTTGATAAGAATCTGGAGCGGCCACAGCAGTGAAGGGTAACTTGTCAACGGTTTCATGCTCCGCAGCCGTCATGATGAAGGAGTTTGGATAAGGCTAAGACAAAGATAAAGAAGCTAATAAAAGGAGAGTGGACATTGAAGAAGAGGAACCGGGAAAAGGTAGAAAGAAGTATGAAACTGATTTCAACAAACCTAGAAACTAGAATGTGCCCTGCAAATTTGAATAGTATATTGGCCACAACGGTGTATGCGGTTCTTGACAAAATTGGTTACCACCGACGGAGTACCGAGTTCAAAGCTTTTCAATAATCTCACTGGCTTCCGATTGAAGCAACGGTACGCAAGCCTCTTAGTGTTTTCTTACCTACTTTGTGTAAGTGTGCGGATTCGAGGCGGAGAAACATATGGCAGATGGCAGGGCAAGCCGACGATGTAACCGGAAATGGGTTGTTGAAGAAGCATTGATTTGCGCACTGGCTGGTCTTGATTGGATTTTCACTTGTTGATAAACATCGGCGGAACTCATGAAGGAGTTCGTTCTCTCGTTCTCTTCAAACCTTTCTTTTTCTTCCCTTGCTTCAATTTCCAGTACTGGCGCCGATCCTTGTCGCGGACCCATCTTGCTCATTCTCGAGCCACTGTTGAGGGTCGGTATGAAAGTGTGAGGTAAGGAAAATCCCAGGATAAGGGAAAGTCTAAATGAAAGACTCTCCACTGCGCCGAGATCACTCGTTTGATGTTCTTCTCCGTGTGTGTAAGGCTAGATACCTGGGCTGTGGGTGGAGCGAGTCAAGCCAGTCAAGCCAGTCAAGTCAGTCATCACATGTTTCTCGACTCCGCCGTTACATACCGACTCGTGCTCTCTCGGCTCTCTACCCAAACAGCGGGTAAACCGCCTAATGGATTATTAATAGCCGTTGATCATCCTTGGTGCGAGAAATCTACCAGGAATACTACCTAGTAGGTATGTGTATATATATATATATACTCCGTATATATGTATATGAGCTCATTTATCCCAGTCTCCCAGAGTCGCATTTTCCCAGGGAAGGGGAAAAAGGGACTCAAGGGACTCAAGGCACTCAAGGGACTCAAAAGAGGGAGGGGATTACACCGTCATTATCCCCGTGATTCCTGCAACCGGTCTGCTCCCATTACACCTAAATTAGTGCCTGAGGGTCTAGGTATCCATTTTTAATCTTTTATACTTCTGGGGATTCGGTCCAAATCATTCTGCCTGTTGTAAGGGGAAGGCGGTATCCAGACAACCTTTGTTGCAATTTGTACTCCACCTTGCTCAAGTGGCTCTCGGTGGTTAAGTATACTTACCGTGTCTACGACTCTACGTGCCTACCTAGGTAGGTACCTCCTCCGTGCCTATGTGCATATGTACCTCCTCCATGCATAACTTTTATCCCATGACATGATGAATGCCCAGGTGCCATGAAATCCCACCTACCTGGCCTCGAGCTGGCTTACTTCATTCTGGTTTCTTCTTACCTCGTCTAATTTCTATCCAAGATACCCGTGCACCTAGATAAATATACCAAAAATACACCCAATTCACTACATACACCCCTCAGATCCCTCATTTATTATCATTTCACTAATGTTCACCCACCTTCACCAACTTTCACTAATTCGACATAAATGTCTTTTCGAGTCATTTATGCTCGCCTATCTCCGATTTTCTCTTCCAACACGATTCAAATTGATCAAGTCTTTCTCCGACAGCCCCACACTTCAAGCAATTTCAACCAATCACCAGCTTCCAAATGACATATTCATTAATAATGCCATCTTCCATAATTTCTCGCCCACGCCCACGTCCACCTCTACACCACCCACGCTCTCACCCTCACCCTCGCCCTCGGCCGCTTCCAAGAAAGAAGAGAATGAATGTCATGTCACGGAAAAAGTCAATTCATGCAAAACACCCACTTCTACTAGTATCAATTCCTTGGGTTTGATGTACGGACGCGAGACTAGAGTCTAGAGTACCACTCACAATTGATCCCAATTGATCACTACTGCTCACTACTGCTCACTACTGTTCACTACTGTCCCTTCATGTCATAATCTCACAATCTCACAATCTCACAATCTCACAATCTCACTCTCGTCGGAAAGATAAAGGAATCAACCTTGAATGCCATCCATTCTCAAAATACCTACCTGCATCGCATATCTTGCAGATTACCCAAAGTCCACGTGGTACTGGACCTGCCGAGCTACCTTATATGTGAACTTATCTCAGAGTTCCCACTCCTCGTTGGGTCATCGCTCGCTCGCTCGCCTTACGCCTACATACCAAAAAAGGATATCCTTACTTTTGTAGGCGAGGAGAGAAGACTATTATGTACGCAAATGATTGATATAATAAACCTCCAATTTTGATCATGTATGTTCATCTTTATTATATGAAGAAGATCTCATCATCCATTGCTTCCTTTTGTTCTTTTTGAATTTTTATCCATTATACCCTTTTCATTGTTTTTTTTTTGGCAATATATTTTTGATATAAACTCGTGATACCCAATCCATTTTCGACCTCGTCTACGACTAATAAAGCTACGAACAACGAACAACGACATCGACAGCAATATCGATTTTTATTCTTTTAGCATTCAGAACTTAGCGGATATTGGCAAGATGCCCTCCAGAATATCTTCTCGTGTCATTGGAATTGACGTTGGAGGAACCAATACAGTGGGTGACGATTGAAGTATATTCCCATTAACATCTACTGATGATTGATTGTAGGATGCAGTTATTTTACAGAATGATAATGTATTGGCATGGCATAAGACACCAACAACCCCAGATATTCAAGATGGTGTTGAACAAGCAATTGCTGCTGTCATAAAAAATGCTCAAATTTCTAAAGATAGTATAGATTTCATCAAGATTGGGACGACAGTAAGTTAATCTTGTGTTCAGCACTCACTTTCTACTTCCTGCTTCCTGCTTCCCACTTTCCACTTCCACTTCCCACTTCCTATTTCCCTTCCTTACCTTGGTTCGTATTGAGAATCATGGGTATTAACATTCGATTTCCTCTACGTTCCGAAGTATCCCCAGCAAAAAGTCTCATGTTGGTCCTTCTCGGAGTATACTTGTGTTTGACTCTACTCTTTCCCTATCTTTCTCATCGTTTATATTCCGTGATTCATAGTCAAGATCTAATCCCATTTCCTTTGTAGCAATTTGTGAATGCAGTCCTCGAACAAAATGCTTCTAAATTAGATAAAGTGGCCGTTATAAGGTTATGCGGTCCTTACTCGAGGGGTTCACCACCATTTGGTACGTTACATGTCGACCACTCTCCATTAAATAAACATTAACTAACACTTAGGATTTTAGTTGGTTTCCCTGCATCGTTAAGACAGTTAATGGAAGGTCACTATGGCTATGTGGATGGCGGCCTACAAGGTATGTTTGATAGATATCTTCAAATTCTCACATAGGTACTAATAAATTCAAGTTGACGGAACCCCAATCTCCAAAGTAAACGTTGAACAACTCAGAAAACAAGCTTCAATTATCAGATCAAAATCAATATCAAGTGTTGTGGTTATTGGAATATACTCTCCATCCAACCCAGCTCAAGAGGAGTTTGCTCGACAGATCCTCGCCGAAGAATTAGGCTCAGAGTATGATATATCATGTTCATATACCATTGGAAGATTAGGATTTCTTGAGCGTGAGAATGCTAGCATTTTAAATGCAAGTTTGAGACGATTTGCCCGTCATGTCATTGCCGGGTTTGCACATGCGGTGCATGACCTTAAAAACGCCAGCTTATATATTACATTAAATGATGGAACTTTGAGTAAAGCATCAATAGCTGCAGAGCATCCAGTGAGATGTTTTTCTTCCGGTCCAACAAATAGTGCGAGGGGTGCCGCACTTCTTGCGAAGAATGAATGTATGGATCTTGAGGGCGATAGCGAAGTTCTAGTGGTGGATGTTGGAGGGTAAGAACTTTCTCCTTTAACCATTCTCGGTAATGATATTGACACATTATAGCACTACCACTGACATTTGCGCTCTCCTCAAATCCGGTTACCCAAGACAATCTGCCGCCTTTGTGAAAATCGCAGGGGTTAGGACCAATTTCACAATTCCCGATGTTTATAGCATTGCCTTGGGTGGAGGGTCACTCATACGTACAACATCGTCAGGAAAAACGACAGTTGGTCCAGATTCTGTCGGTCCCAAATTAGAAATGGAGAGTATCGCATTTGGTGGAGAAACTTTGACTGTATGATTTACCCTTTTGAGCTCCAAGGAAGATACTCACATGTTTAGGCTACTGATCTTGTATTATCGAACGAGAGAACCGATATCATTCCCGACAAACTCAGAATTGGTGGACACTCAGAAATCCAACGAGCTTTGGAAGATGCGATTGATCAAGTAAAAACAAAACAAGGATATGCTACAGTCATTCTTGTAGGCGGAGGCAGCATTATTGTAGGGAAGGATATTGCCGGAGTAGGAGAAGTAATCAGACCAAAATATTTGGAAGTCGCAAATGCAGTTGGAGCTGCTGTAAGTTGAATTATGTCCTTCATCCCTGGGAATGGAACTAATTTGAATGTGTAGATTGGAAAGATTAGTGGTAATGTTGATACTGTCGTTACACCCGGGGAAAGGACCATAGAAGAAGAAATCGAGGAGGCAAAACTACTGGCAATTCGAAGATGTGTTGCTGCAGGCGGCGACGAAAAAACTATCGAAGTTGTGGAGGTCGATACACTACCTATTAATTACGTTACAAATGGATCTACGCAGTTGGTCGTTCGAGTGGTTGGTGATTTACGCAATACTGGAGAAAAAGTTCAAGATCTGGAGACTATGCCAATAACGATGTCGACATTCAAACCTAGGAGAGCAGATTCTGGATATAGCGCAAGTGGCTTGGATAGTCCTGTGGATACGAAAGCTTCAACCTACGATATTCTTGAGCATGTTGATCTAGAATCCTATCGTCCACGCATCGAAGGTGATATATGGCATCTTTCGGAAATCGATCTCAAATTCCTCATGGACGGTACGGGAGTATTGGGCGTAGGAAGTTGTGGTGAACCATATCCAAGTTATATTGCTTGTTTAATTGCATTGGAGAGTGGTGAAGGGCTGAGGATTAGAAGACAAGATACTGTTCCTGATGATGCATTGATTATGTCGGCAGGATTTATGGTATGTTGAGTTGATAATCATTCGATGTCAAGTTACTGATAATTGTAGGGTTCACCAACTGTATACCTGGAACGTATACCCGGTTTGAACGAGTTAGTTACCTTTTGATATCCACAACTCACCAATTTGTATACTGACCAGTATTTTAGAATTACCGATACAGTCAAAGCTCTCATGTCAGCCACAGGACATTCCTCATTCGACGCTACTATACCTAACGAAATCGGTGGTATGAATTCTTTTGAAGCCCTTCTCACTGGTCATCGATTCGGAAAACCTACTCTCGACAGCGATTGTGTAGCACGAGCATATCCTATGGTTTGGCAGACAGTCAGATGTTTAAATGGTGTTTCAGTTACTCCAGCTGCTGTTGCCAATGGATGTGGAGGAACCGAAGTTTTCGTAAATTCAAAGGATGCCGAAGAAGCAGAACTTCTCATGCGGGATGCATGCACGAAACAAGGTTCATTGTCAGGAATGGTAGTCAACCCAATACGTGGTAAAGAAGCAAGAACACTTCCTTCGAATAGTTATTCGTGGGCATGGCAAATTGGTCGTTCAATCGCAATCGCTCGCTCCAAGAAAGTTGATCCGGTCAAAGATCTTATGCGAACACAAAATGGAACTAAATTATTCACTGGTAAAGTCGTGAGAGTTACGAGAACGGTAGCAGAAGGTTTTACTAGAGGTAGTGTCTTATTGGATCATATCACTTCTTCTCCATCAACCACCTCTCCTGGCGAAAAAGTTACCTCATCACTATATGTCGAATTCGAAAACGAAAACCTTTGCGCTATTTTGAAGACTCCCGGGAAAGAAGATGAGGTTTTGGCAGTCTGTCCGGATTTAATCGTTGTGCTGGATATGGCAAATGGAGCACCACTAGGCATCTCGGATTATAAATACGGACTTCGAGTAAGCGTCATCGCATTAAAAGCACCAGAGGTCTGGACCACAGAGGAGGGATTGAAAATGGGAGGACCAAGAGCTTTTGGTTTGGATATGGATTATGTTGGGGTGTGTGCGGAAAGTCAATATGAAGCTCCGAAAAGTGTTTGGGAACTCTTTGGGGATGAGGTGGAAAGGAAAGCTTGAGGCTGGTTACCTTGAGGGTAAGAGGGTTTGATTCTTGGAGGGGGGTGGAAAGATGGACGGAAGTAATAGATGGATTGGGTTGAGGATTGGGTTGAGAATTGAGAGATTCGAAATGAAGTAATTATAGAGATATCCCTATTTGATTTTTTCTTTTTGGTTTCTTTTTCCTTATATTAGTTTTGCTTGAAAGGAAACTTTTCAATCCCATTCATGCTTGATTTTTTGGTCTCATGGAATAGATTTTCCTGGATGAGGAAGTGGATTATCTAGTGGATTCTGGAAATGTGGTTGTAGATGGGATATACATATATATGTATATGTATTTGAGGGAACAAGAACATGGAGGAGAGAAGAGTCTACTATAAGACCCCTACCTAAGGATACGTATATAAATGAATGAATATATTAGAAATCATAAATCAAAAATTGAAATGAAATCTTGGATACTGGTTTTTTTGGGGGGGGGGAGGATTTCTTATTTTTAGAGGGTGGAAGGAAGAGGGAGGGAGAGGGAGGGGGGTAATGAAGGAAGGGGAGGGGGAGGGGGAGGGGGAGGGGGAGGGAGAGGGGGTATTGAGTGATGAGTTTTGTGTGAGATTGTTGGATGGATGAGTTGTGATAGATTGTTGAATGAAGTTGTAGGTTGTAAGTTGTAGGTTAGAAAATGAATAGGTGTAAAGGTGTAGAGGTGTAGAGGTATATATCAAAAAAAAAAATACCTCTCTACAAATTACCTCTTACCCTCTACCCCTCTACTCCTGCTCCACTCTTTCCTTTTCCTTTTCCTTTTTTCCATCCCATCCCATCCCATCTTATCTCTATCCCTATACATACCTTTCCAATCTTTTATAATACACATTCCCCTCAATACAAAAAAAAAAACATCAATCAATCAATCAATCAACCAATCAATTACTCAACCCAACCCCAACCCATCCCTCCTTCCACACACCCGTCCACATTCTCCAAACCTTATTCCTACCTACCCTCCTCCTCACCCTCCAAAAAGTGGACAACAATTACCCTCTAGGTTTTATTCTCGGCAGCCGAGAATGTGCATGTGGACGGGAGAAATGTTTTATAAATTATATGTAATACTTTGTATGTTATTATTTGTAGCGAGGTAGGTAGGTACCTGAGTATTCCCGAGCGGTGAGGGGAGGGTAGGGTAGGGTAGGGGAGGGGAGGTGGATAGGATGGGATGGGATGGGATGGGTGGGATGTCGGAGATTTGGGGGGGGGGGGTTTGTTGTATAGATGGAGGTTTGTAGATGGAGGTTTGTAGGTGGAGGTTTGTAGATTGCCCTGGAGAGGTGATATGGTGGACGTGTGGAGGTAATAGGGTTGAAGATTTTTGCAATCCATGGAGTTACGAGTAGATGTATGGTAGCGTGTTTAGCTAGGTAGGTGGGTAGGGTGAGATGGGTAGAAGGAGTTGGGTAGAGGGGGAGAAAGGGTATGGAGAGAGGGTATACTTTATTGTAGGTATTAATATTATTTTAGTAGGTAGGTTAGTGGATATATAGATAAATAGATAAATAGATAAATAGATAAATAGATAAATAGATAAATAGATAAATAAATAAATAGATGTATAAAAATCAAGAAATACTAAATATATATTCGAATCTTTAATTTCGTAATATTGTATATATATTATACAGTATACATATCTATCTAATTTTTCCATTCAAATCAAAAACATTATCCCAAGTAATATACACCAAGTAGGTATGCAAATAAAAATCCGCGCATCATCCCACCTCTTCCATCCAAATTCCCTCTCCCTACCTACGACCATCCATACCCAAGCCCAACCCATGCACCATCCGTCCACAAAATAAAGTACAAGATGGGGAACCAGTGCGGGGATGTGGGGATCTGGAGAGTGGACGACAGCACCACAAATTCCCTATCCGAGCCGTATGCACTCACTGCCATTGATTACCCATCTTGCGAGAAATCTTACCGGCCGGCGTGGCATATTTCATACTACTGTATTTCATTCGATGATTGATCGGATTTGATGTGATGTGATGTGATGTGATCAGATTTGATTACCTAAATACCTAGGTATCCATCATGCAAACTCCACTACCATAGCACTAGGTAATGATACCAAGATCTGAAAAGGTGGAAGGAAATACACTAATAGTGTAAAAGGGCATTCATCTCATCATCCAACAACCAGTTCCCACCACGTCCACTCTGTGAAAAATGGGATTCCATGGTAAATGACCAGCCAACCATTCTTCAAGCAAGATGTGCGTGCGGAAGTATGGGGAATGAGAAATCTGGGGATGTCAGCTGCGTTGTACTTCGTATGTGTATTACCTACATACCTGGCTCGTCTGGGTACTCGATGGAAAGGTAAGAGGATCGTCGGGTGGTTTGCCAGCCACGAGAGATGGTGAGGATACGGAAAGAGAATTGGAATACGTAAATGAGAGGTGGACGCTTCAGGGGGGTTCATGGATACTGGAGGGAGGGTTGGACTTGGCTTTGATGATGATGGGGTTTTTTTTTTTTTTTTTTGGTTGTACTTGATTCATTTGGAGAGGTGGTTGTGCTGGTGCTAGGACCCGCACCCGAGGCTTTGACATGTTATGACGGGGTGATCAAAGAGTTGAGATGGATGGATGGGAGACGGATGGATGGGATGAACGGTAATATAAAGAGGAGCGGTTGAACCCTTAAACTTTCTTTTTTTTGAAGTTCTAAGTTCTAAGTTTGAAGTTGTGAATTGTGAATTGTGAAGAAGGCTGTTTATATATCCTCTTCTTTAATACTTAATTCTCTCGCGCTCTCCTCCTCTCTTCTTCTGGAGTTGAAAAATTAACAGAACAGAAGATCTTTCTTCTCATTCTCATACCATAAATCACACATCTACACATCCAACCACAAAAATGAGGAATCCCCTCCTCTCCACCCTCCTCCTAGGCTCTTCACTCCTAGGAGCCGCAACGTGTCTCAACACCACGATATCCAATTCCTTCGTCAACATGTTTTCCACAGACGGTGATCTTATCGATTCCACCTCTGGCAAGATCGATTATTTCGAAGGCCAATTTCTATGGTACGGCTTAAACTTCGGCTGTGGCGAAGCTTTCTGCGGAATCGAGAGTTGGAGTTCGCTGGATTTAGTCACAGTATGTTTAGTTTTCCACTTCTGCTATATTGTGAGCTTCACAGCTTGTTTGAGAACCAATTGGAACCCTTTGCTTGAAAAATAATGGGATGAATTGTATTGGAGTACTAATCTGACATCATACAGTGGTCCTCCAACGGTCTACTCTTCGACCCCAAAGAAAACGCTACAGCCACCATCTGCGAAGCATCCGGCGATTGCGGAAGACCGCACATGCTTTATGATTCCGCTCGTGCCCTCTACATCCTCTGGGTCAACGCCGGTACTCCCGGCTACGTAATCTTCACGTCCTCTTCTCCCACCTCCGGATTCGTGCCTGAATCCTCCCGTGCTCTCGTGGGATACCAACCAGAACCCGCAACCCAGCAAGCGGGTGACTTCTCAGTCGCCATGATCAACGGAACGGGTTATATCGCCTATTCTCTCATTGATTACACCACACTCGGAGCATCCATCTGGCCTCCTTTCAAACAGTCCATCTACATCCAGCAACTCACCAGCGATTTCATGAACACGACTGGAAACGCAACACAGGTTCTCCCCGTAGGAGATCTCGTGGATTTCCAAGCCGAATCTCCAGATATTTTCTACCGCGATGGATACTACTACATCTCCGCATCCAACACGTGTGGTTTCTGCCAAGGAACAATCTTGATCATGTACCGCGCCACCGAAATCTCCGGCCCATGGACTCGTCAAATCATCAGCAGTGATACATGCGGTGGACAAACTACCGGTGTTTTAACCATTCCATCCTCTACCGGCGGTGACGCAACCTACGTGCACCAAGCCGATATCCAAGCCAGCGCTCCCCTTGCCGGCCCCCGAAACGCACAACACGGTCATCAATTTCAAGTTCTCAATTTTAACTCCGACGGTTCAATTCAAGATTTAGATTGTTCCGCCTCCCTCAGCACCACCATCACGCTCCCATCCACCAACAGCAGTACCCCCATCAACGGCCTAGCCAAGAGCGCCCCCCTCGGTTCCGGAAACGAACATCAAGACTACTACCTCAACTGTTCGCTCCCCCAATACGCCCTCTACCAAACCTTCTCCACCCCGCAAGCCGGAAACCTCTCAACCGTCAGCATCAACCTCGCCGGCGACGCCCCAACCGACAACGTCACCCTCACCATCTTCCGCTTCTCCAACACCACCGCGCTCTTCTCCCCTTTCTACCAATGGGAAACCCTCTCTACCCTCGACGTCACACCCGCAGAATTAAGCGCCGCCGTCCTCGCCATTTCCATCCCCGTCGGACAAGAAGTTTCCGCAGGCGATAATATCGGCATCGCGATTACCAGTTTGGGAATCACACCCGTGTGTGTAGCGATGCGCGGAACAAATAGTGAATATGCGACTGCGTGGGCGGGAGCTGCGAATGGTGGATTTGTCCCTGCGCAAAGTGTGGGAGAGAAGGTTGCGAACACGGGATCGGGTGCAGTTTTGTATGCGCAGGGTGCTCACCAGGTTAGTTTCAGAGGGAAGAATGGGAATGAGATTCCAATTTTGGAGGTGAGTGGGAGAGAACTTAAATGGTATGCCATTGTTGAATAGATGGATGGGGAAAATATAGATTTATGTATAATGAGATATTGGTAATGAAATTTATGAAGACAAAGTAAATTAAATTTTGAATTTTGCATCTCCGGTGAAGTGATCACTTTTAACCTAAAGATCTTTGTTTTCTAAATATTGGTAGGACGAGTAAATTAGTCTAAGAGATGAAAGAGGAAAACTTTAAAAGCGTTCGTAGGTACTTGATAAAACCACGATGCGTTACTTGAGTTTTGGGACTGTGTCTATTGAGCTTGGAGCGATCACAAATGACCGAAAACATAGAATATATCCTAGTCCCCGTAGAAGAAATGGGAAATGCAAAAACTTCACCTAGAGATATGTGTAATTACGATCATGAAGGGAAACACGCATGATCAGACCCAGAAATACAAAAACAAATACTATAGTGTCTTGCGATACATCATATATTATTTGCTAAGCAACTTTCATACACGGGAAACATCTCTCTCTTCTCCAAAACATCTGCCAAGGTGAACATTTGTTGGATACCTGTCTTATCTCCCAAAACTCGGCATCTACCAATAATCCAATCCCGCTGAAGATTTGAGATTGTCATCCGACCTGAATTAAGTAGAGGCCAAAGAAGAAAATAAGTACCAGCGATATGAGGAACGACACTAATAGATAGCGGACCTGTGATGAAGTTTTGATCAGGTGAGCCGCTAATTCCTGATGAAGTATGTACTTTGGGAGCATCACCATAGTATTGAGGTAGAGATGCACAAATATCATCAATCATTTCTTGTAAGGTTGTAAACCAAAGACAATAATCCATACTGGCAATAGGATGTATGAATTGTCCCTCTTTAAATTGTCTACCAATTTCTTCATAAATGAATATGCGACAGGTACGAAAATAATTCCAAATTTGAGTTACCCAGAGGTCTGAGTATACATGATAACGTGTACCGAATATCGTACCTGATGTAGATACAATGGGAATAGAATTGTAATGCCATGGGGGTGATCTGGACATCTCACTCGCGAGAGACGAAAACTTTATGTCCAAGTCTATAGCTGCTCTAATTATGGAAGAACTTTCAAGAAGTATACCATCCTTTATATCAGCACGAAACGTGGTCAATTCCACAATCAGGTCGTTCAACTTCCAGGCTGGATCATTTGCATCTAAAAAACCTGCAGCGTGTTTCTGTAACTCAATCAAATCATCAGGAACCCGAAACGAATGCCAGATACAACTTTGTAGGAGAATTGAATTCATTTGAAGAAACAATTGAAGTCCATGCCGAGTCTCCATTTGACGAAGCCCACGTAATTTTAGCATGCATGTTGCACCAGATATATGCCTATCACAATCCATCAAGGTATCTAAATTTTGACAGGTGAGTACTCCAAATGTATTGAACAGAGCCACGGATATAATAGTGTAATATTTGGTGGCCTCTTCGATGGATGTCAATGCTTTATTGACAAGATGGAGTGCGTAACCAAAGGATTGAGTTGCTTTCTGAAGAAGAAACGGATATTTGAAAGCATAAGCATATGCAGCTAAAGAAACTGCAGTGATGGTTGTGTAGAGTGTGTGGTTGAGATTGGGATCGTTGCGATGAAAGAATAAATACTCATAATATCCTTTGACAGGACCAGAGTCCCGAAATATGTGAGTAGAAAGAAAGAAGTCAATTGCACGATCATTGATAGTGTTTGAAATCTCTTTGGAAAGAATGATAGGTGGTGGTTGAGACTTGAATATGAGTGGGCCTGCTTAAGGAGTATCAATGATGGCTGCTGAAGACATAGGCGACATTTTTGCCAAAGAATGAGAAGTTGCGTACCATATATCATACAGGAAGCCCTTTCTTTAGACTTCAAAGGCTCATTATGTGCAGAGTTTTCGAAATCTCTCACATCTGAGTACTGGAACATTCTTTCCAAAGAATCTCCATATTGTGGACACTTCCAGCCAGCTTTTAAACATTGATTACAAGCTGGCATCACTTCGTCACACTAAACTTGTGATCAGTAATGTATTGCAACTCTCGGGAACCAACCAGGCAACTTAACTTGATCTTCCGTTTCCTACAAGTCTGACATCCTTTCGATAATTTGCCGTGACGACGTGCCATTATGAAGTAAAACGATGTTGCTGCTGTTCAAGTAGCAAGAGCGAATAGAAATTTACAAGTTTGATGATCCAAAAGAATGAAAGTCATCCAACTCCAATCTCATTCTCTCGCTCGCAATACTTTCCAAAGAAAATGCATTGAAAATCATATATGGAAATCATTATGGCTGACAAAATTGATTGATATGTGAAGATAATGCAGGAAGATAGGAAAATGCAAGACAGAGGGGCGCGAAGGCATGCACAAGGTTCAGTGCACGTCCCTTTCTCAAGTGAAGCTAAACTATTCTCAGAAGGTATTGCGGTCCAACCAATCATTGAGACAAATTCAATAATGTTTCAACCGCGACAGCATCCTTCATCATCACCAACATACACCACCAGCTTTTCCCCCAAATCTGCTTCCTTCAATTGATATATTGATTAGCAACACAACTCTCGTATTTACTAATTATCCTCCAAGATAAACGGCACAACAATCACTCCATTCTTCCACCATGGAGGACTACATATATCTTAGTATGCGACAATGTTGTACCTCCAGTAGATTCTCGAAATCACTCTTCCCATTCCTATCTTGAGACGGGACCTTTCCTTCTTTCATTCAGCATTTCAGCCAGCATGGCAAAGAAACCTACAATTCTCATTACAGGTTGTAGTGATGGAAGTATCGGGCATTCTCTCGCTCTCGAATTTGTTCGTCAAAACTACCATGTTTTCGCCAGCTCTCGTCGACTCAGTACAATGAAATCTCTTGAGAAAGATCCTGATATTACCTTGATTGAACTCGATGTAACATCGCCTTCCTCAATCCAAGCAGCCTGCGAAAGAATGTCTGCGGCCACAGGTGGAACTCTTGATATCCTCTACCAGAATGCCGGAGTACGAACAATAACCCTCGCCATGCATTGTGACTACGCATTGGCTCTAAAGATTTCGGTACAAATATACTTGGAATAGTTGAGATCACTAGAGTCTTTATGCCGCTTTTAATGAAAGCTGGCCCTGGAAGTAGGATTGCATTCTCTAGCAGTCTGGCTGGGCATATGCCAATCCCAACCCAATCACTCTATAATGCATCAAAAGCCGCTCTACACTCGTATATATCGATTTTGGAGCTTGAACTTAAGCCTTTTGGAATATTCGTCATCAATGTGGCTTCAGGTACAGTTGGTACCGCCATGTTGACTCGGAATCAGATGGACATATTACCAGAAGGTATGTATCATCATCCTCGAGTCTTTTGTTCATATCCTGCTAAGATCTTTCACCGCAGAC
Organism: Botrytis deweyae; assembly: GCF_014898535.1. Lineage (NCBI taxonomy): Eukaryota > Fungi > Ascomycota > Leotiomycetes > Helotiales > Sclerotiniaceae > Botrytis > Botrytis deweyae. The sequence continues at coordinate 633,275 of NW_024066210.1, forward strand.
TCTCCCTATAAATTAATCGAATCCGATCTTAACGAAGCTTGAGTCAGAATCGGAGGAGGAATACAAGTGGAAGCATACACCAAGCATGTTGTTCAAAAGATCCTTCAAATGAATCCACCTCAGCGTTTCTTTGCTGGAGCCGGCGCAACATTAGGATGGGCGATTGATAAATTGAACGCGGGTTGGATTTATAAAGCATTCTTTTGGAAAATCTTTGCGTTAGGTAAACTCTCTCAAGCGCAACATTAGGATGGATTTATCCTCTAGGCTTTTTAGTCCCCAGAGACACTAGTCTAAAGCAAAGTTGTTATGGATATATTAGGATTGTGACAATTTTCATATGTCGCTCGAGCATTCTTTTATTTAATTGAATCCAAATGAAGAATCTCAACGATACTTAAGGTACTTTCATTCCCGAGGTCATTTGAGCAACATTTTGCATTCACTATATTGTTTGCAAGACTCCCGCGAGTATGAGAACGCACAGCCACTATGACTTTCAAACGTTGCAGGTGACCTTGTGATTCATACCTAGGTAGCCCTAGGTAGGTACATTTACTAATTAGGAAGTGATTCAAAACAACTCAGAGATCCATCTCTTGGTCAGCTTCTACCGTACCTTTCCACTACCCATATCAAGTTCGCGACGAATGATATTGAGCTTCTTCTTGATACGAAAAATTCCACAAACTCACGATATCGCCAAATCCACCAAATACGATAACATGTGTCTCATAACAATCCAACGATATACCCACTGCCTTTGCATCACTACTCACATCACTATCTGCCGTGATATGATCAACAAATATCAGTTATTCTCACTAAGGCAAACTGCAGATTTCGGAGAAGAAGAGGCAAAGGGTTGTCGGTTCAGACAAGATGCTCGAGCCTCACTTGAGATTCCATGCGGCAATACAAGCTGCACTCCAAGTATGAAGCGAATAGATTGGACAATAGGTGATAGGAACATGAATGCGATGTTGATTGCGAAACGAAATACTTTGAGAAGAAATAACGACTCCGTATCCAGTATGATTACATTGGGAGACGAGGTTGAGTTGAGAAGGGGTGGACATCAGTGATTTTGAGAAGAGGATTTTGGGGCTTTCTCGTGGATATCAGATTGAGAGGATTGCCACAAATCTTGCCAAGATTTCCGCTTCCAACGGAATGATGGATTGCCGGAGAAGCCACAATGATGGATCAGGTCCAGTTGCTGGGTGTTCCCGTCGGGGGTACAATGATTCCAAGCCACCGCTCGTATTGTTGTCTTGATCTTGGTTCTCCGCCTCTACACGCATTCTGCTAAGGGGAGCTACACACATTTATGTCCCCCGTCGGCTATATGGATCATACTACACTCCACGTATAGCACTTTGTCAAGATATTTTACTTTGCTTGGCAGATAGGGTTGTCGCCTCAATATCAATCTTATCTCTCAATATCAGCTTACATATGGATTCACTGCGGTACATTCAGATGATAATAACAACATTTCGGTACTGGATTCAGTTACTTAAGCTTAACCTGTAGTACTGGTAACCGATTTGGCAGTGTAGTGGCGGGATTATTGAAGCTTGGCACAATGACGGCATGGCTTCATGAGTATTACTTAAATAGCTTGCCAACTGAACCTTATTCATACACTCTATCCACATTTATTCATCTGGTTTCTCAAGATCCCCATTCTCTTTTCCCAATTCAGAGTTGTGCGGGGAACTTGGCATTTACGAAATTCCCAAATTGAATATAAACAAGAAGGCCAAGAAATATCTAGTGAATATTCTTCCAAATACTACAATCCGCAGTAAATATTGAAGCTACTCCGTACCTCGAAGCGATATTTGTTTACTTTTTGCCCTTGAGGTCTAGAAAAGCTTCTGGACGTCAACTTTCACAGCCATGATTTCATACTTGGCGATATCAGTGCTTTTCACTTCATGCTTGGTATCACGACTGGTTTCTATATTCCAATCCTTAACTTCTCAGCTCAAATTCTTGGCAAGTAAAAGTCTAGCCATGAGATCAATTGTCCCAAAGCAAAAATGAGAATGGGAAATATGTATAAGAAGGAGGTGAAAGTCTGGTCTCAATCATATTTCTTCATCAACACAATCACAGCTCAATCAACATTCTAAGCTCTCTACTCTTTGAACAATCAAACATCCAATACTTTAATGCTTCTTATAAAACAAATCCCGATTCAGTCAATATGAAGTTCACCATTGCCGCCACAGCTGCGACTTTCCTCTTCACAACCACAGCCATCGCGGCTCCTGCAGACGGCGCAACTTATGCATCCTACGGTAGTTATCAATGGGCAAACGGGGCCCCAGTAAGCGACCAAGATGTTTCCAAGGACAACCCAAAATCCCCCGATGTACCAGCCAATATGGCAGTCGCTCCAGCTGCTCAAAGCGGCGGATCACCTTTTGTCTTCACTAGCACATACAATGTCGTTGCTCTCGGATCCGAAGTACGCAATGGTACCGTCTCCGTTCCGGGCCCTTCTGATGCTGTCGGGTATTTCAATTATGGAATCAACGCTCATCAAGATACTATTTGCTACGTAAGTACTTGTTTTCATAAATCTAAATCATCGAATTACCTCTAACTTTTATATGAATCCAGAACATCACACTCCTCAACGTAGCCGGAACATATCAATCTCCCGCCAAAACAGCAACACATATCCACGAAGCCGCTCGCGGTGCATCTGGACCTCCTCGTCTTGCATTCCCAAATCCAGTCGGCGATGATCATCGTAGAGTCAGTGTGGGCTGTATGACTGGTCCTTTCACAACTGGTATCAATGCTCCTAATGGAGGACCTGATACTGGTACCGGTTTCAAGGTTGCTCAGATTGAAGCTAATCCAGCAGGATTCTTTACGGATGCTCATACAAATCTTTTCCCATTGGGCGTTGTTAGAGGTCAGCTTGCATAGATGGGAGGTTGTTGGAAGTGGATAATTGTGGGGTTTCATAATGGTTCATAGGTTGCGATATTGGGTACAGTTAATACCAACTACTATCAGCCAAATGCCTTTTTATACCAAAACTCATCATTTATAATTATAGATTTCTTTATGATTTATAAGATAATATAATATTTCTTTATATCGATTAATTTATTTTAAATAAAAATATAATAAAAATAAAACAAATTATTTTTAGAATTTTTATTAATTAAATTATATAAATAAAAAATAAAATATTTCTTAAAAAATCAAATTTATTAATAAAATAAGCGAAAATCAAATAACTTTTTTAATATTTTAATTTAATCATATAAATCTTTATAATATAAATTTTTAAGAGATTTAAAATTTTGAAAATATCAATTATTATTATAAAAACTTTCCAAAAATAAATTTTTAGATAATTTGAATTATAAATAATAAAGATTTTTGTATTTCAAAATATAGCAAAAAGCCGATTTTTGATATGAAAGTGGATTTCGGCTGATAGCAGTTGATTAGTACTGTAATTGGGGATAATGATTTATGTATGGGGAATGAATGTATTTATGATTTTTTTATATTTTAGTAGTATAATTTATTTTCTATGGAAACTTTGAGAGTAGCATGTACAATGTGAAGGGGTCTAAGTGAGTATGTTGACTGACTGGGTGAGAGTTTCTTAAAAGTCTCTAAGCTATGGAGAGTAATGAGATGAAACGGTAAAGATTCTCTTTATTTACGACATTAGCTTGAAGATTTGGCACCTGCTGGGCCAGTTTTCATCAAGTACCTTCCTAATTCACAATCATTATGATATTCCAGGGGTCAAAGGGGCATGAGGTTTCTCACCAGTGATAACATCAAAGATTACAAGAATGATATTAGTCAGAACCAATTCACAACACATACTCGCTCACTGAATTAGACAAAGTTATTTAAGCAAACAAATTTATATTAAGTAACCAAACAAAAAGAAAAGTCACGAGTTTCGCCAACAAGCAAGACAAAGAACCACAAAGAGAAATTTGCCTACCTTAAACAAAGTTTCAAAACAAAGAAATGATAATTGAATCCTCAAGCCACTCGACTCCGGATCTCGTCCAATCGAATCACAACTTACCTTATCCCAGCGGCGAACACTCCGGACACAACGCCTCGTCAATCCACGTAACATCCGCATCTCCATCGAATGTGGGACCGGTGAGATAGTTACAGCAGGTGGTGCAACCATCGCCGATAGTCTTGTACCCCATGAGTCCGCAACAACAGCATTTTACCTTTTGGAATTTGCAGACTTGGCAGGCGAGGGAGGGGGGGTGGATTGAGGGGTCCCATAGGATGGGCATTTTGGGGGTTTTGGGGCGGGGTTTTTTGGGGTGAGAAGTTTGTGGGGTGAGAAGTTCGTGGGGTGTTGGAATCGGGTTGTTGTTTTTGTTGATGATGATGGTGATGATGGTGATGATGATGATGATGATGATGATGATGATAGTTGAATTGTTTGATGGTGATATGTTTGGTTCGGAGACATTTTATTATACACATATCGTTGCGGTTGTTCATACCTTGTACTTGGATTTACGGAGGGGTTGTTTAGATGTTGTTTTTGGTACAAAGAGATTTCTCACAACTTTATGTGGATATGATATTTAACAAAATCGTGGAAAGGACTCACTGATTTCCCCCGTCGAGACATCTATAATTACGATAGAATTGAGTAAGGAATTGTGAAATTGCTCCATGTTCTTTTCCTAGGGACAAGAGGATCGGAAATTGGGAATAGGAAAGAGCGGGATGGCCGTCAACCTGATCATGATAGATAGATTAGCGAAATATCTGACTGGTTCTGCAGCAATGACTTATACTTATCTGATCGACTTCATACATAGCTTTCAGCATCAAAAATCAAATCAGCTCCCTCTCCGATCTTAACCTTGGCACGATCTCAGTGCGTCTGAGAAGGAAAATAGCTTTGCTAGTTTGGCACGCTCGATCATCTATAAAGAATGCTGGTTGTATGTATTTCTCTGGCTTAAAAATGACCTTGAGACACGTCAACATTATCAATCCATCTCTATTTGTTCAACAGTAGCCTTCAACTTCTAAGCTCGCTCTTCCTCTCCCTTCAATTGCTCAATGATTTGCACATAGACGGACCTTTGGATAATGGTATATATCGCTTCCACACAAACAGAACTCTCGCTTCATTGCAGATACATCTTATTAAAAGCAGCTCAACACTTGTTGGGCATTCGATAGAATCAACCGCTTGGTACATCACACACACTCGTATGCCGGCTTGGGTTTCGATAATAAGATCTCAGCATGATCGCCAGACGAATAACATTACATAGGTTATTATCCAGGGGGGGATTTGAATAAAAAAAAACTCAAACCAACGCTGAAGCAATCGCAGATATAGAACTGGAGGGCTGGATAGCACTTGCATCCTCGAAGGGTTGTTGGTAATGAATTATCGCCGATACAAGCTTTACCAATGTAATACATTCGAAGTCTCCTTGATTCCCTTGACAGTAACATTACCGAACATCATCAATCATCTCTTCCTTCGACCTTGTCGCAAGAACCGTAGACATTTGGTTCATTGAGGTTCGTGGTGCCCCCACCCCCAAAATACGGAGACCATGTGGTCTCATTTGCGTTACCCCACGACAAACATCTTCCGGCTTTGTATTCAAGATCAACAATCAATTCATCTGATGATTTAGTAGTTCCATACGAATCTCTCCATCCGAAACCTCATTGTCTGCCCTTAATGGTCGTAGTATACTATCCACTCGTTGTCTCATTCATCTATATTTCTTTCAATGATCGCGGGTTATGACCCCTCGAGAACGATACCGAATGCACGAGAAATCTATCAGCGCAATTCGCACATCATTACCGCATATAGTAGGATATACTAGCTAAGTTGTTTGGATTGTTTCAGCAAAATTTGTCTTATAATGTCTCAACAGCTAGGGTGGATAGGCTATTGATGAGCTTGAAATAGAAACTGGTGTGTTCTGGCCGGTCATTTCTGCGCGATTCTAAGCACTGAGCATATGTCTTGCTCAGTAGCTCATGAGATGCGGGATGACTTTAACAACGTCCCTCATCAAATCAGGTACTGCATTCTTTGCATACCTATCAATTGAGGCTTAGCCTCCTGATTTTGGCAGCTTGAGCTGAGCAGAAACAAGGTGGCAGCTACGGCTCAATAAGTTTGTCTCGCTACATTAACTATTGTTTGATGCTTAAGAAACCGATATTTCTTCTTCATCTGACGTCTGTATGAATGGACCAACTGAAACTTACTCATCCGAAGATCCTTTCCATTACTTTGCGCATCTTCAAACTTCACCACTTGGGCACCGAAAGCTTCGGATGAGATGTGTAGCATTTTATCTAGGCAAATGCTATTCTGAAATGCAGTTGTAAAGGAGGCTATACAGCTGACCAGGTAGGTTTATTATCATCCAGAAATCAGATTTGGCAAGAGCTCTTATTATCAGGCGCTGTATCTTCTTCACAGTGGGTAAGTTTCCGCTTATAGCTGGCATAGATTGATACCAAGAAGGATGGAATCAACTGTGGTTCTCTTCTACGACACACCTCAAGGGTTTGGAGGACCGCTATAAGTGATATGTAATTGCTGATGCTTCATCTTTGTGGTTCCCTTGCTCAAGGCAAGGGGATCCTTCTTTGGCTTTTTAATTATGAGGCATTCTTAACATGGCGAGATGCCATGTGAGTAAAGTGAAGAGGTCCAAAAATTTGAATTTGACTTTATGTTCATGATATATATGCAGTACTCAAACTTCGAGTTCTGTTAGACACTCGTTTTTACTTTGCAAACTTCTTTGCTTTCATTCGTTCCAGCGTTTCCAAACCAGATTGTAGCTTTTTGAGGTTGATTGTCAGCTTGGAATTTTGTTCAAATTACATTCATCATCTACCCAGGACTACTTCTCAAAAGCTCATTCACATAGATTCACTAGCCCCAGAAGTACAGATGAGCTCCTTCATGCAAAGCTCAAAGAGCATTGTGTGCAGACAAGCAAGGCAAATGCAGATTCAGAACATGTTGGAATGAAATCGAAGCAGAACTTAGGCCTTGAATTCACTGATTATATGTGACCCCCCCCATTTTTTCTGGTAGCTAAAGAGACTTCTCATTGGTGGTGGACCCGGCCATGTCTGCATTTTACAGTACCTTGTTTCTTAATAAATTTCAATGTCCTCAAGCTCGAACAACTTTGTTCTCCCACTGGTCTGCTTTTCTCTCTTAACTTTTCTTAGCGCTGAACTCAACAAGGAGTTTTTTGAAGTCTGGAGTTTGGGGTTTGAATTATAATCTACCAAGGAGAAAATTTCAGAACCTGAAAACTATGAACACCTCCTCACAAAATGAATCTCAATGTCAAGATATTGTATCCCCAGGCTATTTGATGGCCAGTCCGGTTGAAGACAGAAGAAGCATAGGAAGCATTGAAAGCACTGGTTGTAGGATGGCTACTGCAGCTGTTCTGGATCATCAAGTCATGACAAACCATGAAGTCAAACCCATGGCTACACAAAACAAGTTTCAAACCAACTTTACTTCAGGTATGTTCACAAACTTTGATAATTTCACTGAGTTTATTCGATGGGCTAACATTTCTAGTCACCCCAGTCAACCTAGTCAGCCCAAATTCTGGGTGCAACACCAACAATGACACTCCTTTCTGTGGAAAGGAGAAATTTGAAGCAGCTTACTACAGCTCTGGTAGGTTATTGAACCCCTACTCAAATACATATATTGAAGACTAGACTAATTTATCTTCATGATTCAAGAGATGTTCAACTTCTTCGAGATGACCCCTTATGGCGGTTCAAACGAGTGGGAACCCAACGCTTTTATAAGATGTAATGAGGATGGATCATTGCTCGGTGAATATGACTACTTCAAGGAGCTTTTTGATGAAGAAGACGAGAATATTATGAAACCCCTCGAGGAGGAACCCTTCGAGAAGGAACTTCTCATTGTTATTGGCGACGACTAAGCGCTTTGTATTTTCTTGCTTCTGGAGGAGTAGTAATTTCTCATGGAAGTTGGAGGGAGGTCCAAGATATTTTCAACATGCCATCGTTTCCTTCGCGACGTCCAATACCCATGATCACCAAGCTTCAGTAGGCTCACATTTTCATCTGGATTTTTGAGGGTTCTAAGGTTATTCGGACCTATGCACTTTGAGGCTGCAAAAATTACATTTCCGGGGCGGATATCAAAGTCTTTACATGTATCTTTGCTCTATATTCTGCTATAGATGATAACGATCAAAATGGGAGATTGGGAATCGGGAATTGAATGACAGAAAACCCTTTAGGTAGCCTGTTCTCGGCCACACTAGCTACAAAATAATAAACACATTGAAAACTAAGCAGCAGATATCATGCGTGTGAATATTGAACTTGCTGACCTTTCAGATGTGCATACCGAGGTGAGTATTGACTGTAAACGCTGGACATATCTATGTAGACAGCAGCAGTCAGTTTATCAGCAGACAACGTAAGGGACTATTCGAGTTGGGATCGGGCGACGAGCTTAGTGTGTTCCACATTTCTAAGACAACATCTCAATTTTTGGTATACAATTCCAAATATCTTCAAACTAGATAAAAGCCCTACGAATATTCTCCAACTCATTACCTTCAAATCCACACTTCTTAATGAGCCATCCCTCAACACCATTCTATCTCCTACCTTCTACATGCTCATAACAGTTCACATTCTGCTCCACATCACATCCCTATTCCACATCCATCCAATTCAAAAATGCGATGACATTTTCCCCCTTTGGACTAGACAAATCATCTAGTCCGGCTGTTCCAAACCTTTCTCTCCTACCCATTTCGACATCTCTTGTAACAAGCTTTCTCTATGTGGTTCAGTCCCAATACGTGTTAATGCATAATCCAGCGTAATTTCCTCCTTCGAGGCACCAAAGAAAGCAAGTATTAATGCAGCGACAACGCCTGTACGAACTTTGCCTGCAGTACAGTGGAATAATATGTTTCCTCCCTTGATATCTCCTACCTTTCCGAAAACTTTCCGAATGCCGTTTTTGTACCCTTTTAAAATTCCCTCCCCATACATCTTTACAAATGCTGTTTTTCCACCCTCTCCTGCGAAGTCGGCTATTGATTTGTATATTTTTGACTACATTATTGCCATTCCCTTCATCTCGAATTATTTCTATGTTATTCACCTAGGTAGGTGGCTTTAGTATTGGTTCTTCTGATGACGACAAAAATGAGTATATAGTCTTAACATTGTATTGAGACTCCAGAAGAGCAAGTAAGGAAGACGGTAAATGAGACAAAGAACCGGAGACAAATACCCGATTTGACGGGAGAAGAGGAGCCGATATTGTGCGAAGATTCAGCGCATACGGAATTTGTAGAAACAATGGTTGTAACAATATCGACTCCACAATATCAGCTGGAAGACTTTGAGAAATTGGTGTTTGGAGGAGATCGACTAGAGTAGGTTTCACACCGCTTGCGGATGCCATGTTTCGGATGGGTTGGAAATCTTAGTTACGCTGATGTCGAGTGCTAGTCGGGTATGGTATTGGTAAGCTTCTAGATCTTGGATGTAACGTAAATGATGAGGCGATGTTGAATATTTATAGATGCCGTGTTTTTGCGGGGAGCTGTTCAGTAGGTTTGAGATTTATGGTAGCCTAAATGGCTGCTGACTTCGTTCTTGGCAGTATACTCATTCATGGAGTGGCTTTGATGACGGAAGAAGTCATCCTGATTGTTACACTAAATGGAAGGTATCGAATGTCATGTGTGTGTGTATTTCAGATGTGTATCTGTATGTGTATCTTCCTATGTACAAGTTGAGAAACTCTGTCTAATAACAAAAAGATGTGAATAGTTATCATGTACTATGTATGTACATGTCATATCCACTAATAATCAGACAGTATTGTACTTATTGGGTATCAATGCGATGTAAATGCAAGAGCCAGTGCTCAAAAAAATCCATCTACTCCTTGCAATGCAATTAACAAAAGAAATAATCATCAAGTATCAATGACATTATCTAAGATCTTAACTCAAGATCAAAAGATTAAGCCATGTCGCTAAATCCACTCTTCCCACTTTCACTCCTTCTACCCTTCATATTATCCCACCCCGAATCACTCCCATGATCTTCACTATCATCTTTACTTCCCGGTGTCCCCCTTTGGTATCCTCCAATCCCTAACTCTCCCTCTCGTGCTATACTCACACGAACACTAACATTTTTCGCCACGGAAATATCTCCCATCTTGTAAAGATTATCCGTGCTATCACTCGCTCCATGTCCTCTCCGTCCCAAATTACCACTCCCTCTATTCCCCCTCACAGCAGCCTTTAACCCCCCAGCTTCGATAGTCGTCGTTGTACCCAACGAATGTCCTTTTCCCATAAAAGCGAATGTTTCCAAACCCGTTTCCGCGCCTGGTGCATACTCACTAAACACGATTTCCGCTCTGGTACTGGCATATAATAGTACATCTAACCATCCATTACACGCAATCATACTACCCGCCACACAGTAATAACTCAGACTGACATCCGACCCGGCTAGTGCGGCAATACGTCCGGCGGCAAGTGGAATCGTACAAATCGTATAGATCAAAGGATAGAGAATCATAAGAGGTTGAGCGCCGTGAAGATCGGATGCTTGATTTCCGGGAGGCGCGGAACGCGATTGATGACTAATGTAGATGAAGATACAGGCGTAGATGAGAATGGTTCCGAACATGGCACCGAATATCCAAAAGTAATGAAGCCATAGACGTTCATCTTGATATTTATCTCCAATCCAACACTGTGCGTGATCATTAGATGTATTTCTAGATACGTATAAAGTGAAAGAACTTACCCAAGCAGAAGCCCTCACGTAAAGATCATGTGGGTGCATTGCGACACCGATGATGGCCAATCCGTAGATGAATACCCAACATCCTCCAATTACCGTATAGAATGCCCATTGTGGAGCACGGTATTTCTTTACGACACTGAGAAATGTGTGACATGCGATGGCAGCGATGAATACACTACTAGCCAAATCTCCCGTCGATACAAACCATCCTTGAACCCAACATGTTGACGTTCCAACTATAATTCCATTGTTCTTGAGCGCGCTGATGTTGAGTAAAAATGCTAATGCTTGTTGAATATCCGCCAATAGTAAATTGTATATCAGAAATAAGAATTGATTAACAGAAGACGTTGCTTGACCTGCACCTGGACCGATGTGTGTTTTCTTCTTCCATGAAAAGATCTTGTATGTGAGGTAGACGAATAAACTAATCGAACAGAAGAATGATAACAGACCAAAGGTCGCGACAGCAACTAAACCATGAGAGAGGGATTCCGGTAGAGGCGTCAATGAAGAAGATTCTGCGTCCAACATCTCCTTCGTCGGTACCGAATCGAATTTTGGGGTTTAAAATGGCAACTTGTGGGTTACATCCAGAAGAAAGACGAAATCAGGAGTCAAAGACAAGCCCTACTGACAGGTCACAGATGTTGGTACATATAAGTTCATTGAAGCTAATTGAACCGTGTGTAGAAGAGTGGAGAGATACCTCGACAGAATAACGATGTTGCAATTCTCGGACTCGTTCGTGCCAAAGCTTTTAGATGATGCAAATTGATGAGTTCGAGAGGATTGCTTGATGCATGTCAATCGACACGGGCAAGAGAGATAAAAGGTAATACGAAAATACACATGGCAAACAGGGGAAACCTTTACGCCTAGATAAATCGTACATGGTTCCATGAGGCTTCTAGCCTAGAAGATGTGAGGAGACGGGAAGTGGACAGGGAGAGTGTGGATTAGATTTGCGTGATAGGCCCAAACGGGTCTTCAAATCCGTGTTGAGATTTAAATCAAACACTTGCTCATTTAGCGCTGCGTTGTACTCCGGGGTCCCTGTAGATCTTAACTTCTTTCTGGCAGAAAGTCGCAACTAAGCACAAATAGTAGAGGCTGAAAAGGATTAAGATGATTCGGCATTCATTCTGACATTGACAATTGTACAAAACGTTCGGTACGACTTTTATGGGGTAACTATTTTGAGGTGATTATCTTGATATCATTACAATAGAGGCATATCTTGTACTCGCGTACTTGAATACAATGACAATCTTCCGAGAAACACAAATTTGGAAGATTCTACAACCATATGGCGAATAAACTCCCCTTCTTTCAACGGTATGAAAATCTAGGCTTTTCTGGGAGGATAATGTAACCCCCCCTGGCCATTAAGCTGAAAGCCTAATATCACTTTAGGGTAAGAGGCAACGCCACCAAAAGCACCAAGAAACGCCAAGTGTGAATGAATGATAAGTTAGACGCACTCATGTCGTACGACGTGAAAGCTTACTGCTCAGAATGTAGCCGACCTATCGTGTGTTCATCAAGTAGGGAAGGATCAGTCTAGAGCATTGGAAAAGAAAAAAAGAATATATTGGTCGGTAAGACGATTGGGAATCTACAGCATGCTGGGCAACCGGTACGCTATCGTTTTCCACGTGGAAAGACTAGAATCTTTGAGGAATAAGCTTCTATTATTGTTCCATCGTTCAATAATCTTATTGCTTTGTAACGGGAGAGATCCTCACGGATTACAATATTCAATCCTCTTTCCCAACACTCTGGTTTGTGTTACACCATGTTCCCGTCTTACTGTCAGTCCAGGTGACAACAGTAAATAAGTGTCCGACGGCACAGCGTCAAGTCTGGGGTCACGGGGATAAAAACTCAAAATGTAGCAGTGTTCCGACATGTTTGACATTTGGAAGTATATTTTACGTTTCGGCTGGTGATTAGTGATGGTCATCGTCAACATACATGAAGGCTGCTCATGAGTCATTAGCACAAAAGTACATAAAATCAGGGGAAAGTGGACATGATCTGTTTGGCAGATTATATAATAGTGACGGAAATTTTTATGAAGATTGAAGATCAATAGGTTAATGAATACTATGCCGGTCCTTGCCTACTATGGAGCTACTCCGTATGTAAAATGCATCCACCTTCCGTTTTCCCCTATTGATAAAGATTATGAATGATGGTAACCTGTTGGCAATCGTGGCCAATTGGACAAAAATCTGTCGTTCCAATCTCTCCGAATCCTTTTGATGGAGTAAACAAATTCCCACACTCTAGTCACAACTTTTTGTCTGAAGAAATTTCTCTATGGTGGGCTCATGATGAATCTGTTCATCTTTGACCATGTTCCATGTCTCATCACTCAAAATTTCAAGGGACCAGATCCTGTCCTGTTTGTGATCAAAGGAAGGGTCTTTGCTTCACTCTGCTTCACTCTGCTTCACTCTGCTTCACTCTGCTTCACTCTGCTTCACTCTGCTTCACTCTGCTTCACTCTGACTCTCGTGAGACTTCCTCGGTGGTTCGGAGTGTGCGAAAGTGGATAGTTTGAGAGTGGGGGATTGAAGCGACTTCGAGCCCTGTTAACTCAGTGGTTCCAGCGCTTCTTACGAGTGGGGAAACCGGAGATGGATTAATTTTATTTGTACTTCCCATCGCTACTTTTTTACGGCTTTTCGGGATGGAGGAGTAAAAGGATACCTATGGAGAGAGATGCGAGATATTTGACAGTTAGCGTCGTAATTTCGACCAATCACATCAATTTCTACTGCCGAGACGTTTTGTGAATGGCTACCGAAAAAATGGGTTAGGGGAATGGGTTGTACCCGACAATATGCCGGAATATTGGGAGATCTCTATAAGCATGGGAGATTTCCAAGATCAACAGAAATCTACGTAGAAGCGACGATGGGTGATGACATATTATGATACTGTTCAGAGGAGTTTATTGAAATGGGAAAATCATCGTCGCTGGGGAGTGATGTTCAGCGATTGGAGATAGTGCGAAGACTTCAGATGAAGTATTTGAAATCATGACAACTGATCGATGCAAAATTGTACAATGCTGACTCAATTGAGTCACCGGCGCTTACCAGGTTATAATCGAGTATGAAGATCACGATAGGCATGCAAGTTGATTGTTGGTGATATCTTATTTTTTAGTTTCTAATCTTTTATTTCTTCGCCACTCTTGATGTGCCGGTCGACTAATACTAGGATATTATACTTCTATACCCATAGTATATCGGTACTCAAATCATCCGGACATTGAGGGGTGCTATTTGTCGAGGTATTAATGGCCTTTATCTACTCGAATACCCTTCATTTTGCTCATCGCCTTACGGTCTTCCTTCCTTGTTAGACTTAGGGATCGCTCGACTTCCTTTCGAACAATTCTTTCACCCCTTGACCCCTCGACATTGATGGTCTCGATGGTATAGTGTGCCGTCTACGTTGCATGCGAAATTTCTTATCGAGTTCTTTATACCTCCACCTTACCCTTAATCCAGAAGGTATGGGATCATCATGGTTTCGAAAGCCGTCAATTCATCAGAGTAGTTCTTTTGCTTGACCCAAAACTCTTCGCTCCAATTTAGGATTTCAATAGTGATGAAAGCCAAGTTAATTGTCAATTTGCCCTAGTAATTTGGATGAACTATGACAGCTTCATCGTATCCGCCCAGAGCTCCTTTTCATTCTTTTAGGTAGCGATCTGCTTTTTGCTGTAGCTGAGAGGTTTACCGGTATTTCCGGTAGTTTTGATATTTCCATATAAGCTCTCAAGCGTATCATGGTATGGTCCAGTACTGCCAATCCTTGCTGTCCAACCGTAAAGTCATTACATCCTTCCAGGGTGTCACCGACTTTCATATCGATATTGAAAGTCTTGAGTTTCGCGAACTATCTTTTTTAAATGCACGCACATCAAATATGCCTTGGGATTTGTCTTGTAGCTCAACCCAAAACACTCAAGTTTGGAAGGATCCAAATGTAGCTTTGGATCATCCCCCCAATCAGTCCTTTAATCAGTATCAAATCCAAGTGTATCGAATTTTGGATAATGTCATCGTAGTCAAGCTCAGTCGATTTGGTCGGAGGTTTCAGTTGTGCGTGGGAGTCCGGGCGACCATTCAAACTTTACCATGAAGTCTAATGTAAGTTTTGACAAAAGAGCTAAAAGAAAACTATGTAAAATGATCAGATTGACCTTTCGTCCCTTGCGCATCAAACTTTTGTCTGTGTTTTTCAGTATCATTTACCATAGAACAAGTTTGCTACTGGTAATCGCAATCACAGCCTCAATGCTTGAACGGCATATCAATCTTCCAGTCTCCTGCATTATATGGTTAGTAGACACTTTGATATTAGAACGACGGACTTACCGCGTTAATACAAAGAAAAAGACCATTGAGTACTCGCCGGCTCCCATATACCTAGATATTGAAATGTTTGAGGTTTGCCAATTGTCCTTTTAATTGCATCCGTATATTGAATGTGTTGAAACATTGACGATATATGTCCAATCTCCAAGTCCGGGCTATTGAATGCATATCATATGTTTCAATCATGTATAAGTTCACCCCATATGTCTCTGATATTATACTAGAAATGCCACTCCAAATTCCAGAAAAATGAGTGCAACATGGGGAACATAACTCGACAGCATTCTAATCTTTCCATCGTTATTGTTGTAACGATGCATTATCTAGTCATCTTGAACACTCGCACTCTTGTACTTCCAGGTCAGGAAATTTGCGTTTATTGTAGCACCTACTATGTAGGTTCCAGTTGTCAGTATTGTATCTTGCCATTGAGGATAGACTACCCGTGAGTGTATGGGCTAAAAGGACACTTCTCAAATTTCAAAATTTACAATAAATTCATTCTTCAATTTTTTGACATTGAAATCCATCTTTAATGAATCATCATAACATTCCTCGAGGTATTCGAACTGAGCTGAGATTCCAAAGAATATTATAAATCAATCATTTAGTGTTTTTGTCGGTCTGTTTATTCACCAATGAACAGTGCATAGGGAAAATGAATCCTTATGGGGGGATTTCCACGAGACCAGCGCCCCTGCTAAATATAATACAGTAGGCGTACGACTTAAATTCATGCAACACTCTTCATAGAACAGCCTCTAGAGCCAAATCTACTGCTTTTGGATCTCTCTTCAAATCAATGACCTTGTCCTCCTTCATACTATCGTCAAACAAATTCATCAAATCTTGTGCCCAGATTCTCGGGTCTTCCATTTGAAATGAACGACATGAAGGAACTTGCATTTCGAACAACTACTGCGGGTGACGAGGCAGTTGAGTCACCGGAAGCCCCTGATCCCATTGATTCAGCGGTTACCATCAACTTAACATTTGCAGACCGCGATACTAAGACGATAAATGAAATACAATTACAAGAAGGTGCGGAACTTCTAGAGATCACCAAACTTCAGAACATAGAGCCACGCCCAGGTGTATTTGATCAACCTGCCATAGTGAAACAGGATGAAACGGAAGAGGAGATAGGTTTAGATAGATTAGCCGTGGTGGACCAAGATTTCAAATGTACCTTACCCCTCATTCATTTTCAAAATGGATTGGGAATATGCGCGTATGAACAAGGATGAGCAATGGGAGTTTCTAAATTCAATCTGTGTATACTGGGAGACATTTATTGAGCCGACACAGCCTCAGATTTTTTTGAGAAAGTTTAATTGCTTTTCAAAATTACCACTCGAAATGCGTCGAACAATCTGGTTCTACGCCCTGCCGGAACCACGCCTGGTGGAGCTGCATATTTTCAGAGAATCAGATCATTTTCTTTTTTCCGGAGGCTCTGAACTTGTGTCCGCTGAGATTTGGCGTGATAATGCGGGGTTCGTTCCAAGCCAACTTTTACTTGTCTGTCGCGAGTCACATGATTTGTTCCTCGAACACTATAGCATTATGGATCTTCAGAGCCTGCCCGGCGATGAAGTTATATCAGATGCCACTACCGATTCCAGTAACTCAACATTTCATGCATCGTCAAGTGGCTACATTGACAATAAGAGCGATACGTTGGTCATTCGCGACTTGCACGAATTGGCGACGGACTTACTGTTCTTCAACATGCACTTGAACCTGTCGGTTATAACTAGATTATCTATCTATACCAGCGAATTTGAGCATTTTTTTCGACTCGAACAATGGACGAGGGATCTTCGGAGGGCTGCCCTCTCATCCATGGAAGGATATCGAAACACTATTTCCGCACTTGAAGCAATTAACTTTCATAGGAAACACTTGCAGAAATGACAGATCTGTTGACCAAGGAGAAATTGACTTCAACCCGCTGTCGATCAACTGCTTGCATCCTGTAAATGCTGATACTATCAGTGTTCTGGTAGAGTGTGTTGAGAAGGTTCACTACCGCTTGAATCCCGAAGAATGGGTTCAAGAACCATCTGTTACGGCTCAATTGGCGCTAGACAGTTGCATAGTCTACAAAAGTCAGTATCTGGAGCGAGTTCAAATTAACCCGAGTTATTGGGGAGGGATTGAGTTTGAGACATCAATCCTCCTCGATTTTCAGCCAGACCACGACTTCTACATCATAAACAGAAGTTCCAATCAAAAAGACCCAGGAGGTAATTCACGCTCACTGATCACTCGCTCTGAAAGTTGCCGTGGTACCATAAGCCTATATTTTGACCATTGGAAGGATAACTTGCCAGTATACTACGATGGATCATTTTACAAAAGTTGTGGCGAGAAGGAGCAGCATGAGGGATATGAATCGGCCACAAGATATGACTATGATAAATGGCCATGGAATGATCTTAAAAATTTCACAGTCCGCAAGTGAGAATCGATCAAGCTGGGTGCTTTCCCGAGAGCATGAAAAACACAATTCAAAGAATAGTTACAGATAACATATGTGAGCTACTACAAACAAGGCAGAAGGAGCCGAAAGAGCGTCAACTAAATGGGTTGCAGGTCACGTGTATAGCTCCCTACTTGATGACAGTGAGTTGAATGAAAATTTGGAATTATAGGATGAAAATCTATGCAAAAAGACTGTCAAAGAGGCAGAAACATACAAGTCTTTGTAGGCATCTTGTCACTATGTCGAGTTTCACACGCTACCTACCTACCTAGGTAGTTGACACTATGACATTTACCGAATACCTCCGGGATATCAAGGGTGCACATACTTAATTTTCTACAGCCAGTGTATTAATGAGGAGATGAGCTCAATTGTAATTCATAACTAACTAAAAACTGTTTGAGATGTTAGGATTCATTTATCTCGACACCAGTGATGTACCATTACTACACATTCACCTGGTGTCCTCCAGCTAAGCGAAACTTCTACAGACCCCAAAAACATGGTTCTTGAATCGAGAATTGTCATATGAAACATTTTCTCCTAAAGACAGGCGATTCCATGGCCACGTCAAATACTTGCTTCCAACACCTTGACCTGTTTCATCAAATTCGTGGCCCTTCTCCCTAGCCTCCTCAGAGTTGAACAATGTGCCATCTGCATAGCAGTCCATAAACGACATTCCACCCGAACGCTTCAAGTATGCGCTCCCGATATCAAATTTTCCGACTGCTTGAGTGTAGTAGATAGTGTCTTGATCTCCTTCGATTGGTTCTCTTGGTTTCAATTGAATGTAATCTTTCGCACGATGCAATGTGTGCTCCATCCATAAAGATATGGAGAAATCAACTCCCTTCCAATAGGTACTATTGTTAATTGTTCGCTCGAGGAAGCTTTTCCTGGTTACGTAGGCTGTCGTAGAGATAATGTCCATGTGCTGAACATTGGCAATCCAGGCATTAGGGGTCTCCAGTCCATGAGAATCTTGGCAAATCGTTTGCCTGCATAACTCGCCCATGGTGTCTCCGGTCAGGGGGTGAAAACGAGTAAGGGTTTGCATCCCCTTTGGCAATTTGTTTACAGCGGCGCCACCATAATTTCCGCTGAGAGTGACACTTTCAAGTTGAGGGAAGTTATCTTCAATGGCCTTCCAGGTTGATTCCAAAATAAGGCTCCCATTGCCGTGATTTGAGTACTTAGCAATTGCAATATGTCGGAAAGCCGAGAAATTCAAGGTTATGCCGATGCTAGAAAGAATCTCTATTGATTCTGCGAGGTTGTTAAGTTTCAGACAGTCGGCTTTAGGATCAATATAGCATTGACTCGGAGGACTTTCCATACTCACATGACATATAGTCGAGTAAGTGGGTAGCGTGGGCGGCGTATAAAGACATTTACCATCAGCGGATATCTGGGTATGGATATCGAAGCTCTTGTAATGTTCCAGGAATACATCTTTGAGCTCATGGCATGTCAAAAAGAATGGACGAATATCGAGGCTCATTTCTTTGTTTTTGGCGTCCTCTGTAGTCGGAGTATAATCCATGATGGCAAAACTGATGAATTTTTGATATTGCCTTCGATTCAGCCCTGCCCCGGAATTTGGGTACAACTCAAAACTTACTAGACGTGGCTCTGGTAGAGCAAGGAACCAGATCTTACGTCTAAGCTCAAGCGGAAGCCCTGAAAAGCAAGTAAAAGTCTTGAAGTAAAGATTAGGCCATTCTATCTCTTTGTATGCTTTGAGTGTCTCTTGATCCGATTTTGGACCCATACCGTTGATTTGATCGATTTGGTTTCTATTAAGATACCCGACTATCTCCCAATCCTCTGAAAGTAAAGGTATTAGCGTTACTGATGGACGGGTAGTGATTAATGTTCCTTACCCGAGCTTTTTAGATCTGCCACCTCAGCCTCACAAATATTCTCTCTCAGCGAGAGCTGTTCTGATGCAGTTGTAATAGTATTGATTAAAATTACTTCGGATTTCTGGTCGTTTGATTGCGATCTCTCTGGCGGGAAAGTAGCACCCTCCATAGCTGAAAGTGTGTACTTGTAGGATTTGGTTTATTGCTGCAAACTTTTTCCAGTTTATTGGAAGCTGTGATTAGAAGTAAGTTGTAATTTCTCAGAAACTCAAGCAACTGATATAGTACTGAGCATTATCCGTACAATTGTATCAGATTATTCGTACGGCACATTCCGAATACAAATTATTTATCCGATGTTAAATTCATGCCTAGAGGATATTTTTCACTCCCCGAAGCAGTATATGATGTACCTAGGTATCTTGTGTAACGTCCAAATGTAACGAGACGTATCTTATTTTCTACCACGCTGATTGGTCAAATCAGCTTGAGTTTATACTTCGTATGTAGTGATGAATTTTGTTGTTATTAGTATGGTCAATAAGTATAAAGTACTTCAGTTTATCATAATTGTAATCGTTCTTATCTAATCACATCAATTATGGGAGGCTAGTACTCATACAAGGAAGAGCTAGCGACTCGCTGACTAAAATAGTGCCTTCTCTATGATCGCATGGTCGATATTCCGACAATCATCCCTTTTGGTTGTCCCATATCTGAGATAGGAACTACCTAGGTACGTTGAAAATTATACGTCGATCAAGACAGGCCTATTAATAAAGGCAAATTAATACTGCTCTGCTCTAAGACCATCACATTGTCTCTAGACGTACCCAACTATCAGAGCCAATCCTTTTACCGAGTTCATTTATCCATAATCTTCTGTCACAATTTTTAAGATCATTGCAAGCTATAGCTCTTCACCGTCTCTTGTCACCGAGGCGCTTTTCAAATAGACAACTTGAAATTTGATATGAATAGAAGGAGGGCTGTGAAACACAACTTTTTGGTCGAGTTTTAGATGAATAAGCACAGTAAAATCAAAGCGAAAAGACCATTCAGCACCCAAAATATAAATGAATCACCCCACAGTAATGCATCGTTGCATTACCTTGACCAACACATATATCAAAATCTTCCGCCATAAATCCTACAGCTTCTGGTGCATGCACCTTAATCTCGTTGCTATCGATGCTTTCTACATCCTAAACCTGAATATTGGAAAGCCCAAGCCAAAGGGTCAACTTCACGACTAGCTATTCATGGATTACCCTTGATATCCCCCGAAATGACTGACTGTTGCATACATAAAAGCATAATGCTACTACTCCGGATATATAAAGGAAGGAAAGAAAGTAGATAGGTAACATTCACTCCCTCAAAGATCCTAGCCACCTCTTCCTCGATGAAGACACGGAGTTGAGAATTATGATAGTTCCAGCTGTTGCTACCGTCGCTGAGCTTAATATGGACATGACCGTACAGGAGCATATCAGGTATACAGTTCTTGAGCCGGATATGGTGCAGTCTTGTAGAGAGAAGAATTTATTCGACAAATCAATAGAAAAGCTTGAGAAAAGGGTAGATGAAGCCTTGGGATGATTTTTTCCGTATATGAAATAAAACGATCAATTGTACGAGGCTGACAGAGCGAGCGCTCTAGGCGCAAGCTCGAGTGTTGTAATATTAGTTTCGTAATAATCTATAAGTCTAGGTATGTTCTATGCTTTTGATTTTAGACTTGCGATATTATTTCCCACGGAATTTAGAGAACATTACATTCCAAGGTTACTACATTGATGATTCACTCAAAAGTCACTATTTATGAACGAAAATATTTCACGGTATTTGAGCTGGTTGTAGAATTGATAACGCGCATCTCTATTTTGAAATGTAAGCTAGCTTGAAGATGAAGACTCTAAGAGCACTATCTATCTGCTTATAAGAACCTTAAATAGGTAGCCTATTTCTGGGTAGTATAATGGAAAGATGGCTCTATCCCCGAAATTATCGGCACAAGACCCGATTGACATCGGTTCTGTCGAACATTGTAAGTCTCGATGTTTAGATAAAATCATCGCCTAGCTATGTCTGCTTCTGGACCCAACAGGATCCCCTACTAACTACTATATCATATCCATAATTCCATGGCCATTGCGAGGGTTTGGGTCTGTCGGATGTTTCATGGTCATCAAAGAGCTCTCTGACACCCCAATATTCACCATTAGCTATTCCGTCCTCATCAGTTGGAATGACATACTCTTGTCCCCACCAACGTATGTGCATTTTGCCAGTAGGATACGGAGAAAAGGTGAAGTGAAGATGGTTTTCGCATGCTGGTTGTAATCCATCAAAGGGTAACGCCTCTCCGTCTTTCTCCCAATGTACCAGAAAAGCTAGAGTAACCTCGACATTCTTCCAGTAGCTCATGTTTGCTCCATGGAGAAATTGCATTTCCAATACCTTTGGATTTGCAAGAGCTGCGTCCTTCTGTCCAGAATCCGTAAATTCTTCATTATCCATATCGAATATGCTAAGTCGGTCAATTTGTAGGACACGCTTTAGCTCGTTCATGAAGTTGACGTCTGTTGCTTTTACAACTGCCAAAGGACCGAAATGACCCCTTGAATATTTCCATTCGACAGCCTCCTCGGCATGATTAGCAATCAAAGACAGGTGCTTCAGTCTAGGGAATTGCTCTTCTATGAGAAATGGAACAGTATTCGTCCACCATGGGTCGTTGGAAGCTTCGTAAAGTGGGGTTTCAGAGATGGTAAGATTGGTAATTGCGGAGAGATCTGGGCGGCTTTGAAGCCGCGCTAGCTCGTAAAAAGTGTGTTCGAGATTCCTGGCAACTAGAGTATCCACCTCAAAGTCAATCCAGCCTTTGCTTTGAACTCGTACACAGGCGGCTTGTTGTCTCCCATCTGGGCAATGGTATTTGCCATCTACAGGTCTAACTCCTCGAGGACGACGATAATGTTCCAAAAATATCTCGGAGGATTCTCGACATATCCATAAGAGACAGTCTGATGATAAATTCGCACTTGAATCATCGTCAAAACAAAGAGTTGCTGTAATTAGATGGGACTTTAAATCATCGGACCATGGGATACGATATGAATGATAGTCGGTGGCCAAATGAAGACTTATTGTGCGAGGCTCTGGAAGTGCGTGAAGCCATATCTTTCTACGTAGTTCATGAGGAAGTCTGGGAAAGCATGTAAATGTATCATGAGATGATCTTCTTTCAAGCTCGACCCAAGTAGAAAAGTGTTCACCCCACAAGAAATTCCTAAGGTAAAGCTTTCTGTACCGCATTCCATTGCTTGCAGAGTCGTTCTTCAACAAGAAATCCGGTGAAGTGTTGCCCCATGGGCATACAAGAGGTCCTTCAGTGAGTTCCAAATTAACGGTTGATTCTTCGGTAGTAGCGTTCTTCTCATGAGTGATATCTTCGTGCAAGTCGTTTGTGGTTTGCATGTTTGCGACTGTAATGATAGAATTACCAGACTCGTTGATACTGTCCCTTGATGAAGGGTGGCCATGATTCTTCATGACTCTGGCGGTCTCTATTGCAGGATTATTCGGTACATCCAAGCCTGAGATGAACTCATTCTTTAATCCAGCCATGATGTATTGAAGTGATGCTAACACAGAATGGTTTGTCGTAATCAAGAATGTAAATGGAATGTATAAGTTGCGGAGGAGAAATGTAGAGAATTAAATACTTGGAGGTTCATTGAGAGCTAGGACCATGTACGGTCGATGGTATACGGCAGGTCCCTAGTGAGCTCTTAGCGAATTTAGTGCTCTACAAGTCATATTTCTTC
This sequence comes from Botrytis deweyae, assembly GCF_014898535.1. NCBI lineage: Eukaryota > Fungi > Ascomycota > Leotiomycetes > Helotiales > Sclerotiniaceae > Botrytis > Botrytis deweyae. The sequence continues at coordinate 656,748 of NW_024066210.1, forward strand.
ATTCATCAATGCTGAATGAGTGCGGATGATGTATAGATCATAGAGTCAAGATTGAATGGCCATGATTGGCCTACATAGCTTCTAGCCTCGACTGCTCTTCCAAGTCTCGCCTGATCAAAACCTGGTCTTTGTAAATGCTGCTATTGCTTCGTATGATTCACCCATTTTGCCTGAATATACCATAACGTACTCTAAACTCTGGACTCATAGACACTGCTAAAACTCCGGCGTTAGTACCAAGGTATCCATCCTTTGATTTCGACCATTCGTAGCAAATAGATACTTCATTCGACATCTATTTACTTCCCTTATTATACACAAGGATAAACTTAGGTAAGCTTAGAATGAGTAAAGATCTACCAGTGTAGATCCAAAAGTCCTTAGTAGGCAGAAACTAACACTTCCTGGTTGGAAACTCAATTGGAGTAATGACAGATGTGAGAAAGTGGCAAGAGAGGTATTGTGAACGAACGCGGTCATAGGCACATGGAGTGTTGCGGAACGCTGTGCAGAGAGACGTGTTTATTTTGAGTATTTCACACACAAAGCATTCGTAGGAAATTTCGCACAATCGTACTTCCGCCACGAACATATAGCACTCAACAATATTCTCCATAAGAGCATCCAATCTTGTCTTGTATCTTCGTTGCCTTCACTTGAGCCGGCCAAATACCCTCAGCAGTGTCTTCAAATTGTTCCGTTCATCGACTGAATTAGAAACTGCCTCTCTTTATTGGAAGTGTCTGCAATGAAAGCATTTTCTCAGCCGGCATTCTCACTAGCAATATTTGCTCGTCTTCGACATGTAATAGTGGTTCCTCCCGTACTTACCACCATTAAGCTTTTATTAAGTTTGCTTGCTCGTCTAGCACATGAACAACCGAGGCAAAAATGGGTGGATAGAGTTCGAAATTTCGTATCAACAAGGTTTGAAACACGGGTAACTGCATATATAATAGCGCTTGTATTGACCTGTCGTTGTATAAAAGTTAGTTGAAGTACATAAAACCGAGTTTGGTGTTTACAGAGACAATAATTCCTTCCAGCAGATTCCTCGCAGACTGCCTGCATGAATTGACAGGCGCTGATGTTCGTAGATCCATCTCATTTGTACCTCATCTCACATTACTAGCAATAAGACCCACGCCAGTGCTTGTGTCTGTGATTGTAGTCTGCCAGCCCTGCCTGGTTATTCTTGCAGCTGGTTGTAAAAAGATCTGGGCTATTGATGCATCTAGATGATAGAAGTTAATGGTAGTTGTTGATTTTGATAATAGCAATCTGTGGTAAAGCATGTCAGCTTCAGCTACTATTTTGTTCAGTCACCAAAAAAAGAAGAGTGAACGAGGTATCAGTAAATACTTAACTGCAAGATAGATGCAAGTGGATTGCCGTGCAGCATGGTGGAGATGATGGATTGACATGGCGATATGCAGAAGAATTGGCTAGAGCTGCGGCTTAGAATTTGATGCTAAATCTATTCTGCTGGATGGCTCAAACAAGTGGAGAGGCTTGTCAAGACGCAGATAAAGATGTGCGAAGTGAGGCTGCTTTATCAGTCTCTTTCTGTAGTTCAAGCCATCCTTGAGCTGTGGTTGTTAGTTTATAGCCCACTGTCGATTCTTTGCTCACCATCAGTAATGCTTGGTCCACAAAGCGTTACACTTTCTCTGCTTTCACGAACAATTGTTCGTCCGCAGCCCTTATGTCTTCTTCATATCATCTGTCTTCTTCAATCTTAGAGCACGCATGCGTACTTACTACAGTATACTCTCCACGGCGTTCCAGTCAGGTACGAGACAATTCGCGTTGAGAGGTCATTCCAGATGAATTGCCTGCTGAGTATAAGAAATTTTGAAAAACCGCTGGTTTCGCGAAAACATATAGGGCTATCGTTGTCTCATGAGTTAGAGCGGTCAAATCATTGATTTCTTGTGCTGGAATTGAGAAGCGTCTGTCTTTGTATGCATAATTATGAGATTACTAAAACTACAATCACAAGGTGCAAAATGAACCACAATAGTTCTTCTCACCGCAAGACCGTGTAAGCAAATCAAAAGTGTCCCAAATCATATTCAACGCTTCTTAATCTAAGTCACGGTTTTCTAATTCTCTTCTCCCAAAAGGCATATCTTTCCAGGGTCAGTCCAACAATACAGAGGAGGGAAGACGAATATCAGATTGTAGATTATGGAACTAGAGGCTTATTTCGTATTGGAAGGAATCTCAGATACTATACAACAGGCAGAATTAGCCAAAATGCCACAAGCATTTCAAATTATCTCTTGCTTGCTGGATCTATATCAAGATGAGTTTCGATGATTCTTTTTTTCAAGGTTTGGAAAATCGTTGGTAATCATCGGGTATTGAAAGATACAAGTAGATTTGAGAGTGATGAGATACTTGTTATCATATTGACTGGTTCTATAATACGAGATGATGGTTCAAATGTGAGCTTACATCACCAGTGGTTGCACGGACTCACGGGGCAACGTGACAGGAAAGCACAATTTCATATCAAAAAAGTGATTTTAATAATTCGATTTAAATTCAATCTATTATCAAGTTCTCTTGAAATTAGAATATATAGTTTTTCAAGCTTGAAAAAGTAATTGGGTCAAAAATAATCTAAAGAAATTGAGATTTGAGCTTAGAAAACGAATAGTGCGTTTTCCTACCAAAATTTTTAGTGAGAAGTTATATATTCTTTTATAAAAATATCAATGTTGGGGTTTTCAATTCATTTTTAAAATCATTTAAAAAATTTATGATTTAGATTTATATTTTTAAATTTCCAGTAAATTCATTGAAATTTTGAGTTTTAATTGAATTATCAAAACAGCTCTTTTTGATATGAAATTGTGCTTTCCCTCTTCAGTGAGTCCGTGCACCCACTGGTGTATATATTGCGCACTTTGATAATCCCTTCCAGGTTGTTCGCACATTACACATGAAGACATACCAAAATAATGGTGGAATATGGTTTATAGTTTAATCATCATGCTTGCAATTGTTCAAATTCACCCCATAAAAACACATTATGACATGACACCAGCAGTTTTGGTCTCCGAAACATCAATATCTTAAGCATTTACTCGAACAGGTTCTGCAAATTCGAAAAATTTCAAGACTCGCCAGCGGATCCAAGCTTCGTAGATGACTTCCTCTTCTGCATTTTGAGGACATCGATCCTCTTCCACAAATGCAGGAATGGCAACAGGGGGGGCTGCTATTGTTTGGTACAGTAACAACGAGAGCGGTAGTAAAAGGAGAGGTAACATCGGAAGACATGTCGATAAATGTTTGAGAAGGGGTAACGAGAGGCGTAACAGGAGCTGTGACAGGAGTGTTAACACAATCATGTTGAAGATGATCACCAGGAAGATCGGATGCGTGTGTAACTTTTGAACGATTCTTACGGCCTCTCCCACAACTTCTCGCAGATCTCGCAGGTACCATAGCTACAATTAATTAGTCATGAAAAGCAATTCAAAGGTTAAAAACTTACATCTCTCAATCGACAGTGACTCTTTCTCTGCAACAGCAGATTGAGTTGCCGGTAACAACAATCCTCTGTTCCTAGCGTCATAAGTAACTTCTGCCGTCGAAACCTCATTAACAGAGTCTAATCTCTCTGTCCTCTCCTGTAACATCGAAGCTCTTTCTTCCAAAGTAACAACATGAGCCTCGAGAACATTGATTTGATCAACAGTACTCCTGTTATCAATTCCAAGAAGCTCTGACTCTATGTGCGGATCCATAGTAACAAGAGAATTGGTGGTGGTAACAAGAAGTTTGCCAAGATCGGTAGCAGGCTTGGCAACAGTGCCTTTTACATCGGCAGATGATGAGAGGGTTTCTGGTTGGGATTCATGTCCGCGAGCTGGGTCTTGATAGATTAGATTTTTGGGTTGGATTCTTCTTGTGCTTGGTTGAATTGATGTGTTGGTGTTGATGGTGTTTCCGAGAATCATTTTCCGAGTTGAGATTCTTTTGCTTCGAGGAGGTATATTAGCGCGTTGTGTCACGCGACAATGATACACGCGCTCGCCTACTATTGTAATATTTAAAAGAATTCTCGTATTTGAGATGAAGAGTGTACATCGAAAATTAGCACCTTTAATCACCCTAGTCCTTCAACGAAATCCATCAACAAGTCATGATAGTTTAGATCTGAAGCTTCATCCCAATTTCTTTATCTTGAAAAACCGGAACTCGCCAGTTGACGCTCAAGCCGTGCCTGACTTGGACCTTGCTCATTAGACGTGACAGAGGCCATATTTAACAATGAAATACCGATCTGAAAACGCCTTCGCACTCGTGTTGTTGGCCTAGGACTTGTTAAGAGTATTTTGAACCTGACGCTTATGCTCGGGTCCTCATTGTCAGCTAAACTAAGTAGACAAACTAGCACCACCTCCATATCATTCTCATACTGATCTTGCTCATAGAATTGTATGCCGTCAATCATACAGACGATTGTGGTCGTCGCAGGAAGCTGTCTGACAAGACACACGAATAGTGTACACAAATGTTGGATTTCTCCAGCGTCCACGCTGGCAAGATTCACATCATTCACGAGCGTATCAGGAATCTGCGTAAATTGTTCTAGAACCTGCGCAACAAGACTTCGAATCATATTCAGTGGCCCTGAGTGGTGATCACGTGGTGCTCGATGGCATCCACAGAAGAACACAAGACTGATAAAACCAGACTGAGAACGCAACGCTTGCATAAGCTTGGCGCAGAGCACCGAGAATGGTGATTCGGGTTTATTAATGCCAAAGTCACCGTGGACTAGTAACTTGTTCATTCTGTGATCTAAAATCCATGTTTGAAATTGTGTCGTACCGACAAGCTGCTCTGCGCGACCATTGTCCTCAGGTAGAAAGCTTGCTGCTCGACTCATATTATGCGATATATCAACATCGTCTAGTTTGGGAATGCGAAGCATTTTCCAGATATGTTTGGGGGTATATATAGCTTGAATCACAGGTTGTGGGCTTGGTGCTCTCGAGATAGTGTATATTTGTTCGGCGAGTGATTGATAATGCCCTGTAACTTTTGGTCAGCAACCACAAAGATATTCTCCAAGATATAAATCCTCACGTCTTTCACTTTCGAACAACAAATAAAGGAACTGGTTTGTCGCATTTAATTGATATGACATTGTCGCCGATTCTTGTCTGTCTTGTCGGCGAGATTCGCTGTTATAATGGAACTCGGATTTCTCTCCTTCGCATTTGAGCAATCGGCTACAACTTTTTATATCACTGAGACTATTTTTCAAACGTTCTTGATAACTGTCACCTCCAAATACGGCCGACATAGCTCTCTTAACTACGGCAAGGGTCAGCGAGATTCATCATTTGCGCACGTTAATAATAATGTCAATTGGCAACTTTACTCTGATGTCCTATATAAAATCCAATTGCGTGCTCAACGGCCTTGAATATGGCAAGGACTAAATCCTCAGATGCCTTGATAATGTTTGGGTCATTTGGAAATTGGGTGACGTAAAAGTCGATGTCGATAAACGCTATGCCAGTGGAAAGATCGTCGAAACCATCATTGATTACTTCACGGACTTTCATTGCATTTTGGTATGCCTAGTTAAACTAATTAATAACTCCATGTCACTTGAATGTTATGATATAGACCCAACTCACACCGAAAAGCACTTTGACTGCCCCAATAATCGGACTGGCAATGTCTATATCTGGAACAAATTGAGCTGCCTGCTTAAGCGGACCAGCACCTTTGTCCATGCCTGTTCTCAATCCTATTCTTGCCTTGTTGATCAACTTTTCAGCCTTGTTTGCTGCGACTCGATGCTCATAGATTTCTCTTGCATTTCCCAGACGACGACAGATTTCTGCCCACGTTTGAGAGGTTCGGATTTCAAATTCAGATTTCCTGTGATCGTACGGCTCTTCACAAGCTCTTAGGAATTTCATAGCTGAAGGGAAAATCTTATCCCAGAACTTCATTGTCTCGACTTTAGGTGGTAGTGGCCGAGGTGTCGGCTGTACATGCTGGTTTCCATAAGGCTGCAAGTGCATAACGCCAATTGATGAGGCATCGACAAATCGATGTAATACTGGATCAAGGCTCATATTTGATTGGTCGAAGGCAGGATGGTATTGAGGGAGTCTGTTTTCTACAAAATCCACGGCAGGAGAATGAAGATGAAGCCGCGGGGTGGGAACGTCTTGAACTAAGTGATTATCCATCGTAGGCAGAGAAACAAAGACTAAAAAATTGGATTCTGAAGACTGATTATCGAATTCTTGTGGTTTGATTCCATTATTTGATTATCCGCACTTAAATTTTGGTACAAGCCATGATTGGTCGATACTCCTTACGCGTTTACTTTCATTCATTGGTCCAAACAGGTCATGGGTGTTCTGCCGATATGTCCCAAAAGACGGATTTGGCAGGAGTATGTGAGATTGGCTACCTACAGGGAAAATCTATTCGCTGAAAACAGGCTGTAGTTATTGATTTGGAAGTGACTGCTTCTCAGCTGATATGCTGCATTAATCTTGCATAAATGCAATCCCACCTACACGAAAATATTTATCTTGATCTTACAGCGCTTCGGATTGAAAAGAGAAGTACTGCGAGTACATAGATTCTCTTGATCTTTAAGTTTTCGGTCGTTCTCATCACTCCAGGAACATTGATATGAATTGAACTCGGATTTATCCTTTCTCTTACATTCTACTGTGCACATTGATCATTTTTCATGCATTATGGAACCATCCAACTTTATTCCCGATGAAACGCCACCAGCTGTTCTTGATACAGATTCAGGCAATGCCAGCTCTGAAGGCCATGATGAGATGATCTCTGTACAAAAAAATCAAGATATCGGTGACAAAACTCCTGCCTATGTGCAGAACGGGATGTCAGACTTCGTACCCCGTGAACAACATCAGCAGGTTCTTGAAAAGCTTCAGGCGTTTGAGCAGAAACTTGCGTTCATGGATGGCTTTATGCAGCGCATAAGTCAAGAGAAACAATCCAGTCTGAGCTATGACATCAAAGATATTGATGAAAGTTCAGACTCAGAACAGGAATATCGAAATCTCCTTCTAGAAGACATCCATAGAATTACGAGGAGGAAAATAATGCGCCGGAAACGTGAAAGGGAGCGAAAGGCCGCGGAAATCCCAGTCAGAAGTGATGAGGAAACAGTTCAGCTCAAAAATGGCTCAACTTCAGACGTTGAAACGGAAGAGAAACTGTTAATTTCTCAACTCGTTATGAAGGGTGAAGCATTAACCCCGAAGTATATGGACTGGAAATCTTTTAGTGCTTTACGTAAAGGCCAAGATTCCATATTGCATCCAATCCAAGTCTTGGTTGGAGAACCGGAAGTAGGCATTGGATTCAAGAAATATGTGGTCTTGCCAAATGAATCGGATGTGACAATGAAGCAATCCCAAGAAACGAAGGCAATTGCCAGGAAAGACAATCTTGGGGTACAAGATCCTCTTCCTGAAAGGATCAAGATTGTTTCTAAGTCTCTTTTTGATGATTTGTCCGTTATATCCGACAGTTTTGCCTCCATGGATTACACTGATGTTGGAATCACTATCCTGCGACCATACAAGATTCTTCTCTATTGCGAAACGAAAATACGAGATAGGTTGGCGAAGCTAGAAGAGAATCAGTCAAGCAAAAAGGATGAAAGGAAAACATGTTCACCCCAAAATGATGATGAAACGATATCAGCGAGTCAGACAGACATTCTTCAGCCTGAGAATACTCAACCGACTAGCAAGCAAGATGACCATATCCCTGGAGAAGGTGAAGGTGTTGACAACAATGATATTAGGGAGGCACTGCAGCTGCGCTGCGTCCTTAATTTTATAGATACCAAGATACAACCGAAATTGAATCTCCTAAATGGAAACACTTTCCAGGATATATCATTCAATGATCTTTGGCATCTTTACAAACCAGGCGATGAAGTCATTGATCAAGCCGAGCGACAGGCGTTCCGAGTTATCCGAGTTGAGACTCCTGTTCACGATTCCACTCCTTCATGGGCAAGAAGATTCTACAAAAATTCTGATGAAGAGTCTTCAGAAAAGCCTTTCCAAATATATTGCGTTTACATTGATTTTGATGGGAAGTTTTTGGGCCCAGTATCCGTCGAATTTTCTATCTCGCGGTACGATGGCGAAAAGCCAATTAGATCTCTACCGATATTCCCCTTTCGATTCGCTCGCCAAAAGATCGATCGAGATCAACTCATTGAGCGTGGTAGGATGCTTTTGGACATAACGACCGTTAAATCTATGTATTACATGGGTATGACTGTAGATACCAAAGATGAGGTGGATAGCCAGGTGGTAATCGACTTCAATGAGGCACTGGCTGAAGAACACCGCAAACACTGGGCTCCGGATATTCAACTAGTGACAACAACTGTCGATAAAAGTACGTCAACACGGGAACAAAACTGTCAAGCCTTGTGTTGTAGGAACCAATCCGTATATGAAGATGCTCAAGTCGACAGGTACCGTGCAGAAGATTTTGTTCAAAGCTTACTTCCAGAAACTTCATCTCAGCACCCATCTTTGATGATATACCCTCGAACATTGCAGGAAGTGATAAGTGGTGGTAATGAACCATCCAAAGATGAACTTGCTATTATGACCTTCAGAGTTTTCGGGTTTGTTTTGAGAACCCGGAAGTGGGGTGTACACACAATCCACCCTTTTTAATTTCGATTTTTTCTCGGAATACTAATCACTTTTATCTTTACTAGCCAAACTTGACCTCAAATATCTACGTTACGAGAATGAAGCAAACAACAAAACGGTGCAAACAGCTTTCGAACGTCTCGTCCTTCCCGAAGGTCACAAGGACGTAGTACAGGCATTGGTTACCCAGCATTTTCGCGACAAGAAGACATCCTCTGTTCGAGATGAGCAATACGATCTTGTTCGAGGAAAAGGTGAGTTTCGAAAGAACGGAGTTTGAAATAAGCCACTTGCTCAAGTAATTTGCTGATTCGTACTTTCAGGGAAGGGCCTTATTATACTCCTTCATGGTGCCCCAGGGGTCGGAAAGACTACGACGGCTGGTATGTTGCAGTGTCTATTCCGAGAGATCTTTCAATAAGATGTACTAATTTATCTCAATAGAGGGTGTAGCGGAATCATTCAAGAGACCTCTATTTCAAATTACTTGTGGTTAGAATGCTACCCTTTAATTGATATTAGCTTTTACAACAGCTGACATTGAATTTTGAAATAAAACCAGGAGATCTAGGTACCACCGCACATGAAGTGGAGAAGGAATTGGAGAGAAATTTTGCCCTTGCAAGTCGGTGGGGTTGTGTTCTTTTACTGGATGAAGCAGATGTTTTCCTTGCTCAGCGAGAGCGCAAAGACTTCATACGGAATGGCTTAGTAGCGGGTGAGTCCACAACAGGATGGAGTGAGATATACATGAGCCTATTTCTGGTGTACTAAGAGACAATAGTGTTTCTAAGAGTACTAGAGTACTATGCGGGTATACTTTTTCTCACTACGAATCGAGTTGGCGACTTTGATGAGGCGTTCGCTTCCAGAATCCATATGAGTTTATACTACCCGGAGCTCAATCGAGAGCAGACGGAGAAAGTCTTCAAGCTCAACCTTGAGCTCATCGAAAGCCGTTTCAAGGCTCAAAATCGAGAATTGGAATTCGACGATTCCGCTGTTCTAAGCTTCGCAAAACAACATTACGACGAACACAAACATGCGCGATGGAATGGACGACAAATTCGCAATGCCTCACAAACAGCTCTAGCCCTTGCTGAATTCGATGCTCTCAACAAATCTCTTGCCGTGGAAATTGACAATAGTACAAAGGTGCATTTGAAACAGGGTCACTTTACAACAGTTCAGAAAGCATATCTAGCCTTTGCAAAATATCTCGGGGAAGTCTTCGGTACGGAGGGTGACAAGAGAGCCGAGGAAAACCAACTTCGCGCTCGAGAAGAATTGAATCGATCTTCCAAAGGTCACCAAAAGGAAAACTCGGAGTCAAAATATCGCGACACCGAATTCCAACCCACAAATCAACACACCAATGTCATGTACCAAGGCAACGGATATCTTCCTCCCCGGGGTCCCTCACCCTACCAACAAATGGGCCACGGGCCCGCCCGAGGCGGATCATTCGGCGGAGCACAACAAGAGACATATAGTTACAATCAACCAACCAGATTGGCACCGTCTAATACCCCCTACAATCAACCTAGTATAGTTCACGAATCTCATGGAGGACAACAACATCCAAATCAATATTCGCAGCAAGGATGGCAGCAAACAGCCCCTCAAACAACTCCCGGTCAGATCAACGCTATTCCTCGTCAGATGCCGATACCCGTTACTCAATCACAGCAGGCTATGTACAATCAGTCTTACCCTCAAGCACAGGATGGAGCACATGCTCAAATATCATCTCGGGGATCCGAATATAGCGAGTTCCAAGAACGTTAAGAATATGTTTCAATTTTCCTGATATTTCGAATTTTGGTTTGCGTCAAATGCGATTACGGAATGGGATTTAGTGTCATGATAACATCAACTAGGTAACAATGAAACTGTGATTTTTTTATTAGATTGAAAACAATGCAATCAATGTGTGAAGTAATATATGCCAGTAATCTTGTATCGCGTACTCAGAAAATGAGACTGCATCACTCACTAATATAAATTTAAAGTAAACGCAAGCAACGCACTTTATCAGTATCAATATATAGTTACGTATCCACGATGCACATTGCGTATAACCGACCCATCATGATACAAATCGAATAAAAAGATACCGCGGATTCTACGTATTTACTAGGTATATTCGTGTGTATTATACATGGAGTCTAAAGCAAGAGAGATATCCTGTTGGAAAGTGCGCTTGAGGTAAGAGGTTATCCCTCTTCTTTCCTTACGAGTATTTACCTAGTTTTCGATTATATATCGCTTAAGATATAGAACTAAAACAGACATCTGCATGTCATTTTTATTAATGACAAGATTGATATTGAAATAATTCGAACTGACTATTACTCCTATATTATATGTAAAAAAGAATTAGAAATAATAGGTGATTGGCTGATGGAAAAAAGATAGAGCAAAAGGAGAAAGAGAAGAATAGAATTTCTTTACTTTGTATTTACTTTTTCTTTTTTTCTAATATCTGAAATTTCAATTATCTAGCGATAGATATATATCTAGCTTTTCCGAGGTCTTTCAACTATAATATTCATTTACTTAAATTAATCAACTAATAGTAAGAAATCTAATGAATAAATAAAAATTGATAAATAACTTATTAAGAATCTTATCAAGAATTACAGAAAATGTTACGTAAGCGGATACAATAGGAGTTATAAGCTTTACTATTACGCTACGCACGCAATCTATTCAAAAGACATAGTATCAGGGATCGAAGTTCTAATAGCTTACTACTATATATATATACTTGTAACAGAAAACTAGAGTTCAAATAATAAAATATAAAATACTATAAAAGATCAAAAAGAAATTCGAAAAATTCCTAAAATCATATAACTCATCAACAACAAAACCAATCATATAATCCACCTTTCAAATAATCCTAATTTCTAATTCTCAGAGCTCAAATCCACATTACAGATATAACCACCTCTAACGAATAGATCTTTAATAGATTACTACAAGAATAATATTATATCACTATATTAAAAATCACAACAATTAAACAAAGAGTGATTTTCATTTTATAAAAACTTCATTCCCCTCCCCTTTCTTACGAGTATTATTCGCTTTCGCTTAAATATTCGCGTCGTTAGGGTTAATATGTGATCACGTGATACCATACCGAGCTTATTTTTTGATTTCTATTACTACTATTATTACTATTACTAATATTACTATTATTACTACAATTGGTTTAAAAGAGATACGGAAGATATAATTCCTACTATCAATAGACCCCTAAATATCTATTTGTATTTAATCTAAAGAGCTAGCTAATTGGGAAAATAGTAGGCTTTATATAGACACTATTAAAAAAGCTAGTCTTTTTTGTATTTACCTAGATACTTTTGATATAATAGTTGTTATATTGAAGTTATTTCTTTAAAGTGAATACCCTTGTTCACACAATTACTACTAACATTCCTTAAAAAAAGTAAGAAAGCAAGGTTATCAAGAACTTCAGATCCACCTCAACTCTACTCACTCAGATACACCTCGCCTCTACTCACTCATATCAACTAACAAACAATTGATTAATTAATAGATTTATTGATTTATTTTCCTATCTGGATATATAGGCATCTACACCAAACTCACTAACCGAGTATCTTCTCTTCCTCTTTCCTCTTTCCTCATTCCTCATCTCTCATATTTCAATACATAACAATCAATCAATGAATCAATTTCTTCCCTATAAATCTCTTTTCCCACTTTACCCTTCCCACTTTTCCCTTCCCCCTTTCCATATCCACAACCACATCCACATGCACATCCACAACCACTCCATCTCCACTCCGCTCTCCCCCTTCCTCCATATAACAACATTACTCTCCCCCACCTGCACCACTACCACCATCTCCACCACCCAAACAACTTACAAAACAAATAGAATAGCAAACTTCATAAACTCATTATAATTCATAATCCATGTATCTCCCCCGCTCTCTCTCATCCACCTCCTCTCACCCCATACTATTCAATTCCAACCCACCCCCATCCCATCCAAGCCCCAAATAACCAAACCCGCAATCTCAGATCGCACATCATTATCAATAAGCCAACCGGTGACCTCCATCCGAATCGAATCGAATCCAAGAAAAAAAAAGAGAAAAACCTGTATACAAAAAAATCGGGTTCGCACCCATCCAACCATCTCATGAAATTTTTTAAATTTTTCCCCTCTCCCATTCTTTGATTCTCCCATTCTTTCATTCATTAATCATATCTTGTTTAATAGAGCAAAACTCAAACACTATTAGTTCTCCTCCTAACCACTACCGGTTTCTGCGCGTGTATAACCACCAATTTGAAACTCGCGTTCCACTTTTCGCATTCATCCAAAACCTTGATATCGGTAAAGATGCTTTTCGTTTCTTTCCCCTTGGGGTCTCCTCCCTCTTTCTCGTCATTCTCCATCTTAGTTTTCGTTTCAAAAGCAAGTAAAGAAGCTTCATAACAACTTCCATACCACCACCTTCCCACTTTCGCTACCATGCGAGTAATACTCTCATCTGCAGATTCACTTTCCTCCTTCATCATTTCGGCTAAACTTCGTTCTTCTTTCTTTCCCTTTTGTCGATTAACCTCCTCGATTTCCTTCTCCTTGCCACTCCTAACCCGTTCCAATACTCCCACCACTGGAATCCCCACCCGACAACTCTTCACATCCCCAAATCCTCTCGCTCCAAGTCCTCTCAGAATCATATCTCCCAAACTGCCCAACACAACACCCTCATCTCTATTCTTCAATCTCGTTTTGAGACCTCGCACAGCGCGACGAGTACGAGGTCCCATATTCAACATATCGAGATCGAGAAGTGTTATCTCAATGTATCCACCTGGTTTGAGTACGCGTCGAGATTCGGAGAGGATGTGATTGTAAACTTGAGTTGTGAGAGAGGAAGGAAAGCGGAAAATGACAGTGCTGAATGTAGAAGAAGAGAAGGGAAATTTGGAGGTGCTGCTGAGAGGAGAAAATTGAATTTGTCGGTGGTTAGGAGGTGGAAGTAAATAGGCAGGATTTTTGGAATTAGTGGTCGGAGGAGGGGCGGTAGGGGACAGATTGTAGAATGTACAAGTCGGATAAGTTTCTGCGGCATAGAAAGACCAGTCGTCTAATTTGTATCAGTTCCATGCCAGGGATAAATATGGATCAAACATACCATTGCCAAGTCCATCAATAACCAAAATGGAATGACATTTCGTCCTGGGTCCATCCATCAAATTGCCCACCTCATCCCTAGCAGGACTAAACAATACATTCCCAAAAGTAAGCCATTTACTAACACTCATACTTCCAACTCTCAGATTAACTTGCGAAATTGGAGAACTGCTTTCTTCAGATTCAATTCTCAAAAGACTAGCTCCTGAAATCCGTGATGTATTACTCGAACCAGATTTCCTTGATTCGACTATCGAAAGTTGTTGAGATTGCGTTGAATGAACAGAATCGTTGCGTTTGAGTAATTCGGGAGAGAAGGCCGGAGCTGTTGGCGATGGTTTGGATTTCAACGCATCTTGATCTTCAGCTTTCACAGTCGCGTCCACATCGACGCTAAAGCAACTCGACGCTATAGAGGTAATAGCAGATCTTCGACGTGGCAATTCCGGCAATTCGCGATTAGGAAAAGGAGAAGCCTGAAGCATGGGCTTAATCATGCGGGTAGAGGGACTTTGATAAGTTTCATATTGAAATGGAACACCATAAGATGATGTCGTAGAAACAATGCGAGATTTCCTCGTCGTACTTTCCGTTTCGATCAAATCGTCGTATTCGTCCCATACTTCATCTTCCGCTAATGCCGAATCGGGTTCGGGGATAATTGCCGTAATCTCAGCACCATTAATTGTGCTCGAACTACTCGTCGTGGCTGTGGAATTATTCCTAGGAGACCTTCTTGGCGAAAAGGATAAAAATTCTCGTTGATACGATGGTGGACTACTGAATTTCGCTGGGTAAGTTTCAGGGCTAGAAAACTTCGGTGGACTTGCTCCCAAAGCAACTGAATTAGCATCAAATGAAGATACATCCATGGCAGGTTGTATAGTGCTCAATCGTGCAAATGGTCTCGAGAAAGATATTGGGGATGTAGCTTCAGGTCTTGCAGAGACAACCTTTGGGATTCGACCAACTTGCTGGAGGCGACTTGGTCGAATAGGTGTCACTTCTCTCTGAATCTGAGATTCTATTTGAGTCTGAGGAACTTGTGGCGATGAAGGCATTATTAATTCCGGCGGTGAAAAAGCAACGGTTGCTGGAACCATCTCTGGAAGCGAAGGAGCCATTGCTGTTTGAAGTTCTTCGATACGTCGGATATTTTCCTTATAATTGCTAAACCTAAGCTCGTTCAATTGCTCATCAGTTAGTCCTACCACCTCTGAATCTCTTAAAATTTCCGCTAAATCCACACTATCAGTATCTTCTGGCTCGTCAGAAAATTCAAACATAGCGTAGTGTGGTATCGGTTTAACAGGCTGTCTACCAATGGTGACAGGTACCGCATCGGATTTGATCTCGGTCTCTGGTTTTGGTGCATGCCGATGAAAGAAATTCCATTTCCGTGGTGACCTTGCTCGCTTCTCCAATTTTCCCGGCTTACCAGGTTGGGCTTGTCTTCCACGCTCGGCTTCTTCTTCCAATTCTAGTTGTGATTCTCCAGACATTAAGCTAGGATCCAGGCTGCTTATCGAAGATGAAGGAACTTTCGTTGTGATATTTAGTTGTTGAGGGATATTCACAGTTGTTGTCGCACTATTGAGACGTTGGATCGACCTTCGGAATGCAATGGATGGTTTCTTTGAATCATCTTCGTCTTGGCTATCGGAAGGTCTTCTAACTTTGGAAGAACCTATAGTAGAAGTTCTCTTACTATTTTCCTTTGGAATTGCTGATGGTTGCAAGGTAGTTCTGGGCGTCTTTTGACTCAAACTAGTCTGAGAGATATTTTGATCTAGTGCAGGAAGACTAGTATTACTCTCTGTACGACTGACAACTTCAACAATAGAGTTGCGATTCTCCTTTATAGTTCCACCACCGGATATGATAACAGGGCTCATACGATCCCGGAAAAATGGATCCGTGGTATCTAATTGATCTTTGGACGTTGGAGCTCCACTCAAACTTCTTTCTCGAGGCTTACCGACAGTGGATCTGGTAGTAGTACGTCCACGTAGAGCATATCTTGTATACCCTTCATGGCCAGTACCTGCAGCTGGTCCTTTCTTTTGAGATTTTTCTGTCGACAGAGTTGTCACTTCAGGGGCTGTCTTTGTCCTTCGACCAAAAAGTCCAAAACGATGCTTTCCACTATCGACACTTGGACTCGGAGTGCGAGTTATGCGATTTCGAGAAGGTGGCCTGAGGCTTGGGATTATTCCAAGACCGGTAGGTGCTGGAGTAGGATCCCGATGTAGTGGGTGGACTGGTACTGGAGATGGGTTCCGGGATGACTCTAGTGATGCTTGAGTCATTGAAGTTTGAAGAGGGGATGATGCTGCTCTTTGTGAGGAAACGCTATTGCTTTTGTTGTGTGTAAACCGCATGCCAGTAAAGTTGCTCTGAAGTACTGCAAAGTCTCCAATCTGGGACCTCAAATCCGGGGTACCATCCCTGCTAGGCCTTCTTGGGTGCGAAGGTCTATCGATCGTCTCTATCAATGGAACTGATGGCCTCGGAGGCGATGATATCGGAGATGAAATCGGTCCTGCGTATGATGGGTTTGGAATTGCTCTGGTAGGTGACACCTTTTCTTGCGGCGACCTCTGAAATTGATTAGACGACTTACGAGGTGGTGGACTAGGTGGAAGAGAAGACAAAGACTTCTTCTTCTTATGCAGCTTATCCCGAGATTTCCCATCCGCCTTTACCGTAGAATTAGACGAAGAAGAATTAACAGACTCTCGTAACGATGGTAGCCCACGTGAATCGATGGTTGCATTGTTGAGCTCGTTCGATGCATCGCTTTCGCGTCTCCGAGTAACAGGTGGCCTAGTCCTGGTGGGACTACTTCCTCGACGATTTGGAATGCTAGACTTGAAAGGTACAAAGATACTAGGCGATACAGATGACATCGAAGTAGGAGTTGTATCTCTACTATAAGCGCTTGGACCCGGTGACTCGGAAAACCTTGTAGAGGGACTTGCACTGTATCCACTTCCACTATATCCGCTGTACCTTTTGTGACTGGATCCCGAACTTACGAATCCCGCCGACATTGAAGGAGTTGGAGGAGATATATCGGGAGTCTTTAATTTGTAGGGAATATTGGATCCAAACTTAGCATTCAACTCCTCGCGGTGTTGTTCCGGTCTCGTTCGATATCTATCCAACTCCGGTATAATCCGTGGCGGTACTTCCTTGATAGAAGATGAAGAAACCTTTCGAACTTGCTGTGAGGCTTCCATACGTGGAGGTCCTGAGTTTATTGAAGCTGGAGCGGTAGGCTTAGGTCCAGATACATGGCCCCAATTAGCTGGAGAACTATTCGCGGTCCTAGCCGTTGTTGGCCGACTAAGCTCAGCATGTTGAGCTATCGATGAAGGCTTTCTCCTCAACACATTTCCAGGCACGTTTCCATTGACGGCCGGAACCAGATGAATGGTCGAGACATCCCCATTTGAACGAGCTCCAGGTCCTAATAGAGGCGCTGTCGTTCCTCTGGATCCAGTCTCGGATTTTGATCTCGGTACTGGCGACGGTTGTCGTATGCTCGGCCGGGGTAGTTGTGTCTGTTGATTTGACTCCAAATTCGCCCTTCTTTGCTCTCTTCTGGATTTGATATATGCACTATCGTCTCTCACGCCCCTCGGCTTGCTAACTTCTTGTGGCTGGGTCTGGCGTGGAACTCTTCTTTGCGATACCGTAACATTTGGCCTGGATGGTAAACCAAATTGCATATTGTTGGATGCCATGATTTCTTGCTTCAAGTAACATTCTTCAAGGAAAGGTGTGTGTGGATCCACCGGTGGTTATAAGCAGTGACAAGGGTATATTCTTGACATTTGATCTATGGTATATGTAAAAACAACCTTGTTTTCAATGAGAACGTCAATGTCTTTTCAGGACTAAAGCCAGTGAGTATAGTGACGGACAATGAAGGAAGTGGTAAGGTATAATACCTTTTTACAACTCTCTTAGATTATCAAGTCGGGGGATCTGCGTCTCATTGAAGATTTTATTGCATAGGAATATTGAAACGCCGAGATGGTGTGGTCGTAATGGCAGGAAATTAATGTGTATCCAATATATCTGGATTCGAGCACGTGAAGGCAACAAATGGATAATGAAAAACGTATGGATCACCGCCAGGGTAGGGTATCTCAGGGTATGGGTATGGATATTGAAACAAAGCAAAAGCTATAGGAAATCCCGAAAATACAACGAAAGACTAAGTTGACTATTCAAGAGTCAAAAGCAACAAAAGCAGAAAAGAGAAAGAAGAAAAGAGAAGAAAAAAATGCCGATGGTTTTCTTAAGAATATTTTTTGAGGAATACCAGTCGTTGTGGTTGTGGTTGATAATAAAGGTCGTACCTAGCGGGAAAAGGATAGGTAGGGCCTAGAGTGTGGGGACTGTCACCGTATAGTTTTCCCGTCCAAAGAATGGAGACGATACTTTTTTGAGACGAGAGAGCGATAGAGCGATAAAGCGACACATAGAGCGATAAACCACTGGCGCCGATTGGAGTTTTGGTTCCTGCAGCTCGATGGAGTCTCGACATTGGACTGATTTATTTTTGGTTGCACTTGGAGCAGCAAAAGTGCGGGACGTAATATAAAATAGCGTACGAATGAATTCTGGTTATATGCAAAGGATAGGTATGGAGGTATGATATGTACGTAGGTGTGCGTACATGTATGGAGAATGTACCAATAATTCGATTCCACCCCGAATGAACCAAGAATTCTGGGTATGCGGTGGAGAGCGATACATGAGAGAGTCATCATGATTTCTCGAGATCCTAGGAAGCTGGAGGCGGTATCATAGGCCATTCTCCGTTCGTGCCCGGTACTTGCTTGCGTTGTGGCGTTCTCGTGGTTGTGAGGTCCCATCTGCTCAACCATTTGTCGGAAGGATTGGGTCTCTTTCACGGTCCATCGACATGGGCATATGTGACTGTGCCTCTGGAGTAGCCGATGAGACGAAGATCTTGATATGAATGAAGATTAGTGACCGTTAAATTGAGGCCTAAGATGTCAAGCTAGTAGAAGAAAGAGTCAAAAGGAAAAAGCAAAAAGCAAATAGTCCAGTCTAGTCATTGTGTTCTCAATTGAGTCGTTTGGAAGATCACAATTCTCGAGTTTGGTGTACATGTAAGGGTTAGAGAGCATCTGCATAATGAAAAAGAGGTAAAGGCAAGGCACAACGGTCACGTTAGAATGGCCGATATGGACTCGAAAGCCTATGATCTGCTTCTTGGGCCTCATTCCAAGATTCATTGGTAAACGACGAAGCTTGGTTTGGTGGTGAGGAGACAATAATTGCTTGGACAATATACATACCCAGCTACCCAGCGACCCAGCTATTTTGTGATGATAATTTTCTAACCATACACCCGTCTATCCATCACATAAATCACATAACGAGTCAACGAGTCAATTTTGGCTCAAGATCCGATTGCAGAGTTTTCGTGTTAAACGCTAAATCATCATTCGTCGGGTATAACAAGGTTACATTGATGAGACAGCCCGAGTCCGAGATAATTGGTAGATGAGACAGCCAAAATAATGAATAATTGGTAGATAATAGATAACATATCGTGAACGATTGACTGGATCGACTTGAGGTGACTAGATGGTATGATTTGTGAATTTTCCCATTGGTTCAATCCTGACGATGATCGAAATGATTGATATGTAGGTACGACGATGTGAATCATGTGATGTAGTCTCAGATTCCAAAGCGCGCTTGTTGCACGCCCAGTTGGGGTTTTTCCTCTTTCTTTGCCCATGTGCTGAGCGGGTCTTTTGCGCTTCTGCCAGGCCATCGTCGTATGTGTTGGTTGGTAATTTAGTTGAAAAGGTTGGTAACATTGTACTTGGGTGACATTCATTCTCACCGTCCGTGGTTATTGAAGTTTGGGTGTTGGGGTTGGACTAAACGTTGTCAAGCGCCTTCCTGAACTAGACGACTAAGGTGGCTACTACCAATTACCTATCACCTATTACCTTTTCTGTACATCACACATCACACATCACACATCAAACATCGCACATCGTACACCACATCAGCTTTCAGCAAGAATCCCCGTAAACTGGCCTCTCATCATCTCACATTGCGACCGGCTCAACACTAACAATCCGGGGTTTAGATGAACGAGCCTATAAGACCCAATCTCCAGACGTAAACCTGGTACGGAGCGGCTCGAATTAACCTTTCTCCTTTCCATTCCGCGTCGGAGTAATATCATGATGCTACATTGCTATTTCTCTGGTACTCTAGGATGAGTGCAGAATATCTTGACCCGTCTCCCTGTACGATATCTTCAACCATACAAAGGTCTCATCCTCATACGGATCCTGAAGGATTGATCACCTATCCATGATGTACTCGAGTGGTCAAAAACAGTTGGAAATGCAATTTGTTCATCAATTGTTCATTAGTTGTTCATCAATTAGCTACATGACATCTTCGCTCGTTAACCCTTGTCCACAATATATCCAAATGAGAAGAGAGTACGTAGTATTCCGTTGAGTGATTGAGCCCAGTAATTATATCGACTTACTTGCCCATCAAGAAATCAAGAAATCCAGCACTCCCACCGTATAAACAAACAAACAGTAAAATCAGATCACCAGTCAGTCAATACAATTACTTCCTACTAATCTAAGCATATCGGCACACACGAAACATACATACATACTAGGTATATACAAGGAACAGATACCTACCCATACCCAACACCACAAACCCTTCTTCCCTTACCCAATACAGACAAATATCATTACGATCAACAAACAAAACACACAACACACACTAAACCCCAACATCAAATCAATAGGATAGGTACTCCATCCAACATTCCCATCCCGCCTCAACTCCGTACTCTGTCAACTCTCCAAATCCCATTCCGTTCCGTTCCATGCCATGCCATTCCCTTCCATTCCATTCCCAAAATCCAATCTGTACGTGCGTGCACAAGTGACTCCCGTCCCAAAGTAACAGTAACAGTTGGCAGTTGAGGCTGAGTGAACATCCATCCGTCCATCCATCCATACCTAGCATACATATCCTCACGTTCCACCTACCGGTCTGAGAAACCCATACACACACCTCACATACCTCACATACCTCACATACACATCTCCAAATCTCCAAATCTTGGTACCTACCTACCTACCTACATACATACATACCACAACCATACCACAACCCCTTCCCAGACAAGCTGAAGTCTACCTACCGAGCTACCCTCTACTCCGTACCCAGCCACAATTCAACCCTATCATCATATCCACATCCATCATCCACATCCACATCCACATCCACCCCCACCCAACAAACTCCACAACCCAAAGGCAAAATCGCTGCGTTGTCATCCTCTATACTCTATACTCTATACCTACTCAATACAATCTCACAACGCGATGCGAATCATGCGATGCGATGGATGCAGAAAATCATCAACTAGGTAGGTCGCTGTACTGGGTCGCTGCACTGTGGCGAAGTACATACATCCATACATAACCTTGGAATACACGACGAATGGATATGATATGATATGATGGATCCATACCTACGATGAAGAACATCCATACACAACTACGCCACATATTGAAACCCGCCCGTGGACAAAATTCTTATGATTTTCTACACTACACTAATTACACTACACTAGGTACACGATCCATAGGTACATAGGTACCGGATGTTGAGGTTTTTTCTACCTAGGTATCGTACTCGTAGACCGGTTTCTATTATGCGTTGGCAGGCAAATTTTTCAAATTTTCTCGGGAGAAAGAAAAAAAAAAAGTCAAACTCAAATTTTAATTTTAATTTTTATTCCTATTTTTATTTTTATTTTTATTTTTAGGAGAAAAGAAGAGAAGAGAAGAGAAGAGGGGGAAAGAAAATATCCATCAATCCATCCATCCATCCATCCATCCATCCATCAATCAAACACGATAAAAACACTGCATCACCCACCGAAAACCCTTTTTCCGAGCCCCAGCACCGCACCGCACCGCACCGCACCGCAACCATCCATTTCCCAACTTCCAAGCCACGGACGGGTGATGGATGAATGCCCATCGACCAGGGTTCTCGATCCTCTCATTGGACCACCAGAAGACGTACTCCGTACCGCTTTCCCTAACTTCGGGTCCAAAACGGTAACGTGATGCTCAAATGTATGGCTGTAAACCCAGTCCAGTCTCCCAGTTACGTCTCGCCATTCTACTCTGTATTATTTCGCTTTTACTGTCTGGAACATCGATGGCGTACTAGATTTGGGGAAAATCGACGGTTCTCTCATGTTATTGGATGAGGAAATTGTTGATCCAAGAGAGCTTTTTTCCGGGCATCGGCGTGCACGTCTTTTTAGGTGTGTAGATGCGGATATTTACCATTTTCTCTGCTACTGCTACTCCTATCACATCTACAAAAGTCACTTGGGAATTTCCATTCGCGGTACTTGGTTCCATCAAATGCATAGTGCAGATCCTTCGGGAAGCTCAAAGGATAATCGTTGGACGTCAAGATTTCAATCGACCTTCCCCTGGCACTATCGAGTGCCTATTATATCTCTTGCTCAAATCACAAGTGGTTATTGGTTCCTATTATTCTTCCCAACATTCAAAATTCCAACTGTTGCATGCTCATAATGATATATTTGTCCGAGACCTGGATGGACCTTGCCCCTGAACGTTGAAAACCATTGAGATAGATAAAATACAACTGCAAAAGTCCCCGTGGAAATGGCACTTGATCTGAATGCACGGACAGAGCTTGTTTTGACGTATCTTTTTAGGAAATTGAAGTGCTCACGGGATCCAAAACAAGAGGGAGTAAATGTTTCGTATCAATAGTATTCTGTAAATGATTAAGGCCGCTGAATTCCGTGGAAAATTAAAAAAAAATCACTAGTATACAGGAACGCTAGCTAATCGTGTTGTTGCGACAGATAGCTATGTCATCTTCGTAGGTCCCTTTATTCAGCAGTTGCAAATCTCTTTGCTCTAGCTTCCGCCTTTGCCTTCTCAGCCGGGTTATCGGTGACACGACCTGCTGCAGGCGGTTTTGGACCGGACTTCTGCGCATTTCTTGGGCCCTGTTGTGATCTCCTGGAGTCTGGTGTTGGTCTCTTTGAATTTCTTCCTCCTTGTCTACCATCTTCCCGAGCTCTCTTTGGTCTTCTTTCCGGTAATGCGCTATCCAATCCCTCCACAATTTTACTATTATCCAATCCGAATTTCTTCGCACGTTCTGCTAATTTCGCCGCCTCATCGTCCTCTGTGATACCGAATCTCTTGGCTCTTGCAGCACGTTTCTCTGCCTCCTTCTGTGCATCAGACTTCTCAATACCGGCGCTGAAATCTTGTTTGGGTGCTTCTGGTACAGGTGCGACTTCAGTTGTGGTGGGACCCGAGGCTGCAATTGCACCATCTTCAGCTGTTGGAACCCCTTCGCCTCCAGTAACCTTCAAATCTGTGGTTTTGGCAGGATCGATCGCAGGTTCTTGATTTGGAACTTTTGTAGGATTTGGGATCTCTTCTTTTCCTCCAGCTGCAGCTATCGCAGCTTCTGCAGGTGCTGGCTTCTTTTCGTCGTCTTCGTCCCAATCGATTTCATCTTCTCCCGTTGTTGCTAAGAATTTTCAGCTTTAAGTTTCTAGACCGCATTTTTCAATTGAACGTACCTGTAGCTTCAGCAGCGGGCGCTTTCTCGGATTCTTGTAACCTGGCGATCAAATCTGCCTTGTTGCCAGAGATAGGCAAGGATTTCTCCTGGAGGAGCTTCTTGAGCTCAGGGACCTTGAGTTGGGAATAGTCCGTCATCTTGGCGGTGTAGTTGTACTTTGAGTTGGGAAATTGGTGAGGTGATGAGAAATACAATGGCGAATCAGTATCTTGATTGAGTTGATGATTCTTGAGGTCAAAATTGTAATTGAAGTTGAGGTTAGGTATTTGATGGAATTCCTTTTAAGCCAGGAACGCGTCGAGATGGGAAATGCGACCAAGTATTTCGCGCCAACGTGTGGCTGTACCTTGATATTTTAGTACAGGGTGTGGCTGAAATGGAGCTCGGGCCTCATTTCTTCCTGCTGCCCTCCTGCCCTATCACTCTACCAAATCGTACGGATGTAGTTATGGTTTCTATAATTCTATGAGTGAAATCACTTTATGTAAAAGATGTACCACACTTGGATACAACTCATTTATCATTACTTCATTCCAAATTGCACCTCAAGTTTTGGCTCACATTTCGGGAATATGTGATGACCACGCGCTTCTAGAGAGTGTCTCTAACAACCTCAACAGATATTCATGTGCCGTCACTGTGTGAAAATATCCTGCAGCGTGGGAGCATTTTCTCCCATTCTTTACTACTTGATGGAAAAAATCAATATCTCAGTTCCCAATATTTGCTCTAGAGAACATTGTGACAAGGCGGCATGGTGTTCTTAGTAATTCCGGCTCACTATCAAACATCCCATCAATATATACTCGCCCAGTGGAAGCCCGTCCATTACTTTTAATCTGAAAGGCTATTATTTTGAGAAGATAATAATGGTTCTTCTGCAACAGATGATATGTTAGTTTGCATTCACTACTGGATAGCTTGTAGCTTATTTTCTTGGAACTCTATTCTCCCGAACACTACCGGCCCATAGAAAACATGTTTTAGTTTCAAGATATTCGTTTCACGGTTGCAAGTTCACCAAATCGAATTTCATTCGTTGGGTATGAAATTTTATTGTAATCTGAATTGACTATTGTTTCTAATCCCTGGTGGTAGAATGATAAAATAGCAGCCAGAGGAAAACAACAATGGATTTATCAATTTTTAGGTCTATCATGGAAGCTTCAATTCCAGGATATCATTTCATCGCTAATGACTACCTAGTAAGTATCTTGAATGTCCAAGTGGTTGATGATTGCGTTTGCATCATGAAAGATTAGATATCGACTGAATGTGGATATTCGAATGTACGGACACTAGTGGACCCTTTGAGACGACGGAATTGTGAAATAAATCGTTAGACCCATCACACTAATGACAAACCATACGATCGGTACGTATTTGACTAAAACTCTGGCACATTTCAAAGCCATGCGGTAATGTGCGGTTGAATAGTCAGGTAGTTGATCTATTGGCCCTCTCTCCCTACGCAATCTTGGACGAGGAACAAAGTGAAGCTCTTGTATCAAAAGGTAGCTCCTGATTAAAACATTAGGGAACTCTTCCGGTTGATACACTAGTGAATACTTGCGTTAGTCGTGTCTTACGCAAAGTCTTTTAGCATCAGAGGGAGCAAAGGGGGACGAACAAATATTGTGGAGACCGAGGAGTGTCTTAAGAACAACTCCCTGAGTTATCATTATGATCTCATTTCTCTCACGAAGACTGATGTGTCTCCAAAGGAAAGAGAGACCTACTTCCCTATTGTCAGAAAGCTCTTGTACAGTGACAATTGGAATACCACGAGCAATCACATCTCGGAGGGCTATTTTCGCAGTTTGCTGACATCGAGGCACTGGCGAACAAAAAATATGGGTGATATGTTGCGCCATTAAAAATCGTTCGTTTAGGAATAGGCGAGCAAGTCTTCGTGCTTGTTCCTCCCCTTCATCCGTTAATAGCCCGGTGGAATCATCGTGCTATAGGCGAGAAATTAGTTGGCAATCTCTATAGACGCACATGGAATATACGTACTTGAGCGTGTCTCATTACATGTATTATGGTGGTAGGGGGCGGCATGATGTCGTGAATAATGAATGATGAATTAATGTTTAGAGATGAGTGATAGGTGATGTGAAAGAATTATTGGTAAGTAGTAACATTTATAGTCCTCGAGATCTGCTCAACTAAGACATGGTCGAGATACTGGAAGGTCCTCGAACTTCGTTCTCGTACATTCATTGTCCGAAGATTCGGGCAAGAATTTGGAGCAACTTACTCATTCTCCTATGGAACATAACTGGTCAACGGACACCATATTTAAATTCACATTTCAATTTATGTCTCAGGTTGGAAACGTGCTAAGTTTTTCAAATCATCTATTTTTACTCCGATATGACTCCTCGTAACATGCCAAAGTTTTGGGGTTTTACATCACCATTCTTTGTCGGACAGTGGCTATCTCTTCCAAAGTGCTACTTTCATAGATTAATCTCCTTAAAAGGGTGCCGCTCCATCTCTTTCGGTATATAGCTCAGTATATAAAGCTCTATTTTGATATTTTCTGTGTGAAAGCTTTACATGCAGATACTGCCAAACTATGTGGTGCCAATGAGCTTAATGAACGACGTATCTTTCGTTAGAACATGGCAAAACGTAGATTTAGTGAGCTTCGCAAGGGTTCTGTAGCGCTTCTAGACTGTTAGTAGAAGACTCTCGAGTAGCTGATTGGGTGGGAGCAACTACCAATGAGCTTTGGCAAGCGGCATCACAAATTATGAATGCTGAGATGCAACATCCTGGATCGCAAGAGTCTAGAAATGGTGGTATGATAGGTCTCGATTGGTGTGAAGTAGTTAGACTGATGATCTTTTTCGCCTGGTAAGTATTCACAATCAATCACACTCTGGTCCTGAGACAAAGAAATATTCTCACAAAGAATCATTCAAAGACTTTTTATATCTAAGCTTCTAAATAAAAAGAAACAAAGCAATGAAAGATCCATCTACAAAGAACTTCCCTGACAAAGAAACTGAAGAACAATCCTCGAACATCCACACCTCTATCATCACAACAAACCAGAACAAACCATTCCCTATCCCAATATAACCCCTTCTATCTCCCATCTAAAACTGCCTCCCCATCTCCAAAATTCTCCCCAAAAACCACATACCATGAAATCCCAACATCAGGACCAGGTACCAGTTCTCCGGCCCGTCTTTTGGAGTATCAAACTGAACTTTCACTCCTCCACCCAAATGGCGGAATGAAATCACCCAACACATTTCTTCTTCACCCAAGAAATGTATTGGAGGTAAGTACGATACGAAAACAAAACTAGGAATTACTAATATGTGTGCTAGGTAGATAAACGAGATCGAGAGAAGGGATGTAGTGGAGAAATCGCAGCGAGGTTGTTGGGAAACTGACTATTTCTTGTGATGGATTGCGAACCTGATTCTCTTTTTTTTCTTTTGGCTTTTGGGCTTTTTGATTTTTTTGGATCTAATGAAATTTTATTTTTCAGGAAAGTTTTGGACTTTTTATTATGGGGGATTGTGATTGTGATTGAAGGTTTTTTTTTTATGAGAGATCTTATTGTAAGTGTGTACAAGCTTTCTTTGTGATGATTATTGTATTGAGACAATGATATCAAGAGGAGATATATCTCTTGATGGCTAATGATATCTAGTATACATACAGGAAATTGATCACATTCAACAAATCTTATTCAATTTTTTCTACTGAGTTCTATGAAACTATCAAAGTACATTAAATTAAGCAGACTTTGTGTAAAAGAATAAGTAAATCGCCAAACTATGGGACGTGTGAATATCATCCCCATATGACAGACATATCATCTGAAGTTCCAAGAACATCATGGAATATATGCTATTATCCGAAGATGTCAAGTCCCCGGCCCTCTTTAGTACTATCACGAGAATATCATTTCAGTCCAGTCATCCCAGGTAGTGGTGGTGAGAGGCAGTATCTCTTTACTTGCTCTATTGTGCTTCTCTGCCTCTAAGATGTGCCGTCTCCTCCCTGCCACCTGCACCTTGTCCAAATTGCTGTTCTGGATTATCAATGCCGTACTTTTTTGAGGGGGAGGGGGAGGGGGGGGGGATAGGTGAAAGCTTGTATTTCCAGGTTGGTCCTCATACTCAAACTTCTGGGAAAAGGCCAAGAGGGGTGTCTGGCTTACTCGACATTTATTCTTCGATGAATATAGCCCTATCTCATTGGTATGAGCCTAAGAAGTACCGATAAAATTGAGATGAGAGTCTGTCCTGATAAAATCCTTTCGCAACATCAATAAACTTCGGCTCAAATGTAACTTTGGTGCATGATCGAAAAAAGCATCCATCCAGTTTCTGAATACATCCTCATGCCTAACTAATCCATAAGTTCAGAACCAAGTGGGGACCAGCCACCGTCTGGATAACCCCAAGCGGCAGTGTAGATGTATTTGTATTTGTTAGAAACGCCACAAGTTGCTGCTATTTTAAAAAAGGTTCGCTCATGATCATCGTCATCATCATCAGCCGATCTCTTACGAGCCCGGATGCTAAATTTTGAACATTCTATAACACCGTCCGGCAACTTTCTGTCTCGTCTATTTACTTTGATTTTTGGCAAGTCGATCTTCCAAGTTTGTGAATCTCCAATTCTTCTGAATCCAGCTTCTATTTGTGGAATTCGTCCCATTTCGGCAGTCCACGTCGTATCTAATTTCCAACCGCGTTTGACATAATCTGATGAAGAGTTAGGTTTGGCACGATCGATGTCGTTAGTTTCGAAAGAGACAAGTTTATGCTCAGCAAGAGCTTTTGGAAATAGGCAATAAGCTTTATTCCATGTGATGAAGTTTATTTGGGCCGTAGTCAATGAATCCTTCAGAGTACCTGCCGTGTATAGGCCATTACCAATGGAATCATAGTCACCGCCATTTCTATGACACCATTCGTTTTCAAGGTATGATACCTGGATGCGCCTGATGCTGCCATCTGTTACAACCCTTTTAAATAGTCTTACCTAATGAACAATCAGTAAGTATATTCAGGCATTGGGAGAAGAAAGCATACTTCTGAACAGCCTCCCTTCTTCCTACAACACATACAAGCGCCCAATGTATCAACAATATAGTGCTCTTTTTCAGTGAAATAATTTGCAAAAGCTTCTGCATGACTTCCAGAGCTAGCTACCATTTCCATTGCGGCATCACTTCCATCGAGTAATTTGAATGGAACACCGGTCTTATTGCGATCAAAGAATTGTAGTGCGATCTGACCAGTAATAAAGACATTGTGCATTCCCATTCGTGCTCTAAACTGATCAGTATCAACGACGTAGTAGGAGAGTTGTTTGCAGATATTCCATTGAGATTTCAGGACTCTTGCGTAAAGATCTTTGAACCTTCGAGTGGTACGACGGAGCGAGCTAAGATCTTTGATTTCGAGATGAGAGCAGATCTGATCGAAAATTAGGTCGTTAAGAAAGACGGATTCGCATAACTCCGATTCGAAAGAGTTTTTTGGGGCTGGAGGCTTGGGTTTGATTTCGTATTCGACTTTCGCCATCACAATCTTTGCCCGTCGTTGATTGATTTTCTTAGGCATCTTGATATTTGTCAGTGGATGATTGAGATCTGAAATATTTGAAGTATTTGTTGTAGTTCTAGAATGTCCTGGATACTTTGTCGAGGTGCGATGGAAAAAGCAAGTGGAGAGGAATTATCTGGCTTCATATATTAGAGAAAAACGGGGTAAGAAAGGCTAGAAATCCATGATGTACAATTTAAGACTAAGTTTGAATCTAGTCAATCAAGCTCTGCTTGAGCAAACTTCGAAAAAATGACTGTGAGGTATACAGAGAATGCCAAACAAGAAATATACTGAGCTAGTATTTATAGCGTGTACTAAATTCAGGCCAAATGAAGCTTGATGGTGTTGGTGTGTGGGATAGTATGAAGCTAGGTCCACTAGGTATTGATCGCTCCTTAAAAGATTGTCGAACTGACATTTGTCCATTGAGTTTTTGCTGCTTAGTTCAATCTCAAATAATCTTCCCAATTAAGTTCATCACGACTTTTGAATAGAGAACCAGTGGAAGGGTAAGAATATTTTCTAACACGTTAGCCGAGACCCAAGGATATTACAGAGTCAGTCAGGACCTCCCCTGTGAATATTTTTGATGTATTTATAAGCTATTGGTATTTTTCTCAATGATCATTGCTCTCTAAAGCCCGCACTTAACTTCTCTATTACCACAACTCACAACTCCAAGCCCCGAGAGAATGGAAGGAAAAGGAGCTGGATCGAATACGTATATATTGGCATGCCTCAATAGTAGTCCAGGCAATCAATTTTAATCGACCGGGGAAAGAGTTTCGTAGCTGATTGTGGGTCATAAAAACCCTTATTGCAACAAGGTTCGAGCTAATAGTGCCAGTGTAGAAGACTAAATATGAAGGAGCCACACCAGTGTCAAGCTACATGATCATTGAACTTTGTCTCAAATTACCTTTGAAAGCTTATACTTACTCCTAGTATTCCCAGTCTGGAGAAATCGCAAACCTAGGAACCAATAGTGGACCGATAGAAATCAAATAAGTTATCTTAGGAATAGATTATCACCGAATGACTACTCATTCAGTAACATTACCAAGTGTAATGGATTTCGTGCCCTGTGAAAAAGAGCAAGTGTATGACGATACGGATGAAGTGAGGTCAATCGCCCAAGAGAATTGAAAATTATAAGACTGAAGTACGTTCACAATTCAACATCGCCCAGTCACGTTTCGGTGGGATCCAGCTCACATGATCAAGTCGGGAACACTCTCAAGTACCGATGTACTACCGAAGTTTAACCATGACTTGATCAGGTACTATGATGTTGCTCCTCAGTGAGCAGAGAGAGGTGTATGTCGCGAAACCCTCTATCTTCTAACGCAGCAACTAGCTTTGGTATCGAGGAGTAATCTCGCAAACATGGCGCAGGGAAACAAAAAACTTTGAGCGTTCCAACAATACACACCATTGCTTAAAACCTACGTGGTTTATGTTGCACATCTCTTTGCGCCTAAGTCCGCCCGCTCCATGAATATATCCAGAGCGATCCATCTGCATAGAAGGAAGAACCAATGAGCCTTGCTCTCAGTCTCCTCAAACCTCAATGTTGCACATCTCAGATTTGCTCTTATCCGCTGCCCTATTATACTGTTTCTCATTTCTTCACTTGTATCCAAAACAGCACAGTGTGTTGACGCGTAGGAGCGAAAAACATTTGTTTAACCTGGAACGCTCAGATATATCCGCAATAAGGCTGAACTAAAACACTCAGCTACCAAAGCTTTCGGTCTGAATTGTAGCGATTATGCGAATGTATCTTCCAGACCTACTCGTAAAGTCGTACAAATTTATGAGGTGGTCTCACATCTAAATTCCACCATTGTAATAAATGGTGTCACCCCACTCCTCATACGAGTCTTTTATAACATCATCATACAAATTCCACAAAACTCAACATCATGCAATCATAAAGGAGGAGAGAATTGTTTGTTGCATATCTGATTATCCGGAATGGATGAAGTTGCTGTTTCTGGTAATGTTTCAAAGGTTCTCAAAGTTGGGAGAGGATCGAATCAAGATGTCTCCCTCGTGAGAATAAAAAGACGATTGGTTAGGAGACGTGAATCATACCCCTGAAATGATCTCGGATACTTGCTGACGCTGAGGTGAGTAAGATTCTTTTGGGTGGGCTTGTGGATAAGCTGCGACATGATTGTATAACACATTACGCAAATTTGTCAATTGATCTTCCATTATTCACTAATCTATTGCTATTCCAAATAACGGACCCAGCCAACATTTCATCGTTCAGCGATGTTCTTCAGACCACACACCCAATGGGCTATCGTCGCCCGAGATGCTCAGAACTCAAATCTGAGATCTCCCCGCTCCTGACTCAGAATAACACACATGGCCCCATAATCCTTACTCGAATGATCAGTCTCCAATCAAAACATTCAATACCGACCCACCCAATCGAAAAAAACCGGACCTCTCATCCCATTTCTTCAAAACAACTGACTCGACCGAGGATTTACGATATGCAACAAAGAATTTCTTGACCCCATGAAAGTCAGTGATAAGTGGATTTTGGGAACTATTTAGGAAGGAGTTTGCTTCGTATGATTTATAGCCAAGTAAGCAAAGCGAGCAAGCAGGACAGGGGAAATGAGCTGAATATGTAATGGAACCGCAATGGATGTAAAGAGATGGGATGGGAAGGTGGGGGCCAGATTTGAGGGATGGCTGCAGATATGCGGCAGCATCCACGGGAGCATACAGGTAGGTGCAACGGTTTGAGAGCATAATCTTGTGTGTTTGGGTTTGCATCTCATGGTGTACAAATTAATATATATTTTGAAAATTTGGACATCGACCGTTGAAATCAATCGTTACACGAAATAAAATCAATATCCAGGAGCCAAGGACATTGAAAGGAGACTATACAAGAAACGAGGAAGGTATACGCATCGCAACCAAACGCCGTTTTCCATAAAACGTGGAGAAACAGAAATCCATAACCGTAGAGCCTCAGCCAAACACTCAAGGTATGAAGTATTTCGCGGATCTACCCTTCCTTTACAGCTTCAATGATGCTTCCAGCCCAGCAGGTTCCCATTCTCTCACATTCTTCCACAATTGCAGCATCATCCCACCACCATTTTCCACCTTCGACGTAGGTTCCCCACATCTCTTTCCACAGCATTCTTCCCACCACACTTTTCAACTGCCATTCTACCTGTTCTTCCCCATTTACAATTCCAACACATGCTAGAAATTTCAAAGATGATGTGCAGCTCCCCTCAGCCCAAAGTCCTGCATCTGCCAACCATAAAGGAAATAAACGAGTAGGATTCAAACAGCGAAATTGCTTCTCTAAATTTACTGTTAAATGGGTATCAAGCCAAGATCTTAGTCGTGGACCAAGTGATGAGGGAACTGGACAAGGATCCAGGATGGTTAAATAAAGAATACCAGATTGAGTTATCCCAGGTGGAC
Source organism: Botrytis deweyae (assembly GCF_014898535.1). NCBI lineage: Eukaryota > Fungi > Ascomycota > Leotiomycetes > Helotiales > Sclerotiniaceae > Botrytis > Botrytis deweyae. The sequence continues at coordinate 689,399 of NW_024066210.1, forward strand.
TGATCGCGGTGGGCGATGCTGGAATTTCTGAGGTTGACGCACGGGAAGAGGTGAGCGTACGATGACATTCTTTGAGTATACTGGGGATAGATGATGAAGGGAGTAGAGATGGCAGACCTATAGCATGAACCGCGCCGAAGATATTCGAGGCATAAGATAATTGTGAAGTAGGTCCTGGAACAGCTAGAGGATGAACATTTGGATATGATTTTGGCGATAAAGGGTTTGTGGAGACATGATGTATTTGTTTTTCCGGATTCAAAGCTGAAAGAAAGGATGCAGAAGCTTCTTTTGTGAGCATGTAGATGGAGATGATAGAAAGATTACTCACCATGATTTTCATACAACGAAAGCATTTTCCCATGTTTTGGTGCTCCGTTGAGCGCCCTGGAAGCATCACGGGTTCTAGCAACGCGATTGATAGCTCGCAAAGCAGTGAGCATCCAAAGTTGTTTCTCAAGCTCGAGCTCTCGATATACCGATGCGTCGGCCACTTCCATCCATTCTTCATTCAATCTTTCTAGAATAATTTTATTGCTTGCTGCTTCCATCTTACGAATATTCATTTGCAAATGTGTCTGCTCCGTGTTAGAAGGTGAGCGATTACGACCACGAGGTTTTCTCCTTCGACGAGACCCTGAAGACTTCAATGAGGCTACTGATGAAGCTGTTTCTTCCGCTGGACATGCCCACGTTTCAGGAGGTCTCCATGAATCTGAACGCCTGTTCCTTGCTGTAATAGACCACTCGGTAGTTCTAGCACCCGTATCGTTTCTAGATTTTAGTACTCTAGGAGAGCTTGGTATCTTTGGGGTCTCGGGACTGTGTGTAGGTGGAAGTGGGAAATCATATGTTGAGGAAGTTGATGATAAAGCAGATCTAATAAGTCAGCAAAGGCTTGGGCTGTCCAGGACATAGATTCTTACTCTCTCACTGTGGAATCTTGGATTTGGATAGGAACTGTTCCAGAAGTGATATGAACGACAGTAGCTAGTTGTTCTGACGCACTGAAATCCTCACTTGGGGCGACAGTGATCTCAGTACTTTGAGTGACAAAAGAATTTGGGCTTAGAGGCTGTATAAAACGATTCTTGCTTTGTCCATCTACCATGGAGCCCCATGATGACTTAGTTCCCGCGGATCTTCCAGTATAACCAGAGAAAACCGACTCTAGACAGAATCAGTTTGAGATCAATATCAGTAAAGTGGAACTCACCGTCCGAAGGACTTCTCTCGGATTCTTGGTAAGATGGAACTGTTGAAAAGAATCCATTGACTGGAATACGTGTAATGGTTGTCGTAGTCGTTTCACGTACCTCTTGTGTGGATGTTGATGTCTCTGAAGTGCTAGTATAGCTTGACATTCGACGAGAAACTTTTGAAGACTGTTCGGTTTTGATAACTGGTAACTTTGGAGATGCCACAGCTACAGGAGCAGAAATCTTTTTGTTGCCGCCTCCAAAGAACCCAAAGATAGAGTGCTTGATTGACTTGGAGGAATCACTGGACTTGGAACTTCTTATTGACGGTGATGATCCCCTAGTGGACGTTTGATCTTTACGATGTTTTCTCTGGCCAACGGTCTCCCGTGTGGGATCAGTCCACGAAACGTCGAACATAATTTAGAAAGGATGGTCTGTAGCAGGTTGAATCTGCCAATGGAAGGAGGGAAAGTACCCTTGAAGTCCAACGATATGATCAAGAGGAAAGTGACATTAGTAAGTGTACGTGTAAATGATTCATAAAAATTCATTGTGATATATGTTCTTCCGGTAGTCCTACAATAATGTTTGTTTCAGGAGGTTAAAAATCTTATCGCTCATGCGAGGAGTTTTTTCACTTGCATGGTGGCAGTTCGCGGGATATGGACTAGTGCCACTCCTCCTCTTGGAGTCTCTCACATACTTCTTGCAGGACATCTCATCATCGAACTGCACCGTCCCGTGCGCCGAGTAAGTTCAGGTCGTCAATTCGGCTAGTGGCTTTGAAAGGTGGGTGATGGAACTGTTTTTTAGAGAGCACAGCATTTAGTAAGCATGAGAAATTGGAAGATATCCAATATCAAAAGACGCGTTGTACATGGTTAGACAATCCAATGAACGATGAGTGTAATTTGAGTGCAAAGGATAGAATGGGGAAGCAAGAGCATAAAGGGAGGAGGAAGGAAGGATGTACCTTGCCTTTAACCTAAAAAGGTCTAATCCGGAAAGAGCCGCGATCATATTTCGCGATTGTGATAAGTAACAAACTTAAATATCAAACACAACATCAACTATTTTTTTGCTCTTATCACGACACATAACCGGTATTCGTCAATCAAACTTCCAATTAATAAACACTCTATGGACGTTGAACGCTCTTCTTCCATTCTTCCATTTCATCCGAATTAATCAATAAAACCCGACATAGGTTTTCGTCTGATCCACTTCATAGCTTAAAATCTACTCTGTGTTGATTTTCAGGTGATTCTTGTATAACATGCACCCTCCCGAATTATGTCGTCTTTTATCTGTTTACCCCCCTGCTGTGTCCGCCGCTTTCTGCAAATCTCATGCAGCTACGGTCGGGACCAGGCCCAAAAGCTGTGTCCTGCAAGCCATACAGAGGTATCACAGGATGATCATTGGGGATGGCGTTTCACAACCGAAGCCACAGGCTCACGAGAGCTGTTGATTAGATATCAAGAAGTGGTGGTACCTGCATTCATTATTTCAATATTTCTCATGGGAATATCCAATGCTTATGAACCTCATCGAGCTGCTGAGATTTATGCCAAGAGAATTAACCGGAAAGAATAACATGATACCCCGAAACGTTGATTCACAAGGTATTCCGATCTATCACAAAGAGGCGTTCCCCAACCATTATTACTCAAATGCCATTATCCGTTGATTAGTTTGCGAACCAGACTCAGCCTATCGTTGTGTTCCCATTATATCCCTTGCCGAATTATGCAGTCCTACACGGTAGTCTACAGTGATACCCCTCTTGATCCCCAGTTTCAAAGGGTCAAGGACTACTTTAAACAAGGAAGATTGAACTTACAAAGTTGTTATTGTTTTGATCATGGGGGGCTGGAAAAATTAATTGAATTGCAAATTGAAATTCACATTCCGATCCATTATCTTTGACTGTCAAAAAGTTCCTTCTTCTGTCCAGATGCTTCCGCTGTCATATCAAAAGTTTGTTCCGAAAAATACTCAAGCTTTTTACCGTTACTGTATAACTTCTAGGACTTTCCCACGTTCTAATCGTGTGCTTCAAACTTGGCAAAGAACAGCATCGTTGTCTACGAATCATGCTATCTATCAAAGAGTATATCAATAATCTCAATACGAGAGCTTCAAAGTCAACATTTGGCAGAGTTTTTCGTCTTGATGGATGTGGCCATGTAAGTCTTCAAGTATTAAATCTGAAATTTGTTTAATACTAAGCTCTATCAGGAACAACAAAAGAAAAATGCCAAATTTATCACGGAAGTCAGAGCGGGGGTAACGACCTTTTTTACAATGGCATATATCATTGCTGTCAATGTATGCTTATGGAGACATTTCAGAATAGGCTATAGCTAACATTGCTTTGAAGTCGACAGTATTATCACAAAGTGGTGGTACTTGTGTCTGTCATGATACTGAAGATCCGTCATGCGCAACAGATTCTACCTACGCCGCTTGCGTTCTTGGTCAGTGGATATATCGATTCGAAAATTCTGTTATTTATGCTAATAATGTCTAGATATCAATCGAGATTTGATTACAGCCACTGCTGCAGTGGCAGGAATAGGGTCTCTGGCATTTGGCTTTTTCACCAATCTACCTGTCGCCTTGGCGTGAGTTCCTCTGCAGAATTTTCCCACAACTGAACACTAATATTTCTAGCCCCGGTATGGGTCTCAACGCATACTTTACCTATCAAGTTGTTGGTTTTCATGGAACTGGTACTGTTCCCTATCGTTTGGCTCTCACAGCCGTGTTTGTGGAAGGGTTTATTTTCGTTTTCTTATCCCTGATTGGCATGCGGCAATGGCTTGTCAAGGTAATACCTGCTTCGATAAAGGTCGCAAGTGGTGTCGGAATTGGTCTGTTTTTGACTGAGACGGGAATGTCATACTCCGCAGGAATCGGTGCCATGACTGGCTCTGCGGTAACTCCAACCGCTTTGGGAGGGTGTCCTCCTCAATACCTCGACGTTACAGGAGCCTGCACTAGTCATCAGATGACAAACCCTACAGTGAGATTTCTATTTAGATTTATTCTCACTGCAAACAATTTACTGATTTTCCATTGTAGATGTGGATCGGAATTATCTTTGGAGGATTTTTAACTTCGTACCTAATGGCATTCAGATTTAAATCTGCGATAATAATTGGTATTGCGATTGTGTCTATCTTTTCATGGCCGTAAGTGTTACCCACAAGATTATTTTTCGCCAAGCTTACTTGTGTATTAGGCGCGGAACAACCTTCACATATTTTCCTTATACGCCTGATGGCGAATCACGTTTTCAATTCTTTAAACAAGTTGTCGCATTTCACCCAATTCGCAATACCCTTGCTGCACAAGATTGGGATATCACAGCTGCAGGCTCTCACTTTGCCTTGGCGCTTTTTACGTTCCTGTATGTTGACATTATCGATTGTACAGCTACATTGTATTCAATGGCACGCTTTTCAGGAGCAGTTGATCCAAAAACCGGAGATTTCCCTCGATCTACGATAGCATATTGTACCGACGCAATGACGATCTCCATCGGTTCCTTGTTCGGATGTTCACCTGTAACTGCATTCATTGAGTCTGGCGCTGGTATAACCGAGGGTGGCCGAACCGGCTTAACAGCCATCACAACCGGTATCTGCTTCTTGATATCAATCTTTTTTGCCCCCATATTCGCATCAATACCTCCGTGGGCCACTGGTTGTACTCTTATCTTGGTGGGATGCATGATGATGCGTCAGGTAGTTTCAATCAATTGGTCTTATATTGGCGATGCCCTTCCGGCTTTCGTCACTATCGTTTCGATTCCTTACACCTATTCCGTCGCATATGGACTCATTGCTGGTCTGATGACTTATACTGCTCTCAATGGATCCGTTTACCTGACGCAAAAGATTTCCATGGGTAGATTGGCTCCACCCGATGCTGACAATGCGGAGTACTGGACATACAAACCTAGTGGTGGTACTGCGCCATGGTTTATCAGAGTAGCTCATCGAAAGTTCTGGCATCGAGGAGATATGGAAAGTATTGATGGGAATTCAGCTACAATGGAGCATGAGTTGGCTGAGAAGAGACACTCTGAGGTTAGATCGTCGGACCTTTGATCTTTTTGATACTTGTACTCCATGCTTCGCACTCATGGTGAATTCTTGGTAAACTCCATACATCAAATGCTGCTTAGAGAGTGGCAGCCAAATCTAATATTACAGCATTTCACTGGATTGTCTTTTTGCTGGTTGTGATAGATGCATGATTGATGAGCATTTGTTGGCTGTTCTATCAGTATTAGCCTCTATAGATATAGATGAGATGGATGGACGAAAGAAAGAAGAAATTTAATGACATTATTTAGACGAAAGATAGGATATGAATCAAAAGTCTTTTTTCGGGAAGTTTTGCTACTACAAGAACAATTTCGAAGTAACATGAGACTTCGATACTGCTTTCCGATCCATGTTATAAGATGGCCGATAGCTTTTCCTAGACATGATTGCCCGTTTAAGGCTTAAATCCAAGTACGGAAAATCGAATTTGTATTACAGGAGAAATTATTCACAGTACACTGAAAGCATTTTGGAACTCCCCTATTATCGACACTTCAGCCACGGAATGGCACGAAGGTTATTAAAACCGGTAGAAAAATCAAGGTTTTTGTTTCTTGGGGTCAGTAGCATATAAATTATCTAGTTGAAGCGGTTAGTCATAGACTGTAAAATTACGTATTATTTATCTAATGGAGTTCAAATAAGAATATATGTGACTTTCAAGAAGAACATGACTGGGAAAGAGAATCACGTGCTGTTAATTGGTGAGAGACAGGACAGGGTCTTTTGACTAGGAGAGGAACGGGGATGATGAGAAGGAAAGATTTTAAATGCTGTGAGATTTTAGATTCTGGGACTAAGTGTCATATCGTGGATGAACATTAAATATGTTTTGGTTATTTGAAATCACCAGGGACATTAACGTGATTCCTACCTCCATTAGTCCAATACCCAGTAGACCTCGAGTCCTTTCGAAATGCGAAAAATCAAATACAATTCCAATGCCATTTGATTTTATAAGAAGCTATAGGCTGACATGAGTTAAATATCTAAAGAAAGTCTCATAGTTTTCGAGACAATGGTTCAAGAGCTACCCTCAAATTGAAGTTTCTCAACATCTCAACGATTTCGTGTATCCACATGTCACAAGTCACAGCCTATCCATCATCAAATTGCTCACTGATGTCATTTCCAATGATAATGCAAAGTCAAAACCATTCAATTGAGTTGTATTACCGAAATGATATACATCAATTGATGAGAAATCCTAACCTGACAGTGTATTCCAGTCAGAAATACAATCCAACAATAAAAAGGTTTGAATATCTAAAAGCAATTAGAAATTTGAAACGAGTTCAATGTCCTTATCAAATTCAACGTCTCAAATGGTATAAATATTCTAATTGATTTGAAAATTTGTAAGTCTTTATTATTGGACTATAGTCCGGACTATTGGACACCCGGCTAGGTTGGGACTAACCATCCCGTTTGCTATCTCTGAAGTCCTTGAAACCCGCAAAAGCGCAAAAAATTCAAAAAAGACCAGCTCGATCGCATACTCAAACCCAGACCCAGAAAGATTGGCATACCTGCCACAACACCCTTTCATCGATGTGTAAAAGACCGTAGAAGATTTAAAAACAGTCAAGGATCCCGAGGTAATCTAATCTGTTGTGAAATCAGAGATAAAACATCAGATCGTTAAGATCAGGATGCCAGGGATTGGTTCTATTCTGTTGAGGATCAATCCAAATTCCTGTGTTGTTTCGATAGAAAGTCAAGTCATTTGGAGAAGTAGCAGCGAAGTCATTGTCCAGAGCCGGCTTCATATAGCAACGCATGCGATCACATAGAATATCCGCGTATTTGGCCGGCGTACAAACAGACAAAGCTTTAAATGCCCTAGAGCCCGTGAAACAGATAGTGTTCGTCTGAAGACTTTGTCAATAAGGCCCTAATAAAGCGAGATAATGAGTCACTTACCGTCTCTTGAATCTGCTCCGGTGTGTAATCACTCTCATTTATGATGACAATGTAATGTGCGCTTCTTGCTGTCCCAAGTGCGCTATCATGACTCTGAAGATAGAAACTGAAATGATTAGGTGTAACTACCCCGGAATCAATCACCAAGCCGGATGAAAGGTTGTTGTTGTATTGGTCGTTTTTCGCTAATTTGGGAAAGAAGCGGGTGTGATGACGCTTTCCGACTACTAGCAGAGTAATTTTTGGGCACCAATTACCGCCTCTTCCGCCTCTTCCACCTGCCGCCTTGCATCCAGCTTTGATGAGAGGAATTTCATCGTTCACAACCATTCCATATTGGCTTTCGCTCACACCATCGCGATAGAAGAGTATATGTTCTGGTAGAGAATTATTATTCGCAGTCCTGTACTTGTCAAGGCGTTCTCCAATCATGTCGGCTAGGTCTGCGATCGACTATAACTTCTAAGTTAGGACTCACGAGCAAAAGTGTACATGGGAAGATACCATTTACCTCGGTGTTATTTTCTTGAAGGCGAGCGGATGCAAAGTATTGAGAGCATAGCTGATCACAAGTAGCTACGACCCCTGCCATTGAAGGACACGTCGCATCCCTACCTTTACCAGCATGCGAAACGTCTGCTCCAACGATCATCGTGTTTGCCTTCGCACCAGCCCAGAAGATTCTTTGACTTGCCACGTCGTTAAGGAAATGGCTAGTACCTCCCGATTTGAAGTTTATCTTGAGACTGGTCAAGAATTAGCATCGGCATTATTATTGAATTGATTGAGTAGAGGCAGACCTGATATTAGAGATAACTCCAATGTCCCGTTTAAATCTATTGTTGAAAAACTTCCCTTTGGTAAGCACTTTTTTGGTGATGCAAATTGTCGGGATACCAGCGACACAGTCACCCCACCACTTTATATTTGCATAGGTACATATATCCCTGTCGGGGACTACTACAAGAAGAAGTCTCGATTTTCTATTACCATTTCTTGAACGCAAAGTTCTTAGGGCTCCATCAAGTCTAGCACAAAAGAGCCGCCTATTTGGCGAGGACGAAGCATCGGAGATAATTGCACTGCCTGTGAGCGTGACACCATAGTTTCCAATTTTCCATCCGAGATCTTGGGCAAATTTCCTCACTTGATCTACACTAGCATTGTCGTGGGACCTGAGCCGAATGATATGCAGATTAGGAATCGAATTTCCAGTGTCAGCAAACCTGAAAATACGATCGTTATCCTTGAGCATCCAGGAAGATTTGTTCTTTGGTTGCGTGGATATGCGAAACTGGGACCCTTCGCCAAATTCCAGTATGGGCTGACGAAGGTATTTCGGAACAACCTCTACAAACTCATCATTAATACTGAGGCCGAATTGCTACATTTTTTAGTGACTATGGTATCTACTGAAGTTTCTATAGGTACTTACCGAGAAGGAACCCGTGGTAGCTGGAATTCCCAGAGACGGCAATGCCCCGTTGAGGATTAATCTCTTGCTGCTTTCGGGCTCACACTGAGCAATCTTTATCATCGAACTTCCCAAATCATCCGGAAGAATCTTTTTGAAGATTTGCCCGGCAACAATTCGCAGGTTATCGGCCGGATACCATTTCTGGTAGGTTGCTGTCCCCATATTCAAACAGCAGGCAGAGGAATTGAATCTCAACAATCGATATTCTGTCTAATTTAGCAAAACTTCTCTGTATCGAACCACTAAAAGGGTTAACTTACTATTTCTCATGTGGTCATAAACAGAGGTAACCTGGCCTGGGGTTCCGTTGGCATCTCTAGGTGTGAAAGTGACTTGACTAACATCTGAACCATTGACATCACGAATGACTCTCGTTTTAGGATTCGCACCATCACCAACAAAAGTGACTCGAAGGCCTATAAGATTACTTCGTTCATTGACTGGCGGAATTTCTTGCTGCCAAAACAACCGAATCCAAGTACTCAGTATTACCGGAGGGAAAAAGGCTGAGGTTACGGTGTTGACATTCAGCAGCACCGATCCAACAGCTGGCCGCATCGATGTATAGAAGCCAGTTCTGATTAGGAATTTCGCGTCACCATCCAATGGCACCTTATGGTAAGGAATTACACCCCCAACACTAGGATAGAATCTATTTCCCACCCGGAATCCATCAAACAATGGTGCATGCGGTGAAGCGTAGCCGTTGATTCTAAACCATGAGATAATGTTCAGCATCCTAAGATCCGCATCTGGTACGAATGTCGAACCGCTCGAAGACACATGTGTGTTTAAAGCATCTCTTTGAAAAGGGCCTTCGTAAACAATGAGGCTATGCATTGGAACCCAGGTTTGATCTCGACCATGACGATGATGAGTAATCTCGACAGTCGCTCCTGGCACATCAGTTAACTCATCATAAAGCTTGCCGACGGAGACAATGTACTCCGAGTAGTCCGAAACCCAAATTCCCGAAGGAGGAACTTGTAGGAGTAGCTCTTCGATCAAAGTACGACGAAGCTCACGCTTGACAACATTTTTTTTATCGATTTTGTCGAGGTGAATCCTGTATCTTCGCAGATCAAGATCGGAGTTGAAGGTGACTTTGAAGTAGTTGGACTGAACAGGAGCAGGCAGATGAGCGCCTGTATTTTCAACAGCTGTCGCCTGACGATGGACCAATTTTTGAAAACCACTTGCCCGTTTCTCTTCTTCAACTTCTTTTGCTGTCTTTGCTGGTGGAATGAAATCTGCGACCAGTTTGATCGAGCCGGGTGGGAGAGGCTGAGCTTGAGTTGCATGGGATTGAACTTGTGGCCCAGAGGTTGCCGTTGAGGGTACACTTTGCGAAGGGCCTGCAGATGAAGTCGACGGGACTATTTGTGGCTGATTCTTTGGGGGATTTTGTCTCATGTATGCTTCATACTTCTCTTTCGTATATTGCATAGGATCAGGAGCTTCTATGAAAGAACACGCTATTTGGCTATGAAGATGTCCGCAAATGCTACAAATAGTATATTGGTTGCCATTCAACTCGGGACAGAGTGAACATGAATGGTCGGGACTGAAACAAATGTCACAGACTTGGTCTTTCCAAGATTGCCAATGTTTCTTGCAGGAGTTTGTATAGTGCTGAGTGTTCTCCGGTGCGTTAGGACATTTTGAGCATTTACGCTCTTCTGAAGACATTTTCCACAAGCCTGAGATCCTCTGAGAATTGAATTTGCTTTCAAGGAAGTGAAGAACTCTAGTCTAATCGATGCTCAGATCGTTACTCAGACTTTTCTACACTACTTATACTTCAATTCCCTAAAATTATGAGATCAAATGTCAGATCTACTGAGCTGGCGGCAGCCTACTGATTCACAAGCAAAGTAGTTTGATATGCCATTCATCGCTTCCGTGCAAAATTTCAGCAAGCGAAAAAATATAATTGCTTTATATTCGATAGAGAAAACTCCAATGAGGACAAGTGAGTGTAGTAAATTCAACTTCAAAGTCAATTAAAGGCAATAAATGAGGGCTTCAAAAAACCAAGATACAAACATGACATTCTTTCTTTGCAAGTTTGCAGTTAGAGGCAATCGAGACGAGATCCCATATGAAAGTCAGATTTGCAAACTGATTGAAGAGTATAGTTATTGGAATTTACTACTCTTGATTCGAGAATTTGACAAACCAGCGGCACGGTCAATCTACACTCAGTCAGGACAGTCCGAACCGCAATCCAACAACATACCTACCTAAGGGTTTGAATGTCTGAAAACAATCAAAATATTTCAATCTTCCAATCAAACTCAATCTTCCAATCAAATTCAATCCCTCAAAGAGCCCGAATCTCCTTACAAATTTAAGGATTTGACAATCTTCATCATTAAACTACAATCCGGACTATCGAATACTCTAATCCTAGTCTTCAGATGCTACAATATATCAAATAGATGCGATTATCGCAACTTCCAACTAGAGTTTTGAGGTTATCTAGTAGTTATACAAAAAGGAAAGATTATTTGAAATCCTTGCAACACACTTTCAAAATAAAAGGACGCTTGTCACAACTCGCGTATGGAATGTTACATACATTGTATCTTCACCAATACTCCTATAATTGCGAAGGAAAGATTGTTGTTGAAGCACGCGTTTTGTTAGAAACCCGATGGATTGGAGAATAACTTCAGAAGCTTGGTTTGCATTTTAATGCAAACTGCAAGATTCAGCCCACGCAGCACAGTAACTTATGGCATAAGCTAGCAATCAAAAAATATTCACCAAGTTTCTAATAAAAAACTAAAACGTATCGAAAACTCACAACTAGCATAAGAAATCAAACCCGAAAGTATAACACCTGAAAAGCACTCATAAAGAACTCATGATAAAGACATAAACTCTCCTGTAAATTACAAATAGAACATGATGTTGTTCAGATTACAGTGCCAGGGATTAGTTTGTTTAGTTCCCGGGCAAATCCACGCCTGCTGTGCCCCGTGATAGTGAGCGAGTGGATCTTTACTCTTCTGCATCTGATCCTGAGTATGACGAAGTCCTCCATCTAGCGCAGGCTTCATATAACACCGGAGCCGGTCGCAAAGGATATCTGCATATCTTGCTGGAACGCAGACAGATAATCCCTTAAGCGCGCGAGAACCCACAAAACATAATTTATGTGTCTGGAAGGACTGTCAATGTGAGTATATTCAAAAAGGAATCAGATCTTACCACCTGTTCTAGTTGATCCAAAGTCAATTTGCATTGATTAGCGATGACAGTGTAGTGCGCTGATCGTGCTGTCCCCAGCGGGGAATCATGGCTTTGAAGGAAAAAGCTCATTTGATTCGGATTCACGATGTGCTTGTCAACCACCAGACCCCCACTTATATTCTCGGTATTCTTGTTCAAGTTAAGCGGGAAAAAACGGGTGTGGTGGCGCTTCGTGACGACTAGCAACGTGACACGAACATCAGATTTTCCTTGCTTCTCCATGAATTCCTTACAAGCTTTGTCGATTTGTGGAAGCTCTTGAGTAAGTACCATGCCAAATTGACTCTCACTAACGCCATCTCGGTAAAAAAGAATGTTCAGGGGAAGATTCCCTTCATTTTCTTCCTGATAAAGCTGTAGTCTCTCTTTGACCATGCCGCTTAGATCTGAGATAAACTATACCCGATTTCATAACGTATATTCAAAACATAACTTTTTTTGATCTAATCAATTTTTTGTTAAATCTATACAAAAAATAATATAATTGTTTCCAATTCAATTAATATAATTCTAAATTGAATAAACTTTATATAGAAATATAAATCTCAATTAATAAAATCAATAAATAAAATATAAATAATATCAATTAAAAATTCATTGAATTAAAAGTAATTGAATGAAAATCCAATTTTCGAAAATTCAAAAATCCGAAAATTATTTCAAAAATTATAATTTCATTCAATTACCTTCAATTCAATAAATTTTTGATCAATTCTATTTAAATCTTATTTATAAATTTTATCAATTGAAATCTATATTATGATATAAAGTTTTTTGAATTTGAAGTTATATTCATTAAATTACATTTTCTAATTTTCCAATTTCGATTAAATAATATTGAAAAAAGTACTTTTTCTTTTGGATATACGTTATAAAATCGGGTGTATAAGAAACCGGTTAGTAAATAGTGAAAATAAATCTTTCAAGGAATAATGATATATGGAGTACCTCTTCATTATTTGGTTGGAGGCGAGCAGATGCAGCAAAATGACAGAATTTGGAATCAAAAGAAGCGACTACGCCGGCGATGGATGGGCATTCAGGATCCAACCCTTTGCCAGGATGACTAACATCAGCACCGACAATCATTAGGGAATCATTTCGGATGGACCGGATGAGTTTCGATGGCTCTTTGACATCACCTATGATATGGTTTGTACCACCAAGCTTGAAATTAGCTTTGAGGCTAGGTTACACATTAGTCTAACTTTGCACAGCCACCACACGAATGACTTGATAGACATACCTCAAGTTGTCTAGAATACCAGAACTTTTGTTTCTCACCGCTGGTGGGCAAACACAAATCGTCGCTATACCAAGATTGCAATCTCCCCACCATTTTATATCAGAGTAGATCGCGGCGTCTTTATCGGGTAATATCACAAATACGAGACGGGTCACGTTACCTCTCTTCAAACAAGTAGTTAGAAGACCATTGACTACTTCTCGTCTCTCGGCCGCAGTTTTGAAAGGCTTCTTCTCTTCGTTTACTTTTGGCCAGGCAACGGTGGGTACGTTCCCTTTGAAAGATTGTGTCTGAAGGCCATGTCCTTTCAGTTGAGTTGCGAGAGCCTCCGCGAACTTTGAAACAATCTTTTTTTGTTCATCGGAAATGTTCTCCTCTCTAGTCACACAAATAATCCTAAGCTCAGAGTATTTTTGGGCTAGATTGAATTCTTTCACATCGCTCAGGTTCCAGGAGGCGCTGATAAGTTTTTTAGTTTTTCCTGGTCTGAATGTTAAAGATGGGTGGGCCAAATGTCTCGAGGATACATTTAACAGCTTTCTTTCCACGGTTAAGCCATATTTCTGTACGGGTTAGTCTACAGTTTCCCAACAAAATGCCTGGTAGTTCACCTCATATGGAGATTTCCACGGCACAATCTGAGAAACCGGGGGTTTTATGCCCAGTGGTATGAGAGCTTTGTTCATTATCTCTTGTTCATTTTCAAAAGGCGTTTTCTTCGCGAATCCTAACATTTGCGCAGTGAATAGATTGTCTAATTTCCCATGGACTGTTTGCCACTCGCAAATCCGTAGATGGTCTGCTGGCAATAGTTTTGGATGAGAACTATTTCCAACATTGACACAAGAAGCAGTCTTGCTGAATTTGTGAGCGGAACCAGGGTAGCCTATATTCTGGGTCAATAAGCTATCGCGTTTTCTTGTGAAATTTACTACTCACAACTTTGCATGTCTTTCCAGACCGACTTTGAAGAATCATTTTGAGGTGATACTCCTGAATTCGCCTTAAAAACACACAAATCATGCACATCCGAGATGATATATTTTCTGGGGACTTGATCCAAATCGAAAGTTACTTGCACTCCCTTGATTTCATTTTTTCCAGTTCGCGGAGCAACACCGGTATAACTAGACGAGTGTCCCCAGCGCGCATCTAACCAAGTTTGCAAATTCATCTTGGAAGGGAAGAAAGCCGTTGTGGTTGTGTTTACATTGAGAAGTATTGATTGGGGGCCAGGAAGCATGGACGTAAAGAAGCCCATATGTATATCGTACACATAATGCTGAGGAGGGATGAACCTGGTGTTCGATCGATTGACAATCCGTCTCGGGTTACAATGAGGATAAAACTTTTTTCCAACTCGACCTCCTTTGAAGGAAGAACTGTTTATTATGTCCCATGAGATGAGGTTCAGGGCTCTAAGGTCCTCAAGAGGCAAGTAGTTTCCGTCCTGTCTTGAAAGACTCGTGTCTGATGACTGCTGAGTTGAAGCTCTTCTTGGTCGCAAATAACTTCTGAGAGAATCTATGTCGAAAAATCCTTCAAAGTATAGAGTACTGGTCATTTTTATTGTTTGCTTTCGATCATTGAGTTGGATAGTTTGCTCGTGTCCAATAGATATGGCAGAGCCCGGTTCGTCCGAGCATTCGCTGTAAAGAGGATCAGTAGAAATGATACAAGAGTAGTAGTCGGATGTCCATGAGGTGCTTTGAGGCTTATGTTGCTTGAGTATTTCCTCAAATAAGTCTCTGACGTCTTCTCTATTTCGTAATGGTAACTGAAGCTTGCCAAAAATGATTTTGTATCTGCGTATTCTGATTTTTTTGTCGACGAGTGCTTGAGATGGTCGCACACTGAAACAGTTTGCTTGTATGAACTCATTTCCCTCTGGCCCCTCTTCCCAAGCTTTTTGCAAGTCCAAGCTCTGCATCGCGTCATTTCGAATCTTTTGCTCTGCTTGAGAGAGGCGCGGAGCCTCTTGAACGTTTAAGAGTCTTACTCTAAGCAAACCATTATTTCCAGACCCTGCACTTTCAGAGCTTGCCATTTTCGCCTTGATAGTCTGAGAGGAAGTAGGTAGTTAAAGTAAGGGAATTGAAAGTGATCTGATATTAGAAGGAATTAATATGAACATGTGCTTACTTATACTCACTTCTCACCAATAGTCATCGTTTGCGCATCTTTCGAATGGCATAGATATTATGACTCTCTACTAGGAAACATGGAAGCAGTTTATGCGGTGGGTTCATAGACAGAGGAAACAATCAAGGTGATTATCGAACTTGCTGAGTGAGACATGTTTGGAGCGTAAAACATGAAAAACTTCCGCCATAAACAATCGACTCACCAGAGACACAAAGTAATAAGAGTGAGTAAGTATCGTTGATCACAAACAGCTTGCTACCGATCGATAGATTGCAGACGTAGATATTGACTCCAATAATCAACATATTTGTTTTATCAGCGTGAAAGATGTTTTATCCTCTTAGGCTTAAGGAGATCATTAACAGTTCATATTTTGATATTTATTTTGACTTTGGCCAAGACCGTTGGCAAAGATGTGAAAGTTCCTGAGTGATTGCGCTCCTGGCATTGCAATCGAAAACGGAAATTCCGCCGACTTTCCCATATCGTATAGGAAATCTTGAGCCTGTGCTATAGGTAGACAACCATACAGACACCCAAATACCCAGGTACCTATGGATGCAATAGTTTCTTGGGCTCATCGAATTGTGATGGGTAAAAATTCTCGAATTCTGAGAAGTTTTTAATGTTCATTATTAATCCACGTTTCTGATCAACCCCACATAATGCAATATATTGACACTTGTCACATGCTAGGTAACTAATAAGTCTAGATGACCGCCATGTCAAAGCTTGTTGTATCAAACTCCAGAGTAACCTACAATTACTGTCCGAGCCTAGAAGATGGCGACCACCAATAAACAACATAACGTCTACTCTCTTCCGTATCACGGTTCGGAGCATAGCGCGAACGACGCAGACTTTGAGTTTGCAAAGATTAAAAATTTCTCGACTGCTTTTGGGGGTCCGGCTACCAACTTCAAGCCAGAAGAATGGCTTTCTATGGAAGAAATCCGCACATGGGCGTCTGATAAGACGATGAACACACCCAAGGGCGACGATCATAGCGGACTCTATAAGACTATCGTAAACCCATACGAGATCCGTGTGCTTGAAATTAAGCCGGGGCGCGATAGTGAAAAGCTGCGCGGTTCTTTGCATCATTGCTCAGTCGAGTTTGAGTATGAGACCGTTGTGGACCAGTTTGAAGTTCACAGGACGGCATTCACAACGCATGCGCTTTCTGTGGAGAATATAACAACCCCAATCTGGTATACAGCACTAAGTTATACCTGGGGCTCATCGAGTATGGATGGAAGTATTGAATGTGGCGGACACGATAAAGCGATCACAACTTCCCTCGAGATGGCACTGCAAAACATGCGGAAGGAAGATCATCCCATAGTCATGTGGATTGACCAGATTTGTATAAATCAAGATGATAATAAAGAAAAGGAAATGCAGATTCCGCTGATGGCAAGAATTTATAAGCATGCATTCAATACTGTGATCTGGCTAGGGCGGTGCGAGCCTGCTTCCAACTCTGCAATACAGCTCCTCAAAGATATCAATGTCAAATTACTGTTTATTCAATTGAAAATTGATCCCGAAAATCTCGAGAGAATGCAATTACCAAAATCGGACTCGAAGACCTGGCATGCTCTCTGGAAATTTCTTTCGCACCCATGGTTTACGCGGCTTTGGATTATTCAAGAAGTCATGCTCTCTAACAACCCATGGATCATGTGTGGCGACGAGCTACTTAGGTGGGACGAATTCTCAAGAGCTGTAAACCACCTGTCGAAGTGTGGAATACTTCAATGGCTAGAGCTGAAATTTGCTAACGTTAAGGACTCCGGTGAACTAAGTGATATCAGCCAAACTGTACTAGGGCTGACTAGTCAGCGCGAACAATATCGTAGCGCTGATTATGGGACACATATCTTTGATAATCTTGTGAGCACTCGAGGTGGTCAATGTTTTGACCCACGAGATAAGATTTATGGGCTTCTTGGGGTATGCAGTGATGCAGAAAGGTTTCAAGTCAGGTACGCGGATTTTACAGAAAACGAACTCTACCACGACGTGGCAATTCACGCTTTGACCAAAGACATACAAATTTTAACTCCAAGCATCTTTTTTAAATCCATAGATCATGAGTCTCTTGATCTTCCATCATGGGTACCTGACTGGAGAAAACGCCGACAAACGAATGAACTTGGGACTTATAATGCCAGCGGATCATTCAAGTTCAAATTGAATAAAGTGTATGTTAAAATCAACGATGAATCTAGGAATGAGCTTCGAATACACGGGACCTCATTTGACTCTCTTGCTAAAACCAGCATAACGATCAAACATCCCGATGTCAGTTATCTCGATCCACACACCAACAACAATATGCTCTTGGAACTCTGGACTTTCGTCTCAAAATCGAAACGTTATCCGACTTCTCATACAGTCTTTCATGCATTTTGGCAAACCCTCGTAGGAAGTAAAACAGAATCCGGAAAACTCCCATGCCCAGATTCCTTCGCTGAAATTATAAGTCTCCTCCTCGATGCATCTACCGGTCAGACTCCATCGCTGGAGGGCCAAACGTATTCACCGCGACAGCAAAAGCCCCTCGGAAAAGGCAGGCTTGAATTAGCTAATCTCGCGCGAAGACTACCAGGGCAAATATTTCAGGAGTTGCGCGAGGCCATGAAATTCGTGCTCAAGAATCGTAGATGGGGGATCACGAGAAAGGGGTATTTTGGCTTATTCCCTCGATATGCGGAAGAAGGTGATGTAGTATATGTGATGGAGGGTTGTGATGTCCCGTATTTGCTAAGAGAGGTTGATGAGAAGAATAGGTTTAGGTTGGTGGGTGAATGCTATGTTTTTGGGATAATGGATGGGGAGGCTGTTGGGGGAGAGGGATTCGCTTTTGAGGAAATTGTTTTGGTTTAGAACAGAGCTTGTGATGGTTTTGAGGATGATTTGAACTGATGACTGTTTATTCAAACATCGTTTGTCATCCGCAGGTTACTCGACATCCTGGTCAGCTTTACTTAGCAAGATATGATAAGCTTGGATTCCTTGTAGATCGAGAATGAGGCGTGACTCATAGCGAGATGATTAGATTCTTCCTTGTTCCTACATACATAAAGAAGTAAATACTGCTAGGTATTGTTAATATTAAGCTGTATTCCCGTCGAATATTACTTGCTACTCTCTTTACATCGGTACAATTAAAACCCATTTCGTCACCATCAAATAATTTGTTCGAAACATCCCAAGTTATATAATAGTCACGATAAAGACACTCTAGTGATACTTCTTTTGTCACTTCTCATATATAATTGGGCATCTTTCTCAGGAAAAAGTCAACTTCAAGATTGAATATGTTTTTTCCTCTCAATGAGCATTTTACCTCATTACTCTCAAATGTGTTGTTTAGATACTGTTAATCAATTCAGTTGATAAGTAAAAAGTCCTTTTGTCTATTACAGGTTTGATGGTTCTGATCATTGAAATTATGAGAAGCTAGCTAGTAATGTATCAATGTATGGAGTGAAGAAGCGCTAGCGCTTCGTTAGGTTACATACACAGTACCCTCTTATGATCACATGATCGATATCCCGACAAATACTATCCGTCTCTTTATAGATGAGTAACATCTTTGGCATTGGCAGTTCGATTTCATTCTTGACTTTGGTTTGATCTCGAATCCAATCTACTTCAAGAGTGTTGACAGGATATATTGAAATGGTTGTGTAAAACTTGGGATCATAATACCTTCGTTCTTTCAGCGTGCATTCTCACTAGAGCTTCCAAAGTCAAAGATCAATCAGAAGCCTGGTACTGTGATTTGAATTCTCGTAATAATATATATAGTATCTTTACTGTATGAAAATTATGATGCATACGTGGAGACGTAGTGGTGATTTAATAAATCAAGTAGTATGAAACAAACAAATTTCCCAAAACACAGCATCGTTTACGAAAAGAAAGCGCACGCTATTCATTCCTTGATTGTTTCACTCTCGAGACCACTCCTGTCTGACTTGATACTCTTCTAGCCGCCATTAACATACTGTACACCTGCAAGATCGCAAGGTCCAGAATAGGTATAAGCAAAAAAGGTTTGGTCTGCAAGTCGTTCCTCTTCTTCGACGCCGGATGGACAGTAAGACGGTGGATTCGGAATGGGTGATACAGTAGGTGTAACGCTAAGAGAATAGCTACAGAACGCCACTTGGTCTGGTTCGCTACCTTCGAATGTGAAAGCGACACATTCTTCAATGTCCCAGCAGATCCTACAACAATTGCGTAGATTGTAATCTCCGGTGTAGATCTCATTGTATGCTGGTCCACCAAAAAGGAAGGAGTATGGACCAGGAGTTGTCATTTGATCGCAGTAGGCTACCGGTGGTGTTGGAGTTTCTGTCACAATCACGGTAGTAGTTGTGGTCGCAGTTGTGGTGGTAGAGATCGTTTTGGTCAGCGTTTGAACTTCAGTAATAGTATTGATAGCTGTTGTCGTTACCTAGCAGGGATAAAGTCAGTAATTGCTAACCAGAAAGTCTATCATCTTGCGCGTGGAAAAGTTTGAACAGTCGTAGAGATAGGTGAAAAAGAAGATTCTGAGAAAATCAAAAGCTTACTGTGACAAAAGTGACTGTTTGAACTTGAGAAGTGACAGCAGGTGGCGTGGAAGTCGCAGTACTAGTTTGTTGTACAGTGGATGTTACGGTAGTGCTGGGAGTTGGCAATGACAAACAACTGCAAGCCGATGATATCTTAGAAGCTGCGAATATACTCAAATATGGAGGAATTGGTGGCGGATTTCTAGCGTCAAGTTGTGCATCGTTGATCAGTGGTTCTGGTGATCTTTTCACGGTAGTTCCTGTTGTGGTTGATGTTATAGTGATCGTATTAGTTGTCGTGAGTGTTTAAGTAGTATCCACTGTAGAGGTTGCAGTCGCCAAAGTGGTGATGAGCTGTGAAAACAGATATCAGCAGGGAAATACGCAATTGTGAAAGTAGAAAAATCGATTTCCTAGAGCATGTGACATGTCCCGATGCACTGATTTGAAACCACTGCTCTAACAATCTCTGAATGAATGAAGGGCTACTGACAGAAGTCAAAGTTTGAGTTCTATGAAGACCAATTAGCAAGATTTATGTGAGTGGAATATCAGGTGGACTCACTGTGTACCAGTCACCGCGGTGGTTGTCTCAGCGGCCATAATGCGTAAGATATAGTAGGACAAACGAAGAACAAAAGTTTTAATTAGTCTCATTAACTAGCCAGTAGAACCCTGATTAACTAGCCAGTCGGAATTCTACTGGCTATCAAGTAATGACATTTGGTTTGCGCCGGTCAAAATCATCGGCCACTTTCAAGGCATACTTGACTACTAGCCGCTATTTGCTAATATAATTAGCGAAGTCGTCTAGTTAATATCTAGCTTTCTTCAAGCCTTTGAATAGAAATAGATCAAATAAGAAAATAAATTACATGCAAAAAATCTCCACAGTTATACATATTTATGACATAAATCGAAGCGTTAAATTTGATATAGTCACGTGGTAAAGATTGTAGAACTTTAGAGATTGAATCGTTTTCATTGACACGGCAGAATTCCGAGGAGGAAATGACATATTCCAGGGAAGTTTATATCCTCAACCAATCCAACCTAATTAGCTTGCATAGTCTATGTGCCTGGGAGCTTCCACTCTTGACCCTTAATCCCATCTTGTTTTCCATTCTCATGCAAAAGCGAAACCGGCTTATTTATGCTACAGTGTGGAAGCGGAGAATCAGGAAACGAAATATTACTAGCTATGCCATAGTATAGATCTCAGAAGCGCGACAAGAGGTCGATAAGTATAATCCGGGGAAGAGTGTAGTCCTGTTACGAGCACAGACTCTTAGAGATCAGTACTCTGGAAGCTTTAGGGGGAGCATGAAGCAAGAACGCTTAATCAAGCCGGAATCAGCCGTACCACAGCACTGGAATAAACTCTACTACAACATCGGAACTCGGCGTACCACGGCATCGGGACTACGAGTATCATAGCATGAGAATAAATGCAATATACTATAACCCCACGGACCGAGTATCAGGAGACGGGAGCTAGAAAGTAATGGGAAACAACAACCATAAATGCATTGGACAAACTGTAGCACGTCAATTGACAAGTTATATTTTTAAAAAACAGGAAAGCTATACACCTGGTATACCTTGTAATATACAGGGAAGATAGTTTTAATTTGATTGCGATAATTTCGCGCCACAGAAAGCTATGCATTGAAGCAGAAAAGCAGAACCTCGGAGCAAACAGTCGTCTGCGATGACAAAGTCCCTGGTCAGACCAGAGCAATAGTGTTCTCGATTCAGAGTTGAGCTAAAATCGACAATTCATGCACAACCTAACTCTAAGATAGAGACAGGCGTGCTCTTTGAAGTTTAAAAACGGACGGTCAGAATACAGATCCGGTTCCAGGGTAATTATACAGTAATGAGATTCTCAATCAAATTTTCTGAGTTATACTCTTTCGTCCTGAAGTGCCAAACATCAAGACAAAAACGTTAAGTACTCGACCACCATAATGTTCAGAATTTTACGCGGTTGTTATCAGACCAGTTCGAGATCTGTTCATTGAAGCCTACTAAGTCTTTTTGACGCAAGTAATCTCTCAACCAAAGTTCTCGGGGCCGCATATAAGAGTGACTAACTACTTAATGAATTGCATCATGTTAGAGTCGTAAAGGAATACATTTGTCAGATCCACGGCACCCGGCCGTAAGATCAAGCGACACCGAATAAAGATTGATTTAGTTTGCCCATCCCTCAAGAGCAACATCTGCTTCTCACCGATACGTGATCGCCATATTACATGAGTAACATGTACAGTGTTGCATGCTTTCTTTGATAGCATCTTGATGTGGTTAAAGATGTCCATTACACGGAGTCGGTGCGGTATCTTTCTCGATGATGTATTCGAACGCGACTGTCTAGCGTCGCCAAGGCTCGATATACCCGATTTCATAACATGTGTCCAAAATGTGACTTTTTTTGATCTAATCAACTTTTTGCTAAATCTAATACGAAAACAATTCAATTGCTTTTAATTCAATCAATATAATTCTAGATTAAAAAAACTTTATATTATAATATAGATTTTATGTCACGGTCAATCCGTGTAAGGGTTGACGAGGGCACATGAATAGCCCCTACAGGGCTACTTCGGGCCGATACCAATCCGTGCACAATTATAAATTATAGAATTTTTATAATTTAGAAGAATTAATAAAAAGTCTTTGTATTATATTATATCTAATTAATTTATTATTATTATTTATTTTAATAATTCTTTTTATTCTATATATAAAGCAATCTATTAATTATTTCTTAATCAAATAATTATTAATATTATTATAATTTTAATAAAAAAAACACTTATCCTAAAAGAAAAGCGGAATATCTATAATGTGATTCAAGATCAATCCAGTAAAACTATTAATCAATTTCTGTAGAGTATTAATAATAATACTCATTTAATCCAATTATATTCTTCTAATAATAACAAGAATATATTATTAATCCAATAATTTAGAGAAATAAAAGAAGAAATAGTAGTTATAAAAGAGGCTTATAGGGTAACTATAGATTACATCTTATATATAATCATTTTAATTAAGTATAACCAACTTATAATTATATTAAATGTAATTTATCAAAATATTAATCTTAATCAGAGAAAACTATCAAAATTGTAGAGATTGAAATAACATGAAGGAAAGAATATTAAGAAAGTTAAAAACTTTTTTTTTTAAATAGAAATCATATTTTAAAACAATAGTGTGAGCGAAACTTGGTACTGGTCACGTGACCTCTTTCTGTAGCTAGTATTTATAGATCTTTTTTGTGTAATTTAGAGAAAAATAATCAATTCCTATTTACCTTTTTATACATTTCGTAATATACTATATAGAACCTACTTTTTTTTTTCTTTATCGGAGATATTATATCTCAATGATTTATTTATAATATTTATAAAAAATTATTTTATAATTCTACCACCTTTTATTCTTTTATATTGATAATCTATATAAAGAGAAGAATATTAAAAGATTAGGAAGCTGTATGCAAATCTGAATTTTTGAATTGCTTCAAAAAATAGAAAGTTATTGGTTTGGAAAAATCAATAGAAAATGGGAAAACGAGAAGTTATTTAGTATTGCGAAAAAGTTGAATAATACTGATTCGATAATGGATGGAGAGAGGGATATATCTCTTTTTCAAAAATCGAATTGTAATCTTATATGAATCTGAAATAGAATATAATTATTTATAAATAAATTATATTTTATTATTATAAAAAGATTACAAAAATAATTTATGAAAATCTTTTTAGCAATATTTATGGAAATCTGGATAAATAATTAATTTCGAAAAAAAAAGTTTTTTTTTACAAAATAGATTTAAAAAAGATTAGATAATATTTATTTCTTGTATTTCAATATAGGAAGTTTTGAGTTTTCTGAAAAATCTTTATATTTTCTAATATTATTTATATTTAAGTAAAATTTGATTATTTCAAAAAATTTTAAATTATTTATGGTGAGGTTGGAGGAGGGTTATTATCAAATCTAAATAAAAAATTGCTTATAAAAAAAGATCTATTCGGCTTAATCTTAAAATATCTAGAAATATTTTTGAGAGAAACTTATGATTAAAACTTTCTATAATAAAATATCAACCCATAATTTTATCTTTTTCTTTTTTTATAAGATTTAAAAAAATAAAAGTTTCGGAGAATATAATTTTATTAAATTTTAATAAAATTATTAAAAAAGAAAATGAGAGGATTTATATTTATATTATACAAAAAAATACTATTTATTCAATTACTCAATTATTTTTTATACTATATTAATATAGTTATATATAGAATAATAATTAATTAATAATATATCTACTCCTGATTTTAAAACTAAGTTTCAGAAAAATAAATTATTTATTATAAACTCTAAATCCTTGATTTTCTTGTTTATTGTTAATACTCCTGGTATTGATAATTAAGAAAAGGATTTATTAGAACTAATTATAACTTCAGTTGATTATAAGATAAATAATAACAAAAAACCCGAAAAAGATTTTGATCTAAAATAAATAAAAGGAAATCTTAGTGCTAAACAATTTGCTATTTACTTAAATTACTTTTCCAAGGTTTTTATATTTTCAGTTTTTCTATCTGAGATAATTAGAATATTATAATTTAAAGATTTTAATATTATTAAATAGTATAAGGGGATAGAATACCTTCTTTAGAATTATTGAATATAAGCTAAAGACTTCTGAATATATATATCTTTTCAAATAGATTACTTATTTTGAGAGAAAATCAAAGCTATAAAAAAATAATAAATAAAAAAATGGAATTGAAAAAAGTATTTCAAATCTGTTTTTCTTAAAGAATATTTTAATAACAATTTTATTTAGAAAATATATTTTGTAATTATTTACAAAAATTTATTAAAAAATATAAAAAGAAAGGAGGGATAAGAGTTAATAACTTTAGTTATTATATTTAATAATTTAATCAGATTATATAATAATTTATTAAGGACAAAACCTTAATAAAAAGCAAAATCATTAAACTTTTCCTCAAAAGTATATTATTTAAAGTTTCTTAAAGATATATTATTATAATTAAATATAATATAAAATGGTCTAGTATAATAAATTGGGATAAAATATATTATTAAATAATATAGTATATAGAATCTGAATCTCAATATGCTTTTTTTAATAATAATAATAGTAAGGATTCTGATTTCAATAAAATATTGGAATCTATTACTCCAATCAAGAAAATATAGGAAAAAAAAAAGTATTTTAGTAATTTAAAGAATAAATAAACTTAAAAAAATAATTGAATTTTTAAATAATTTTGCTTTTTTTATAAAAAAACAAATCATAATAGAATTTAAAATTAAAAAAAAATTAAAATAAGAAAAATTCTTTTTAATTCTAATATTACAAAAATACCTTAGATTACAATTCGAGAATTAATTCAAATTTCTTTTCCTACTACTATTAATATTATTATTAATTTTGAAATAATGGAAGCTGTGTACTCAGTTTATAAAAAAGTATACTATATTTATAATAATGAATAGTCTAGAGATAAGAATTATTTTCTTAAAAAAGATTATTTAATTTTTCAAGAATATATTGAAAAGGGATTTATATATTATAATAATATAAATTAATTAAATTAAGAATCTAAAAATAAATTAGATAACCTTGTTTTAGTTTTATATAACTTCAGGATTGGTTAAAGTCTAATCAAGAAAATTAGGTTTCAAGTTTTTTAGAATAATTGGATTAAGTTTAAGAAAGATAAGGAGATTATATAATTTATAAATATAAAGAATAAATCAATTAATATTTTAATAAATAATAAGATGTATATAATTCAAGAGTATATTAATACTACTGAAAATATATAAAAAAAACAAAACAGATTATTATATAATAATTCAAATAGAATAACAAAAGTATATTCAAATATCTTTTTAAAATCTTCTATTTTATTTATAAATAAAATTCTTAAATTCAATTATCAACAATCTATTATCGATATAATATCATAGGATATTATATAAGAAAATCCTATAAATACTCAACCTTATAACGTAGAAGATTTTATTATAAAGGTTATAATCAAAAAAATATTAAATAAAACTAAAAAACTAAAATAAAGAATAATTTTTTATGTGATGAATAATAGTTATAGTATAATAAAAGCTATTAATTAAGAAATACTTTTAATCGAGATTCTAATTACTATAGATTTTATTATCAAGAAATACCCTAATATATAAAAGAGATAAATTATAAAAATAGATGATTTAATAAAACCTTCAATATTTAATAACTTTATAATAAAAATAATCAATAAACTTCCTACTTCTTTTAAACTAATAAAATATATTAGAGTTTTAAATATGATTTATCTAAAAGCTATTTATAATATAGTAAATATATCTTTTCAAGATAATAGAAAAAATCTCTTTTATATCAGAATATCTTTTAATAATTATAGATCTATTAAGGCAATTTTAAATTCTAGATTAATAATTAATTTGATTAATATAAATCTAATAATGAAATTCAATTTTCTAATAAGTCTGATATAAATAATAATTATTAATATTAATTTTATAGAAACAAATATTAAAGGACTTTACAAGAATATACGAATATTTCTTAGAGGTATATCAAATATTATTAATCTATTTATAATAGAAAATGTATATAATAATTTACTTTTAAGAATATTATAGATTATTATAAAAGAAGTTATTTTCATTTATAAGAATGGGTTCTAATATATTATAATTATAAATAATAATAGAAAAAACCAAGCAAATATATAGTATATTAACCAAAAGATTATAATTTCTTTTTGTATAATAAGAAATTAGAATTTAATATTCCAAAAGAATGGGGTATTAGAATAAATATAAATTTCTTATCAAAATATAATTTTATTAAAATTTAATAAAATTATATCAGATTATATATTAATACTCTATATAAGAATAAAGCAATTAAGGTACTTTCTTTAAGTTAATCTGGAAATCTAACAAATAAAAAATCAGGAGGAAAAAGCAATTAACTGGAAAGATATAGAAAACAGAATTCTTATCTATATTCATTAAGGAAATGAAAAAATTACTTTATTTCTTAATTCAATAAAGAATTAAAAGATTATAGATTAATTATTAAAAAACAAAAGGAGATTGATTTTAAAGAAATACTTTTTATTTAAGAATAAGACCTATTGTTTATATACTTACTAAACCAAGAAGGAGCTCTTGCTTTTAATTAGATTTATATAGGATATATATAAAAGAAAATAGCTTCTTTATAAAAAATCCGAATTATTCTTTATAAAATATAATAAATATCTGATTTTCTAGTTTTAAAAGCTTTAATTAAAATTATTTCAAAAATACTTTATAAAAAAATAAATTAAAGAGTTTTTGAATATACAAATAGTCTTTATAGAAATCTATAATTTTTAATAAAGAAAAAGACTCTTGGTGTTTATTAATTTATAAATATAATAATAGAATTTAATAAATACTTAATTAAAGATATAAACTTATTTTTAAATACTGATATTTTTACGGAAAACTTTATGGAATGTTATATTGTATCTTTAATTGACTTTTTCTTAGATTATAATTAGATTCTATTAACTATAGAAAATTGTAATATAATTATATTTTAAATATCTCTTGGATTGTTATATTATATTATGTTATTTCAAAATACTACAAATTCCATTATTCAATTTTGCAGAATTATTATAAAGATTTTGAATAATCTAGTATCCAAAACAGTAATATCATTTCTAAATAATATAGGAATAAAAAGATCTAAGACTAACTTCGATAATAAAAAAGTAATTTCTGAAATATAAAAATTTATTCTTGAATATATTCAAGAAATCAATAAAACTCTAGAGTATATAAAAAAAACTAAATATTTAATTAAAGCAAAATCTAAATAGTATTATAATAATATAGAAATCGTTAAATATATAATTAATTCTAAAAGCTGGATTTTATAATAATCAAAGATTACCTGGATTATAAATTGATTTAAACCTAAAGATACTACTAAACTACAAATATTTCTAGAAGTATATATATATTATTATATATAAATCGAGAAATTTGCTTAGAAAGTAAAACTGTTATATTATTTATTAAAAAAAGATTGGGAATTTGTTTAAACAAAAAAGCAAGTACAAATTATAAAATTACTGAAAACTGAATTAATCAAATCTTCTGCTCTAATATCATTAAATTATAAAAATGTCTTGATTATTAAAATAATTATCTTAAGTATAAATACTAATCTTAATAATTAGAATATAACTTTAGATTAAAAACTTAATGATAAATGCATTATAACAAGATTTGAAAATGATTTATAAAATAACATCGAAAAGAATTATAATACTATAAAAAGAAAGTATAGAAAGATATTTAAGGCTCTTCGAAAATGTAAATACGATTTGTATAGAGTTCATTTCATTCTCGAAACTAATACTAAAATCCTTGTTGCTCAATTGAATAGGACTGTAACAGACCTCCCAGAAGTATTAATAACAAAATAAATTGTATAGATTAGGCTCTTTGACTTTGAAGTTTAATATATAAAAAGAACAATCTATATTATAGTGAATAGACTTTCTTATAAATCAAATACATTATTTAAACTTTAATAAAAAAAAGCTTAAAACAATAATATTGATAAATAGATTATCAATAAATTCAATAATATTCAAAATATTCTTATCCCTTATAACTTTACTAAAAACCAGTAAAATTATATATTGGAATTATTCTATAATAAAGATAATCAAGAAATAGCCAAATATTTAATGATGTTATAAAGATCTGAAGGAATAATAAAAGAGATCTTTAAAAACTTCAAGAAAAGAGCTTTTGGTTTTTATATTTAAAATAATTGTTTTTTTAAGATTAATACTAAATAATTATTTCCAAGGAAAATGATTAATAATCAGAAAGAACAAAATACGTTTATCGAAAATCTATACAAGATATATAAGTATAAAAATATGAAAAGTATTTTTAATAAGATATTCTATTTATATTACTAAATAAAAATATATAAAACTATCAAGAAATTTGTCAATTCCTATCCAAATTATTAATTTCAATAATCAAATCTTTAAAAGAAATTCTTATATCCTATATGGGTAAATACATATTAATAAAAATATAGTTTAGATATTATATATATATTCCCTAACAACAATTACAAATATCTTATATTACTAAGAAATAATTTGTTAGGATAAATAGAAGATAAAACACTTTGGAATACTACCTTACAAACTATAACTGCTTTTATTTAAAATATTATTTATTAATATTCCATTTTTAATAAGATTTCAATGAATAAAGAACTAAAGAATAAAGTCTATGTAATATATTTCCTGAAAAAGTATAGTATTCAACAAATATAAATTTCTGTATATAACTCTAAAGCAAATAATCAAATCGAAAAAAATCATTAACCTATTATTGATGAATTATTTAAAGTAATAAATAAAAAAGAAGATTAGTTAAAGTATTTTGATGTAATATTGTTTACTGATAGGGTTATAATACACTGACCAACTAATCTCACCCCATTCTATATAATCTATAGCCACTACTCAGTATTATTTATTAAAATAAGATTCTGTACCTGGAGAATTCTTGATTGGGAATCTGTAATAATTCAAATAGAATTATTAGTATTATACCTTTAACAACTAGAAACATAGGATATTGACATAAAAAAAACTATACTTCAGAAAAAGTGTTATTATTTGAATAGGAAAATATACTTTAATAAAGATAATAATACAATAAATAAAAATATTAAGATAAGGGATATTGTATTTTAATACAATTTATAATCAAAAATTGATATGTCGCGTAAAAGGAAGCTTACATACTAATAGCTTGGATTATATCGAATAATAACTATTAATCCAAATAAAAATGTTTATATCTTGAAAGAAATAGATAGTATTTTAATTAATAAAACTTATACAGATTTCCATTTTAAGAAATTTTTTAGAAGAAAAAGGAAATATCTATTTATTTCTAAAAAAAGAAATAAAAAAGAAAATGATTAATTGAAATATAAGGATCTATTAGAAGTCTTATTAGAATCACACTAATCAGATTATATAGATTAACACTTTAATAATATAGAAATAATAATAGATTATATATAAATAAATAAAACTTCTTAAATTATAATAACTATCTTAAAAGGATTCAATTATATATTCATAGAAATTCCAGTTATCAGTTTATTAATAAAAACAGTATTTTTTCTTATACAATAAAAAGAATAAATATTTATCAAAAATTTAAATAAAAAAGAATATTTGTTTTTATTTTTATTAAAAATTTCAAAATCTTTTTTTTTTCCAAATTTCTTCTTCGATTATATTCTTTATTTCTTTTTATAAAAAAATAAGAAAAGCTGGATAAAGATATTTTTTATAAAGAAATAAATACCTTACCTTTCTTTCAAGTTCGATTATCTATATTCGCTTTATTTTTCCTATATTATATTAATTCTTTTTTTTTAATAATTTCCTTTTCTTTTTATTATAATCCTTTATTTTATTTGAAAGAAAATATTTATTATTTACTCTAAAGCAATTTCTTTTTTTAATTATTTTAAGAGTCTTTATAATTTTACTATTTTTTGGTAAAGTTATCTTTTATACAGAAATTCTTTATAATAATAAATTAACCTTAAAAAGACAATATTCTAAAGCAATCCGAAAATCTGAATTTAGTTATTTAATATTTGAATATTCAATTACAATACATATAATATAATATAGTAATAATAATTGATAATATTTAATTAATTAATATATTAAATGTTTTTAAGGCTATTCAAAGATTTTCTAAGGAACTCTAATATAAAAAGTTTATGGAATTCAATATCTGGGTAGAAGTATAAAAGGCAAAAGTTAATATTCTAATGGAAATGGCTATAGTATTTATTCTAAAAGATAATCTATATATCAAAGCATATATAATAACAAAGCAGATGAAGATTAATAATCAGAATATCCTCATACAAGTAAAAAAAACCTGTAAATTGAGATAAAAGGCTATTAGTAAGATCAGCTTATATTAAAATATTTCTCAAAAAGGCATTATATTTACTATAATCCTTATTATAATTTACAGAACCAAATTCCAGAATAAACTTGCTAAGCTAATCCGGATAACTATGCCTAAAATAGTACTAGAATTGGTTAATAAAGAACTTATATATAGACTAATAATAAAACTAAAAGCAGATATTTGAATTAATAGATATTTAATGCTTTTAAAGTTTAAGAATGCCTTTAGAATTCTTGATTAGAATCTTTTTGATACTGCCTTTTAATGAAATAATAAGTAATAATATAATCTCAACCTTCGATATAACATGATTGGTATACTGGGAAAGGCTAATATAGACTACTCCAAGAATATCCCGTTTGCTGGAAATTCGGTTATTGAATTCCTAAATATTCTAGTTCCTTTATTCTTTGAAGATATTATTGCTAATCTAGAAAGATGGAAGAGACTTAGTATATTAATTATTAATAAGAATATTAAGTTTTTTTAGAAATATTTAATAAATAAAATTATATTTTAATAAGGTAATCTTTTGGAGAAGGAAGGTAATAATTTGGAGAATAAGAAAGATAAGGAGGAGATAGATATTATTTAATCCAAAGCCTATAAATATAGTCTGGAGATATTAAAGTTCTAGAATTGGTTTTATATATTTAAAGAAAAGTATATTATAAAGCAAATCGATTAATAAATAATAATAATATTAATTAATTAAATACCTTTTAATCTTTGTAGATATTATATTTATCAATTTGTTGATATTTTTGGTTTCAAGATAGTTTGTATTAATAAAAAGGTATTACTTAAATGTCTTTAGTATATATATAAGAATTGTAATTAAATTGATAATATTTATATTTACAAATTGTATTTTTATTGGTTTAAAAAAAGCTTTATGATTAGTAAAAAGTGGAGAAATAAGCTTTTTGGTATTCTTAAATTCAAATCTATTAAATAAAATACTGCTATATTAATATTAATACAGGCTTCTTTGAATAGATTAACTAATATTTATAAGATAGATGCTTATATTCTAATAAATTGATATTTTTATCTTTATAAAGAGATTTTTGTACTGTTAATTCATGAATTTATAAAGATATATTATTATTATAATTATTATAAAAAGATAAGTTTTGGCTTTATTTATTATTATTATTATTCCCTCTAATAATAAGCCTTCTGATAAGATTTAAAAATCTAGTAAAGTATTATATTATAGTATATAGATCGAAAATTCTATTTGATCTCTATTTCTTTTCTTATAGTTATTATATAATTTAGAGAAGCTTTTAATTATATCTTTATATACAGCAATATAAAAAAACTATATATAAAAAATAATATAATATATATTAATAATCTTATTATATATATTATTTATTCAGCTAATATTAATATTAATAAGTCTATATACAAAGTTTTTTATAATAAAATAGAAATAGAAGTTGAATAAGATATAATATAATATAATCTTGCTAAAAAAACTTTTAGGAAGTTTAATGAATTTTTTGAAAAGGAGTATTTTTAAAATATAATTTTAAAAAAGAAGTATATAAACTATATTAAACTAATCAAATCTAAGTAATTCAATAAAATAAATATCATGCCTTGAAATCTTATTACTAATAATAATCCGGTAAGCTTCAATCAGAATACAAATAGTCAAGAAAATAAGCCACTTGTTGTATTCATTATTCTATATATAATAGCAAAATTAAACCCTAACAATAATATAAATCTGATTCTTAGAAATAAAATAAAATATAAAGATATCATAAAGACCTACTATAATCTGAAATCTATCTTTGATAAATACATTACTAATAATAGATAATACAAAATTCCCGAATTCTTGATTGAATATTACTTAGCTTTATAAAACCCTATTAAACAAACTTTCGTTAATAAATTCTCTTAAAATAATATAATTATTCTTAACAAAACAATAAATCTTCTCACTATAAGCAACCAAGATTTCGAAAAATAATATAAAAAATACAAAATAATTCCCGGATTTTTTTTTATATAAGCATTTAATAATACTAAGCTTATTAAAAGAAACTATAAAAACAAGTCTTACTTTAAATCCATTAATAATACCCCGAAAGATGAGTATAAATATATATACATTGAATCAAATAATAAAAAAGAAATTAGATCTATTTTGTTTAATAATAACAAAAACTTTGATTCTAATAAAAACCCTAAAAAGGATTTAAATAATATCCTGAATGAGAATTCAAATTCAGACTCAGATTAAGGCAAAACCAAGTTTTTAGATATTTCAAGATACAAAAGGTCTAGATATAACAAAATTCTAAAGATAAATAAAAGATTAGGATTTGGAATATAAAAAAGGACTTATAAATGATACAAAATCGATAAGAGTATTGAAACTTCAAGTTAATGGAGCAATTAGATTTGGTAATAGGTTTTGGAAATAGATTTGAGCTATTAAACTATTGATTTATTATAATTTTGCCAAAATTTAATAAAGTTATATCAAGTGATATTAAAAGCAGATAAACAAATCGCTGAATCTAGAAGTATTAATGTTTGTATCTTTCCTTATATCGTTTTTTTTATTTCTCTTTTTTTTAAAATATACTTTTTTTTCCTTTTGACTTAATCAGAATAATCAACCTTTCTATATAAAAAGGAATATAAGTGAAACTTGGTACTAATTATATAATCTCTTTTTATAACTAGTATTTATAGGTTTTTTTTATATAGTTTAAAGAAAAGTAATCAATTCCTATCCATCTTCTTATACGTTTTATAATATATTATATAATATCTACTTCTTCTTTTCTTTATCGAAAGCATTACATCTCAGTGACTTATCTGTAGTATTTACAAAGGACTACTTTATAACCCTACCATCTTCTATTCTTTTACAATAGTGAATATTATTTTCTTATTAATATTAAGAAAATAGAATATATTATTTAATATTTTGAATAATAGCTTTTAGCGATTTGGTATTGATATATAAGTAAGTCAAGTTATAAAAAAATAAATTAAATTTTTTTTAGAAAATATATATATAATATTATTATAAACAAAGAGATTAAATAATTATAAGTAATTCAAAAGATTGTGTATATAAGGTAAAAAGAAGGAGAAATTGTAAATATATTTGTAATCTATTTAAAAAGCCTTAAGAAGAATATTAAGCAAAAGATAAAGAGTATTCAGATTGAGAGATTCTTAACAAATTTATTATTCAATATAATTAGGAAAATATTGGAATCCTTATAATAATCTAAATTATATAATGAGTTTATAAAATAAGTCTGTAAACTAAAAAGTATAAAGAAATTATTTTGGGAAAGAGATATAAGAGATTTATATCAATTCTATAAATATAATCAATTACTCTTTTGATATCAAAATCTATCTAAACATTTCTATCTAGAAAACAATTCAATTTTAATTATTAAAACAGAAATCCAAGAATCTAATTAACTTTTTTAAGAAAAATCCTTTAAGATATCAAAATATTTTGCTAATGTATTATATATAGAGTATATATAGACTACTATATATTATAAATATTAATAGAAAGGATATATCGCTTTAAACTATCGGAACAATTTTGCATATAAATATTATAAAAGAAAACATAAAGAAAACAAATACTAAAATAATCTTTTTGAAATTACCTATATAAAAAATACCTAGATTTAATAATTATAATAAATATTTCATTAATATTAGATTTATATAAAAAAGAATAAATAATCTTTATAATTATAACAATCTTTAATAATAATAATAAGCCGATAGCATTCTAATACCTTATTGATTTAAAAGCATAAGTCAATATTATATAATAAAGCAAATATATTGAATAGAACTGAACCTCTACTAAAAAAAGTATTCTCTTTATATTAACAAATAATATTATAATTATATCATACAGGGACTATGAATTCCCTATTGAAATAAAAATAAAAAAGGGGAAAAGAAAACTTATATTTATAATTTCATATCAGTAATACTAAATCTATTATGAATAGATATTATTTTAGATCTTCTATAATTATAAATAATCAATTCTGATATTAATTAAAAATCGATATTATTTTGATATTGCTTTCTTTTGAATAATCTTGAGATTATTTCTATAAAAGAATTTTATTAGAAAATGAAAAAGAATAAAGCAGTTTTTGCAATTTTTCTAAACAAAATAATTTTACAATCAAAAATAAAAGGAAATTATCTAATACTTATATTAACCTTATATAAAATATTAAAAGAATTTCAGAAATACAAAAAGATTTTCTCAAAAAACGAAAGTAGCTTTTTGTCTGAATATTATTTGATAAAGTATTATATTAACCTCAAACCTAATTCGATCTCCTTTTAGGATTCAATTTATTTTTTATCAAAAAAAGAATTAGTAATATTATAAAAATATTTAAATAAATATTAAAAAAAAGGGTAAATAAAAAGATCTATCAGTTTAACAGGAATACTTATTATATTTATTTCAAAAAAGGAGAGAGATTATCAATTATATATCAATTATTGAGAATTTAATTAAATTATTAGAAAGGATTGAATCTCCCTATCTTTTATCAGTGAATCCTTAGACCAACTTTAATAAAATATTATATTCATCAAGCTAGATTTACAAAATATTTATTATCAAATTTATATAAAAGTAAGGAATAAATAAAAAACTGTATTTCGTATATAATATAGCTAGTATAAATATAGAATAATACTTTTCAGTCTCATTAATACTTTTATAATATTTCAGATATATATTAATTAAGTTTTATTCGGTTTAATAAATAATATCTATATAGTGTATTTTGATAATATTCTGATTTATTCAAGAAATAGAGTTATGTATATGATAAATATTCGAAAGGTTTTTATATGATTTATTGAATATAAGCTTTATATAAAACTAAAGAAATGTGTTTTTTATATCAACAAGATAGAATTCCTGGAATATGTTGTTTTGTTTGTAGATGTTATTATAAAACCAGGCTGTATTTAGATTATAATAAAATAACTAATATTTAATAGTTTTAGAGATATATAGATGTTTTTTGGTTTTATAAACTTTTATTAATAATTTATTAGGGTTTATTTAATGATGGTTTATAGTATAATTGTATTATTGAAGGGAATAAAGAAAGGAGAGATGGTGATTGAATTCAAGTGGATTAATGAAATATAAAAGGTATTCAAAATATTAAAGAAAGCTTTTATATTAATATTTATTTTCTAGTATTTCAATTTCTTATTTTGTATAATAATCAAAACCAATATTTCAATCTTTGCTTTGAATTGTGTATTGTTATAGCTTTTTTTAAAAAAATTAAAGAGATATCGATTTAACAGTAGTATTTTATTATATTTTATTCAAAAAAACTAAATTTAATAAAATAATAATATTTTATTTATAATTAAGAATTACTAGTAATATATATTGTTTTTGTATAGTAGTATTATTATATAATAGGGAGTCAATATATTGTTGTGATTAAATTAGATTATAATAGTTTTTAGTATTTTATAATAAAGAAAAGCTTGAATAGCCGGTAAGTAAGGTGGGTAGAGGTTTTAGTTGTATATGATTTCGAGATAGTATATAGGGTTGGAAAATTGAATCCTACAAATAGGTTATTATATTACCCTGATTATATTATCGATATGAATAATATAAATGATATATTTCCAATTCTTTAGAATAAATTGAAGAATAGATTAATAATTATAAATCTATTTCAAAATTTCTTTATCAAAAAGATGGAGTTCCTGTATAATATTATAAGCCTCTTATAAAAGGAAGAGTATAACTTATTGTTTCGTAAATTTAAGTATTTATTAATTAAAATTGATTGTAAATAATTGATATTATATTGAATAGCTTATATTTTAGTAGAAAACGAAATAGTATTCGAATTAGTATTAGAAATAATAAAAAATGCTTTATTGTGTTTTCAAATGAATAATAATTTTATAAAGAATAAAGAATATCTAAATTAAAGATTGTGTTTCACTAGAATCGCTTTATCTTGACAGGTAGGTACCAATAGGCTTTTTAAATACAATGGGAATGCCTATATACTACTAAACTTTGCTTTGAGAGTAGAGATTTTGGAAACTTATTATAATAACCCTACAAATGGATATTGGGGTGTTTTTAAAACTTTAGAAATCTTGAGATCTAAATACTTCTAGCTTTTAATAAAAAAGGATATAAAAACACATATTAAAATATATATAGTATATTAGCAGACTACTATCAAAAGATATAAACCCTATAGCAAGTTATAATTTTTCCCTATTCTCTATAGATTTTGGAAAAAGATAATTATAAATTTTATTATAAATCTATTTCTATCGAAATTAAGTAAGTATATATATAATATAGTTTTAGTAGTTATTAATAGGTTTACAAAATTTACTTGATATATATCTATTAATAAAACAATTACTTTATTGAAACTTGTTTAAACGCTAATGTAGAGTATATTTAAAGATTTCGGGATACTAAAAGGTATTATCTTAAATAAAGAACTATAGTTTGTAAATAAATTCTGGAATAGTTTCCTTTTTTATTTGCAAATATAATGTAAGTTGTTTATTGTGTTTTATTTTCAAATTGATAAGCAAACAAAGTAACAAAACCAAAATCTGATTTATTATATTAATTATTATTTTAATTACTGATAGGATGATTGGTTTTTATTATTATTATTTGTAGAGTTTATTTATAATACTATATAGTATAATATAATAAATACAAGCCTATTCCAAATAATATACAGATTCCTATCAATATTCTACTATATCGGCAAAAACATTAATACTACAGAAAGGGTATTAGTAGTATATAAGCGAATTATTTCTTTTAATGAAGAAAGGGAGAAATTGAAAGAACTGTAGTAAGTAGTTATAAACTGAAAATCAAAGGATATAGATAGTACGGTAATCTAGCGATATAATATCGGAAACAAAATAATACTAAGTATTTGAAATATTAAGCAATTTTGATTCAAAAAGAAGTTTTCGGATAGATTTATAGGCCTCTTTCAAGTAATAGATATAAAAATTAGTAGTTAAGTATATGAACTCAAACTATTATTTATCTATAAGATTTACAATATCTTTTATATTTCCCTATTAGAATTATAGTATAAATAATAGAGTATTACTGATCTATCATTATTAGAGAAAATAGATAATCACTTGGAATATAAAGTAGAAAAGATTATAGTATATAAAAAAAAAGACAAAAGTATTCAATATTTAATTCAATAAAAAGACTATTAACTAGTAGAAGATATGTAGAAAGCCCCCTACAATCTCGATAATGTGAAAGAAGTATTGGAAGAATATAATAAAAGAAGAAAATTACTAATATACAGCTTAAAAGAAAAAAGGAAAAAAGCTACAGGACAATAGGGTTCCGCTATATACCCATAAACGAACTACTAGCAATATGAAGTTGTTTGTAATGTTTCTTTATTTATTTCTTTCTATTTTGATAAGAATAAAAGTGTAACCCTTTACTCGCTGATATACTGTATACTATTATTAAGTATATTAATTTATCCTAATATTTCTGAAATACTTTAGACTTCAATTTATAAGTATCAAGATCGATATTATCTGAGTTTTTATTGATATTTGATTAATGAGATTATTATTATTCTTTCTATAAAGTCTTGTTTCTAATAAAAATATATTTTTAATTAATATAAGAATACTATTATAAAGATATTATTATATTAATATATTGAAAGAATTCT
The DNA here is from genome assembly GCF_014898535.1 of Botrytis deweyae. Classification (NCBI taxonomy): domain Eukaryota; kingdom Fungi; phylum Ascomycota; class Leotiomycetes; order Helotiales; family Sclerotiniaceae; genus Botrytis; species Botrytis deweyae. Next base: position 728,238 of record NW_024066210.1, read on the forward strand.
ATAACAAGAATTAATCCTTTTATTTTATATATCAAAAAGATTCGATATAAAAAAGAGAACCCTAAAAATAGTATTATTTATATTATTATTATTTCATTTATTCTTATTTGTTGAAAATATATTCATTTTATTTTTATCTATATTTTTCTTTTTTTTTCTTTTTACAAAAACTTTGCTAAATATTCAAGCTTCTATCAATTGATTATTGATAACCTATAGATATTTACAAAATCGAATACTTTTAAGAGAATTCATAATAGTATTAAACTTTCTAATATAAACAAAACAATTTATATAAGAAGCCTTAGTTTTTAGCGAAATATCAGTATTCCGATATCGAGAATCAAAGGGAAAACCAATAGCAATTAATATTATCTTTTGTTTCAAAGCTATATAGAAAGCTTTATAAGCTTGAATAACTAAAATTCTAGTAATAGATCGATAAATAAAAGCTATCAAATCTCCAGTAACATACTTCTTCGCTTAAGGAATAGTAATACTAATATCACTTTTAGAAATATAGGGAATATCAAAACATTGAGGGGTATCAATAATCTAATAGAGAAAAGGGTTATTCTTTTTATTATTATTAAAATTAGAAAAGGATTTATTGGGATATTTAAAGCAATCCTTTTTAAATATAAAAAAACGAATATAGGAATAAGAACAAAACAATAATTGAATATCAATACAAAAGGATCTACAGTTCTCCAAACCAGCTAGTATATTCATAGCACCTAAAACCTTATCTCCTAAAAAAACAGGAAATAGAGTAAGAATATTAATAATACAAAAATAAACAATCAGAATCATAAAGTCACTCTTATCATCCAAATCTATTATAGCTACCAATCTTATAACAAAGCTCGAAACAATAGCATTCAATATAAACAAATTATTCTAAAATCCAAGAAATTAGCTAAACATTATTATAAAGAAACAAAAAATAATTAATAATAATTTGATAAGAATTTACAAAATACTTTATAAAATCACTTATTCGATTCAACTTCTTTATAATAAACAAAAATAATATTTTAAATAATTCTGATTTTTTAATATTACTTTGTTTATTCTTTTTTTATAAAAAGGCCTTTACACTTTTAATATAATACTTATTTCGATATATTATTATAATCTTAATATTCTCTTTCTCTTAATTATCAGCAAAAATAACCTACCAAAAAGCTTAGATTTGATATAACAAATTAATATCAGAAATATATCGAGAAAGTATTGACTAACAAACCTTTTTTTAAATATAATAATAGTTATATTTAATATAAGAATTCTTATTATAATAATAGAAATCTTTTTAAATAGAAAATACAATATACTTGAAATAATAAGAATATATAGAGATAATCAACCTAACAGGATCTACTACAAACCGAACCACAATTACCTAAAAACCAATAAATTGAAAAGTAGTTATAATAAAACAAAAACAAATAAAAGGATAATAAAAAATGATTTACTAAAAAAGAAAAGAACTTGGAAAATTAGAAGGAACTTATAGGATTTCTAATGATTTATTAACAAAAGTAATGAATATATTGAAATGTTGTTTATTGATTGTTTATAGTTTTATAACATTTTTGTTTTTTTTTGAAATACAGTTCAAATATAATCACTCAGTGCCCTATTCTTTTGTATTACACCAATCAAGTTTAGGAAATAAATATATATATCTCAAAATACAATATACAATATAAAAAACTTTATTACAATCAATCTGTATAAAGATTAGTAAGGATATATGAGTAGTCTTTACAAGGCTACTTCGGGCCAATACCAATCTGCATATAATTATAAATTATAGAATTTTCATAATTTAGAAGAATTAATGAAAAGTCTTTATGCTACATTACACCTAGTTGATTCATTACTATTATCTACTCTAACATTTTAATTGATAAAATTTATAAATAAAATTTAAATAGAATTAATTAAAAGCTTATTGAATTGAAAATGATTGAATGAATTTCAATTTTCGAAAATTCAAAAATTTAAAAACTATTTCAAAAATCATAATTTTATTCAATTATTTTTAATTCAATAAATTTTTGATTAATTTTATTTAAATTTTATTTGTAGATTTTATTAATTGAGATTTATATTATAATATAGAATTTTTTGAATTTGGAGTTATATTAATTGAATTGTATTTTCCAATTTTCTAATTTCAATTAAATGATATTGAAAAAGATGCTTTTTCTTTTGGATATATGTTATGAAATCGGGTGTAAGAGTAAAAGCGGAGTTTTCCATGTTATAGCATTTTGGCGGAAGCTTCCAATAATATAATTCTACTTTTCAATACTCAAAGCATGAGAAATTGTGTTGGACGCATGTTGCTAGTGAAGATAGCCTGCCTTCTTATTTTATATCACCAGATTCAAATAAGTCAACTAGTTGATTTCTTGTATCTTGTACATAGTAATATCTTAGTCGTTGACAATTAGGTGCTTGGGTGTTGAAAAAGTGGGGTTACGCGCCAATGCAAAATTACTCGGTGCTTGCTGTTGAAATGTACCACTAAGCTCACCAAATGGGTTTTCTGCTATAAAAACGCATTACCTATCGACTCCCATGGAGATTTGATTTTAAATTGCCTATAAAGATCATGCAGGCCATCCTGACAAGTGTTGGGAAGTTGACGGACGTGGTGTTGTCTTCCAACGTGATGGCTAGCAACTATATTTTATGAGTGGAATAGCACTGAAGTCTCCTCCACACCCTTTGAACTGTAGGTCGTATTGATCACGCCTAATGTATTGATCAAATTAAAGAATATGAGCAGGAGCCTCTGAGATGCGAGCCCTTGTTGTTCTCATCTGTTGTGGACATTCATTCAAATCATTTTCATTTTCATAGCACGGCTACACCGCCTCAGAACTCTCCATCGATATCAATCACGGTATGTGGTAGTTCCATCTCCATGTGACAAAATGGATTGGAGTACAGAAAGAGAGCAGATTCAATGTCTGACCAAGTGACACACTTCAGACTTTATTCGCTCACAGTTGGAACAAGTCATGTTCAACGTGTTGTGTGCGTCATGTATTCATTGGATTCTGCAGAGAGACACTATAAATTTTTAAATTCATGGATTCATAAAACAACACAATCCTCCAGCCAATGATATTTCTGCCCTGATTGCTCAATGAAAGTCTAATCAAGCCGAAATTTACCACCCGCCAAATAACAAACACTACCATCCCATATCTTTGAGTTTCTCAAATACAAATATAAAAAAAGCGCGAAAATTCATTCCAAAAACCTCTCGGGTCTCGTGCCAGCATACCAAACAAATGACTGTTCCTGAATTCTCTAATTCATTTCGAATTCTCAAAAGGTATCCCCAACATACCGCAAACACTTATCCCTTAGACGGAGATGTTCCATCTGCTTTCTTGGCGGCACGTTGAACTGCACCTGCACCACTCTTTGGTTCTAGACCAGTGGATGTAGTATGTAACTTAGAGAGGACCACATAACTCTCATAGCCTGGTAGCGTCTCCAGCTCTTTTTTCAATTGAATTACTAGCTTTTGTTCCTTTTTCAGTTCTGCCTCTCTGATTAGGTGAAATTTCTTGGCGATATCACGGGCTTCTCCGATCTTCTTCAATTCCTTGTTGTTATCTATATCCTCTCCCGCTTCTATTAGCTCGACTTCTTTCTCTTCGTAGCTGTCCTTCCATTTAAGGAAAGCCTTTTCTAGCTCTTGCTCTTCTTTGTCTGCAATTGTGTTGATTAGCTTCGTGCCATCATCGACATCAACTTCGTATCCAGAGCTGCTCACCCGTTTCGAGATCTTCTGTGTTTGCGACCCTAGTGGAGACTGTTGCCAGCAGGTTGGGAACACCAAGCAGATTGTCCTTGAGTATGGATCGAGCTCCGATGATAAGGTCACATTGGGAATATGGCGAGATTAGAAATCTCATGCGATGGAAAACCCGAGTGCTTTTGCTATGATACCAGGTCAAATAAATGGCTCCTTCCGGCACCTTGAACAAAGCAAATTAGTCGACTATCATCCAGACAACTTCCTGTTTGGAATACTGTAACAAAGGGAATCATTCGAAACTCACAAGTTTGTCCCCTGTTATACCAAAGCCGCCCTCCCTTTCCTCTGCTGTCAAACGAACAAAGTTTGCTTCCGAATACTCCAGGACGTTTTCGACGAAATCCCTCGACACAATATTCCCTTGCATATTACCGGTATCGATGGTACACTTCGCGCGTTTTGGTACTGGCTGTTTGTCCGAATCCCTGCGCGTTGATAGCACAAACACGGGGAGTACCCATGGAGAGCTCTCCTTCTACCATATTTCCTTAGCAAGCCTCCAATAGAGATGGCATATTCCTTACTTACATCGAATAATTCCGCCTCGATAGGCCTTGGAGATCTTTTCTTTTTCATCATCATCGGAATTGGAAGACAGAACAAGATGCGAATAAATACGACCAGACGATCCAAGCAGGTGTAATTTGCTGGGACGATGCTATCGGAATCCTCTGGGTCTGGAGATACTGCTATATGTGCATCTTCCTCAACATATGTAATTCTGGACAGGCTGGACCTCGTGGATTGTCCGGAGCCGGCGTCTGAAATAGATCGACTATGCTTTGAATTTGAAGCTTTAGATTCGATGGGAAGGGAGAGGAAACCGTTGGAAGAGACGTTCTTAGAATAATCTGTGAAAGTCAGCAACAGAAAAACTTTACACATCACTTCGCATGATGCGTACCACCTGCCATACTCCTGATCACTGCCTCACGGGCGCTTGCCTGATTTTTCGTAGTTGGTGATTGTTGTCAAAGGAAGGGTGTCTTTTTTTTCTGATTGACTGAAACTTTAATGGATGATATATTTACTCTCTTATAGGCTTTCATATCATAGTTCCAATCCTGAGGAGCCGCATTTCATCCGGTCAGAAGAGAGATTTGTGCGATTGGAAATCCTTCATCAATTGCCTTTCGACTGCCTTTCGAAAGACAGCCACCAATTCTCTTCGCCTGAGCAATCCACAGGGCAGATTGAAACATAAAATCAGACCCCAATGGATGATGACAGGCGCCGGCCCCCGAATTACCGCCCACCGACCAATGATCCATGTCGATTATTAGCATAATTTGGGGATATTAGCGAACGAAGCGGTGAATTTTCAACGAAGACAAGGTTCGAGGGATAGTAAAAAATTGATGGGATGCTGAAAGCAGTGAAAAGATCCAAATCATCCTGTGCCTCTGGCTGGAATTACCGAAAGGATTCATTGCCACGTTCGACCGATTATTATAAGAATATGACCAGAAGGCCAAGATACAATCGTATCACGTAGACCAAAACTCAGAACTGTATTGAGAGACTTTGGAGCTCGTTAAATTTTTTCGCGAAAATTCGAGTCGCAATAAAATTGATTCACAAAATTTCAGAAAGAAATTAAAACCCAAATGACCCGAGTGGAAGTTGAGTTTTCAAATACTCCATCGTTTTCAATTTCAAATCTGCAGCCAGATCTTATTGCTGCCTCTAGAAAGAGCCTCAAAGTTTCTGGTTTGTCAGTCAGGCTGTGTTACGCGTACTGGATGTAAGATAATTTATCCGGCTCCATCTATTGGACGCCAACGCATGTCGCTTTCACCCGAGATAAGTATCTTCACCGATTAGCAATTAAACGTTTTAAACTCGGCCTTTGGGCAGAAGTTATCGCAAAGATCTTATGCCAAATACGTTTCAAATATTTCGAGTTATCGTTAAACGACTGGAGAATGGAAAAGAATCTATCTATTCATTCTTTTGCTTCTAGTACGTGCAACGCGTTCGACTTCGAAGTCCAATTTGCCGATGCTAATGGCCTGCAATTTCAGCCTTGTAGTGCATGAATTCAAGTCGTAGTCTTTGCACAGCCGTAATCATATTTGCTCGCAACACGACATTGAAATTTCCTCGCAAAGTTTCGACTGGCTCTTCTCAAGTAGATTCCTAAAATTGTTGTGATTGTGTGTTGGTCAAATTTTCGATTGCGCCCGATACAAGCATGTTACGATCTAGAGGTGGAATTTCATGAGATAATAGGGCTTGCTAAGTCAAGAGTGTGTTCTCTCCCTATGGGCTTCCTATTTTGTCTTACAGCAGTAGCTGTCAAATTTGTCATTATCCGGCACAAATCATATGCAATTCCAGACAACCACTTTTGATAGCTCACAACTCAGCATGCAATGCTGTACTCAGCCATCAATTTGAATAACTCTCATTTGTAGAGAGGTAGATGGGGTCAACCACAGTAAATGTAAGATAAAACAGCTGGTGCCCTTTCGCTAGGTATTTTTGCTGTCTATTGTTGTACATACGCTACCTTAATTATTCAATTATTGAATCAGTATATCCTCAAAAAATTATTTATTCATACCCAGGAGAAGTCATCGCAATGGCCAAGAAACCTCGTAACATTACTATTCAAGCCCCAAAGTCGAGTGAGCCTGCGAGTCCGACTTCAGCTTCACAAACTGACGAGACCGTAATTGGAACCCCGACATCTCCGCTGCCATTTACATCAGGACCATGGGATGAAGAAAAAGACGCATCTAAAGACTTGAATAAGCCCCTGCCAGGATGGCCACTTGTGTCCAACTTGATTGCGCAATACCCAGATCTCGAGGCGTTCAAAGCCTTCCGCGACCTTAACATCAAAAGTCTGCTCTATTATCAAGCAGAGTTGGAGAACCTACGCAAGAAGCTACACCAGGCAGAATATAATGAGCATCGCCAGGGTGAGCAAGAGGGCATAACGAAAGCTTCGATGATGGCTATGAACTTGGACTACTATCTTATACATGCTAGAATGGAAGAAAGCAAGTGCAAATCTAAGCAAGTGAAGATTATGAAGCAGATCAGAGTCGTTTTGAAAGAATATAGTATGCCGTTCAATTCACCTTTGCACGATTTCCATCGCTGACAACATCTTTTTCTCAGACGATGCGTTATTACAATATTCCCAAATTACAGCGCTACCGAGGGCGGATCCATACAATGTAGAGACTCTCAGGGTATGGCTCAAGAGAGTAGGTAAAAACTGTATAAGTGGGGATGCAGCACGTATATGGGGTAATTATACAGAGAACATAGGCGAGGCAAAGGCTTTGAGATGGCAGTTCATCGGTCTTATGCGCAGTATTTTTTGGCCACCAGCTTCTAAGCCTGACAATCTCGATCTTATTGTACCTCGGCAAGGTCATACGGTTGACGGTCTAACTACGTGGGTTGCTAATGAGTTTGTACCGTTTTGGCACAGCGTAAAACAAGCAGTACGGCAAAAGATGGTGAAGACTGCATCTGAGGGAAACGGGCTGCCTACTACTGAGAACAAGAGCCATGCATTTTCAGAAAAAATAGAAAGTTCAACAAGCTCCCGCTTTTGGTTTTATCGCAGGAAATCTATCTTTAGCACAGCAGAAGGAGACCAAAAGTCAAAAGATAGGACAGGGCTTACTGTTTACTCTGAAGCACGCATGTTACGTTTCACCTCAGCTGTGGCCACGGTCATTGCGTGCCTGTTACCCACCGTCGCCATCGCAGTACTTTCAAGTCTTGAATCTACGAGAGAGCTACTTGGAGTTATCGCAGCATTTACGGCAATCTTTGCGATGGGACTTATGTTTTTGACTGATGCCAGTACATCGAGGGTTGAGATATTTACCGCGACCGCCGCGTAAGTTTACCGATACTTTGAAAGTATCAGAATTAAAAGACTAACATGATCGCACAGCTTTTCCGCCGTCATGGTAGTATTTGTGCAAAATCAAAATGTCTATATTGGCGCGTCTCCAAACACTCCTGGAAATCAAGTAACGAACGGGACAAATTCAACGAGTTGACCAAAGATAGCATGGTGAAATGTAAGCACTAAATATCGTTCAATATACTTCTGGGATATTACTGATAAGCTCCAGTTTCATTCCCCATGCATGACACCACTTTAATGTTCAGCAGGGAATGAAGAAATCGCCTCAAAGTATTATTCGCATGGATTAATGATTTCTATTCCTACGGTATTAAACGTTCAACTTTTTACTCGCATATATTTTTTGGTATAAAGTTTCATTGTCACGAAAAATTAATGTGAATCACGAGTCATGAAGTTACGAATCACGAAATATTAGTTTAATAAAATATTTATCCACCGAGAAACCCCAAATCTGCCAAATAATATGCCTTGCAATACGCCCAATGTCGTCTTTTCCACTTTCGGAAGAAGATGCATTAGTGTTAGACCATCTAAAATTTCACCCCTCGTCAAACCATGCATGGCGATAAATATTTACCCGTGGATAAGTCTGATATAAGCAGAGATGAGCCTCATTCTCTAAAAACCTGATGATTACTTGTAACACGGTTTCAGATGATCTAGAACAGTCACCGATACTGACTAAGACCATACTCCTTGTCTTTTATTCCTTTGCTTCACTATTCTCTATCAGAAATGCGAACCACTGGAGACCCCTTACTATTAATGCGAACCACAATGTACAGTATGTATGGTGATCTTTAAAATTATATTCGAAAAATTGAGTGATTAATAATGAGTTGGACAGCCAGAGGTGTGGTTGCACAGACAAGGAATGAACAGCTGAAGTGGCATGTGGGAAATCTTCCATTGGAGACTTCTACTACATGGAAGTCACCAAAAAAAGCTTTATTGGAGCTGACAGTAAATATATTCCTGAATCTCCTGCACTCATGGTCAGATTGACGATAATGCATCATTTCTGTAGTAAGATATCGCAGTGAACGGTTTTCCGAAGTGAATTTTTAGCCCCTCTGCTTCCTTTTCGTTCCAGCCGTACAGCCTTATACTAGAATATGCCCTGGCGTTATGGCTTACGAAGCTGTCCATTATCCATAGCTGGTTTCTGAAGAAGCAGATACTTATTACAACTATATTTAATGCACAAAGAAATAAAAGAAAAAGATCCAGCAGGCAGGTGTAATAGTAAAATCTGCTGTGTACACTCTTCATACATCCATCCCTAATAGAACACGTATATATAGAAGTACAAAGAAAACAGCATTTGTGCTGAATATTATAGACTGCGACTCAATGATGTTCAGAAAATACATCACCGGACCTTGACAAGACAAGTGTATCTTCGGCGGCAAGGGTGCGCGGCTCGCTCTTAATGTGTAGGCAATGCCCCTGGAGATTTCGAGCGCACAAGTGGAGATGAGAGATACCTACTCTCACCTTGAGTACCACAGAGAGCCCTATGGTGTGGTCGTACTGGGATATCAGGAAGACAGTCCCGTGCAAGATTTAAGCGCCTCGGCGGAATCTGACACACTTCACAGGCTGGCCTTGCCTTACTCCAATTATTTTGCATTCAGGGATCTATCTTCTTATATCAGCAGAGTGAAATTAGGCTCCATATCCAACGGAAATTCTCGCACATACGATGTTTTCTCTGTACAAGAAGATCAGCACGCTTCGAGTACCAAGCCGGACGGAAAGAGAATGTGAATGGTAAGGTGTGGCTGTGTTTGGTCTCACTGTAGGCGATTATTCATCTATTTCTTAGTATGTAAGTCTATGGACACTCGTGTAGCTTCGTCTTTAAGTCTATTGTGGGGCCAGTAGTAGATGTTGAGATGATGCGGGATTCTAATCCTTTATTCATAGATGTACTCTGCGATCAGAATATGGTTCTATCTCCCCGTGTCCGTAGCTTAGAGTGGACACAGACCAAGATGTGGAAGCTTGTGATTTCTTTTTCCTTCCAATCTGTTGTAAGTCAGCACTATTTCTTTTCCAAGTTGTCTGTCGCTGAAGAATACTATCTCACGGTTGTGTACCCCATAGATAGCCTCGTGGCTACATCTCTTACTGATATGGATAAGTAGAAGATACGAAGTCTATGGAGCTGAAGTTAGGGGAATGTAGAGTGTTATCTTCAAGCGATGAGATCGAGTTAACAAAACCATGTGACAATCCGAACCCTAGAGGGAGTATAATGGACGTGGGATTTTCAATTCACGAGGGAAAGGTATGCATTTAGAAGCAATTTCAGAGACCAGACAAAGCAAGTGCAAACTCGGATGCTGCCGTGTAGTCTATCATAGCTTCTCACGCGTCGAGTGAGTCGAAGTCTGCTGTGAGAACAGCTCTACAGAAATGGTCAGACAAATTGAGGTTTACGGCGTTAGTCAGACTGAAAATCGTGTGAGGAGCAAACCTCAATATTCAAAAGGTGTTACTGTATCTTCCTTACAAGATCGTATTCAAGACTTCGTGGATGCCTTGGAAAACAATGGTGTTGTGATACGAGCGCCTGTAGTTGTAGGACATTATAAAGACATTAGATACAGAATACCTACTATCCGCGGCGCGCCTAAGAACATGTTTTCGCTAAATTACAGTTGTCCGCAAGCTTCAATTCACTAGCCACTCCTGGGAATATGGGGACGAACTCACAGTCGTCCCAATCTGTTATGGATACTGTAACTACACCATTCACAATGATATTCTCCGGTATCATTGATTTGTTTATGAGGTAGCGATGTTCTTTAGATCCCATATATCTACAGTGCACAGCCAAGCATTTCTTATTACACTTAAATCTAAGATTCTCACAGAGTCTCTTGAGATACATTCTCAGATTTATACCGTCTGGAAACATTGTACCAAGAAAGAAGGTCACACATGGATGACATAACCTGCAGATGTATGGATATTGCTTGTGTCCGACCTTTGAATATACTGGCAATATGCGTGTCTTGCAGTGATTTGTTACTGCCGCACGAGCACTCATTGTGACTGTTTCCGTGGTCAAAAAGAAGATGGGATACTGCGAAATCACCGTGGCCGGTTCGCATTGCCAAGAGCTTGTGGAGCGTCCCGCGCGGGAGTTTGAGGGTTGGCGGATCTATCGTTTTGTACTCTGGTCGCCACATCTTGTAGCCTGGGGAGATCACGCTGCTCGCAGTGGCCTACCATGTGGTCTCTGCGTGTCGAAACCTAGCGTTGAAGGACCTATATACATCGATCTCGATATTCCTAGGTTAGCTAAGCGGTCTACCGCTTTGTTACCCCCAATCTTGGGGTACCCAGGGGACAATTTAACCCCGATATTGTAGTAACACATCGCTTGATGACACTTGTGGTAGGCCCATCAAGAGGAGTCGGGGGATTTACTATGCATACCCCAGATAACTGAGGTGCTATTAATGCATATCTAGATATAGCCTTTGAAAAATCGCTCGATGATGTTCAGAAGATACCCCAGCCCGTGCCATGCGCCGATCGCCTCCGCATCGAACGCGTGAGAGCGACTGCCAATTTGCTTGTATCCGCTCTCAATTTTCTGCTTACCTTGGTAGGTCGCATAGCTGTATCCCACATAATAATTATGCTCAAAGTATTGTTCAGAGCTATTCGAGAAGACTGTGTAATTATCGGATAGAAGTTGATTCCATCAGCTCTTAAAGGCTTTTGCTACATCTTCTTTCGCAATACCATTGGTTGGATCGGTGCGATACTCTGGGGAGTAGTGTGGCCGAAAAAGCCTCGGTCGTTCTGTTGCTGGGAGAATCCATCCCATTCTTTGAAGTTTGGTGATTGGGCCTCTTAGTGTGCCAGTACCTCTCCCTCGTTTCTTGAGGTTCGGCTTCAGACGCTCAACTAGTAGGTAAGTTGCCTATCCTATTTTCTGGCTGCCCCTGTTTTGGGTTACCTTTTTATGTCAAGAACCTCAAAAATGACATTTTTGATTTTCTTATTTGTAAATAGAATTTATTGAAAAAATCCAAATATGTAATGCAAATCATTTTAAGCTTATTCTATAAGCTAAAAAGAAATTAGAGCATTTGCTTCTAATTCGTATGGAGAGTACTAGTCACCATAGATAATAAAGCCGATCACATGTATTGGATGGCTTGTGTGCCTCCACAGTGGTTTCTGTTTTGGAATGAGCTTTAGATTATTCAATCGAAAATCTATTAAATGCAAAAGACACAAAGTTTTGAAGATATTTGCTATTTTAATCGATGCTATTTCCTGAGTATCACCAAATAAACAATCTATAGTCCGCAATGCTTCATCCGATTCATTTGAGGTCGATTTATTCCGTCTGACCCTAACATCAATTTCTGTAACAATGACGCTTGTCGGTGGTGATGATGAGTTCTTTCTCCTATTGGATGGTATTTCCCTTCCCTATCGATCCCGTTAAGTGCGTGATCTCTTGTTGTGATAGCTAGAGTGTTGGCGTTGTGGTTGTTATTGCGAAGTGACAAGCTGAACATCATGCTGCATGTTCAATTTTGCGATATTAACAAACGGAATGAAATCACGGTTGTGCCTCCGTCGCCGAAGGATCAAAGATGAAACCATATCTGACGGATAGGTCGCATTGGGTTTGTGTTTTTCTCTGATTGCTAAAATACATTCGTGGAAGTAAACTGACAAGCTAGCATTGCAAACGACAAGAGAGGGGTTTGTAGTCTTATAATCTCAACTCAAACTCAAAGTAATCTTGGAGCACAACTGTAGTTCTGTTTGGAGATAGTCAGCTTTGAAAAACGAACAGTGGGTGTACCGCTGGGAAACTACAGAAATGGACTTGTGAATATCTTTTGATATTTTAAATGATATATATGAGGAGCTGTTACAATTATTCATCAAAAATTGAACAATCAGAATGTAAATTCTGATATCAAATAATTGAAGAATATATTTGCTGAAAATTTCGAAAAATTTAGGAAATGTCCTGTCAGTCTATGCAACCACTGATGGACTTTCACTGATAGCTACGCTACCTAGGTATTGAGCCGTTATATGCTTGCCGAAAACGGCTCTCGGAGATCATATCAGAGGATGGCGGACATCCGTATTTTGTCGGGCTTTCAGAGGAGGTTCCCTAACAAATTCAAAGCTCGCAATCATGTTGTTATTGGGATTGATATATATGGAGAAGATCAAGGCAGGAGAGGATCAATTAACGTCTGTAATGATGTTTCTAGATTATTTGGATTGGATGTGAGGTCGTTCATGGTGCCATTAGCGTGCCCCACACCCCAAAGTCAAACCCGAGTCACGAGATAGAAAATCACGTGTTCAAGTGAGAAATCTCCACAACATTCCAATCCTGTCAAAACAGAAGCAATATAATTTTGAACTCGGAAAGCTGACTCTCTCACGCCGAATTTCCCCAAAGACTCAATTCATCACTATTGAGCCGAATTTGTTCAAAATTGTATAGTCACAATTTCCGACCTCAAAGTCGGGGTAATAAGCTGTCTATGTTCTCCCCATGTTGTAAGAACAATATACTGCCGACAAAGAATCTCACGACGGTATAGTACTACCCATACGAGCATCTGACGATAATCTTTCATACGTGGTGTTGTGCCTGTACATTTTTTCTCAAAAACGCCTAGATTGTTGTATTAACCCCTCTTGTCTTACCCAAAAAGCATATAGTTCGAATTTCAGCTACCGCCATTTGAGCCCTTTGAGGTCTCAAATGGGCTGAATAAATGCACTGAAATACCAATTCAGTGGGTATCGGCAAGAAAATCTTCATCGGTGAGTATTTACATGCAAGCCAAGTATGGGCCAAGAATTTATCTTATGTAATGGGACGTGGCTGAAAGTCGTTGTCTTATGCTATGCATGCAAATTCCTCCCTTGTCCAATGGTTCATGAGGAATCATTATTTAATTTAACCCACAAAATTATTGTTGACATCCAATGTTTACATAGCAAAAAACTTACAATTGGACGCATACTTCTTCGAGTATAAATAATAGCGATGGCAGCCTCTCACCCACTTCACCCAGTTCCTCTATCACATATTCTCCACCATCTTTGGGATTCAAATATATCCACCGTAGCGTTGGTAATCATCATTATAAGTCCTACATCATGAAGCTGCAACTTGCTTTTCTTGCTGGTGTCGTAGCTCTCAGCAAGGCCTCTCCTTATGTGAGTCAACTACGCCTTAGCGACTGCCCAATGATGCTAACCCAGCTCAGTCCACATCAGTGAAAGCTCGTCACTTTGATGAGCCTGGAAATCCAGATCAGCCCGATAAATCATATGGCTGTAACTGCACTGGTACAACTCCAGGTCCGCTGCCGGCCTCCGCTCAATATATCTGCTATGACTGGAGACTTGGACCGAAAACGCTTCCAAAATATCTTCCTCTCTCCAGCGAGCTATCATCTTATGATAGATTTGGTGGACTAACACCCGGAGAATTTCTCAAAATCTGGTGGGATCCTCAACTCAATCCTCCATACGGGAGTTTCAGATACCCAGGGGATGTAACACCAGGGGACCAAGGCTTTTCAGTCGACATAAATGGGAAACCCATCAGCGGGTTTGTAGAACTGCCGCCAGACACCTATCTAGACAGGTTTGGAAAAGAGACTGGTTAGTCTTGTACCGCCTACTTTTGTAACGGTTTGGTGTCAACTAACACACGTAGGAATGTTTCTATCTTCCGCCGATACGCCCTATTCCCAAAGATCACTACCACCTTCGAATCTGAACAATCGACCTGATGATCCAGGATTCCCAAACGACTATCATGTCTATCGAACTACTCAAAAGCTGATACTAAATGCTGGGCCTATTGCTCCTGTAAGTGTATTTTGCCCTTGAACATCACTATTCCCTATATAAAATCTCAGTAACTTCATTTGTTTCTTTCCGTTTAAAAAAACGACCTTTCTCCAGCCCTCACTACACAGATCTGCAACCCAAACAGATGCTGACTCTCCGATGCTACAGTGGTTTGGTCAGCCGGGACTTGGAACGCAATTCTATTCAGGTCCTCGGACTATTGCGGAATTGATAGGCAATAAGACCTTGGAGAGGGTTGACCCTTCTGTTTTGATCTCCAACAGACAGCAACAAGGCTGTGGCTACTAGACGTACTCAACTGCCGGGCATTTCGTTTCCGCGATTTCAACCATTTTTCTTCGTTGTCAATCCATCATAATACTAAATTAATTATAATACATATTAATGATCAAGGATTAGTCTTCCAATCTGAGACAATTGTGGATTTTGTGCAGCTACTGCTTACAGATAATCTTAATTGCTTTTTGATGCTTGACAAGCTCTTATTTATGTACCCCTCCCTCGCCTTGTCCTCAGCGTCCCGCGCAATCATGACTCATTGTTTGGAGGCTGAGTCCAAACAATTTGCGTCAGGATGAAATGGTTTCCCTACCATGTGTGCCTGTCCAACCCATACTAGCGTGCTGATTGTGCTGGTTGCTGGGCCTGGAAAAGGGAACAGGTGTATAATTCCTAGAATGGAAGCTGATCTCTGAGATAACAAGTCGGTACTTAAGAGTCTCTGGATGCATATTATATCACACGGGTTCCATTCAATTATCAATGAGAAAGATGTCAACAGCTTATCATTCCTTCCTTCCGTCCAATTCTTCGTGAAATTGAAGACAGAATCGTGACGTCCGGACTAATGAACACCCTGTGACTCTCTAGAGCATATCAAGTAACAGAAAGTTATTATTGGTTTCTCAAATTCTGAATATAAAATCAATTACCAAGAGTGCATTTTGATATGATTCGTCAACAACCAAAATTTCTTGGTTTAAGATATTTTACCCTATGGATTTGCTACGTCTGAGAGATGATGCCGTGGCACTTGCCTGAGATAGGTACTTCCCATCATATTCGTTTGTTCATCGAACTTGCGATGATATGTAGACTGATTAGTCTCCTTCTTTGCAAAGGAATACTAGCATTTCTTATCTGCGAAAACTCTATGGAATTCCTGCTGGTAGTAGAGACCAACATATGATGCACATCTTAAGGGTCTGTAGGAAAAAGATAGGACTAGGTTTTCTGAATGTAAGAGAGAGGATTTTTCAATCAGACTACATAATTGGAGAAAATGATTCGGATTTGAAGGTCTCGGCGTGTAGTCAGTTGATGGATCCAAAGTCCGTGAGAGAATGAGCAGGCCCCGGGAGCCCGGTCAAAGAGGTTAAACACCTTCATATGTTGGTGCGCAATAATTCGTATATTTTTTATCATATCAATCGAGAAAATGAATGATTGCGGACTTAGGAATTATTTGATTCTGAGAGTAACGAAGATGAAATTCCTCACCCGCACACATGTTCATAAACTGCATTTGACTAAACTATTCTTCCAACACCCTTGATATCGTCATCTCTCTATACGATATCACTGAATTAAATGTATGAAAAGAATTTAGCCCGGCCTTGATAGTGTATCTACATCGATCTATCTCGACGCATTCACCGATCAAAGATTGTTCTAGATGTATGTCAAAGGCCACGAGGTTCAAATTTTTGAGATTAATTAGAACCGAAACTCCATCCTGAAAAGGATCATGATGAATTCTGCAGCTGTAATAGCCATCAAGCAATGGTAATTTAAGCATGAATGCGTATGGCCCAAAGTGTCTGCGGAGCTTCAAAGGGCTTTATTCACATTGTTAATGGGCGGAATTGTTATATATAATAGATATTTAAACAGAATATTTACAATTCACTGACCCTAAGTTCAATCTTCCCCATCAATGAATCGAGGTGAAGGAGCTGGTACGGTAGCTAACCTTGGAAGACTTGCTGTATCAGCTTTGCGCTAATTGTTAAGCGAAGCACTAGCACTTCGTTGTGAGCATCTCTAGCACTTATAAGCACTCTGGATCCTACAACCCGATAACCAAATTCTTCAATTGTCTTTCTTCATAATTAGAAATAATTTTGTTATTCCACTAAACAGTACAACTTTCTACTTAGACTTCCAGAAACTCCGTATTTTCACATCAACATCCTTGTTAGATCCACGTCTAGTTTCCTGTACAAAACTCTGTATCTTAATAAGAGATCATCTTTTCACTAAAGCATTTGTCATATTTTCATCAATTTTTAAACCAGTAAGTCTTGGATTATACAACCTGATTCCGTTTATTTCACCACCACGAGTATAGTGGCAAGGTTAGCAAGGACCTAGTGATCTTGGCAATCGATCACCATCTCAACCTCAGCTCGAAACCATTCACACATTCACCTTCCTACGTTAAACATCTGCTTATTTCTTGAAATTTCTAGTTTCCAAAATGAGTTTCGAAGCCACTGAAAGTCCAGAATGCAGCATTAACACCACAATCCCTGACCAAGAGACAACCGGCGAACCCATGATGAGCGACCAACAGGAGTCTCTTCAATCTGAAGTCTCTCAAGATATTGAAACGGACAGCAATTTTGTGACTACACAGGTCACGGCTCACCCACCTGCTTCAACACTGTGCGGTATCCCGGCAGCTTTGAGTATCCAGCTTTCTCAGATGTTCACAGGAGATCACCTGATGGAGGTCCACAATTTAATTCAGGCTCATCTTCCGACAGCAATTGGTGATCCAGCAGTACCTGTCGACGGTTGTCCTTTACTCGAATTGATTCCTATAGAGTGCCGGAAGCAAATCTGGGAATGCCTACTTTACAACCCTCTTCTCGGTGAAAGCTTTGCGACAAACGAAGATAATAGTGTCGTATTCGAACTTTCCCCGGCAATTCTGAGAGTCAATAAACAGACATATAATGAGGGGATGGATATTCTCTACGGACGCAACAGATTTCTGGTCCAGTGTGTCCCGCATCACCCTATTTTTTTTGACACTGATATTTTCGCTCGCTGTGCTTTGACCAGGTACCAACAGATTGGTCGTATCAACACAGCTGTAGAAGTAGATGACGACATCATTCCAGCAGCAAAATACGTCCAACATTGGAAGATTGTTCTGAGTGCCACAGTGCACAGGTCATATGCATGGAATGGTCTTGCATCGATTTGCCGCAATATCTACATGGCGGATATACAGTCGATCGAAGTTTTGATCATTCCCCGAGGTGTCGAAAGTGGCTGGGAGTCCAACGACATTTATGGAGATCAAAGTCAGCTGGCTCTTACTTTGAAACCGCTGGAGCGACTACGAAATATCCAGCGAATCACCATCCGTGCTGCCGAGTTTGACGAAATTCCTAGAAATTCATTGAATGACGAGGAGGAGCTCGCGGATGCGTTTACGCCTATCTTGCCCGATCCGGTTGATGAAGTGAGATTGGTAACTCTGATTGAAGGTAACTCAGATGTCGAGATTATCGAAGAGATGTACAAGAATCTTCTTGCTTACGTACGAAACTTCGAACGCATTGAAGAGTTCAAGCTGGATATGGGAAAGCTGAATTTGGAAAATCTAGACCGGATGACCGAACAACCTATCTACCACACATTAGGAGTCGAAAGCAGTAGCTTTGATATATTTGAGACGAGCATTGGCGTTTATACGTTGAGCAATCCTTTCATATCCAGCGCGCATCCTGTGGAGAGCACATTGCACGCAGCCAAGATCGCCACCAAGGAGGACAACACGGAAGTATTCAAACTTCACCGTTCAACGTTAATTCGGTACTTGGAGCCTCAATACAAGGCTATTGAAGCGGCCTCAAAAGACTTGGTTGATTTTATCAAAAATGAAAAGAAAACCGAGGGATTCTTTGAGCCCGGAAAATATAGTCGTTCTCATTGCGTGGCTATCGCTAATGAAGCCATGGTCTTGCTTGAGGATTATGCGTCGAGCTTTGCACGAAGACTGGAACGAAAAACAAGACTTGCTATCCGTATGCAAAAGCTTCTATTACAATCCCGATATGATGCTCTTCCACGAGAACAGTTGTTGAGGCACTGTGAGATGGCGTATGAAAAGCAATGGTGGAATCACTTTGTGAATAATTACAGAAAGGCTGTTAATGATATGGATACCCAGTATCTTGCAATCAGAGAGGCACGGAAGAAGCTCTATGCGTGGGACTTGCAGTCAACTGTCCGCGAAACAGCTTTTATGCCAATGGTTCTTGATGAGATGATCAATTGGGAGACATATGAGCCAGACATGAGGGTCAATGAAGAGTGGATTGAATACCGCTCTTATGCGCACAATGAGTCTCTGGAACACGAAAATGGTCACGAGAGCGACCGTGGCGACGGCGGATGGGGTTCTATGGAGTAGAGGGCTCCTTCCACGGAACGGGCCAGATTCCGAGGAACCTGAAAAGCTTGTGAGATAGTCAGCTGATGGAGAAGTTTGTCAAGAGTTTTCTAAGCAGGAATGAAGTGGGATGTCATAGAATATTGATGTCCACCGACAAAGCTTGTGTAGTGTTTTTGGCCTCGCTGTTGACTATATTTAACTCGGCACTTGAGATGAATAGGTGACCACTAAAACAAAATTTATCAGTTTCACAATAACCACAATCTTCTTTCGTGAGTGACTTTACAGTGAGCCTAAAAGTAAGAATCTATTAACATGAAACACTGTCAGAAGCCTGGCTTCTGTCAAACTCAAGGTTCTCACTTGCGCAGCAATTTCAACATATGTTACTAAGATCTCAAATGTCGCTGATACACAACACTATCAGTTCTTGATATACACAATTCAAGTAATAGTAACAAAGTTATAGAGCCGAATCCCACTCTTTAATCTAATCGTCGCGTTTTCGGTGGAGCGTAACAATTTTTACAACAAATAGCTATCAAGATTCGCACATAGAAGAGGAAGCACATGTAACGCGCCCTGTCGCTTCTAAGCTGGTTTCTCCGAGTTTTAGGGGCTGTGTTCATCGCACACGCATATTAAAATCATGTGAATTGCCCCAAGTGATAGAAAGATCACGTGATATCAGATGGATTAGTTTGAATTGTGTTTTTGTGAAGTGAAGTGAAGTAAAGTGAATTTTCGGGCCATTCTGCCGCCATCTGATACGGAAGACTCTCACTAGCGTAGTTTCATTGTTTAGGACAATTCAAATAGACCTCGGGAGTCCTTACTCTTCGCTTCGTCTTCTGCGACCAAAAAATACTCATCCAACGGATCTCTTCTTTAACTTGCCTCCAATCCAGTCGACACCTTCTGAGTGAACTTCGAGATCAGACTCCGTAAGTATTGCTGCCCTATTCCTTTCAAATCTTATAGGTATCTTGAATAGTTGTTTTCAACTATTATTTGAGATGCGAGGTTTATCGTGAATGCGTTTTACCTGACTGACAACTGGACTAGTCCTTCACAATGAGTCGAATCGAAAAACGCAGTACCAGAAAGGTGCTCCAAAAGCAATCGCAGAGAATCGATCGAGACAATGGCCAATCCTCAGAAAAAAATGCGCCACAAGCCGTCATCCGCAAGAGAAAGGCACCACTTGCAGCAGCATCAACCTCAACGTTGGGACGCATGCCACTTGAAATACTCGGAGAAATATTGAAATATCTTTTGCTTAATCCAGAGCTAGGCACAGCCTCGTGCGTTCACAGGGATGAAGGATGGGGTTCCAAAATCAAGTACGAACTCCAGCCCTCAATTCTACGCGTCTGCAAGGAATTTCACGCGATAGGAGTGGAGATACTTTATGAAAAAAATCGATTCTTCATAGAATGTGTTCTGTCAAATCAGGACCATCTGCTTCACCGCTGTGCCTTGACCAGGTTTTGCGAGATTCCGAGCGCTGAGTGCTTTTATCCATCGGACAAACTAGCTACAAATCATTTGAGAACTGTGCCAGGTGTAAAGCGCATCAAACATTGGAAAATATTGATAGCTCCCATGCGTTCTAGCGCGCGCAATAATGTTGCAAATCTTTGTCGCTCTATTTGCCAAAATGGAATAAAGTCCATGGAAATTGCGATTGGGCCTTGGGATATTCTGGAGCATCCAAGCTTATTGGAAGGAGGCCCCAGAGAGAGTGCTGAAGTCAATAGGGTAACGGCTGAGAGATTACAGGACGTTCTTTCGCCCTTGGAGATTCTTCGATGTGTTGGAAGAGTTGTCATTCGTGGAGCAGATCCAGAGGAAGTGCCCGACTTTCTCTTTGAAGGAGATCGACGGAATTACGACTTTTACAGCTGGTCCCTAGGAGTCGAGTGGCGTGAAACCACACCCTGTGGAAGGGTGTTATTACCGGAGACGATGTACTTAGCCAACTTGATTGCATTAGTCCAAGGTGACTCTGAAGTCGAACTATTCCACAAAATGTACTACGCTTTTCTCAATTACGCCCAGGCTTTTGAACGAATATATGAGTTCCGAAACCAGATGGCCGTCGACCATCTGCAGCTGTATCGCAGTCCATACTTGGCGGAAAATCCTTTTTGTGGGACTCATCCTGTAGAATCGGCTTTGCTAAAGGCTTTACGTATGCAAACGAACAAGGAAGTAGGAGTACAGGATATTTCCGAATTCAGAATTCTTCGGTCAAATGCCATAAGATTTCTTGAGAGACAATATCGAAAGATTCAACAAGCCGCCAATGATTTGGTTAGATTTGTCAAAGACCAAAAAGTAAGTGGGGGTCTGCTCGATCCTGCTCAATCACCGGCCTTTGGATTGTCTCCTGGAGTGCAAAGCGAGGGACTTGTTTTGTTAAAATGCTATGCGGAATCTTTTAATAGAGACCTAACAACAGCAACCAAGCTTGCTATTTGCAGATTGAATGGTCGATATGAGAAGAGATTCGAACTGCTTCCCCGAGAGGTTGCAATTAGGGAATTTACAAATGCTTATAGGGGTGGAGACGTGAAAGGATTCGTGGTAAACTTCGAGTGTGCTGTCAATGACATGGATACTCAATACCTTGCCATCCGCAACGCGAAAAAGCGGCTCTTCGAATGGGATTTGAAGGGGCCAGGTCATACCGCCGAGATTGACGTGGAGCCACTGAGCTGGGATGAAAGCAACGAGTGGGATAAAGTCGAACCGGATATGGATGTCAGGAACCTTTGGAAGCTAGAGCTCCCTCAGCCATATAAGAGTCCGTATAGTAACAATATTTGAGTTTCTCTAAAATATTGTTTTATGTGATATTGAAAGCTCTATCACTGATTTTTTCAATATTATTTAGATATCACAATGGTTTTGGGGCTGATATTATCTAGAGGCGTCTTCTATTTTTTTTCCGCAGATGATGGTCGGAAATTCGTTTGAGCATTTCTACCTCTATTCTGCTTTAGTTGCAGCATAAGTATCTCCTTATGTGCCAGTCATATCTTGTGGAAGATAGCAAATTTAGGGGCGGAGTTATAACTTTTATCTTCCATTTTCTTTCCTTGTCGGATCTTTGAAATGTCTGAAGGATGATGGAGAAAAAAGAAGTTGGTCATATTAGTCATTGTTTGCTTCCTCTTATATACCTAGTTAGTAGTCATCAAATAATGAAATGCTAGCTTATTCCACCAATTTGACACATGAATTTTCCGAATTGTGATTACATAAGTGAGCCCTCGGTTCTAGCAAACCTAAAATATTTTTCAACGTATCAAGTTTACAAGCCCTTGTTTATCGAAGCTCACCACTACATAAAATTTTAAAAGAATTGAAGGTCTACAAAGTGACAATGAGGTTTTTATTAATCGAGCATGTATATCAGTTGTCACCAACAAGTTTATAGACAGAATGCTTTGAAGTGTGTTGTTATTTCAATCTAGGTGACAAAATTTCTGGCAGAGATAATCTTGCGTTCTCATATTTTCCGTACCCTAAACTAACCTCCTAATATCTTAAGAGCTTTCGAATATTAGAAATACCAACCATTAACAAGCTCTCTTGAAGCCTATCTAATCGTCAAGTCTGTAACCCGAATTTCGATCCAACACAAATCAGTCTGTGGCAGTATCCATACGTCAGCACAGAGAGTCCTAATTCATCGACTAATAACAGCAAAGAGCTAAACCAACTGAGCATCAATGGATTGAAACACTGCTACTGCCATGTCTCATTTCATACGACTTCAGAAGTATGAATTCAAGCAGTTCCAGTCGGATTAAACATTCTCGATGAGAGTTGGTGATCATTGCTGCGAGCGTGTCATCCACGGGAACACATGTGATAGAGAGCTTTCACAGTTAGCAAGCCAAGGTAGGACGTGAAAAACGACTCCACCACTGTTGACACAGTCCTCTTTATGAATGTCCTCGTCTTCGGATTCCAAACCGAAGCTCTCATCGTCCGGGTGATCTCTAAACAGTTTCTCGTAGAAATCATTCTCCGAAGCACTATCAGAACTGATAGGGTTGACATTAGGTGCTCGAGACTGATTGCCTTCCCATTGGAAAGTCAACTCATAGAATTCGTCATCATCGTGATATGGCAGAGATTCCCAATTTGCGAGGTCGTCGAGCTCCATTTCAGCAAGATGATTCTCCCCGGCATTGTTCTCTATGTTCGCATCTTGGCCATTAGTTCCATCACCATCGACGGTATGCGAACCCTGGGGAGCTTGGTATCCTGCTTCTTGTTGTGCAAGGAATTTTGTTTGAACAATTTGGCGCCGAAGATCATCTTGCATCTTCTGGGCTTCTGATTCCGTTATCGCCGTGATTGTTGGTTCCTCTATGTGCCATCTAATCTCCCAAGCTTCTAACGAACCTAATTGTGTGACCTTAATATCAGGAACATTGCTACAAGCGTCCCAGTCATACAGCTTGGATCTAGCCGTGAGTATCGTAAAATACTGAAAATCCGCATCCACCACTACTTCCTGGAAGTACGCTCTGAATGCAATAGGATCGCTCCTACTATAAGCTACAAGACATTTTTTAAGACCAAACTCTCTTGACATAGACGCGTAGCGATGCTCAAAAAGACCAAATTGGACGCGCACCGCCATTTTAGTTGACGCGTCGAGCTCTCGAGTAAATGATGCGACATAGTTTTCGATTAGGACCATAGCCTCAGTGTAGATGACCATGTCAAAACCGTTATATTCTTTGGTACAAGCAGGATCAAAGATGCCCCACTTTCGCTTTTGTAATTTGACAAAGTCGACTATTTCTTGGGATGCGTGACTTATCCTGCAGAACTGGCGTTCTAGGTACTTCAGGATGACAGATCGCTCTTCCTTGAACTTGGTGGTCTTAGTAATATCTCCACTTTCTTTCTCGGTCATATATCTCGCTTTTTGCAGACCAGCCTCGACAGTATGAGCTAGCGCTTTGGGATGAAACTCTTGGCTGAGGAACGGATTATGGCTTAATGCAGTGAACTCCCTGGTTATTGAAGAAGCCACCTCTTCAAAACTCAAGGACATCGCTTGTCTGTACTCAAAATGCCTTTCAAACGCTTGCGCGTACTTCAAGAGAGCAGTGAACATTTTAGTGCTCAATTCGACTTCTGAATTTCCTTGGATAAGATCGATGAGGAGGTGTCGATAGGGTGCGGCAGGTAGCATTGACTTTGTCACGAGTGGCGTTTTCGACCAGTCATCCCTGCATACAAAGTCTGGTATCTCAGAGATACTGGCTGTTCGAATTGACACTCTAGGTATGTTTCGTAGCAGCTCTAGTGGCAGAAGATTTTCGCGCATGTCGGCCGCGTCTGTATAGCCAATACCGTATTAGTAATTGTAAAACCCGGCAACTTGAAAAAAAAGAAATATAGAAATGAGTCTTACCTAAATAGCCGTAATTGAATTCAGCACCTTTGGGAATGATGCATATGTCTAACTCTCTCAATAATGTCCCTCCTGAAAGTATCTGTAGCTCGCACAGTAGACGGCACAGTTCAACGAGTCCATCTTGACTTCGAGGCTGATGAAGCCTGGCGCTTAGAACTATTCTCCACTTTCGTACCAATCTAATACCTCGATTTCTGTGCAATGAAGTCTTTTGTGTGGAGTTGGTCGGGAGATGCGTGGTAGGTTGGTTGTCCCAGCGAGTCAAGGGACTGCATAAGGTAAAGGGATGAATTGTATTAACTTCATGAGGGTGTATGTTCGGTAGTGACTCCACAATGAAATGGTTCAAACCATACAAAATCTCCTTGCCTTCCTCATGGAAAAGGCGGCAGACGAGGAGTACTTGTGGGCTCAAGTCGTAGTTCAAATCAGCTCCATATCTCTGATCTTCGTCGATAGAAGACGCCTCCGCTAACTCAGTATTCAACAATAGATGTTTGAATATATTTCTCCGAATTTCTGTAGGTATATTGAGTAAACTTGGTGGTATAATAGTGATGGAAGTAGAAGCTGCCTGGTTAATGGCCTCTATTCTATCCATTTTGATAAGTGGTCAAGAAACTGTAGTATTTTGGAATGTTGGTTTCAAGAAACTTATACTTGTGCTGATTACTATGACAAGTGTAATACTGGCAGTGTTGTAAAAATCTTCAACAAGCACCAACACAAGCTGAGTCTTCCAAAAGATTCTTCTGACTGAATTGAATGATGTTTGCTATTGAGTTGGAAACCAAAATTCAGGGCTAATTGTGTGCTTTGTCGTGGGATAAAGGCACAATTAAGTTTCAAAAAGTAGAGTTTATTTCAAATATATTGTGCTGTCAAGATCTCTTCTATGTGAATAGAGAAATATTCCAAGATAAAAAGGTGTGATTTAAGGATGCAACACAAACTTGAAAACAAGTACAGAAGTCTAGACTATCCGAATACTAACAAAGATTGTCAAAAATTAGTTTCAATGCTCCCACTGTTAATAAATCTCTGCCTTGAACTGCTTGAAACTCTCAAAACTTTCGGCTTTCGGACTCGGGACTTCGGCTTAAAAGGCTTAGGGATGGAATTGGTTTATAAGTGAATGTATTAACTATGATTTCATCTTTTAGCAAATTATGATTATCAATATCCAGTAGTAACAGTCGGCTCTCAATTGTGGCTGACTATTATTCCGAGGCTCGTTCCTGACGTCTTTTGTAAAGTTATAAGTTGGTCTCTTCTTTTGAAACTTACCAACCTCAAAGAACCTCTTTTTCATGTTTTCACTCCATTTCAAACTGAAGATATTTTGAAATATCACGCCCCGAAAATTTTCAATCACAAAATCTGGATAAAGTTTACTTCGTAATTTCTTCATTACAGGTTTTAGGTGTTCATTAAGGGTCGAGAAGTTCTTTCTCAACCAAAGTCCTGTCTTTCCCACTGACACATGTAAGTTGCATTCGTTTAAGATTCAAATTTGAACATGAAAGAGTACCTGCAGTTATGTCAAAGTATTTACTGACACTATAGTGCTAGACGAGATAGGTCATGGATCATCCATTGTCTAAGGAAAACATTACAATGGCTACACAACAAGTTTTGAAGTCGGCAAATTCAGACGAAAAGATTGAGACTACTATGAACACATCTCTCTCTTCATCGACATCCTCAATGAGTCAAATCATGAATCGCACGTCAAGGAACACATTGTCTCCCCTCGAAATCAAAGAACTTAAGAGCGCCCTCATCAGCATTCCACAAGAAGTTCGGGACATGATTTATTCATACCTCCTGGTAAACCCAGTCCTAGGAGAAGCCACTTCAGTCTCGTCAGAAACTACCTATGGCAGCACTCAGAAGTACGATCTAGACACTGCAATCCTTTATGTGTGCAAGCAGACATACCGGGAAGGCATTTCCATCTTGTACAAAAACCCTATTTTCATAGACTGCAGCAATAGTCCTGGTGATTGGGATTTCACAGATGGTGTCTTCGACGACCGTTGTTTGGAAGATGAAGAAGATGAAAAAAATGGAATCCTGGAGCCCTATATCATCAATCTCTGCCCATTGACCCGGTACACAAATTGTCAGCGCAAAAAGCATCAAGACAAGCCATTGTTTCGCAATACCCCAAACATTGAAAAGGTAAAGATTTGGAACGTCCTCTTGAACTCTTTCAAAATGGATTGCTGGTACGATCCTCTCAGCTCAAATGCTTTTGCTGAATTCTGTATGTCAGTATGTCCGTACCCGAATATCTCCTTTAGCATCTCAATTCTGCCTTTGACCTTCCATTCAAGTCAAATCCAAACAGAAGCAGGATCATTTTTTATGGAGAAAGGCTTGGTCAACAATCTATTGCCATTAAAGATGATACGAAATATCAAGAGACTTGTTATCAAATGTTCTGAACTCCCTATGATTCCGGACTACTGTTATCACCGAGATCACGGAAGAAAGCTACGGCCTGCAGACTTGAGTGTACCTGACTTACCTTCGCTGGAGCTCATCAGTGAGTACGTCAAGATTACTAGTGGAGCCACTCCTGTTATTGAATGTGTATATCTTATGGGGGAAAGATTGAGAGAGTATTTCTGGTTGTTCCATCGTGCAGAAATTGTGGTGATCAACAGATCGTTTGTGGGCTTTCGAAGCAGCATCCGAGTCCATGATACTTTGATTCGCCCACCTGAGGCCGTCGGTGGTGGACTGGTCATCCAAGAAGATGAACAAAGTTTCCTCGATTGCGGAGAACTAATTGACGCTATCGGAGGTCCTTCTCTTGAACACACTGAAACCGCCGAGGAGATTCTCTGTTTCAAGCAGTACCGGGGAGAGTTACTTCAAGTCCTAGAGCCTGAATACCAGAATGTTCGTGCTTGTTCTATTAAATTTCGGGAGTTTCTTCAAAGCGAAAGCGGCCCAACCGGAGTTTTTGTAATCGGGCCTTCCAGAGCCGTTGATCGACAAGATTACTGGACCAGAGTAACAAGGGCTATGGAAGTACTAGAGGAATACGAATACTCATTTGTAAGGGGAAAGTCAGAGAAACTAAGGCTTTCTTTAGCAGAAAAAAACAATTATTTTGTGTTGACGTATGTGTCGGGTGAGTCAAGAATGGTAATGAAGAAGATAGCCTGGGCATACGAAAGAAGGATGTGGAAGGAACTTATGTTTTATTACAAAATCGCAATCAGACGCATGGAAAAGCACTATGTCAAAATAAGATGGTGCCGAACAGACCTTTTCAAATGGGATGTTTCTGACAGAGGCTCTGATCTGGACACTCATTCTGATATGGTGGAGGCAATTGTTTGGCCGAAGCCGGAGTTAAATTCAGAACACGACCAGGAGCATATAGCCGAGATCTCCAAGGGTGAGACAAGTGACACAGATCTTGAGGATTCTATATGCGTTGGCGATAATCGTGATGATGATGCTTGGTAGTTTGGCGATAGCGAAAATTGATATGTTCATCCAAACAGACATTATATTGCTGATTCTATCAAAGCTTTCGTTAGTTTATCATCTAGTACTATCATCTATTGTATCGATTCGGCTTCTGCTCAACTAGCTACTATCTAGTGTCTTCATTCAATCTACGTCTGGTCACATGAATATGGAAGAAATGGTTTCATTGATGGCGACATTGGTATCTCAACTTTTCCAGGACCAAGTAGGAGATCGAAGCTCATCTGGCAAGGCATAGAATACCGTTTCATAGTTGTACCTAGGTACTTGAATAAAAAAATTAGTTCCAGAATGAGATCATTCATGAACGTATGTGCTCAAAGACAAATTTGCTGACACCTCAAGTGACCATCTCCTACATCTCTTACTTTATTGGAAAACACGCTTTATCAATTCAGCCCCATGATTAAGTTTCATTATCAAATTTGTCCAATTGTCCTACCAAAAGCCCACCGTCACTATACATGAGGTAGCGGCGATAACCTCTATCTTAGATCCTTTTGAATATTTCACAAGTTACTCATTATCACCGTGCTAGAATCATGGATTTAGTGCAGATGTTGAATAAGAAAAGTGCACTAATGTCATCATGAGGCTCTAGCTTGATCTAATATATGAGCTACTTATTATATGTGTACCTAGGCTTCTTTAATTTATCATGCATCAGACTTGAATTGTGTTTTGGTACAGAGACGACACATTGATTTTAACGAGGATGCTGTTATTATTTATCTATTCTTGTAGACCATATTCACACGTCAATATCGTAAAAACTGCATCCATTCATGGACGACAGTCTTTCCAAGGGGCAGGAAGCAGTTGTCTTTGTCCACGAATATCTATCCAAACAGGTGTCCATTTATTGATGCTGTTTAATACTATATTAATTGACTAGCCTCTATGCATATAGGTCAGTTTGATGTTCCCTTCTACAAGAACGCTCTTTTTCTGGAAAAACTTGACGTAGAAAGGGAATTGTCTGGCGGATCAATGGGTGCTCGTTCATTTGAACTGCCCGTGTAAAAATAGATTGAAAAAGTATGTTCTGACTATTATAAGACTTGAAAAGTAGTGGAATTCCTTCAGGGGCTCCAAGTTCGAAAATCATTACACCCGATTGAATAACTCGTTTCCAAAAAAAAGCGAAATTTTGTGCCTTATCAATTTATCAAAATGAAAATTCAACTTTAATCATTTCTGGATTCATCAATATATCTCCAAGCTGTTTTCAAACTTTCGCTTCGAAATTCCTAATTCAATCCATAAGAATTTGAATTGTCTGAAATTTATATAAATGATGTAATTAATTATTCACTATCATTTAATCAAATTTTTAATTGAATTGAATTCTATTTGATAAAGTTAACATAAATTAAAATCAGAAAATATAATATTTAAATATTTTTGATAAAATATTAAAATTTAAGATTTTGAAAACACATTATTAATTTGAGTGTATAGTGGGGAAGGATGAGAATAGATGACGTCATTTCGCGGTGACTTATCTAATGATAGATGCGATATTCTTTCGCTGCGATTGCTTTAAAGTTTTTCTTATGCATACATTTATACGATTGATGGATGACTATCATAGTATTACATGGACTATGGTTTTCATACGGCTTTTCGACGACTTAGTCCAAGTTTAGCGTCCTGAGGTCGCTTAACTTGACAGTTGCCGATGTATTTAAGCTTTCACGCTCCTGCTGTAAACTTTTTCCCATTCTACACAACAACTATTCCTTGCAATAACTCGTCTACAATTACAACTTTCCAACAATTTCTATCTGGAACAATCACAACTTGAAGAAAACATTGGATATTGTGTAAGTAGATTTTTTAATACTTTCAATTGCCACTCCGCAATCGGAGCTCTTCCATCAAGCCAATAATTCGAAACATTAGGTCTTCTTTTCATTTCAGACTACTTCAAGAGATTAAGAGCTTTTAGTTATAAAAGTCTCAAAATGCAGCGGTCGTCTAAGAAACGTCCCGATCTTCGCAACATCCGCGTTGCTATTCCATACTCTCTCCAGCATGGCATAGCTTCTAAGTTTACGCCAACATCATCAGCCACTGCAACCACAAAACGCTCAAAGCCTACTCTTCTCAAAATTCCTCGAGAAATACGCGATCAAATTATGAACAATCTCCTTATGAGTCATGCACTCGGCACTGGAGCTTCACTGTGCACCAAACTTAATGGCACCGATATACCTACTTCAGAAGAGATACCTCGATACTTCCTTCACACTTCCATTCTCTCCGTGTGCAAGCAGCTATATGAGGAAGGTTCCAAGGTGCTCTACGAGGGCAATGAATTTATAGTCGACTGTTTGGAATCGGAAAATGCACGTCCCAAGCTTGGTGAAGTTTGGTCTTCAGATCATGTATGCTTGCATGATAATCTGGACGTATACTCTATCAGTGACACTTTAGTCGTCAGTCCTGTAACTCGATTACTAGGGGACAGTCACTTCACGCATGCCACATGCACGGGAATAAGCTCCCGGGTGCTTAAAAGGACTTTTCGACAATCTCGTTTTCAGCAAATCAGCCGCATCAAGAAATGGAAAGTCCTTGTCCGCTGTGCTTTAGAAACCTATGGCATGTACGCGCTATTACAATTCTGTCGAGCGGTGTGCGAGATTCCAGGACTTGAGATTACTTTTCTGCTCGTTGGGACGGAAAAAAACAAAAACGAACGAATCGATTCCAATAATGCGCTTAGAACATGGCACCCGTTGAAGTTACTTCGAAATGTCGCTGTAGTTGAATTTAGGGAAGCGACAGGGGACGAAATACCAGAGTACATGTTTTATCACGGATCATGGGACGATTACCACTGCAAAGGTTTTCTCTCGACGGTAAACTCTCTTGAAGAACATGTGGCTTTAATGAAAGGATCTTTGCCATTGAATTCCACGGAGTCCATCCATCTACAGTATGATAGATTGCTGGCATATGCCCAGGCATTCGAATGTAATCCAGAATTTAGAGCTGACCTTGATTTGCCCCCGGATATTAACGCAAAACTTCCACGTTGGGGGTGTCCAAATAACGTGTTCCGTGCAAAACATATTCATCAGATCGAGGAAAGCGTCGATTTTTGCCGCAGAGAAGCCACGAATTCATATAGCAACATAGATTTTTTCAGGTGGGCACGGCATCAGGCACTGCTCGAGCTAGAGAAGCAATATGAAGCTATCAATCGACATGCTTTCAACCTCAACGAATTTATCAAATCAGAAAAGAGATTTGAAGGCTTTTTTGGTCTAGCAGGGTGGAAACTCAAGACTGCTCTAACTAGACCTTATTACGGGACAGGTGAGGTTAGCGCAGATCCGAGATTGAGTACTAACGAGCAATACATCGAAGCCCACCAAGAATCTTTGAGAGATGATTGGTGGGACCGAAGTACAGAGGCACTTTTACTTTTAGAAGAATATGCAGATTCTTTCGCCAGAAAACTTTCTTTCCAACAGCGTATTGAGTTTCGCAAGTATGACATCGCTTCATTGTACAATCATCTGCCGAGAGCAAGATTGCTGGAAAACCTTAAGCAGGCCTACAAATATCGGGCGTACGATGATTTTGTCCAATGGTTCAAGAAAGCCGTGGATGATATGGATGGACAACTGATTGAGATTAGGAAGGCAAGACAGAGACTATTTGACTACGACAGAGATGAAAAGACTGAAAGGGGCATTAAAATTGACTATAGGGAGTTTGGGTTTGTTAATTGGGGTGTAAGTGAGCCAGACATGAGAGTGAGACTTACCATTGACAAAGCCAGAGAAATGAGGATATATGATGTGAGGGAAAGATACTACCCATAAGATCTCTGAGTAGGTAATGGTATCACACATTAGCGATTGTTCATAGCAGTAATCAAAAATAAATCTCAAGTTCTATCCTCATTAAATTTGAACCATTTGTCATTCCCATTGAAGACTTAAGTGACTGTATTCTGAAAATAGATTAAAATGTCATCTATAATAGGACTGGCAATTGACTCTCGATTCAAGTTGCGATATTATTTCATGCTCATGATCACGAAGCTCTACGTCTACCGGACAACTTAATGAGACTATTTTTGAAATAATTTCGAAACTCAGCGCCAAATTATCCTTTCATTTCTCTTTTTCAAGAAAAACTTCTCAAAAGCTAGCCCAAATTTTAAGATACAAAGTAGATATCATCCCATATTGCTCTCTACCCACCCTCATCCTCAAGAACCCCTCAACCAAACAGTACATATCTTAACAACATGAGACGACACCAAGAAGATAATTTCTATTCAAAATTCCTATTCACTGCACACCACCCCACCGAACTTACACCCCCACACGCAATTAATTTTTACCAATTGACAAAAAGTTATTCAGACCAGTACGGCCACAACCTAGATATCCATGTTCTTTGGGCGACAGATCCGGAAGACACTCGATCTTAACATTAGTACGGCCTCACACTCTCATTAACCTATACAACCAAGTCAAAAACCTGACAGTGCAGATTACTAAGCACTGTACCTTTTCCAAGTAGGTATATATCGCAAAACGGTCACTGTAACACTGCATATTAAACTTGGGAGTCCCCCTATGTACGGTGGGATACAGATCGCTACTTCTACACATCTCCTGAATATCTACGTCGTAACAGCACACCTCGCTAATCATGTTGACTCCTTAGTACGGTGCAATACGTTCTTTTGGTCGTCTTAGCAACTGCTCCTATGATACTTTAACGTCTTTCTCCTCCTGCTTCCAATCGACTTCTTGTTCTGATATTTATCATTCATTCTCTTGATAAGTACACCAAGAAACCAAACTAGAATCCGATTCGAATCCAAAGAATACAAAAGATAAACCGTTATCTACTACGGTGCAATACAGTA
The DNA here is from genome assembly GCF_014898535.1 of Botrytis deweyae. Lineage (NCBI taxonomy): Eukaryota > Fungi > Ascomycota > Leotiomycetes > Helotiales > Sclerotiniaceae > Botrytis > Botrytis deweyae. The sequence goes on from NW_024066210.1 coordinate 761,153, forward strand.
CGACAGTCCAATTAGTATCTCCTGTGGTTTCTCACAGAAATACTTAAGACTTCTTCCTCCCACCTCCAAGCAACATCTTCTTCCGACAATAATTTCTTCTCAAACTCACCAATCATCAGGACCAATCGGCAAAGAACCAAAAACAACCTACAACTTTCACGAGCCACCTCAAAGAGTAAAAAAAATACCAATCATGCAGAGCCCCAGAAAAATTGCGAAGATGAAATCTCCAACTTTCCAGCATCTCACCGAAACCAACCAGGCAGCGAGACCACACTCCAATTGCTCCTCCTCATATGGAGACATCCCGCCGCAGAGTCCTATCATATCCGGGATTCCATCTCGCGACTCAGTCGCCCACATTCAGAACATGCCACGAGAAATCACCCACAAGATTTTCTCATACCTGCTCACCAATCCCATTCTCGGAACCGGTACCGCCATCACCACGATCGCAGATCCTGTCAAGAACGGGAAGCGAGTAGTCAACGTACCCAAGTACGAATTGTATCCCGCGATCCTCCGCGTTTGCAAGCAGATGTATCACGATGGCGTCCACGTACTTTACCAGCACAATGAATTCATCATGGATTGCACCAATTGGATGTATCGGGACGATTCCAATGAGGAGCTAGGTGGAATCTATGAGTACACGAGTAGTTATGATCAAGACTATTTTCCCATCACAACTGCTCTGAATGTATCACCATTGACTCGATATGCTGAACACTTTAACGTGGCACCAACCGAGCAGGATTGGGAATACCAGGGGAATGAATTCTTCTATGAACAACCAACTTTCAATCATCTCGTGGGTCCTCAAGCCCGATATGTTCGGAAGTGGAAAGTCATCGTACGTGGAGATGAGGGTCATTACACTCACAGATTCGACGAAGCCGCATTGGCACAGTTCTGTCATGCAATCAGTCAATGTCCAGACCTCTCGCTATCTTTCATCGTTTGCATAGATAAAACATCGGAACAGACCCGAAAGGCAACTCGTGCGGATTTCGCCAGACATTTGAGTTTTGAAGAAATCTTCGCTCCTCTCAAACTACTGAGGAATGTGCAAAGTGTAGAGTTCAAAGAAGCACATTCCAATATTGATGAGGAAAAAGGTGGAGAGGAGTTTCCCGAGTCGCTCCCTGTTTATCTTGATGAGATTCATCAAATAGTCGAGGACTCTGCAGCGACTCTCACATCGGGAAAAGAGAAGGACAAGTACATTGATTTAATGAAGGGGTCTTCGCCATTAGCCGATCCCATCAACCTAATGTGCGACGAACTTGTGGCATATACCCAAACCTTTGAGAGCGTGCCTGAATTCAGACAAGACATAGATGTGGGCAACTTAGATACTACCAATCAACACAAAAAGTCATACAATACGCTTGAGGGCACTCTACGACAAGCACGAGCAGCAGCGTTGGTTGGAAATCTTAAACTTTTCAAATCTTTACGCATGCAGCTGTTATTAGATATTGAAAATGATCAATTCCAGAGAATCAAGCGTTGTTTTTCCAAATTAAACGAGTTCAACGTGCAGGATAGAGTCTTTCGCGGAATGTTATGTCAAGGAGAATTCCACGACCGCATTTATGAGGATCAGGGATTTATGTTGGATCTTAACAAGAGTTCGCCCGAGACACGTCACTGGCGAGAGAAGATCACTAACGCTCTCTCTTTGCTGGAAGAGTATGCCGAATCTTTGGAAATAGACTTGAATAAGAATTCTATATACCGCCCCGGATATCGACTTCTAAGCCCTGGAGCCTATGTTAAGGATCCTGCAAGAGAGAAATTGTTGCGAAGAGTCAGAAAGGCGCACAAATTTCGGGATTATGGCTTTTTCATACACTGCTTCCAGAAGGTTGTCAACCAGTTGAATGATCAATATATTGAGATCCTAAAGGCTAAACAAAATCTCTTCCGATGGGATTCTAGACCTGCTCCAAGAGGAATTGATATTCCTGTTGGGAATGTCAAGATAATCTTTGATCATGACATCGAACCGGTGGAATGGACTATTCGCGATTTCGACTACAGTCACAAGCCAGGGAAACGAGCGCGGGAGACTACGAAGGAAGCGCCGTCACCTGCAAAGCGACAGCGTCATTCGAGATAGAGGATAGTGGTGGAGTGGAGTATCTTCCATGTGGAGCAAGATGGAACTATGGATTTCTGTGTCTTGGGGCTGGAATTTGAGGGATCTCTTGCGTCGCATGTGTGATCTCTGAGTGAGGATAGTATTGCAGATAGGAAAGTTGCAATTACATGATCATGATACTTTCATAATCAATTCAATCAAAAATGATCAGCAAGATTGGCAATTGTGAATTGAATGAAGCGCAAAGCGAAGTAGATTGAATTGAAGTAAATAACAATTTGTAATTTTGAGAACACCAGGTTTTCGTAGATAGAAAATATGATCGCTAGAATGTGCACACTAAGATTACTAAGCCCCCTCGATCTCCGAATCCCTTTAGCAATGAAAGGAACCCCCCAAACTCATTAATAACATCAAAGTACCTCCCCCACACCATGTCCCTTACAACTTTCCTCATATCCAAATCGTTGTATCATAAAGAATCTCTAATTCTCACAAATTCCAAATATCTAGCTTTAGTCCATCGTCTACAGCTCTTTCCAAATACCATCATTGGCCATGTACACATAACGAATACGAAATCCAAGACACCAATCGCAATAAATGTCTGCTTAACTCCGGTATCCAACCAATAACTCGCTGCAAACGTAAAGATACATCCGATGGTATTGTTTATGACGCTAACTCCCACCATGCCCTCGAGTACCATTTCAGGATATGCATCCATGAGGTAAGACATGGACAAATCTCCCGCGCAACCCCATCCAAAACCAATGAATCCAAGCCCGACGTACGGAGCTGGCCAAGACCATTCGAATGCCGTCCCGAGACCGAAGATAAACATTCCCATTGGCGAGAATATAGCACATGGATACATCATCCACAGACGATCTTCAGCTTCTAGAACACCATGACGATATTTCTTAGAGTACCAAAGTACGAAAACATCCGAAAGATAACCTCCCCAGAAACAACCAATAATGGCGCCGATCAAACAAGGAACATTCATAAGACCAGAGCTAATAGTGGTGTAGTTCCAAGGAGCCTCAGTCCAGTTATCTTCTTCAAGAGTAAGGTAGAAGGTAAGCCAGGCGTCTTGAGCTCCCCATTGCAGACCACTGTACCAGACGGCTGGAAAAGTGAAGATACGGAGTGTATGGAAGAGACGAGAAAAGTATTGTTTGAATCCAGTTCCCTTGAGGTTAGATGCGGGTGTAATTAATTGAATGCGTTCGCGGAAGGACTTCTTGGCGGGGGCAGTCGAAGGTGGAATGGGAGGTGTGTCGGAGGGAGTTGTGGCTAAAACTGTATCTTTCTCGTTGCTGTTACGAACTAGAGATCCCTCGATCTTGGCTTGGGACCCAACACCATCGATTGGAACTTCGTATGCAGATTCGGGACGGTCAAACATTGTCTCTTCGAGGGTAAAGTAACACACGAGTATTGTGCACGAGGAGATGATAACGGACCACCAACCAATCCATCGCCAGCCTAGAGGTCCCCCAGCGATATATCCAGCAATGATAGGACCTAAATAGGTACCAATACTAGTCGACAAAACGTATATACCTAAAACCGTTCCTCTTTGATGTTGAAAGAACAAATCCGAGAGGGAAAGCTGCACATTGGCCTCGGCACAAGCTTCAGATGCTCCCACAAAAAGTTGATTCCAGATCGAGTCGCTCGTGGATTGCACGCGAGCCATCCATATAGCGCCAATGACTCCCAATGTCAAACAAATGATATAGGGAACCCTTCTTCCGTATAACCACGCAGCAGGCGAGATCAACAAAGTCCAATAACCGATTCCTACAAACAAAACTCCAGCCCCAGTATTCATTGCGTCGTAAGTGATTCCATATTCCTCATTCATGCCATCTTGCGCCGAGCCCGCATCGTTCGCAGTAGCAGCCGTTAGACCTGTAATAAAACAAACCAGAAAAGCATGCCAATATTTTCTTGTGCGAGACCAATTGAGTGGATCGAGCGGCGAAGAGGTAGGCTGTGGTTCCAAAACGATATTCCCATGTTTGAGAAGGTTGGAATTGTTGGATTGCTCGATATCTTCTACCAGTCTTGTGGTACCTGGAAGGAAATCTTCACCGTGCATCTGAGTTGGGTCCATCGCCGATAGCGATTTCTATATCGTGGCTAAACCACGACAATAGAGCGACCTGATCTTTGCGGGTAGTCAATAATTGACTGGTGAACAATTGCAGAAACAAACAAGAGAATAGAGACTAAGGAAGAAATTTGGATTGAAGAGAGAAGACTTTAGGTAAGATGACGAAAGTAGGTATCTTCAACAAACCTTGGGAAAATTAGATAAAGTTATAAGAATTTCCACTTGGATGTCTTATCTGTGCGATTCCCACATTACCATTATGAGATGAAAACTCTAGGGTTAAGGTTGGGAGTTGAACAATTTTTTCGTGCCCGATAAGAAGATCGATGATCGAATTCCTCTCCACGCACGACTTACCGAAGAGTGTACGATACATTACCATGTTGGCGTATTATCTTCCATGATTCTGGTCTGGGGTAAAACGAATGAGAAGGAGAAGCAGAAGCAGAAGATCTGTAACCGGTGAATATGTTTATTCGAATTCTCCGACTTGTCAGGATTGACATTGGATTGGAAACAAAACGTGGGATGTTATCTGAAATAAGTCTGAATGTCGGAGGTACAACCAGAGTTGGGATGAATAAGTCAGGTCTCAATTGATTGACTGAATTGTGCTCCGTGTTTGGTGGAGCCTTATCAAAAGCTTGTATTGGAGGGAAGCGGGCTGACGATACCATATACCAAATACCGATTGCTTGATTAAATTATATCCATATTTAACTTCTGGCTAAGCTACACTTACTCTCGACTAACGATCAACTAACAAGATTTGCCGTTCAACATTGAACTCTGTTGTCGTGGTACCATTCACTGGGCATCCATCCTTGTGCTCCTTACCCCGTCGATCAAGATAAAAATAAGTTTATTGCCAATACCATCATAGAGATATAGAGATCGTTACTTACTATACACACTTGCCACTTATTGGGTGAGTTCATGGGTAACATACAGAGTACCGGTAGAGTATATTTCATCTCTCGGCTATCTCCCCTTCATTTATCTCCTGGTCTCTTTTATCCTGTCGAGCCTGTTTAGCTATCCTGAGAACTCGATTGAAGCTAACCATCCGGATATTGACATCCTATCAATTCGGACAGCTTGCTTATACTTTCTTTCTTCAGCTTAGCAACGAGATGACGGGAAGACCAACAGGACCCTGAACTTCCATCTCCCACTGTACCGCCTAGACTTACCAAGACAGGATCTGATGTACCGATACGATAAGAAGGACACTTGGTTTGCAGGAACGATAAGACATTCTTCAACCACCAACTCGCAATCGATCCAATCTCGTCGGTCCTTCAATCTCTCGTCCAATGCAAAAGCAATCATCCAATCAATGTAAGAAGCAATCAACTCAATACTGCTTAATAACTGGACCTGGGGAGAACCGCATGAACCACACGTAATCTCGCCCTGCGTCCACTGAGCTATCATCATTGGTGTCAGGTGGTCGAACACTGCATTTGATAGTTACACTCCGCCGCTGCAAAGGAATGAAGTTGTCTTAATTTATCTTTGAGTATGAGTACAGTCATGGAATGATATCATCCCTCTACTTTTCGAGTTTGTCATACATAAATGCATGCTAGATAGGCTTCGTTGTTGAGAACATTAGCTTAAATAAGGTGGATCAATCATATGATCATACACTAAGTTATATTTTACATCTCTCATCCCTCCTGTTCTCTTCTTCTTTTCCTCTCATCTAATACGTAACAACCACAATTACTACTCTGCAGAGTTTCTCATCCAAGAATCTTTGATTGCTAAAATCATACGGCATACATCTGCAATTGACCTGAGTTAACAGTTTCGGAGAACCGTGCAACTACGACACATTTTCGCAGATTCTCTTCGACCAGCATTTTTGCTATTTTGTACCGTCCACTCGTCGACGTCGATTTATAATACGCAGCTCGTCGAGCATAGCCAAACACATCCACCAGTCCCCAAACATACGCAGATGTTGAATCAATATGTCAACCTTATCCATATCTCATCCTGGCGCTCTAAATCCAAACGAAATAAACCGGTCATATCAAGTAATTACCGCGCCATTGCCAATCCAGAACTCAAAACCTTTGATCTGGTCCACAGGACTTGAAAGTCCCGACAATTATGGCAATGGCGTGAAGAAGGCCCACGTAATCATCGTGGGTGCCGGTATTTCCGGTTTACGTGCAGCATCGGTCCTACAACGTCATGGAGTTGGTGTAACAATCTTGGAAGGACGACCAGATCGCATCGGTGGTCGAATCCACACCAGTCGCAAATCTCCAAACGGGAAAGCTCGAGACATTGGTAAATACACCTGACCTAATAGGCAGAACAATATCTTCCGTTGTGGGTGGTTGGGACTACGGTCTTGACCACACAATGTGGGTTGTTTATCCTTTCCCCCGGCAAAAGTGTGCTTACTATATATACAGGTGCTGCATGGATGCATGAAACTTCGCAGAACAAATTGGTTCAGTTGATCAAGAAGCTCGATATCGAGTACTATTATGATGATGGTACACCTCTGTACTTTACCAAGGAGGGAAGAGCAGGATCTCAATTCAAGGCGAAGAAAGTAGCTGATGAATTTGCTGACTACTGTGAGCACTACTTTGAAACTCATCCTCATGCTCCTGATCGCTCTGTGAAAGAGTTCATTCATGAATTCGTAGAGAATCATCCTTTGATCACTAACAGCGAACGCAAATGGGCTCCCCAAGCCATTCGCGAGGTAGAACTTGTGAGATATCCCAATGCTCCAAAGTATAATGCAAAACTAACATCATAATTGTAGTGGATCGGTACATCCATCGAAGAAGCCTCTTCTAAATACTTGAGCTACTTCGTAACCGAGAGAAATCTATACATGAAGGGTGGATATGATAAAATTGTCAATTGGGCTGCTAGACCCCTTCAGAAGGATCCCGAGACAATTAAACTGGGAGAAATCGTCAAGAACATCCAATGGGGTGAGAGCGACAATTCGATAGTGGTTGAGACTTTGAAAGGTGACAAGAAGTCTACTTTCAAAGCTGATGCTATTGTTGTCACCGCACCTCTTGGTTGTTTGAGAAAGAAGATGATCAACTTCGAGCCAGCTCTCCCTGAAGATATTCAGGAGGGTATTGATAATTTTTCCTATGGAGCCCTTGGAAAAGTTTTTGTCGAATTCGAAGAGGTGTTCTGGCCAAAGGACAATGATCAATTCATCTATTACCCATCCCCTCTCACAGAGGGTACTCCAATTGACGAGTAAGCAAATCTTTTCCCAAGCTATCAATTTATAAGACTAATTCCAAATAGGTCTTCGATCTTGTCCTATGCCACTGTGACTTCCAATTGTTGGATCATGTCTGGCACCAAGGAGCTCTGCATCCAAATCGCCGAACCTCTTACCCAACGAGTTGAAGCCATGACCTCAACCAAGGACATCTACGCCTTTTTTGAGCCGTTGTTCAAACTCATGCGTACAGAACCCTACAAGGATCTTCCTGACCTCCTCAACCTCGAGACAACCCACTGGACCCAAGACCCACTCGCAGGATTTGGATCCTATTCTGTCGAGAAAACCGGCGACGAATCCGAACTTTTGATCGAAGCCCTCGAAAATCACAATCGCAGTCGTCTTCAATTCGCCGGCGAACATTGTACCATCGTCGGAAACGGTTGCGTCCACGGAGCATTCGAGACGGGAGAGGTTGCGGCTAGGAACCTCTTGGAAACACTCGGAGTGACATATGATGGGAATGATACTACGGCTCGAAGTGTCTCCCCTTGAGCGTAAGCGTTTCTCGTGTCTAAGAGGTGAGATGAGATGAGAGTGATGACTTGAACTTGCTACGTATTCCTTAAATGGCTTTCGTGAGACTTGTTAGTTCTTTGACCTTGTGCGTCTCGATTTATTTGATTTTTAGTTTTTGCTCTTTTTATTAGTTATATCATTGTTGCTACAGTCATTACCGTTATCATAGCTATGGCTATTATATTTGCTATTACCTATACAAATTAACATACACATCGCGATACTACTTGTTCCGCTTTGCTCCAAAGGATCGAATGTGAGTTGGCGCGTCTACTTCGATTTTGTATCTTGAGACAAGATTCTTTGGCGAGTTTGTATTTGCCTTGTTCCGTTTTCATAGCATCATTGCTTGCTTGGTATCTTCTTTTCGTCTCTTTACATAACACTGTGATCGTATGCAAATTCGCCTATTTATAATTGGAAAGTTTGTTTTGCTATTCAGGTATGAGGTAACAGTATTCTTTTCTTCACTGCGGTAGACTTCACCTCAGGGCCATGAATAGTATAACCATCTCTCCCACCCTAGATGTAACTAACCTTTAAACGAAATTTCCGATTTGCAAGTCCGAATTGATAAAAGCAAAGCCGACCTAAAATACGAGCTCTACACCGATATACTATCAGTTCCTTTGTAAGATCTCATATTACATTCATAAAAACAAAAATACATCACTCACAGGTATGAATCCCTCTTTGGTGGAATGGATAGAGTGTAGTGTATTTTGTTAATTATCCTACTAAAGGAATTTATTCCGTATCTCTTTTTTGTATGAAATCTGGGGAGAAATCTGAGGAGCAATCTTGGGGGAAATCTTGGGGATAGTGGTTATGAATTTTTGACTAGTAGGATCACCAGATCTGTGTGTATTTTGATTTTTTTATGGTGGGGACGGGAGTGAGAGTGAGAGTGAGGAATTGGTAATTCTAGAAATATGTTAGTATGTTAAAGAGATGAAGGATAAGATGGGATGGGATGGGATGGGGTTTAGGCTTTGAGAATCGGGATGTGATGGATGGATGGATAGAGAGAGGAATATATAGAGAGAGGAATGGTGTCTGCTTGGGAGATAGACGGTTTTGTAGTTGTGGATGGAGATATTGTTGGCTAGGGAGATTTAAGATAGACTCAAGGTAGGTTATTGTGTATTTGAATCAGATTTTATTTCTACATTATCTCTTTCCTTAATTCATTGCTTCATCTTACATATGTGTACACATAGATCGTATCATCTAAATTATAAAATAAGCAAACATTCCAATTCTCTTCAATCCCCACCTACTTCCCCGGAATCTCTTCAGAAACCTCTTCACATCTAAGGTAATTCCATAAACAACTTCAACAACTTAGGGTAATTTGGAGTTCCCAATCCAGTCGCTGGATCCCATCCCTCGACCGCTGCAAAACCCTCTGTTCCACACCCAACATTTGTTCCATTAACAATATCATTTAACGCTCCTGGGTTTTTATAAAGCGTTGGGTTAACAAATCCAATTGGTCCCTTGCCCTTTGCGAATCTCTCTTCATTGATCAAAGTAAAGACCGATGCGAAGAGTGGAGATGCAAGACTGGAGCCATACCAATGCTCATCGATACCAGCAGTATACGCTCTAAATTCTGCACCATTGGCGGCAATATCTGGGTAACCACGTCCGATACGGTTGTAGATACCTTTTGTGGTGTTGACGTTGACTTCAAATTCCGAGTAGTATGGATATGTGAGGTTAGCATTTTTGAAGTATTTCTCTACTGCAGATTTTTGGTAGGATGGTATGGGGAAATAGTTGGAGAAACCACCTGCGCTGGTGAAGTTTGAGGCGGTACCGCCGAGATTGACGTGCATGACGGATTCGGCATCATTGACAGTTTGGTTGGCGTAGAGCATGGTTCCGCCAACGGAAGTGATGTATGGACAGTTACCGGGGTATTGGGGGTTGAAGATTTTGCCCTCGGGACCGAGACATCCATTTGCGTTGCCATCGCCAGGGAAGGAAGAAACTCCATAATCACCGGATGCAGTAAGGATTGAGTGACCTTGAAGACCGAGTTTCATGAATTCGTTGCATTGACGTTTTGTATAGGCAATTGGAAGATCAGCTTCGGCTTGACCATAGGATGCAGAAATGACCTTGGTAGGTTTGAAGATTCCGCATTGTCGCGTTCCATTGTAGCCACCAGGTTGGGGATTAGGGTAAACGGGATCAATTGATGGGTCATCTCCGGTCTCGCCGTATGCACTGTAGCTGCAGTAGGACTAAAGGAAGGTTAGCGATGGCTTGATTGTAAAAGTTGATTAACTTACTCCGTCAAGTGCATCAAGGAAGGTATTGAACAGATTGGTCGTTGCAACTTCTTGTGGCTCGTAGATTTGATCATCCACTTGGTAGAGGGTGACAGTCTGGGGATAGATAAGAGCAAATGCCATATCGATGTCGATGTCAGACTCGCCTTCATTTAGTTTACTGGAGGCAGGGACTGAGAAATTTGCACCGTCGATGAGTGCCGGGATGGGGTATGTGCCTTGAGGGACCCAAGGAGCGTACTCTGCATAGAAGAGATCGAGATCTGACTTAGCAAAGTAATCTCCTTGCTCGTATAATCCGAGAGAGTTGCCTGACGCATTTAAGGTGGCAGTAGGGATTTTGTACATGGCCTTGATGCAAGTGGGTGTCATGTTCGAACCACAACCTTGAAGGTCGCTTGGAAGATTGGCAGCTGAAGGTGGTGTCCAATCATAAGTTTGTGAAGATGGATTACCCTTTGCAAGACGATTCTTTCTCTTGGAAAGGTAAGGTGTGGATCTCTTGGTTTTCACGCTTCTCTTCTTGACTGGTGCAAGCTTGACACCAGGTGTGATGTAATCAATATGTGGTACGAGATGCTCTGGAAGATGGTATCTGGAGTCAGGTTAGAAGAGAAATCTTTCAAAAGTATGATGAACAACCCTACTCATCACATCCGACCCGAACACTTGAACTAAATTTATGTTCGTGTTCATGAAACTCGGCATTGAGTAAACGTTCGGCTTCTTCCACCGAAGCATCAAAAGCTAACCACCCTTTATTTTCATAATGAGAGATTCGAGAACGATGAATTCCGGACGAAGCAAGCCAGGCTTTGACCGACTTAAGAGTTTCCTCTGGAGGGGCGAACTTGTCGTGGACTTCTTTTGGGGACCAATATTTGCCATAATTAGCAGATTCTGGATCAGAACTAAAAGTTGTTAGCATCAATTGGCTCCTCCCTCTGGTGCAATTCAACGAGAGACTTACAGCTCCATAAGGTATTCATAGCCATTGTCAAGATTGGTTTGTGTCAAACCAATTCTCATTGGCACAATTGCACTTCCTTCCAATCGGGAGCCCTTCACCCAATCCGACGGTGGTGCATTTCGCTTTTCGTGCACTACATGCTTGACTGAGGAGGGGGCAGCATTTACAATTGCTGCAATGGCAAGAGAGACAACAGATACTGGTACCAACATGTTGAAGTCCTGAAAGAGAAGACAGAAGCGTGAAGAAGATCATGTTGAAAGGAGCAGAAAATGGCCCTTTTAACTTGTCCGGTGATCGACCATTTGGTCGTATAATTTTGAGATGCAATCTAATTTTCCATGATAATATGCAGTACCTCCTGCAGCTTTCCATGCTTGATATCGGATAAGAATGATAGCTACTCGTGCGGCCAGAAAGTATGCAACTCCGGCGCTATGGATACCAGGTTAGTCCTCTTGTAGTTTACCATCTTGTGATATGTGCATCTAGCGTCGGAGTTGCATACTTTCTGGCAGCACGAATATGGATCTCGTATATTGTGTCGATATCTAATCGGGAAGGTCGTAGAGCGGGGAAAGCATTGAACCCCATCTTTGCTACCTTACCAACAATGATTGGCGGGATTGACCTTATTGTACCTGAATGAAAAGCTTATCATGTCGGTGAAGATAGGATGCGGTCCATGATGTTGGACAAGCTTTCATAAGCTTTCATTTTCCGAAAGCTTGTTCTTTGCCTTTTACCTATGTCAATTACTTGATTCTTGGCTATAAGCAGAGACAACGGTGCAACGGCGCAACGGCGCAACGGCAATGGCACGATCAGAATATTCGTGAGATGGCTGTGTGTTAAAATTGTGATGGTTGAGACAATCGAGCTTTGCGTGAAGCATACCTGGGAGAGTCATTTCGAACCAAGTGAAAGGGCGTTTTCCCTAACCGGACGTAGGTACCTAATAAGTAGGTAGCTAGCTTATACTTTGAGAGCTGCAATTCGTTTGCGATAACCTTAAGACCAGGGATCAAATTTAAATGTTGTCTTCGTAAATCTTGACGACAAAGTTGATCGATCCATGTCCATAATCTAACCCAGGCTGTTAATATTCGATTCGGAACGAGTTTGTGATTGTCCCAGGAGTCCAAAACATCAAGTCTGAATCGTCCGAAGAATAATAATATCAGGACAGCAATGTTTCACCGAACATTCTTGAGCCACAACCACAGCCACGCCACACGCGAACAAGCGGCGCTAGCATCTTATCCGCAAATTGTGTACCTAGGTAGCGACATATTACGCGCACCGGAAAGGAAACAATCTCAAGGTCACTGTTTGATTGAAACATGGAGCATTCTTTTCTTTTCTAGAAAATTAAGTTCTGGAAAGAGGGGGATATTTCTTCATACATCAATATCATGAAGCATCTGGATCATCTCCAAGAGATCCTCGAAAAGAAATCGCGAAAGTTGCGGAATTCCACCTACTAAACACGGGTGAGAACGGAACAACGAAGAAATTGTGAGTCAGTATGCTTGTTGTCATATCCATATGTCAGAAGTCTTATAAAGTAAGTCATCGACCTTAATCATCTTAGACACTCAACTCCTTCCCCCCACAAAAAGAATAAAATGTCTCTTTCCATGTTCACTGTTTCGAAATTGCTTGTGCCTACTGCTGTTGTAGGGTTGGGTATCACTATATATCTTCAAGATCGCCCACTGTCGGCCGCAAGGACGGCCACAATAACATCATATCAACAATTATCGCCCTCCTTTGCCAGCAGCTCACAATCGTTTTCTTGGATAATCAATCCAAGGAACCATATCAGTATTACAGATTCTTACAAAATTCGATTATCTGAAGCCGACATTCGAAATAGGAGTGATGAAGAAATTTTGGCAACATTGACCCGTGGATTCTTCGCAGGTTGGATTTTCACCCCCGAAAGATACCTCATAGCATCATTGCAATCTCTTGGTATGAAGTTTATACCTTGTGGGTATTCAAGTCAGTATTTTTTGCAATCTTCTGTCAAGAACAATACTCAAAAAAAGACACAGAAATATCTCCAGGACCAATCTTGGGATTAGATTCATTATCCGCTAAAAAACTACCTTCAAAAGATTCTCTTCTTTTTGGCGGTAATTTTATGGTTCTATTCACCAAGACCGAGGATGATCGATCTCGAGACTCTCCCAGTTGCGTTGAGATTGGATATGGAGATGATCGCAAACAATTTTCGGGAATGCATAGTTTTGAGCTCATTCATGAAAGAGATGGAGCTACAATTTGGTATTCCAGTGTATCATGTAATCCAACTAATAATAAGAGGCCTTTTCCAAATTGGGTATTTGCATTTCATAGATGGTATGCAATAACCTTATTTAGGGATGGAATTGCAGCAGTGTTGGCGACAGAATGAATGAAAGAGCGTTAATTGCAAGTAGTACCTAGCTTGCAGGAGAGAGAAGAGAAGGGGCAACTCACCATCGTGTATCAATTTTGTAAGCCTTCTCAAATTCACCATATAATTACTGTTTAGGCAGTCACTATTCCAACATATGCGGCATCTTTTCCTATTTTCACTCACCAAGCATGATATCAAACTTTGTTGCACCAAACAAGAACTTGGCAAGAGCGATCGTGTTCCAAGCGACGGAGTTCTTATTTATACAAAAGCTTCATCTCCCCATCATCTCATTCACAAGTCTTACATACAATTCTTATGACACCCTATATATACTGGATAGTGAAGTCATTATTACACATCTTTTACAAAATCACTCAAACCCAACCTAAGCACACATCATCATCCTCTCACAGAAAAAAATCAGAAAAATCATGACAATTACAAGTTCAACCGCATCTGCCCAAAAGGCTCTCGACATCTTTTGGGAAAACAAACTCTCATCTAATGAAACAATCACCCGACGTAAGCTTACCGTTTTACTATTCAGAAAAGATTTACATCTTACTGACCACTTTCAGCTCCCAATGTTCTTCCTAAACATATATACGAACGTCTGATCGGTGAAAAGAAACCAAGCAGCGTAGTCTCTGGATGTAGCGTCAATGTTTCATACGATGTAGCTGTGAAACAATGCGAAGCCAAGGTTGCAGCTATTGTAGCAGAATGCCAACGCAATAATACTAAATACAGTGACAAAGATTTTAACCTCGACGATATGGAGTATTGCCTCAGATCTCTCACAGTTACAGAACCAGACTCAGTGAGTGGAGGAGAACATATTAGATTAAGTTCTCCGAAGAAACCCACGACTACGAGGGCAGTCATACGAGCAGAAACCTTCGATTTGACCGCGACTAAAGGGCGAGAGCCTGCTTGTGCAAAGAGAATAAGTGAGATATTCGATGTCCCGACATTCTTCATTGGTCATGAAGCCCATGTACAAGATATACGACAAGGATCAGAAGGAGATTGTTGGTTCATATCTTCTCTGGCATGTCTCACTGTGGACGAAGCATTTCCACGACTTATCGACAAACTTTGCCCGAAAAAAGCACGAAACGAAGAAGTTGGTGTGTATGGATTTGTGTTCTATCGTGATGGAGAATGGGTCTCAGAGATCGTTGATGATAAACTCTACCTCACCAATCCTGATTACGATGATTGCAATGATGATAGAAGATTGGTGTGGGATCGTTCTCATGGAAGACTTGACCCGGAAGCATCTCGTGCGGACTATAAGAATACTTTCCAAACCGGCTCGGATGCACTGTTCTTTGGTTCTTGTGCTGATCCAAACGAAACCTGGGTACCACTCATTGAGAAAGCATTTGCCAAAATCCATGGCGATTATGATTCAATTAGTGGGGGATGGCCTGGGTGAGCATTACTGTACTGCACTCATTCCATAAATATGATACTGATCAATCAATAGTGAGGGTGTCGAAGATCTCACCGGTGGTGTTTCTACCCAATTTCTTACCGCTGACATACTGGACAAAGATTCTTTCTGGACTGAAGGTCTTTTGAAAGTCGGCAAGGATTTTATATTCAACACTGGTACAAGGGATTACAATCATCCTGATCCATATCAACTTGGAAGGCAAGGTATCGAAGATGATCATGCTTACTCTGTTCTTCGAGCGGTTGAATATCAGGGGAATCGTCTTTGCCTCGTGAAAAATCCTTGGGGTGAGACTGAATGGAATGGCCCATGGTCAGATGGGTCTAAAGAATGGACTCCAGAAGCACTTCAAGCACTAAATCATAAGTTTGGGAATGAAGGTATCTTCTGGATGCCTTATGAAGATTTTCTCGATCGATATGATGAAATCTGGAGAACGAGAATATTCCATTGTGATTGGTTCAATTGGCACGTTGCCCAACATTGGACGACTATCAACGTACCTTGGTCCGGAAAGTGAGTGATCCAATTGTTGTACCCCGTTTTCTCCTCTGGATTCATACAAGTATCATCGTACTGACTCTGTAGTTACAATGAAACCTCATTTCACTTTACCATTCCAGTCCCAACCACAACAGTGATAGTTCTCTCACAACTCGACACTCGTTACTTTAGTGGTCTTACGGGTCAATATACTTACTACGTCTCTTTTCACCTCCATAAACCAGGTCAAGACTCTCACATAGTTCGCGGCTACTCTAGTGGTGATCGTTCCGCTACGACTGAAATTTTTCTTGAAGCCGGTACTTATGAAGTTTATCTTCAAATAACCGGATATCGCGATGATACACTTTCGAAGATCGAAGACGTTGTCAAGGATAATTGGCTTGCTAGAAGAGATAAACTGATCCAAATTGGTTTAAAGCATGATATGGCCTATGCTAAAGGTGTGATCCAGGAGAAAATTCCGAAGAAGGTTAAGAGGATATCTCTCGCTACACCGATTACTCTTACCACTCCTTCAATACTTACACCTCCTCCAACTCCGCTCCCAGCGCCAGCTCTTCCCATTCCTAGTGACCAAGCAGATATGTCCAAAGATGCTTGGAATGCATCATGTGTTGTAGGCCTCAGAATTTACACGAATGAGACGATAGCATCGATTGGAATAGGAAAAGTAGCGGATGCAGTCAACGTTGAGACAAGTCCAGATTTGACAAAGAAGGAACAGGGTATTCGTAAGCTTTTCTCTACACTTGACGATACGTTTTCGAGTAACTTACGAAAGGTCAAGATCAAGACGAAAAAGAAAACTTTTCGGATTAAGTGGAAATTCAACGATAAGGGGTGGAAGGAGGAGATACTGTTCGGTAGTGGAAAAAAAGGATTGTGGGATGGAAAGGTAGGCGCAAAAAGGCAGACGAAAAAAGAAAGGAGAAGGGAGAAAAAGAGGATTAAGAGAGAATTCAGGGAGTAAATTGATTGAGAAGGTAATGCCTCTCTCATTGGGTTGGTGGAAAATTTGATTTGCCTAAAGCAGAATTTTGTAACTTTCATCAAAAAATCAATAACATCGAACCTTTACGCTGACATCAAAAACACACTTTCACGAAATCGATCTGTGGTCGATAGTGAAATCTATAACCGGGATTCCATCAACACCAACAAATTCACATACTGTCCATGTGAATCAGCACTGATTCACCCAGAGTACTTGAATGTTTGACGTCAAGAGTAATTCTTAGACCGATTCCACAGTATCTGCAGACTTTTCATTACTGATACCCACTATGTTACCGAAATTTTGGGAGACCAGCCCGTCGGGACGTGACCAGGTCTTCTAAAAAAAAAAGGATCTCCAGAATTACTGAGTACTTTCAAGTATGTCTTCAAGCAGTGGAAACATGATGTTGGAAACTAGTTTCTGGGACAATTTATAAAATTTATAAAAGAAAAGGAATGATCCATCATTGGTATCTCATTCCACATCTATCACATCACACATCATAAACCACATTCCACGATCGATATCTCATTTGCATTTACATATTGAATTTACATTGGTCAAACAAGGAATACATTATACAAATATTTCATTAATCGCACCGATTCGCATTCAAAATGGCACCTTCAAACTCGCATTCGAATTCCTCATCTCAACCTCGTGGTTCTGCTTCGAAGGTGATGGCTGTGAAAGAATCCTCGAAAAAAGGACCTAAGCCATCAAGATACACACCACCCGGAACACCCGAAGAATCAACCGAATCATTACGGGCCAATTCAAAAGCTGTCAAGAAGAAGACGGTTCCTGTGAAGAAACCGGAAGGGAAAGAAAAGGGTTATGATGCTGATTCAGAACGGGATAATAGGTATAAGCTTTTTATTCAGAAGAAGAGTGGTGGGAAGAATAAAGTGGCGCAGGTTTATAGGAGGGAGGATGGGATTTGGGCGACGGAGACGGGAAATAAATAGAGGGAATGTGAGGGATGGGGGAGTGGAGTTTGGTAGATGAAACAATGGATGTATATGTAGCTATTTAGTGGCGCTAAGGGGCTAAGGGGCTTGTAGAATTATATAAAGGTTACGCCTTCATCTTGTGCATACCTTTTTCTCTGGAATTTCCAGAACCTATGTGTATCATGGAACTGGTTATAGTTTTAAGGTTCGTGCGAAATTTTTGATGTTCTCTCATTTAGTGAAATGATCAAACAATCGCTTTTGTGAGATTGGAGAAGCTAATATCTTCGCTCATAGCTGTTTGTTTGGATTTTAATGTTAAAGTTCTGGTAAGAGTGTGAATAGAAGATATCAGAAATAGTGGTCATGAACACGATCACAAAACTTGACATCTCATATACGGAATCAATCTTAGATATATAGTTTAAATTCATCGCCTGAAGAATTACCATTACTCCTATCTATCTCATGAATGCGAACTCTAGGATTAACAATTTCAAGTACCATTATTCATTCTTTCTCTTACACTTTTTCCGCGGTGGGATCTAAATGCCTCAATGCACTTCCCGTTAGATACAAACTTCCCGTGACTAAACATTCCATAGCATGGTTTTGATAGCCGATCTTTGTGGCTAAGTCGAGTGCAGCTGCATTGTTTGGTTCGAGGAGAATACTGGAGTTTGGAGACAGTTTTTGCCATGTTTGAGCGTAGGAACGCATGGCGGAGATGTCTGAGTCTGTGATTTTTGAGGCTGGGGCAGGCATGTTAGTATTGATTGGTTGCATGCGAGAGAATCAGAAGAGGGGAAGGAAATAGAAAGTGGTGAGAAAAAGAAATACTTACTATCATCCCAATCTGTTGTAAAAATGACATGTTTAACTTTGCACCTATGCTTGTCCAACGCCTTTGCAAGACTCTCTACAACTTTCTCTCCATCTCCTCTTGCCCGATGCCCAAAAACAACTACCTTTGGATTTCCCTTCTCCTCGCAATTGAAAACTGTTTGTTTCAACCTTCTAATCGCATACGAGAAAGGAGAAAGCGTTGCTTCTTCACAAACACTCATGGCAAACCATTCTGCAGCTTTGGGGATCGTTTGAAAATGATGCGCACCATCGAGAAACCAGGAATTCTGTCCTACTTCTAGTCTTTGAAATCGGCCGGGCCAGAAAAATCGATCGAGTCCGATTGAGATATCTTCAGAGGAGAGAGGTGGATATTTTTCGCTATAGAGAGATAAGAGATATGCATCTGTGAGTGCAAGTGCAAGAGAGCATTCGGATCTCTTGATGTCGGTTTTGAGTGCATGGGCGGTGATTGGAAGACGATGATCCTCGGTTACGAAGTTCAGCGCGGCGCCTTTTTCATTGGCACGTGTTTCGAGAACTTTTCCTATCTCAGGACCTTGAGGAATGGAAAATGCAGGAGCGTCAATTTTCATAATGCCTCCTGCATGCCAAGCTAAGTCTTCAGTAGAAGGGCCACCTTCTTCAATATAATCTGCGTTGATTTGTGCGATGCCTACAGCTGTTGGCTTGACAAAATTTGTAGCGTCCGTTTCTCCTCCACAATGAGTTTCCATGATCACCACATCAACGTCTTCTCCCATGAATGTATAGATAGCGACCAACAACCTCAATTGCATGAAATCCGGCATCATTGTCTCAACAAATTTGCTGGAAAGAATCTCCCATACCTGGAAAAAATATCTAGCAAATTTATCTTCTGACACTGGCTTTGCGTTGATCTTAATTGGCTCACGGATGTTAGGAGAGTAGGGATTGGTGTAGAGCCCAATTTTTCTCAAGACACCTGTCCTAGAAGCATGAGATGAGAGGAAAGATTTGACGAACATGCAAGTAGATGCTTTGCCTTTCGTTCCCGCAATGTGAATCACGTTGAATTCTCGGTGCTGTAGGGATAGTCAGAAAATATCTCCAGTATCGAAAGAGACTACTCACAGTATATCCAAGTGCTTCAAGCCACTCATTCATACCATCATTGCCGGGCTTGGTTGGATTGCCTCTTGGTGTACTGAGTCTGTTATTCTTTGGCTCTGTGGAAGAATCTTCTCCGTCACTACTGCCACAACCTGTTCTCCTGAGTAGTTGAGAGGCTCTGCTACGTCTATTAGGCTTAACACGGTCTTTTCTGCTCTCGAGTAGTGAAATGGCGTTCTGATCATCGTTAGTATATCTTTTAATAATATCAATAGGGAACCTACTCTGTACGATCGCTCCATTTTGCGCCGATTTTTTATTTTTACCTCAGCTTGCGTGGGTTGCAGCAATTGAAAGAAAGGGAAAAGCCAAGCAACAGACAGAGTTTGAGGAAATGTAGTGTCTTATCCCAACACATGACGTCGATTTAGGTCTTGTTGGGCAGGCCGCACTTTTCACATTGGCAAGCAAGGCAACGTCACTGGCTAGGCCATTCTTTACTATATTGCACCACTATAGACCGTGGAGGATTCGATGATTGGTCTTAGATGGTCTTTTTAATGGTGAGGCTCAGTGAGTTGCAAGACATTTCGCCATTGAAAACGAGAATAATAAACGCCTAGGCGTGTAGGATTGTTGGTGGAAATGCAGATGTGGTCTATTATCTGACGAGCCTGGGTCGGGGCCCAAACTTCACTGCCCCATGCGAAGGCCAACGATTCTTACAGGATAGATGTTGTGAGAATGAGCCGCGACTGTATTGATTAACGTCCAATAGGATAGAATCCCATCGTTCTGAAGTGCGGTCCAACAAATCCCCCAAACAGAATGTATGCACGTTCCTTTCAGCCCTGTAGGGTTTCGCGAGGATACCTGAAAGAATCGTGGAGACCCTAATTTTTTAGCGCACGCTGAGAATTAGTAAGCAACGGAAACTATATCGGCCCAGGCTCCAACGCGAACTTCACTCCTCGACACAACTACACAACACAGATTTATGGTCACAAACCTCAAGAAGATATGTGTGAAAACAACGATTAAACTATTTGATCGAAGTTGTATATTATGGAAGCCTGAGACATTCGAGGTGCTTTAGATCTCACCCATCAAACACATCCACCAAATCCATGAGCCCTCCCTCCAGGTCAGAGCATGATGAGTAAGTACAATATGTGAATCACCAGGAATCAGCTCTGTCTTACTGAGAAATTCCACCAAACCATTCGGCGAAGTTCATTCTAAAAGAGTCCCCGACCAAATTCACCATCCTGCTAATATTCACAGCCGGTATCTCTAGCCAGCACTGCACGCATGTATTTGGTGCCAATACCAATTTGCACTGAGCTCTTCTCGAATTTCGAGGATCTATTCCATTCCGTATCACAGGGTTTCCGAACTGCGACTTTCGACAAGGAAGCATGAATCGTCCACCTTCAATTCTTCACATCCGGTAATTCGAATCGAAATTTTGATACACTTTACAAATCATCAAAAATGTCAGCCCCCTTCTTACGGGAGCCTGTAGAGGTACTTACAAAACTTGTTGTGTTCCTGCATAGACTGCAATATCTCTGATTGAGAATCGTATTCTATCTTAGGAAACTACCCGGTTCTGAAGTACATTACTTAACATCCAGAATTGATGGTAAGTTCCTTCCCCATAAGCAGTTTACAAGACCGATCACCTGTAATATGTTGTTCGTTCGGGTGGCAATAGTCAACTTGTCAGAGTTGTGACACCAGAAATATCAAGGTTGAGAGTCAAGAGTAGGTGACTGCCCTATCTCTGTCCTTGAACAGAAGGTTCGTCTGGAACTGCCATAATTGAGGGGGGGTTTTTTGTTGAGGAATGTCCGGAATTGTATTCGGGAAATTTTTCTGTGGTGACTATGTGGCTATCATCTATGAAAATCAACTCTATGTCTAAGGCTTTCATTTCACAGACGTCCAAACGAGATGTGTGAGCTGCTACAGATCAGATCATGGATACAGTCCATTACCAACATAGCCATCGTGCGTCAATTCTTCGAGTTCCCGGCTTGTATTGACACAACAGACAAATTGTGTTACTCAAGCATTCAACTTGAATCTTGGAATATGGAAAACCAAAATGCCATTCAACCCCACAATCAGTCTTCTGTTATACAACAACGGGTTTTCTGTAACCTTAAAAGTTGAAACAAAGCATGATGTACACGGGGTGGAAGCACAAATGACGTTCAAATGTCGGAAGGGATAGAATGGTTTCACTAGTCATACAATACACAACGACTTTGAGGCATTTTCGAACTTGAAACGAAAACATCATACGAGATTCTGATGATCCATACTTGTGTATCATTGATCGAATCTTGGTTGAGATAATCTCCCAGCTTTCGTCATCTACATTGAACTACGAAGTGGTACAGGAGCTTTCTATGTCAACTTCTATTACAAGGGTACTATAACGATGATGTGATGCTAGAAACAATTTTCTGTTGAAAATCCTCCCAAACCACCACACTCTTCGATGATAGGACGGGTATCAAATATCTGGTATATCAAAATCCCAAAGAGTAGTTTTGAACAAAACTATTCAGACGCCACCAAAGCACAAGAAACAGTGCCCTGATATCCAGTAGCCTGTGTCATTCCCATACTGCCACCCGTAAGGTGACAAGCACAGCAACCGACACATCCGCTGATCGTTCATTCCTCTTCCGATTCTTCTTCTTCTTCTCGGGATTCGTAATTTGCAATCAATGTGCAAATTTGAGACTCCGCATATGAGTGTGCTCTTCGAGTTGCTTCCTCTCTATCTTCGCCGTGCTTCAATGCATTGTTGATTCGTGTTTCGATAATTTCCTTGATACCCACCTTACGCGCAAGCGCATTATAATACAGCTGATCTCGATCTAGATTATCACCCTTATATTCCAAAGTCTCGGGACATACAACTGTGGGGATCTCAACTGACACTGGCGCTCCAGATTTGCAAATTTGCCACTTTACGTATCCTGTCGGCGTGTGCGAAGAGGCGCTGGTAGAGGGAAATTGTACCACTGTCGGCTCGAAGCAACCATTCTTGACCTTCAATTTCACAATCAACTCAGGCTTAAGAGTGGCAGGTATAGATGCCCGAGCTCTCGTAGATCGAATCTTTGGTGGAGGTGATTGTAAGTTCTCCAGAGTAGGTAATTCATCAGCCCTATGAAATTCAGTCGCTCGAGCCTGTTGAACAAGGTTCAAAACAGCTTTGGATATTTGCGCGGCATTGGTACGAAGGTTCGCATGAAGTTGTAATTCTCTCTGAAATCGACATTCTAAGGCTTCAAGTGTGTGGCCTTCACCTCTCAACGCGTTGAATCGCTCCTCCGCCGAACGATGGATTTTCGCAAAACGTGCTAGCAGAAATGTTAGTATTGCTGTTGTTTCATCCTTCTTTCCTCCCAATCTGGAAAGTGGTTTACCAGCCATTGTGTAGTAACACTATTGGTTGTTGGTTGACCAGTATAAAATGAAATAAAGTTATATAGGGAAGTGTTATCTTCGAGATAATTGATCTGGCTCAGGATATCGAACAATGGAGATAGTAATTCCTGGTACTTGTCGGTATAGGTTCGAAAGTCTGCGACTGGCGAGCCCGGTGTCTCCTCAAGTCAGCAAAAGGATGATATATCTTATGATGGTATGCCTGTCGTGTTTTTGCGCAGCCTTGTTCTCTTTATGTTGCTCGTTATGTCGAAAAAAAATGGAGGAAAGTCAGTCGCAAAAGTCGTGCGCTTTATATCCATTTAGCAGCCGTATCGTTATCGAGATTCAATAACAGACTGTCCATTGGCGACGAATGGCCGTAGTACGTGAATATGCTGTAGAATCAATGTTTTTGCTTCATTCACTTTCAATATATGGTTAGGCCAATTTGAATGGACGACGACAGCGACTGAAGTCAGAAGCGTGTCTCGAGTGAATATTTGACTTTCCAGTGCAGCACGAAGGGACACATATCTGGGATATCAGAATCGTCACTTCAGACGATAGTTCATTAAACGTTTTGGACGGTTTTGACGGTTTTGGACGAGATTTGAGATGCCCAAGAACCAATCTCGAAAGTGGTCATGTTGATGGCTGGAGAGTTCCATTTCCAGGGAGCATTGCCTCCCCAATACTGGAGACTCTAACGCTCTCTATAAGAGATTTCTTCATGGTGAACATTCAGAAATGCAACATAAATCTGAACATCAGAATTCCGCTCGTTATTGCTGTAATTTCGATCCTGTGTGACAATTAATGTGGCGGTGAACTTTTCGATTCTTGAGATCTGTGAATGTGAATGTTCTGTTTCAAGCTGCATATTTTTGAACATCAAGCTTTATAATAACGAGCCGATGCTCCGTATCGATGACTAGTGGATCATAGCGAAATTAGAGGACTGAAAAGCATCACGAATTCTTCGCTTCGGAGGAGGGAGTGTACAAGAAACACAGTGAGATCCTGACGTTACAATAGCGGCGGGGTAAACCAAGATGCAGATACGATTAAGCAAGTCCATTGCGTGATTAATAGTCTATAAGAATGCATCAAGATCCTTTCAAATTACAGATCCTTTATCTCATCCACATTGATCTCAGTTTCAAGACATTCCATTTGCTTTATTCGATCCAGAAACCCTTCCATATGTTCCAAACAGCCAGCTATTCTCGAACAAATCCAGAATATTCTATTTCCTTCACAATTCAAATAGTCATATCATACCCCACTCCCCATATTAATCCCTATCATCAATTAAAACTTCACATTTTATCCGCTTCTCCCCAATACCACGTATCATCGCTTCCCATCTCACTTTCCTTCACGGAAAATCCATTCCCCAGATATTTGAACCTGTTGTCCCTTGAATCGTCCTTTCTCCTCCATTCAAAATCCTCCCACCGAGGCGCCTCCAACATATGGAAAAAATGCGCCTGACTTCCCGGATGCAGCGCCAAAACTGGTCCTTCACTTTTTCCATTGCGATACCAACTTCTTACTCCCTTATCTGTCCATACCGTTCGGGGCATAAATTGCGCTATATGTTCTGCGTAGTCTTTTACTGCTGCGGGTAGAGGTCTGAAGGACGAAATTGACTGGAGTTGACATTTCTGGATGAACTTTAAAGCGAAAGCACTGAGTTGTTCTGTTATTATGGGAATGGCACCGTGTGCTAATGGACCATTGGGACCGAGGAATGCTGGACGGCGTTAGCTTGTAGGCAAGAGGGGAATAAGTTGGGAGGGAGAACTTACTGATATAATTTGGCATTCCGGGAACCATACATGACATATACGCTTGACTCGGATTATCTCTCCATAGATCCTGCAAGTTTCCATTCTCTCCAATGATCGGAAAACGTGGAACGAAAGAGCAGTTGAAACCCGTAGCACAAACTATTGCATCGACCTCTATGATTTCACCATTTGTAAGCTTGATGCCGTTAGGTTGTATTTCTTCAATACCGGATGTGATGACGTCGACATTTGGTTGTGTTAAAGCTTTCAGGTAGCCAACACCTGGTGTGACTCTTCTGCATCCGACAGGGAAATCGGGAAGTAAGGCTGCGATGAGATGTTTGTCGTAGTTGAGCGCTTCGGCCATGTACAGAGAGATGACGCGTTTGGCTTCTAGTGCTTCGGGACTGCCTCTTAGGATCTATGGTTTAGGGTTAGCGTTTATTGATGGGTAAGTTCGGCAAAGCACTTACTGTCTTGAATCTTTTGTTCGATAAGGATTCAATAGCCTTAAGAAACTTTGTGTATTTTATTGGATCTTCGCGAAATTTCTGGATTTGTTTCTCGGAAAACTTGTGCGCAGCATCTAGCTCGTACTTTTCCATGATATGGGACACTGATTTACTGTTGGGCGAGATCCAAGTCTTTGTCCTAACGAAGTGGGAAAGCTTTGTGACTTCTACACAGTGGTCAGAAGCTGGCTATACGACCATCTCTTTCACCATCGGGTGATCTTACCTGGTTGTAGAACTGGAACAATCTGGACACCAGATGCACCATTTCCAATCACGGCTACCCTCTTACCCTTGAGATCTACATCCTTCTGCCACTTTGCAGAATGAACGAGATCTCCTTTGAAAGAGTGTAGACCCTTGATATCTGGCCACTTCCAATTACTATTTCTCCTTAGCCATGTTTGCAATACTCAAAGAATAACCCAGACATACTTGAACATCCCACCCGAATTAAGCAAAAAATGGCATTGATCTTCAAAAACCACACCCGTAACCTGATTCTCAATCCGCAAGACCCATTCCGCCGATCCCTCATCCCACTGCGCATGAATAATCTTATGCGACAATCTGATACGATCTCTCAACTCATACTTGCTACACACATCCTGTAAATAATCTTGTATTTCGCTCGCTGGTGCAAACAGGGAGCTCCAACCAGGATTTGGTGTGTGAGAGAATTGATAATTGTGGGAAGGATCGTCGGATGCACATCCGGGGTAACAGTTTTCAAACCATGTACCACCGACTTCAGGATTTTTGTCATAGACTACATGTTCGATGTTGGTACCGTATCGTTTCAGAGCTCGAGCCATGTTGATACCGCTGACTCCTGCTCCGATGCTGATGACCTTGACCGGCCGCATGGTTCCCAGAGGATATTCTTTTGCGATATCGGAAGATGTTTCATTGTGATGGCTTTTAGGTTGGGTACTTGTTTGAAGAGGCTTGGGTTCAGAATGGGTATGGGTTGATAAACTCCTTCTGGGATTTCCCAGAAACTGTTGCTTATTGTGAAAGCCACGAGTGTAGTTCTGAAGCGAGGCCGTTGCATATCGAACGGGTAAATGAGTGACATGGTATTGTCGAACTGGCGTGATAAGCTTCAACATGTTGATAGTATTAAAAAAGATGGCACAATCTGAAGCTAGATGATGCAAGAAAGCATGACTTGAAGTACTTTTATAAACTATCAAGGGAAACGCCCTACAGCGTTGACGCTAAATCAGGTAATACACAAAAATGGAGAGAACGGGTTTAGGAAAGAAATTAACTTTCCATTCACGGACAAAAGTGAATATAGAGACGGTCTGAATCCAACACCAAGTTGAAATTAAAAGTGTTATCTGGTAAGCGTCTGCCCTGCCCCTTTCCAAAGTCCAAACGAGGTGAATGGAGGATTATTAAGAGCTTTCTGATAACGGACTGTGCATGGAATGGTCAATGCTTCGAGACAGCCCCGAGACCATGGATCCGAAACTTCTGGGGAACATCTATTGTAACCCAAAGGAGACGAGATAAGGCTAAATTTAACCATGATCCATAATAAACTGACATAAAGTGGGCAAAAATGAGGCGGATGGTCAGCTCGTTTTATGATGGGGAGCCGAGGCATTGATCACAGTATGAACAGCTCGTAACTCCACAGACTATTTGATGTGAGGGTATATAAGATGCCCAGGTGATGTTTGTATGATACCAGCGCCTAAAGCATGGGAAAGTGGGATTTTTTCGGATTTGGGGTCCGAAGTGTGACATCGTTTGCTTGCTTCTAATACGCGGTGATAGATTATTGACATCAATGTGTGACCATGTCGACTACTCGATTGTGCAACTCCCATCCTTGGCAAAGATTCCCGCCTCCAGCTTACTTTAATCTTGTACGACCATTCCAATAATGGAATAATGGGGTACGACGTCTATCATCGAGATCTATCTTACAGGCAATGTAAAAGTAGATGACGATGCTTGGCGTTGGATATCAAACATTAAATCATATATATTTGAATATATGCAAGCAGCTTTGTAACACAAGAAAATCTTTCTCTGATTGATTCAACCTCCTCATACTGTTGACCATTCACTACCCCAACATTAATTTGGAGCCGCATAATTTTAAGAACCATGGCTACAAAAGTAAATCCAAGCTTGGATTTCAACCAAGATGCACGCAATGCTGTTTTGCAAAGAACAATGGGTCTCAAACTTTTTGATCTTTTTGCGGGCCTTGTCGTCGCGACAACTAGTCAACAAACTTCAGATACTGCGTATTTGAATTCATACAACTCATGTGGTAATAAACTGCCGCAAAGTTCTGACGTTGTTGTTGTCGGCGGAGGAATCCATGCTTTGATTTATGCAATTCACGCAAGGAGTTTGGAGCTCCAAAATGGAAGTAAGTTTAATCCACTTTTTTATCTCCATGCGCAGTATTACGCCAATATGGCAAAGGGTCCAAAGAACGGGCATCATCTATCGACCAACATTAGTTTTCATACACTTGCTAACTTAAATCACAGAGGGAAACCTCACATCCCTGACCATCCTAGAAAAGTCAGCCAGCCCAACTTACAAGATCGGCGAGTCAACATTAACAGTGTTTGGACTATGGCTCAAAACTGTCGGGATCCAAACTCCGATGCTTTCAAGACTTTTTGGACCAAAAGATGGCTTGGCATTTTTCTACTTTTCCTCCGAAGGTGATCCAGAAGATTACACACAATTTGTGGCAAATGGACCTGCTGCAGATTTTGTACCAACACTCCAAGTCGAGAGAAAAATCAGTGAACTGATGCTCACACTCTATGCGCAACGCCTTGGAATAACAGTTCTTCATGGAAGAGAGGTCGTTATTGATAAGAAGTCCACGGTAACAGACGAAAATGATGGAATGTCTCTTCAAGTACGAGACTCCGAGACAATGGTGGAAGAATCTGTGGACGCGAAGCTGGTAGTTGATGCTACAGGACGATTCCACCGCTTTATCTCGAAAGAGGCACGTATTGAACGTGTAGAAGGGTTTAATACGAATGCGTACTGGGCGTACTTTGAACAACTAGGAGATGAGTCTGATATACCATTGAGACATTACGAAAGTGTCAACACAAATCATATATGTCTGCCTGAAGGGTATGTTCCAGTTTTGGAGATTTGGTTGAACAACAAAAGCTAATACAATCTTTTTAGATGGGCTTGGGTCATTAGACTTCCTTCATGGGAGGGTAGCTCTATCCCTAACCTTACAGCCATGATCAATCATCTGTTGGATCTTAATGCGGCCAAAGCACCAGCAGACTCCTATCCTTCAGTACCTGAATTAGTTGCGAGATTCCAGGTCAAATTTCGGTGGGTTGTTAGCATTGGATTTGCACTTCGTTCCGATGTTGTTTACCCAGAGAATCTTTCCAGCTTTGGAAGCAGCGAAGCGGAACAGAAGTTCAATTGGATTGTTTCTCGATACCAGAAAGTTACCCAACTAATGGAAAAGCACAAACTTATCGAGGATCTCTACGGCCCTGGAACCACCTGGTTCGTGCGCAAGAATTTGGCATTCCGTGCCCCACGAGTTACTGGAAACAATTGGCTGGCTATTGGTGATGCAACTGGTTTTACCAATCCACTATACTCCCCCGGCATCAACGCGAACATGAGCACCAGTATTTATGCCGCTGAAATGACAAAGAACTATCTCTCAGGGAAGGATTCATCCGTCAAGAAGAATCTATTCCAAAAGTACGAAGACTTTTGCAAAGACCGTGTTCCCAACAACCAACGCATGAACGTCTTCAACTACATGTGTATGCGATCCCCACAGATCGGACCAATAGGACCTATCTGGCAATACTTATGCGGAACCGGAAACGAGAAATTTCAAAATGCCAAGAATTTGAATCTGCAAAATGTGCATGACTTTCTCACAACGTGGGATTGGGGTTCCAACCAAGAGGAATATATTACGTTCAGCAAACTGGCCATTGAGATACTGGATGGACCTCCGCATGCCAAGCTTTCCCAGGAAACTATTGATGAGGTCAAGAAACTTTCTTCTGAGCATTTGGAAAGAGCGATGGCCAGTGGCAAATACAAGGGAAGATGGGCGGGATTGTTGCGCTGGTACGATGATGATCTCAACTTTGTAGCGGACAAGATTGACAGAGATGTATTGGCTAGAAGATGTGTCACATGTGGGGAGTGGAAAATGTTGAGACCGGATTGTAGAAAATGTGTATATTGTGGTTGGGAACATACCGTTGAGGAAAGTACGAAGGTTCTGTACTGACGAGGGAAATACCCAAGCTGATTCGATGGGATGAATGTAAATAGAGGCAAATCAGAGGAAGATTTGAGGTTTGGTAGTATTGGGACTCCTAGCGAGCTCAATCTCATGTAACCATCCCATCATTCAAAGCAATAAATTAATGAACAACATGTTTGATTCCAACAATGGCGTTATGATAATGAGACATGCCCTATCATGATATTAGCCTGAACTGTGCGAATGAAATGAAAATGAACGGTCTGAATGATGTTTATATGAACAAGAATTCGTCTAAATTTGTGTTATATGTTTAGATATTTCTGAAGACAATGTAGAGTACAAACGGAGAGTAGTATGTCGGTAGATTGTCGTTGATCGCGCCACATGTTTCTGAAGCCTGAGCATTCCCGAGGCAAATCAGAATGGATCCTGGTTATGTTCTAAATTTAGCTCAGTCACCTATTGACAGCGGGAAACTTTAACTAATCCAGTGGGGTACTACGTATATTGCATAATCCGGAGATGGCAGATAAATTCTATGGGGTTTCGATTGAGACTTCAAATTCAAGGATACATTCATACCGTTTGTCTAAACTATATTTCAGAACTGGTTTCTATCACATTTGGGCCTGTGCTGTGCCGAGAACGGCAGATATTATAACAACTGCCGATTCGACCATCAGCGCCCAAGAAAAAAACGATTTTAATCCATTCTGAACAGGGAGTAGGTAGTACGAGCTCTCATTCCACTCGGATACGAATGAACATACCCTGTTACACGATAGAAACCGGCTCCTGACTCCAACTCAAAAGCACAAGCCTATGGCGGGTAATATGCATCACGTATCCGGACTAGACCTTAGAAGCCACAACGATACCAAGAACAATATGTATCAAAATGTTCCTTTTGAGATCTTAGAACATGCCCTAATCATTTCAACACCACCAAAACTCCCAAGTTATGTTTCTGTTAGTTTCCTCAAAAGGCTAGTCGGGGAAGGCTAACTATGCCACGACAAAGTTCGTCGCTGGCATACCATTCGAACATGCCCGAACGCAGCTCTAGATAAAATCATAGCAGTAAAAAAATCGTTGCATTGGCTTCACAGTTGATAAACCTATCGATCGAGTCGAAATTCGTTTCGCGGGGATGTTCATTCGTTTTCCCCGCTTCGCTCTCCCCGACTGAGCGATATTATCCTGTGAGCATTACTAGCCGGTCCATCCCAACCCATAGAAAAAAATTCCCAAACCATGCATCCAAGAGTGCAGTGTGATAGTCCCACCGTTCTGGAAAAGAATCAGCTTAGTATCCGTCTATGTGTATTTGATAGTCGGACCGGAATTTCCGTCCACACATTTCGTGTTATTGGTATATCGAACAGTGGTAAATATCTAGATGATGCGAGTAGACGATTAAGAAAACCATAGTCAATTTAATATATAAACTGTAGGGATAGATGCTTTTCCAAAACATTCTGGGTTTTCCCAGCCCTGGGCCGATGTATCAAGATGAGATACGATAGTTGATGAGATTGTTAGCTTTGACAACCATATCCTGAATTGATTGTGAAAGCGCGCGTCTATGTCTTGGAATTGGGTAGTGATTTCTGCTCAATGTATCACTGATGGATGTGCATTTATATTGTGAAACCATGCGGGGGATTTGTCTGATTTCTGGGCGTGATTCGAACTCGAGTCATCGGAGACTTTACCATTGATCTAGATCCTAGCGAGAAACTACAGTAGACTGAGCCATGCACTGGACACGATATGTATAAAATTTTACATGGTATTAGGACCCTGCGCATTGAAAACCGTACAAAAATCATGTTTCAAGACTGGAATAAGAGACAGATCTGTAACATACGGTAGGTATTATAACCGAACTAAACCACAGACAGGAAAATGTCATCTATTCAAATTATCTACTCTATTATTCCATGACCGCTCTCATAACTAAGGAGACACATCACAACTCTGACCCGCCCCAACCATCGAAATATTATCCAGCAGAAGATTCACTGCAATAATAACTTGACTGCCACACTGCCAAGTCATTTTCAACTGTGCCGATTGAGTTATCGGAACTACTGCCACCGAGCGTTGTGAATAGCTAGTTCTATAACTCGCTATATTCAAGTACGTAATCGTTGCTGTATCGACAACTACTCCTCCCACGGAAGCAGAAACTACACAAGAAGCTGTTGGCACGACGATGACTCCCATCACTGACATGTAATAACTAAGAGTGTAGGATTGGCCGGGGACGAGGGAATCAATTTGCTGGGATATGGTGGCTGTAGTCGAGCTTTGACCATAAAGGGTGCTATTGGAGATTAGTTTCGCTTTCGATAATTGGATAGAGAGTCAAGAAAGAGGAAGGGAACTTACACAAACTTATCGCCAGAATATGAAGTGAATGCATTATTAACCTTAGATTGTACATAGGCTAAACTACCAAGAACCCATGGCGTCTGATAAGATCCCGATGTTGCGGTTTCAAAATCACCATTGACAACTACTTGGGTAGGTGATGGAGTGCAAGCTGGAATTGTAGTCGAGACAACGACCAATGATGTTGCGGGAACTGTTATTGTTACAGTCTCGGCGATCACGGCTGGTTGGATTGAGAGACAGCTGCAAGCTGATGATTGTTGAGCTAAATCATATGTAGATGTGAATGGATATGGGTCACTCCTTGTCGTTCTCTTGAAAACGGTGATAGTTGCGGGGCTGACGGTGGTGGTAGTTGTGACTAAAGTGGTCTTTGTGACGAAAACGTACTGTTCATCTGCGTAAGTTGGCTGGATGGAGAGTAGACTGCTGCAATAAGAGGTTACTGGTGTACCAGCTGCTGCAAATACCAGGGCAGCCGCGTCTGTGCTACAAAATGCAGTTACAGAAGGAAGTACAAGACTTGATGTTGTAGATGGAGCGCTTGTAATAGGAATCTCAGTAGTTTCTGGTGATTCTGAAGTACTGCTATTGATCTCTAGACTGGAAGCGCTGGTCGGGAGAATTTCCGTGGTTGTGGAATTCGCCGGGGCTGAATATCCGGTTCCCGAAGGAACATTCGAGCTTGTCGAGCTTGTGGAGTTTGCAATTACATAAGCTGTCGAAGATGCTGAGTATCCAGTTCCTGAAGGAACTTGCAATCGAGTAGAGTCTGTCACTTGGTGAGCAGTTGAAGATGCAGTTCCTAGAGGAAGGTCTGATGTTGTGGAGTTACTCATTGGGTACCTAACCGATGATGAGTATGCAGTTCCGGATATGGAAGAAGGGCTCGAGCTTCCAGTTCCAGTAGGTCGATATAAAGATGTGGAATTTCCGAATGGATAGCTTTGTGTAGAGTGGGAAGCCTTTGTACACTTTGTGCGGGAGTGGCGCGATCTTGTTTTTGTTGACTGAACTGCGATTGAGCTGCTGGAAACCGATGCTGAAACAGATACGGATGAGGGAACAATTGAATTGTCGGAGGCTGAAGTCAAAATTACACTCTCAGTGGATGAAGCCGCCGAAGGGAACATGGTGAGCGATGAAGTGCCCTGGGTTGAAGATGCTGACTGGGTGACAGGGCAAACAGTTGTATGATCAACCACGGTATTAGTCACAGTAACGGCCTTCCCGCTAGTAATATACGTGCTGGTTGAGAGAGAATAGACTGTTGAAGTCGTATATTGAACTGTTGGTTCTGGAGTTGGGGAAGACTTTTCTGTGATAGGACAAACAGTCGTATAATCAACGACGGTATCTGTTACTGTGAAAGTCTCTTCGCTGGAAGTGTATGTTCTAGTAGAGAGAGAATATACAGTTGATGTTGTATATTCAACCGTCGATTTGGGAGTTGGACTTGGGGACAATATTTTTGTGATAGAATAGACGGTTGAATAATCTACTAAAGTTTTTGTGATTGTCTGCCCAAGGGTCGTGTATGTCGAAATCTTATAAATTGTTGATGTTTCATATGCAGTTGTGCTTTCACTAGCCAACTCTCCCAGTGCTTGAGAAGTTGAAGTAATTTTGGCGGTGACAGGACAAACTGTTGTGTAGTCTACGATTGTTTTCGTAATAACTTCACCACTTGGGTTTGTGTAACTAGACAAGGTGTACACTATTGATGTGGTGTATCCAACTGGTGCCGTTGATTTGGGACTTGGGCTTTGTGTAATCTCATGGGTGACAGGGTAAGTTGTGGTAGAATCGACCACAGACTGGGTGTTTGTTACCAATAGTCCACTTAACTGAGTAGTATAAGTGGAGAGAGAGTATATGATCGAGGTGGTGAATTGATTTCCCGACCCCGGAATGGCTGGTGGAGATGTAGGGACTACGGACACTATTGCGGAGGGAATAGTTCGAACAGACGTCTCGAGAGAAGGAAATGTTTTGGTAGAGACTGAAAGCTCAATAGAGCCTACAACATTTGACGACTGCGTGGTGGGCTTTGCTGTAGGCTGAGCCTGAATTAAACAAGAACATGCAGATGAGATACGAGATGCTGGAGCTGCAGCTGGGATATAATCGGGAATACTGATGCTGTCATTCTCTAAATATTTGCCACAGAACTGAGGTCCTGAGGTAGTCTGATTGATTAATGGTTGAAGACAATCGTCCTGTTTCACAATCAGCTACATTATATCAATATCAATATCCCCTAACATACCAATACACAATATTTTACTTGAGCTGGAGCACAAAAAGGAATGTTTTCCGATACCACAGAACGTGCCAAAAGAATGACTGAGAAACAAAAAAACGACTTCATTTTAACGATTGTCAAAGAGTGTAGACACAACGCGAGAAACGAGAAGAAAATACTATATGTGCAGCATGCCAACTATATATCACGTCTAATCATACAACCTCACTGTTCAAACTATTGAACGTTTTCTGGCGCCATTATACTAAACGAATCCAGCCGAGCCAAGAAGCATCTTCGTGAAGGCTTTTCTCACGATGTTGTAGGACTGGACCCTTATGGACCCGGGGTACCCGATGGAATGGATAGATCTGATTTCCACCACGTTATTGGAGAATATGGGATGACTCTAATCTGGTACCTGCATTGACACATTAAATCAGCACAAAATCATAAAATCGGCTCGCATCTGATGTGCTTACAAGCATCATTGTCACCAAAGTAGTTAATGAGCTCTAACCTACAACCAATTTGGCTTAAAGTTTTCTTGTCACCCCTGAATATTGGGCCCACCTTTGTATTTGGGCACTCAGCTGGCCCGCAATGTGCCATTCACTAGACAGCATGTAGATATGGCACGCGAAATCTCCATGGACTTTAAGATTTTGGGGTTCTTTCTCCCACTTATAGAAATGGCCCGTCCTGAATCAAATTACAAAAGTTGAAGGGTACCGCTATGTCCTGCCACCATCGCGAAGTTCAATTGCAGACAGTAACGAAAGTGATGGAGTGGTCCGTGCATGCCCACAATGAAGGGGTTCACACCGTACTGACCTTTCTGAAATTGATGTATTCCCAGATTGTCTAGATTGATACCTATCCGTACATCTTTCGATCTAATGCTAGAGAATATTATCAGCTATAAAGTCTGAAAGTTCTTCCCAGAGTCTCCTAGTAAAATTGAAGTAAAATGATCGTATAAGTTGTAAGCAGTAAAGAGCATGACAGTCAAACGAACACCTCAAAGTACTCTTGAAGAACACTTGGGGTACTCATAATCTAGAAGCCAAACATCAACATCAATCAATCCCAAATAGCAAAAGAAAGACAACCTAAATGCCTCAAGCACTGATCAAATACTGGTTTGTTCTCACTTGGAGCAAATAGATCAGCAGGATCGCACCCAGGATCGGAGATATACTCATTTTATGAAGATCATAAATTCCTCTTCATCGGTCGTTGTCTTTCAATTCGATGTCGATATTTCTCGATGAGAAGGGTTTTGATATGTGTGATATTGGCTGGAAAAAGCCAGGCATATCTCTTAAGTCGCCTTGCGGCTTTGAAACCGCGGTCGTTGTAAGCTTCAATAATGTTATAATCAAAAATCGAAGGTTTAAATTTAGAAACTGCGGCAGGATGTGGTTATCATTTCTGTAAACGCCAAGTTGGTTCCCACGCTTGAATGTTCGAGAACGATAAAACCAAATGTTCGAGAAGCAATAAACGAATCTTCTTGCAAACACCTCGTGACCTTCAGTGTTTGATAGATAGTTTTGTTGCACATCTATCGTGTTTGGAATTATCTAGAATAATTTCAAAGAACGGATTAGAATGTTGCAAGTCTTCTTTACCCCACGCGAAAACCTCGTCGTGTATATGAAACACATGTTTTGTATTCAAATCGATATATTATCATGACGACAATTAAATGAACTCTTTAATCTCCAATCTCTGATATTATACATTACTCTTGTTGGAGTCTAAGGTCTATAAATACATTTTCAGATCCTCTTCCGAGTCCGTAACCTAATACTGATCTTTCGGGACCTCTTTCTTATTTTTACAAACGCCATCAAAATCACCATATATACCCATTCCCCTTTCTACAATCTCGACAAATTGATGGAACTCACAAGAAGCGCCAGGCCCGCCTTGGCATTCGGGAATTGGCCTTGGGGCCGTATTGGCAATGATCCTCACAAATTCCTGCACATCGTCTTCGTCATCCGCATCGCCTTTCAATCCTTTACATGTGAGTTTTTCAATTCCAACATGACCTAAGAATGGGATGAGTTCAGACATTTTCCATGATCGAGACCAATTTATACGATCGGTTGGGAATTCTTCGGCGAATGCATTGGAGGAATTGAAGAGGCCAAGGGCGGTGGCTATGAAAGGAGGAACTTCGCGATGGGTAAAAGATAAGAAAAATCGTTGGCCGTCGTCATCGGGGATCCCATCACCGGAAGATTCGGAATGTTGAGGCGCATGAAATTTGGAGAATAGATGCGCCGTGGTATTCAGCCAAGGGAATCCCAAATAAGGTGAAAGAGGATTTCCATGGCCCACCATGCGCGAATATTTCATATCCCACGCATATTCGTAAGCCATCCATTCATCGTCTGTGAATACGTCGCAGATCTTTGAAATTTTGCCCGTGATAGCAGATTCATACCCGCACATCTGTTGCAACCCCATTATATCATAATTCCCAAGTTGGACTGGTGAATACTGCTGAAGTCTTGCGATGATCGACGGTGCATATTTTGCGAGGAAAGTTTGTAATTCTTCGTCTCCAGGTTTTTTGGTAAATGCATCGCATGCTTTATGTGGGACTTGGGAATGAAAAGACGATCGATTTGTTCCAATCTCGACGATTTCGACTTTCTGTGGAAAGACACTACCGAATGCCTTGGCCGTATCTTGTGTTCTTGACTTCTTGTCCGCATAGATTCGTTTCGTTGTGGGTACTAGTTCGGGATATCTGGATAACAAATGTTTGCTAACCTTTTTCGAGTCTTTGATTCCTTGAGGAGTGATTTGTTCCATTTGATTCTTTGGATCATCGATGGGGGTTTGCCATTTCTCAAAGAATGCGAGCGGGCCAGTCCATCCCTTCCGTTTCTTTCCTGATTTGGTGGTATATGTACTATCTAATTTTTTCAAAAATGGTTCGATGTAGGTTTCGTAATCATCATCATTAGCATAAATTGCGGCATGTCTGACAAGATAAGATGCAGCTGTGACTTCGCAGAGACGAGGTGCTTTGTGGTTAAGACCCGGGCCAACTGCATCGAAATATGGACTTATACCGGGAAGATGAAGGAGAGGATCGAACTTGTAATCCTGGGTATGAGAGTTTGCGGAATAATCTTGTGAAATACGAAGTGGGATTTGCGATGAAGAGACTGCCGGAATGGCCATTAAGGCCAAAGCCCATCCGTATTGAAGCATATCAGCGGGCAATTGATTGGAATATGTATCAAAATATTGATAAATTCAATCTATTTTGCTTTCAAAAAATGACAGAAAATCGGCGAACAAACATTTTTATAAATGTTGGGAATTTGTACATGACATCATTGATTGGCTCGGCCCCTTACCGCTTTCCAAGTTCCTGGTGCGGGAGCACTAGCGGCTCGGCATCGGTAGAGCTAATTCGGTTAGCTCGGTTATATACTTTTAGTCCCACCACATTTGTGAAGAAGTTTTGTATCTAACAAAAAGACATTCAAAATGCTTGGTAACAGAATGATACCTCCAAATACTGCATTGATCATGAAATAACCTTTGGCTTATTGTCACCGCCACAAAGGATGATTGGACCACATCCATTGAGGGAATGTTGGAAGTTTTCTTGCTTCACTCCACATAGGCAGAAAAAGGAGACCCCTTTCCCTATCAATATTGTTTATGAGAGTTCATGTTTACTTTGTTTTTGAGTGTATCAATATAATCATCCATCCATAAGAATTTGTATCCAATCTCTACACAATTGTAGACACCAATTGTTGCGCACTCACTCAAGCTCCGGCGATCGACATAATGGTCTCTCCATCACAGATCACAGTGCTTGCAACGACTATCTCGAGTTGCACTGCTATTGTCAATGAATACTTCTTGAAAAACAAGCTTCCGATGCCATCCTTTGATATCTCTGGCCCTTCTCGCATAATCATTCCATCTCATGAAAAAGAGGTTGCTGCGGCATATGCGGAGGTTTTGAAGGCAACCATGGAGCTTCATCATCTCATGTTAGGACCTACAGCAGCTTTGATGGGCACATCGGTTCGTAAGATTGAGAATTCTATGGAAATTGTCAACTAAGCTAAACGTGATTGTTTAGGCAATGGATAGTATGAGCCTGCAATTCATATATGCATATGATATGGTCAATACTTTCCCAATAAACGGCGAAGCGACCTATGAACAGATCTCTGAAAAGTGCGGCTTGAACTTGGTTGATACTCGCAGAATCTTGGGATATGCGATGACGAATCACATCTTCAAAGAGGTTCGGCCGGGAGTAGTAGCCCATACAGCAGCGTCCAAACTTCTAGCATCGGACCCTTTGTTAACGGATTATGTTGGAATTGTCACCGAGGAACGATTCCAGGCTGCTGCACATGTAATTTATTTTCTGGGTGACGCTGCATATCTCCGACACTAATCGAATTATAGACGGTCGAGGCGGTGCAAAAATTTGGGTATGCAAAAGAGCCCAACCAAACTGTGAGGACACCAACTCTTTCATTTTTGATATAGACTATCAGAAATTTGAAGATACTTTCTGTGGTATGCAATATGCTCACATAGTTGGTATTTTAGGGATACAGCATTGGTCATCGAACCGACAAAGGTCTTTACGAAGAATTGAGTGCTCATCCCTCTCGAGGGAAGCGTTTTGCCAACGCGATGTGCGCATTCACTTCCAGGAATGACCTTTCGTTGTTATGTGAATGCTATGACTGGAAGAGTCTTGAGTCCGCAACCATAGTTGATGTTGGCGGAGGGTATGGACCTATCAGCATTAGCCTGGCAAAAAAGTTTCCCGACTTGAATTTCATTGTACAGGACTTCGCAGGGGCAATCGCAGAAGGGCCTACATACGTACCAGCTGAGATCTCAGATCGAATAAACTTCATGACGTATGACATGTTGACTCCACAGACTGTTCGGAATATAGATGTGATATTCTTCCGTGCTATATTCCATAACTGGACGGATCATTATTGTATCAAAATCTTAAGAAATCAAATACCGGCGCTGAAAAAGGGATCGAGGTTACTTATCGTGGAGCCACTGTTGGTGGAGTCGGGAGAGCTTCCATGGCATGAAGAGAGAAGACTTCGGTGAGTTTAGTTCTCCATTCCCCAGATGATGTTACTGATGAAGAGTGATAAAGAACGATGAATTTGAATATGCTTTCATATTTTGGCTCTCGGGAGAAATCTATGGAAGATTGGAGAGAGATTTTTCGGCGGGCAGATGAGCGGTTCGAGATTAAGAATGCTGTGAAGTTAGGAGATTCCCTTACTTCCATCCTGGAAGTCATGTGGACAGGGAAATAACTCTCACTGTGATTAATTTTAGTATTTACAGTTGAAACTTTGATTGATGAGCAATGCTGTGAGATCTTACATCATCTTGAATCGTAAAAAGCCATTTTTGGGTGTGCAGGTGGCTTATGATTTGTGGCTCAAGTCGGAGAATCCATCCTCTGTGAGAAAACCCCTTGTGCAGCCCCCACGGTACCAATGACGGGATACTCAAGCCTGACTACCCACCCCGTCTTTTCCAATCACTTTTCTTGATAACCATGATAATCTATGTGATATAGCTGCGGATTTCACCTCTTTTATCTTGCGATATCAATACAAGGAACATGAAGATAGACCTCTGCATATTCCATCACAGTCCACGAAAGTTTGCCCATGCTGACAGGTCATTGCGAGAGAGGGAGAGAAGGGGATTATAATGAAGGCTCTCTTATTCTCGTGACCTGTTCTACTGGAGAATTTCCGATATCCAGCTCCAACCCCTTCAAAACAAAATTCGAGGGGAGAGCTCAAAACACTGCAATACAACAGCGCTATATGCATTGAACTCTTTCTAGCAACAAATAGACAAGGCTGTTGATCTGACAAGTCTCCGATCAGAAGTAGCATTTGCAACCGCCATGAGTCACAATCTCAGCTCTCTGTCCTACATACTTTTTAGAAGAACCGCGAAGCCCGAGATGGAAGCTTGCAGTATTGCAGCGGGTATCCCTTTCAGTGTGCTGTCATCAGGAGTCCGTGTATTAGATGCCATTGACTCCTCGATGAGATACCACGATTGCGGTGAAGTCCGTTGACAATGAAGTGACGCGTCCTCGGCGTCTAATACAAGGCCCAACACTCGGAATACTGCATCTGAAGCAACTTCTGCAACCCTGCGCTCTTTCCTTTATAGAATCTCAATTGCAACTCACAATGTTCTGTTTCAGGCTTCTGCCATATCTCTAGAATCGAAAAATGATTGGATGCTGGTCGTCGAAGGGATTGATGGTCCTAATTATATGTCAAATGCCTAGTGGTTTGCTGATTATGAACATTCAGCATCTCCTTGATCCATGTTTAACACTTCAGCGCGGGAACTGAACCCAATCTGGCTCTAAATTTCTTCATTTCCGCGCCGTTATGCACATCGGATCACATCCTGAGGTACAGCAATCAGCCTCAAGCATACAACCTCGCCTTAGTTTTCTTTCAGACACTGGTCCAATGAGAAAGATATCTGCAAATATCTAGTTCCAGATGTAACGTTGATGGCAAAAGTCAAGAATTCATTCGAATTTGGACACGAGTTTTGAGTTAAAATGCAGGCAAGCGAAATAATCTCACAATCATTTATGTCAAAATTTCTCAATTGATCTTAGTGAGTCTATCTGATCCATGCCATCAATGGTAGTAGCATACCTCTGAGAAAATTGTTCCTGCCACTTGACAAAAATGGGATGAACCGCCAAGATGGCGAAGTATCGACTCGTCGCTCAAATACTGTTCACATCCTTACTCTTCGTGCCAACTCTTTTATTTCTCGTATCCTCAACCTTTCTCCTCATAATCAGAATCATAGCCTACCAGGAAACGGTCAACTGCGGGTGCATGATGCCTCTAGATTTGTCGGACCACCCCGATGACGAGTATGAATGCCCTCTATCTCGTAAAAAGATCTGTTCCATCGCTGATGAAGCCCATCTTCACCGCATTCAGACCAAAAATGAACTACCAAGCAATTGCTCCAGTTCGTGTATGGATTGTTGTTTTCGAGTTACGAACGAAACGTTCTCAAAGGAGAGTAACACGGCATTGGTGAAGAACGGAGATACATGCGACAAGCCTACACCTTTACTCTCATCAACTTGGAGATTATTAGCTGTGGGTTGGACGTTGTGTACGTGGGTTTTGGCAACCGTGGCTGGCTGTTTGCCGAAGAACAACAATTTTGGCGCCTGCCGTCTGAAAGATGTCAAAGCATCACAGAATTGTGATACCATTGGTTATATCCTAAACTCTTTAATCACAGGCTTGAACATCCTAGCTGCTTTACTCTTGATGGGTTCTGATTATATTCGGCAACGTCTTCTCACCCCCACCAGAATGGACATTGATATAGCACACTCGAAGAATAAGTGGTTCATCATAGGCAACCAAGATTTCAGCAACTTCAGAATTGTACCTATTGTTGCGAGAATACTGTGGCTCTCTTTGCTGTTAACCTCCCTTCCTATTCAACTACTGTAGGTCTTCCAATTTTTTAGGCACTGCGTTGAGACGATCCTAATGCATATTTCTAGTCTCAATGGTTTATTTTTTGTTTCCGATACTTCCTCCGATGCTTTCGAGGTTGTAGTATCCCCAGAGTGGAATACCAAGCCAGCATATTTCGACGTTTCGAGTGTTTCAATCTACCAACAAATCGTAGATAAAAATGCCTCTTCAGTCGCTTGGGCCACTCTTGCACCACTCCAAAAAGCTCTGGAAGATCTCCAAGTACAAAGAGTCAATCGCTCCATGGTTCTGGAGTCATATGCGCTGGCAGGGCATGATACAACGCAAAAGGTGTCGATGTTCCTTTCGCCACCTGTAGGCCCCGGGAATTGGGCTAACTTGTCCATTGCCGACTGCCTCCTTAAAACACCATTCCTCACACCCTGCAAGTCCGTCTTATTGTTCGTCAAAGAGAGTATCATCCTAACCCGCAACTCACCCATTACTCTACTACCTTTCCCTCTCGCTCTCATCCCTCCCCCTCTCCTCCTCCCCCTCACCCCGGAAACGCACTACAATGTATCTTCCATTTCAAGACGGAACCGAGATTCAACGTTGGAGACGCTATGGCTTCTTATCTCGAACATCCCGAAAACTCTATCAACTTCGTACTGTGCAATCAAGCATGGGCAAAATCATGGCCCATTAGAATTTACTTCTTAGGCGATATTCGAAAGCCAACTTTGTCGAAAGAATACTGCAAAAGATCGTTCGAACTCCTGATAGCTATTTTGGATTGGGCGCACATGATGAAAACACGGAAACGAATCAGAAGACTAACGATTCGTTATATACACGCTAACGACGAGAATTAAGTGATATCACAAGCTTGGATACCAAATGGTAAAGGTTCCGGGTGGTCTAGAAGGCTTCACTATTATAGCTGGACACTCGCAATAGTTACTGCTGCAACGACAATGCCACGGTCCCACAATGGCGCGAACACTTTTCAACTCCTAATTCATCGGAGGACACTATTTGGATAGTCGAGGTAGATATCACACATATTTGTGGAGTCTGTCATCACCACTGACACAATCAATAGGTACTACTTTATTCCAATATTCTTCAAGTGGTCTTTTGGCTCCAGGACTCCATTTATCTTCTGTATCGCAACATGTCCGAGTCCCGTGCCTCTCTACTCTCTTACACATCCTCCTCATCAGCACTAAGCATGACCTCTCCCCGGCAAGAGATACCTCTCAATCTTCTACTCCATTCCTCACTTTCACGAAGCGCGAATTTATCCTCATCCAAATCCGTTCCATTATCCTGCATTCTGGGCTTCTCTTATTATATCTATGGGCGCTACAAGCGTCATTCCCTTGAATCGTAACGAGCCTTCAATACCAGCCGTGTACGTCTCTTCCATTGTCAATTCTCCAGGCAATGGGATCGGTTCTTTTACAATCGAAATCGCTATTCCTCTGGTTCTCAATGCAAGCTTGTGG
Source organism: Botrytis deweyae (assembly GCF_014898535.1). NCBI lineage: Eukaryota > Fungi > Ascomycota > Leotiomycetes > Helotiales > Sclerotiniaceae > Botrytis > Botrytis deweyae. The sequence continues at coordinate 804,434 of NW_024066210.1, forward strand.
TGTTACGCAGCTTTTTTCAAAAGCTGGTTTGAGTGGAACACGGAGGTTGCATCCTTTCTTGAGGGGGGACACCACGACAATATCTATTAGCGGATCATATCATCCTCCATCTGATGAAGGAGATATTTCGGGAAAGGAGATCACTTGGGGTTGTATTAGAGATCAAGATGGTAATCTCCAATATCCTACAATGACAAGCAAACCAGTAGATGGAGTAGAATGGACGCGAGGGATTCTGAACGATCTTACGTTCCCCCAACCTACCGATCACAACGGATTTGATGTTGGAGAAATGGCAGTCTTATTTTTGGACGCCGATTGCCATATTCCGATGGAGCGAATCATTCAAAAGGCTATCAATCATGTGCTAAGTGTCAGATTACCTTGTAGAGTCTTATCTCGAGAGTCGGGTTCAGATGATGACTTGGAGCGGTATAGACTCGTGACTTTGACGGGGACTTTGAAACATAAGTACAGCAATGAAAACTTAAGAACGTGGGACGAATATATGGATGGAGAGAAGTGCGGGATGAAGTTTGGTAATGAGGAAAGCTGGGAAACTTGAAGGATGAGGCGGTCAAAGAGTATTTTGCGAGAGAAAGCTTGTTGTATTGATATTTGATGGGCTTCTCAAGAGATTTTGGGATCCGATGGTGTTTTATTTATTATACATTAGATAGAGATGTGATAATAGGTAGATACCCAGTCAGTGTTGTCGAAAAATAGTCAGATAGATGATCTATTTGTTCACGTGGAAAATACGGTGGCCGATTCTGTAATTCTCAGCCTCAGCGCGTGTTTGTTTCGGCCACCGTAATATGCGTACCTGGATCTCCAAAGTCCCTACCACACCTTACCTCGGAACATGTATGGATCAAGGGATACTCACTTCGGGTCGTTTCTATCCTCTCAGACATAATAAACTTTAGAATTCACTCGTTTGAAATTGCTGTTCTATATATCAATAAAAGTTCGAACAAGATGCCTCAACAAATTTCATACCGTCCCGTTTCAGACTCTCCCGACGCTACCTATCATCTGATATTCTTCATCACAGGCAACCCAGGATTGATAGGTTACTAGTATTATTAGTGTTTCTCGATATGTATATATACCTTCATTGACACTTCCGTAGCTCGACCTTTCTTTCGCTCCTCAACGATCTCCTGTCTTCCTCGCCCACCAAGAATTCGGATACCTACCATATATTTGGCCAATCGTTGGCTGGTTTCGAGACGGACGATGTCCCCTCTTATTCTCCCAATCAAAATCCATACTCATTGGAACAACAAATAGATCTTGTTCATGATTGCCTAGTAGAGCAGATAAATGGTTCACCCACACAATACAAAAACGTGATCTTGATAGGGCATTCAGTGAGTTTCCCAGACTTCCATGAAAAGTTTGTTCTAAATTTCTAGGTTGGATCCTATATCCTTCTAGAAACTCTTTCCAAGCTTATTGCACCGGCTGCAGTTTCTTCAATATCTGCAGTTTTGTCAGGCATTCTTCTGTTCCCAACAGTTACTCACATTTCTCACTCCCCTTCCGGTGCAAAGCTTACGCCTCTGATGTCAATTCCGAACTTTCCTGTCTTGGCGTCTTCTACGGCTAAAATGCTTCTTTATTGTGCTCCGAATGTTGTTTTGGATTTTCTCGTGAAGAAGGTCACGGGAATGCCAGAGGAGGCAGCGAAAGTCACCACGAGCTTTTTGAGAAGTAAAAATGGTATTTGGCAAGCACTGTATGTTCATTCGCCTCTGGGTCATGACAACACTGATGAAGTCTTCAGACATCTTGCACGTGACGAAATGAACACCATCACGGATGACAAATGGGATTCGGAGATCTGGGGTGTTGAGCATTCCGAGTCGTCTCAATCTTCTCCACCTAAGCTCATTTTTTATTTTGGGGAAAATGTATGCTTTAGTCTGATACTCGTGAATCTATGCTGAGAGAAAACAGGATCACTGGGTAGCATCTCATACTCGCGATGCACTCATTGCTGCACGAGGTTCTCCTGTGCCATCAGCCTCTTCCACCTCCTCATTTTCAATCAAGGAAACTAACAAGCCTATCATGATTATTGACAAAGAGGGGATCGATCATGGATTCTGCATCAGTGAGTACTTGGTCTCGGTCTAGAACTAATTTATGAGGGGGTGAACGGCTGGGGAACATTCGCTAATTGGATATAAACGTAGATCACAGCGAAACAATGGCAGCCAAAGTGAAAGACTGGATAGATAAGATAATTCAAGATGCATGATGAAACAGATTGTAGCCTAAATACCTAAATACGAACAACTGTTCAAGATCGACAATGGTTGCAATCCTGCAGATTGCCCATGATACAAAATCGTTGGGCCAGTGTAATTGCTCATATCGGGGTATACTTTCAGCCTTTCCTTCTTGGCGCATGTTGTACATATTAATGGTAGTTGAATTCGTGGGGGATTAATTCGCTTCACTATTTTATTTCCGGTTCTTCAACTTCGGAGACTAGTGTCAAATGACTTTGGAGGACAAGTTGTCCAGGTCAAGTTTCAGCTTCATCGCAAACTCTACCGCTTTGGATTCAATTTTTTTTATCTACATGCACAATGCACAAATGAGGTCAGTCATCACAAGGATGATGCGGAAAGGCCAACTCGTTCAGTGGTAAGAAAAAGCAGGGATTATTATACAATGTAACCTTGCTACCTCAAGCTGTATATCCTTTTTGGCTCGCATGCATGTAGTTGCCACAAATCCTTAGAGCTCTCGCCTCATTTGTTAATCGAGGAATTTTCTACTCCCCAGTGCTTTATGATTTGATCGATTGAAAATCCAACATGTTGCTGGGATTCTCTTTTGGCGCTGATCGCGCAAATACTTCACAAATTGGGGGATTTTCGGGGGTGGGGCTGAGGAGCAAGTACACTCTTGATGCGGCTCAATGAGCTACAGGCTTTAAACTTGCCGACCTCTCCCATAACTTGTCGAATACTTCTGAAATCCTCCACAGAAGAAATACCGCATCGTTCCCATGGCTCACACAATCTCAGCAAATCAAGACGGCGCTGATGGCACTTCTGCTATTAAAAAAGACTTTTATGATGATTCAACTCCGCAGGATCTCCTTGATAAAGGCGATTACGTTTCTTTATACCTGCGTTGCCGATATGACAGACGTGGTGATATCGAAACCGGACAACTAGGCGATTTTGAAGCGGGTCTTCCTGATGATTTCAGGAAGGGACTACCAAAAAAATATGAGCTTAAGATCAAGCAAGAACTAGATCGAATTGCGGAATTACGAGCAGTATTTGTCGGGAAACAGAGAAATGTTACTGACATTGAAAAGTTGAAAGAGCTCAAGGTAGCCTGGAAGATAAATGCTATCACCTCTTATGAGGCGAACTCGAAGGATAATGCACTTTGGATAACGAAACTGAAGAATGATCAAGCAAAATTGAAGCGGGAATTCGGAGCTTTCAGAAACGCACCAACGAAGGCTGCACAGGTCAGAAAAGACCTTTTGGAAAAGGGCCAAGAGATACTTGGAGCGCAAAACAAAGATAGGATCTTGAAAGAGGTAGAAAAGTGGAGTCCTCCTGGTGATTCGATTCCCGAAGTAAAAAAAGATGTTCTGGATAACTCTGGTTATGGGTTCAGCGTCTCGAAAATTACCTTAAAGAAGGGGCAATCAGAAAACTCGGCCAAGATCACATCTTTTGACCAGTATCAGATGGAAAGGTATTCCGTTTCGGATGTACTCGAGCCTAACGGCGACGAAGATCCATGGGCAAAGGAAAATACTGAAAGCATTCGTTACTTTCATTTCCCTGCTAATAATATGAAATGGATCGAAGTAAGTTTTCAGATCTCGGATGCCTTGACATCAAGCTAATGTGAAGCTGAAGAAAGCAATACAAAGACATTACAAAGAAAGCAAAGACCATCGACCACAGACATCAAAAGTTCTTTCTAGGGAACTGTGGGTAGGGCAGCAGCATGGCGCTTTAAATGATCCCCTTCATTCTCGGCACATGCGCTCGCATTGCAAATTTATTCCTCAAGGCAAGTCACCTCTTCATGATAAATGTTATTTTTGTTGACAGAAATAGATACAGAGATGGATGCCATTCTTGCCGAATATCACTATGCTCCTCGGAAGAGCAGCAATAATAATATGGTCCTTTTTGTAAGATCAACTTCAAATGTATTCGGTTTGGCAGCTGACAAACTTTCTAGATGCCTTACCTTCACTGGGAGATGGATCGAAAAAGAGCTCACATGACCAAAATTGCGAAAGAACTCACATCTGAGTATCAAGCAAAACAGCCTCGTCACCACATACTTAACAAAAACAAACTTGCAGGGATTGTCGAAAGTACTAGGAAGAAATATGCCTTCTTAGAACAGCCCGAGGTCAAGGAGCATACGAGTTTAGATGGCCCTGCCCCTTCTAGTGAATCGAAGCGGATAACTGGGTTCAGCCGTTTCTTTCGAACCAGTTCTAAGAGTGGTTCAAATCAAAACGTTCCGGGAAAGGTCACAAATCCCTGTGGTTGTTACTTGATGCAAGCTGCGAAAGTCTACGAGGCAATGGATCTTGAACCGGATATCAAATTATTACGCAGCCATTTGCATGAAACACCGCCTTTGCATCCACGCCGTACGCTTGATCAGTCCTACTACTTCAAGCTTGAAAATACAGATTCTCGGGACAAGGATCAGGTTGTTTCTCGTGGTACAAATGAGCGGAGGAAAATTAATGGGAGTACCCGCGTAGTGATGGTCGATCAGCTATGGATGTATATTCTTGACGAATGTGGGTTGCCTTTTGGAGACAGCACTTTTTTTTTACAGGATCACATTACTGACACGTACATAGATACCATCATTACTAGTTTTCCAAGAAGGCTGGGTCGTAATAAGCCTGACTCCTCTGGTGTGCATAAATGTATCAGAGACCGACTGGAAAAGATCCGTCCAGGCCAGATCAATTCAGTCTATGATCTAGCTCTTTTGATCCTAAATGAGTGTTCGACAGTATTTTTCGATCGCACAAAGCCTACTGATAAACGCCCCGAGGTTTTGGATATATTTTCCAATGCTATTGGTTATGTTGTTAGTGTAGACGCATTGACATATCATATGCAATATCAGCTGATAAATAATAGTCCGAAATGAAAACGAACGCATTCGAGTTATTCTGGGGTCATGTTGAGCAACTGAGTGGCCACAAACTAAAAATCAGCCCAGAAAAGGCACGACTCTATCACAATATTAATCCAGAAGGGGTTTTGCTACGAGAAGCCCATGATATCATCGAAGAATTGAAAATGATTTCGCGTATCAATTTGCAACAGTGAGTGGTCCCCCCACTGGTACTCTTCATTTTGATGAAACATTTTTCTTCTCCTTCCATTATTTTCCCTTTGTTTCACCTGCTGGGCTTACCATTATTTAGATTACAAGTTACGCAAGTCTTCTCAAAAGCCCTACAGACAATGAATGGACAGGTGGAGCCAATGCAAGAAATAGCTGGCCTCTTGAGTCTTATGTTAAAAGAACTGCAAAAGAAGAATCCCACGGATTCAAATGGCATAACCAGCGACTCGCCGGCTAAGGATACTCCCAAAAATTTCAACAAAGTCATTCTAAAACATACCATTAATCGATCCTTGGATCTGGTTGAAACTATATCTAATCATCAGAGCGAATTGCAACAGCTCGAGGATAGTGCCCGTGAAATTTCCGAACAATTAAGAGACCTACTCACACTAAAACAACAACAAGCTAGTATCATAGAAGCCACCGCTTCACTAGACCTCGCGGATGAAAGTGTGCATCAAGGTCGATCTATCATGATATTCACCATTATCACCATTATTTTCCTTCCGTTATCTTTCATGAGCAGTATATTCGGTATGAATGCGGTGGAGTTTACTGGATCGTCAAACTCCGTCATGGGCATTGGAGAGCAGTTCGAGTTCATGTGTTCGTTGGCCCATTCTTACCCCCAATCTTATCTTATACCAATGCTGATAGTTATGTTATAGTTCCGATATCAATTGCGCTGACTTTGTTCTTCCTTTGCTTGGCACTCAAAGCACCGAGGCCAATACTTACGATATTTCCCTTCTTCTTATTCTTTCCTATTGTTTTCTTTAAGGCGGCATGGTATGGATATAGAAAAAAGCCGGAAAAATGGCAGCAACTCTCCCGTTACTTGCTTGTCGGCTCAGCCAAGGAAAAGCTGGGAGAGAGGTACAGGGAGATGGTGACAAATGTGTATCGGCGGTGTTCTGCGTCAAACGCCAAAGACACGATTGAATCACAACCCAAAAATTCAGATAACAAGGAGCAAGTAACCCCAAATGATGAATCGCGGGTGTTCTACCTTTGCGGAGACAGGTTCAAGAATTCCGCTCCGGCAATTGGAGAAAATAATGTCTGATATCTGGGTTATGTATATGTACTACTGTAAGGCACTTTGAGAGTGTAATGATCAAGATGTGGCTCGTCTTATCATGTATGCTATTTTGCTGGAATCTGATTAAAGCGGAGATGATTTTGTCGGATGAATGATTGAGTTATTGAATTTGATTTTCGGAAGTTGAGCTTGAGTGATTAGGAACTCGGAGCCTGGCTGTTGACCTTGGGTGCTTATCCACAATTTTCAACTTCTCTGTCAAACCTCATCAACAATTAAAGTGGATTTATAGTATAAACATTTAACTTCAAAGCATGTTTCTGGCAATTACGTACCACCCTGAAAAATACTTGAACAGTACAGAATCGCTAGGATTGCCGCCAGAAGTTATTTGTTGGACTATCACCTTCCAATTTGGCTCTTTGAAGATACATGATTATCCAGGCATTGAGCAGTCCTGTCATTGCGATTGTGCTTCCAGTCCTCATATTTTTTTAGTCTAATCAATTTTCATCCAATCCCTCCAGACAAGCCTCCTGATCGACAACAAGTTTTCTTCGAATCACCAACGTCTTCAAAATTGGCTCATCCTCGTATTTGTACCCCGAATCACCACGTACATTCTCACACTGCCTTCCACACGCACTTTCGTTACCCTTGTGGACATCAATTTCCCGTGGACATATATAAACTTCTTCTGTATCCCAACGCGGATGATACGCCACATTTTCATCTGTCCATTGAGTTTCGGACCAGAAATCGTCCAACTCCTCTATAGAAGAGTGAACACGTACTGCATGAAGATATCTCTTGTTCTTTAACCAATTCTCTAATCGTGTAATCTGGAAATATCTCGCTTCTCCCAGAAGTGCGAGATATAGAACGTGGTCGTGGCCTTTTTCTGTATCGTAGAAAATAGGAATGACGCTTCGTCGAAGGTACCGCAGGATATGTTCGAAGAGGTCGGGATCTGCATCGATGAAATAAGAGCCATCTGCTTGCTTGTTACTATCCCAGCGCCCTGACATTAGTGCCGCGAAGAAAGGGCTTTCCCCTGTCATTGTATTCTTTGTGGTGATGAATCGCCGTTCTCCCACTTGAAGGGTGATAGGGCCGCCCGCTGATGGAGTTATACGGTGCTTCGTGCGTGAATTGGAATTTATAGTAGCTGACATTTTGGCTGAATCTGACTTTTGCCTTTCGAATCAATTTTCTGAGATGTGATCTTCTAACATTAGTGTAAGTTTTCGAAAAGGAAAATGTTACTACTTGCTTATTAATTCCAGATACCATAGTCCTCAAAAGACGTGAATCGCTATGTATTTAAGGTCTTCGGAATCTAGCTACTAGGATGGGTACTAATAATCAATCATAACCTGACTGAGATGAATTCTTTATGGTTAAGGGTTTCGGAGTTGATGTATCACTCTCTACCAAAGAACGAAAGGTTTCCATGGGGTCGGGTATCATGCAAGTAACCGTTATTTGACAAGGGAACCAACTGACTGCATAACCAAGGAGCTGATACATTTTCATCGAGTTCCATCACTAATAACAAGAGTTTGAGGCTTGGACAACAAATCAATGTCCTGGCTGCTTCTTGCTTTGTATGGATGATTTCATTATCCTTTATAAGAGCTAGATAGATCTCTAAGGAGATAGAAACCATCAATTCTTCCTTCCCAACCCAACAGAATTCGTTGGAAAAGCCTGTGTCGCTCATTGCAAAATCGAATGTGATCGAATAGAACTGTTTGTATGACTAGTGCTAGAAGCCACTCTGTTTGCTGTGCGTTTGCTCCGAGATAGTAGGCACCGGCCCTTGTAATCCCGCTTGGTCAAAATGCCGTCACCATAGCATTTATAGATGTACAACAGCGCGGCTTTGCACTGTAACTTCTCTAGGTACTACCACGATAATATGTATCAACTTGATAATATCATGAGAAATTATGAGTTTGATACCGACTCAGGGATCACTGGTGGATGTCTTGAAGCTTTGACAATTCCATCCATTAGGAGGCCGTCATGATTACGTCATCATCCATTCCAATGTTCAGCTTGTACAGCACTCCAGCTACACGCTGAGCTTCCAACGACACTCAACATTTGATTCCTTTGGTTCTATCAAAATTAAACTCAAACTCTACAATCAACGATCAATTTTACACGTTAAACTACGAAAATGGTTGTCGCCGGTACAATTTCACGCGTTCAAAGGATGGTTGATCGCGTTGTAACCCCTGAACAGAGATCCCAGTTCTATGGGAATGTCTCCGAGTTCTTTCAGGAACAACCTCTTATTGCTGTATGTATATTTCTGTTTCTGTTACATCTGAGGGATTTGAACAATCGGCTGGTTCAATCTATGGCGAATTCTCCATGGATTCTGCAGCTGAATCCACTCTTTTCCCACTCTTCATTTGCCAATATACATACAATTAACTCTTATCTCAACCTCCATCGATACCCATGCCAATCAAATCCCACTTTCATATCATATCTCCCATCTCCCCACAACCTCACTAACCGCACTCGATAGACATTCCTCCTCGCAACCCTGAGCATCTCTCTCGTGCCTCTCTTCCTCTTTACAACATTCACCATCTCGGTCCTCGCGTTTTCCTTCATATCTGCTATCCTCTTCTCTTTCATCTGGATCGGAATTGCTTTGCTCTTACTTGTGCCAACTCTCTTCGTTACTTGCGGATTGGGGATTCTGGTGTGGGTATGGGCTGTTAGTTCATGGGTTGTGGCAAGATGGCTTTATGGATTTGTGTCTGCGAGCAATGGGGCGGGAGAATTGAGATTCCCGAACGGGAAGAGAATGGTGGTTAAGAAGGAGGAGGGAGAGGTGCCAAGAGCGGAAATTAGAAATGGAATCTGACTACGCGATGCTATGAAAGTAGAGCATGAAGATGGAGCGCGGGGTGAGGAGCAAGGATGGTAAATAGGTAATCAGGCGGGCTCGGAGTGGTGGAGTACATTGGCTGTAAGACTAGGAATTCGGGATCATGGTAATGGATAGATGGATGGGGCGAACGGGTACATAGAAATGGAATATTTGGGGACTTTTCAAAAAGAGAACGGAACACGGATAAGTTCCTTTTAGCCAATTCTCCTGGCATTATTTCATTTGCACTGTCATGAGTTATTGATTGGAGTTCTCCTTTATCATCTTCTTTATCCTGCAACAGCTGCTTACTTCTACCCTGAGGATCGAAAGCAAGATCTACATGTCGGTGCAACGAACGATGTGTTTATGACTTCGCCGAGAAAGGATATTCGCTGCTCCCTCGCATCAGTCTCCCCAGCGTCATCAACTGGATCTATTCTACCTCGTGTTGCTTTCTCACAAGGAAAGTAGGAGCGCAAGTCAGTCCACATTTGTGTAAAAAGAAAATGTTCATGGAATAGATTGTGTAAATGGAAAAAGATATGGGTTGAAGCTCGAAATGAAGTTTCGTCTTTAGCTAGATCCCATTTCAATCGGATGATATACCAAAATAGCACACTCCAATTCACTAGATAATGGCCGTCGCGTTATTGCTCATTTTAAATATCTAAGTGACCAAACAAACGCGTAAATAGTTTCGAGCTTGTTTACCTACCCCGCCATAATATGATTTTAAACTTCACACTCCTTTGAAGTTTAAAAAATTGGCGCGCACATCACTTGGAATTGATATAAGTCGATAAATTCACAATACGAAGGGTACCAGATCTTCAGTCAACCACATTCGACCGACGACATGATGGTCGATTACGCAAAATATCGAGTGGTAGAATTGAAGGAGGTTCTCAAAGCTCGTCAACTTCGAACTGATGGCTTGAAAGCTGCTTTAGTGCAACGTTTGACACAATCAGATGCCCGTCATGTTTCCATTGAGGAGGTGGTCAATCAAAAAGTCAAATCGAATGTAGCCTCTACTGCGTGAGTACTATCAATAACTTTGGATCTTTTCAATTTTCATGTTGCCGTCACCTCTTTGGTGGATGACTGCCGTTGGGAGCGTTCATGCGACGGAAGAAGGCGTGTGGACAAATCCAAATTTCGCTGGTTGTCCTCGATTATGATTATTAAACTAATGTAATTTTAGGCATCCACCTCAATCGCAAATTGGAGCTGTCAACCTGAAGCTTGACAATCTGATTCAAACTATGGATAGTCTTAAAAACATACCAGACTTCACTCTCACAGCCGCAGGTCATACAATGCTCAACCAAGAGAACAGCCATGCCTCTGCACAGAGCCAAAGTTCGCAATCCGCTTTCCCAAAGAATAATTATGCACAGTCCCTTCGAGACAGTAGCCATAATGCTGTTACGTTCAGCGAGAATGATTTCAGTGATGATGATGATATAGACTTGGACACAAACTATGACTTGCCAATGTCTCAAACGTCCTTCACTAATTCTCAGCCGCAATCTCAGCCTGGTGCGTACAGACAAAATCACATGTCTTCTTGCACTTCCACTCAAGCCTATGGCATGACTTCACCGGCTTCAAGCTTCCAACAAGGCTATCGTCCAATGTCGCAGTCGCAAAAGTCTTATCTACCTGCAACTCCTACTCCACGTCAGCCATTGGCAAACATTTCAAGCAACCAAATGTCACCACCATCTTCCGTTAAGGTTGCCCAAAAGCCCATGGTCTACGCTCCCTACTTGACGTTCTACCAGCTGGAGCAAATGTATCCAAATGGCCAAAACTTTCAGGATGAAAATGCAAAACTTGCACGCAGAAGATGGTTGGCAAAGTTGGGTATTGATGTTTCGCCATACAACTTTGTGTTCATTAATGAGTCACAAAGAGACAAAGTCGAGATTCATTGGGCTTTGAAGTCTCCAGAAGAGCGCCGAGACATTGAACAGAAAGCTGTTCAATTGAAGCCACCCTATCAGCTCACGCACGCGGTGCCACTTCGATTAGCACCTTTCGCTCTGAGAACACCCGTTCCAATCAACCTGATTGGCCCAATCCCTCTATCTTTCTACGAGTTGGAACAAACATATTTTGATGTTCCCCAGGGAAAGAATTTGGCTTATTATGACCTTGTTCCAAAACGCTTGGCTTGGCTTGGGGAACTTGGCTTCGACGATCCCAGATATCTACCTCTAGCGCAGAGTACACGAGAACTACAAGCATTGAACGATCTCTATGATCAGAAGCCAAGCGTTGAGCGAAGAGCTATCGAAGCTAAAGCAAAGTATGTCAATGCTAAGCCCAATCTGCCAGCTCTTTCGTGGGAGACTCTGGAGAAAGATTATGAGATCTACCCAGTAAGTGCTTTCACGACACACACAGCATATTGTGAAAAACGTCGCGAATGGCTTCAAAAGCTTGGCCTTGATGTTATACCATTCTCCTACAAAACTGCACAGCTCCATGAGGGCAATATGCAAGGCATGGAAATTGCCTGGAGTGAAATGACTGAGGTTGACCGCAATAGAGTTCTTGAGATGGCGAAATCTATCAAAGAAGATAGCAATCCGGTTGTTGAGTTATGGGCAGAGTTTGAGCATACATATGGTTTTACTAAAGAAAAGGACAAGGAGTTTAAGAATGACCCTGTTGGCTACTCCAAGAAACGTGGATTATGGATCATCGATATCGGATTGGATGTTGAACCTTTCAAGAGCGTTATCTCAAGCCCTACCGCTCTCCAAGCAGCATGGTCTACAAAGCCCATTGAAGAGAGAAAGACCATTGTCAACAAAGCTAAGTGGGAGAAAGAGCGCTTTGTTAGGGATTTGGCGAGAAAAAAGGCCGAAAAGGCAGGTGACAATTACAAAGCTCCTCCCACTGAAGTCAAGAAAACAAGCAAGCGCTCATCTACGACCAAATCGTCTAACTACAAAGTTTCTAAGTCCTCCAGTTATAGAAAGAACGGATATGGTTATGGTGGCTATGGCGGCTATGGCGGATCATATTCTTCGGGTTATGGATTTGGAAGAAACAGATACTCAAGGTACTAGTTTGTGCTAATGTGCTTGCTTGGCCTTTGCCAGCCATATTTTACGACGTAAAGATGCTCTAATAGTTGCTTATTTCTGAATCAGCATTTAAGATCTTGTACTAAATCTTTCCTTTAGGCTATGTTTTTCATAGGATACTTTTTGGGGGGAATGTTGTCGGGGTCTTCCTGGGACTGCTGAATCCTTCTTCATCTCAATCTGTACTTTCATTTGACCCTGGGCGTATGGCGTATGGCATCTAAGACTCTGCTAATCAGTCATTGTACATATTTGGACACATGGTACGGGAGTATCAAGAAGTACGTATGGCTCGCGCCAGTTGGTCACATATGAATGGGTGTTTTCTCAAACGAAGATGATAGATAATGTACGATACATAATCAGAATAGTAATAACATGTAAACTATTTTCTTGTCGAGAGCTTGTTTGCTCTCGTGAACTCCCATAAGACATGAACTCTGTAGAAATCTACTCTGTCGGTGAAAAATTCATTTCACCACTAACCTGCTGATTTGTTCTTGCTCACCAGCTCCACAATATGGACAAACACAAATCGCCCTTATAAATATCAGGTACAATTATACATGGAATAGAACCAGAATATCAACTTGATACTTCAAATTCGTAGATTAATTGTTGAATGTCGTCCACAAGGTCATTGATGTAGCTGACTAAGCACAATTGCATATGAAGAGCTTTCCTCTTTCATATAACCTACATCAATACAATTGATTCTACGAACCTTTCTTCAGGTGGTTCCATATTTCAACATTGATTTCTCTTCATAAATTATTTCACAATTCGAGATAAGTTCAAGTTAGAAGTATCTGCGAATGGTAGATCCAATCGTTGGTCCAATGGCCATGTAAAGATGCGCACTCGATTTCATTGGCTGCCACAGATGGCTGACCTGAAGCTTCTTCAAGAACCTCGGTGCGTCCAACCCAGAAAGTTGTTAAGCACCTGGGCAGCTTGAGTACTACGAAAGCTGGCTTGATTCGCATGTATCACTCTGTGGTGTGGCTTAAGCGAGCACTATCGGGATATAGACCTTCCTCTCCGATCCAAATCCTACACAATCAGAATACAAGGTAGGGATCTTGGGATATCCAATCAAACATTTTCGAAGCGCAGGTGGCGGCTGGATGCATGATGCGTTGGTTACGCATAATGGTGATTGAACTTCAGTTCATTTTATTCTCCTGATGCTTTCCAACGCACGACATTTTAAAGAATGGGTACTTTCGAAAGCAGTAAGCTCACCGCTCTCAGATCAGAAGAGCAACTGAGTCTACTCAATGAAATCGACACGCTTCGCCGTTCTGGCATTAGTGATCATGTCTCCTTGCCACAGATTGCCGTTTGTGGAGATCAATCTAGTGGGAAAAGCTCCTGCCTAGAGGCCATTTCGGGAATACCATTTCCCCGCAAAGACACCTTGTGTACTCGCTTTGCTACTGAGCTTGTTCTTCGCAAGAGTTCCGTGGAGTCAGTCGTGGTGAATATTGTTCCTAGCCAAAAGAGGTCCCAGAAAGAGAGTCAAGAACTCGCCGGCTTTCAGTACACACTTCATTCTTTTGATAAGTTGCCGGAATTGATAGAATCTGCCAAGATTGCTCTAGGTCTTGACAAGCCTGGAAGCGGATTTTCTTCAGACATACTTCGCATCGAAATATCTGGCCCGACAAGGCCTCATCTAACAGTTGTTGATTTACCTGGCTTGATTCACGCCAAGAATGATGACGAGGATGACGAAAATGTGGAGGAAGTGGTATCTGAACTCGTTTACTCATATATGCGCCGTCCGAGGACAATTATATTGGCAGTTGTCTCTGCGCTGAACGATCGAGCTCTCCAAGCAGTGCTAAAGCAAGTCAAAGCAGTGGATCCACACGGCAGGCGCACTATGGGCTTAATCACGAAGCCTGATACTCTATTTGAGGACTCCGAGAGCGAAAAAGACTTCGTCAAGCTAGCTTCAAATGAAGTAACGCAACTCAGACTCGGTTGGCACGTACTGAGGAACCGCGATTTTAACACGAAACATGTCACCTCTGTGGAGAGAGACAGGATAGAGGAAGAGTTTTTCTCACAAGGAATTTGGAAAACATTGCCTCGAGGAATTTTAGGGGTTGCAAAATTACGAGAGCGTCTAAGCAGGGTTCTCTTAGACCACATCAAGTCGGAGCTGCCAGCTCTCATTCATGAAATTCAAGACATCCTGCACGAGTCACAGCAAGCATTTACAAAACTCGGGGATCGCCGCGGAAATGCTGAACAACAACGGTTGTATCTTTTTAAACATAGCCAGCATTTCACGAACATCTGCAGAGCCTCATGTGATGGTATATACGAGGACAAGTTTTTCGGGGATATTGCTAGTGAAGAGTTCAAGAACCGCAGATTCCGAGCTGTTGTTCAAAATTTGAACCTCGCATTTGCCGAAATGGTGCGGATAGACGGCCAAAATATCAATCTTAGGGGCATTGGACTCGAAGGGAAAAGTAATAAAGCTATCTCATGGGTTCGGGATATGCTAATCTCTTCGAGAGGGAGAGAGTTGCCAGGAACTTTCAGTCCGATGCTGATTGGAGATTTGTTCAGAGTGCAATCGAAACCATGGGAAAACATCTCCAAAACCCACCTTCAAGATATCTGGGCAAAAGCTCGTGATCATTTAGAAGATATACTTTCTTCTCTCATGGATTCAGAGGCATACATGGCGTTGCTCATGCTTTACGTCGATCCATTAATGGAAAAGCTACTCAAGAAAGCCACTGATGAATTGGACAGATTGTTCCGTGATCGGCATAGACATGCCATAACCTATAATCATTACTTCACTGAAAACGCCCAAAAAATTTCTGATGCTCGTAATCAAAAGAGGCTTTTAGAAGTCCTAGAGAAGATGTTCCCTTTAGACAACTACAGTCAAGGTCGCACTGGACCGAAGGATCTCTCGATCATATGCTCTATGGTGTCAGGATCTATACCAGACATGGATACGCGGGCTAGCATTGAGCTTCTTGATCATTTAGAAGCGTTTTACAAGGTGAGATATCAAAACACAAAAACAACGTGATATTTGGCTAAATAATTCTTCAGGTGGCAATGAAGACTTTTGTGGACAATGTATCTGTCCAGGTCATAGAGGCATCAATCGTGGACAAGCTAGCTGATGTCTTCAATCCACTTGCAGTAGCACAGATGACCAACGAACTTGTTTCACAAATTGCTGCTGAGTCACAGGAAAACCAGACGCAAAGAGAGCAGCTGGAAAAGAAGATACATGTTCTAGAGGAAGGCCTGAAGACCTGCAAATGGCATGCGGGTCGCTATGCTTCAGGTACGCAATATTCGATATGAGCCAGAATTTTTCTGATCCGAAACTACCTTAGAAGTTACTCTCGAAGACCCTCCGACCCCCGTAATACAGACACCAAAGTCTCATGAGCCCTCTGTAGCTGACTTACACGTCTCGAATGTTTCAAGTCTGAATGATGACGTCGAAGTCCACGCAGCTGATCAAGGAGAAACGAACAATTTAGTGAGTTGATTTAGTATAGATCTCTCAACTTTCAGCTGTAATTACTAAATGTTCTGATAGGTGGACGAGGCTCCGGTTCATACATACGTGGCAAGAAAAGATGAAGCAATAAATAACATCTCCACGTGGGGAAGCTTGGGAGGGAAGAAATCCAAGAAGAAGAAATTTAGGAACGTCGTACCTTTTGCGCCTGAAGAAGGAGGAAGCTGGGGTTCTGAGCTTCTGGGGCCACAACTTTCAAACTAGATCAGTTCAATACCAAATACTACGACACTCTCGGTCATATGCTTCTGATTCTTTCTTCTGTCCTTTTCCACACCTCCAAAGTTCCCTCGATGTTATCCCTAGCTCACAAGTTGCCTCACGTGTGAAATGTACCTAAAGCTAGATCTCATGGTCTAATGTCTTTGCGATTCTCGATCTCATCGGTAGGGCACGACAAATCTGCTAGATTTAATGATCGCAGCATATGAAAAAAGATAGAGCGTAGGTAGAGTAGACGATCAAGGATCTTGCAAACAAGAACAAACTATAACATACTTCACTCAACGAGACCCAGGCCTTCATCAACTATTCGAGTATATGCTCACTTGTGCACAATTATGAAATCTCCAAGTACCACACCAGCGCCGTACACAAACATTAGAAAGCTTCCAATATGTCCTCAAATCCTAGTCTTCACCCGGACTAAGGCAGATTCTGTATGGAAGCCTAGCATTCTCTTTTGCTTGGGGCCCAAGATCGGTTACTATCGCCTAGTTGGGCGATAATGTGTTGAAGTTTATGGGATTCCAGGGGCTTTTATCGAGTGCCAACATTTCCGGTTTCCAGGTCAGATTCTAAAAAATATAGTTTTGATTCACTGACAGAGAATCATGACTTCGGACTCAACTTTGAGTGAGATGAATTGTCGCCGGAAATCTAATTCTGGGGTAATGAGACTAATCATACCCACGAACACGTAGTGATAGCTCCAGTGCCTCACATGCTAGTTGTTGCAGGTTGATATCATGACACCGAAATTGCCGAAATTAGTGAGGGCTTTACACTTTCCTCTTGATCCCTTCGACGATCCATCCCTTTGATACAATAAGATCATGGACTAACATACCTCCCTCACAAAAGGCCACTTCTTATACGAGTAGGTTCCCCTTCCTTTTTAAGAAAAAACATTGAAACGAACCAATCATCACGTGTCGGCAAATCAATTTAGGAAAGTCCGACCGGGGTGACTTCGGTGTTTTTTCTGAGAGCTCCCTTGGCTCTCCACCTCCGCAGGATGAATGAGAAATCATCATGATGGGGTGAGGGGCAACAAGTTATAAAGAGGGGTTGACTTTCCTATAATTCAAAATTCTCCATATCGTAATATTGAGAGTTTTGTTCTTTGCTAAACTTTTCAATTTTCAATACCTCATCTCAATCAAAATGGCAGATAAGACATACAATGTTGGAGTAATTGGCTACGGGTTTGTATAATTCCTCGAAAGCCGTCGAACATATACTAATTGAAGCTTGTAGCTTGTCAGCCAAGGTCTTCCATATTCCGCTCATTCTTGTTACTCCATCCTTCACCCTTCACTCAATTGTTCAACGAACACCTAAACCAAACGACAATGCCGCCCAAGATCATCCAGAAGCCAAAATCTACAACTCCGCAGATGCTATGTTTGCAGATTCGGAAATCGATATCATTATCATATCCACAACCCCCGAAACACATTTCCCTTTCACGAAAGCCGCTTTACAAGCTGGTAAACATGTAATGGTAGAGAAACCATTCGTTCCTACATCCGCGGAAGCTTCAGAGCTTATATCTATATCCAAAGAAACTGGAAAGTTTATCTGCGTATACCAGAATAGAAGATGGGACTCTGATTTCTTGACTGTCAAAAAATTGATGGCAGATGGTGTATTGGGAAGAGTGGTTGAATTTGAGACACACTTCGATAGATTCAAGGGCGAGAAACCCGCAACTTGGAAGGGCACATTGACCATGGAGGATGCTGGCGGCGTTATATATGATCTAGGAACACATTTGATCGATCAAGCATTTTGCTTATTTGGCCAACCGAAGACAGTAACGGCGATCTTTACGAATCAAAGAGCTGATGGCTCGGCAGAACCAGATAGTATCACCGTAATGCTGAATTATGGCGAGAAGGGACCATTAGTAACCGCAAAGGCTGGGGTAAGCATCAAACACTGTTTTTAATCACAGCTTACTTCTCATACCTCGAACATCACTAATAAACAATTCATAGGTTCTGTGCGTGGAAGAAGAGCAATTACGATATTGGGTTCGAGGATCACAAGGTAGCTTCAAGAAGTACCACCTTGATATCCAAGAAGACCAATTGAAGGCCGGTCTTAAGCCGGGTGATGCCAACTTTGGTATTGAATCAGAAGATAGGTCTGGAAGATTAGTGGTTTTCGAAGATGGAAAACCTAAGGGCAGCACCTTCAAGAACGTGACTCCGCAAACCTATGCTGCTCTTTACCAAGGCTTTGCTGATGCTATAACTAGTGGCAGCGAAGATGCTGTTCCAGTGAAAGCAAGCGAAGCTAGAGATGTTTTGAGGATTATTGAGGCAGCCAGGGAGAGTGCTAAGAGTGGAAGAACAGTTACGCTATAGCTATAGGTGGTCCTTTTGTGACTTTCCCATGGATGGATCAGCGATGAATGTTCCACCAATTCCTGTATTTCTTCTCTATCAGTAGATTATACCCATAGTAATAGACCATGTTGATTTGAAAGTGGGAAGATCTACGGATGTGCTGTTTCTAGTTGCCTGTGGAGTAGGTGATAGGTATATCCGTTCGCGATCCGGAGATAAATCAAGTACGAGAATAAACCCGAAGCTAACTGCACGTCATCTCACACCCTTTTCTATATATATTCCATGAATGTTTCTCACCAACGAATTTAGAAGGCGATGTTTCAATTCCTTCCAAGAATAAGACCAAATATTCAAAGATCGCTCAAAATGTTACCTCTAATCACCCTCGAGGAACACTTTCTTTCCTCCGCAGTGCTTGCCGCCCAACAAGCAAACGGGACCCCTGATCCATTTGCAGGGTTCCCAGTTCAAATCTCCAGGAAACTAAAGTCTCTTGACAATGAACGGATAAAGGATATGGATGATGGAAACATTTCTCTACAAATTCTGTCTCATGGTCCTATGGATCATGCTCCTCTTAAATTGTGTCAAGAAATCAACGATGAACTCGCAGCTGCCATCTCCAAGAATCCTTCCCGTCTAAAAGGCTTCGCAACCCTGCCTATGGGATCGCCTTTAGAAGCCGCTCAAGAGTTAGATCGTTGCATCAATGAACTCGGTTTTGTGGGTGCGTTAATTGATAATCACCTTGATGGCGAATTCTACGACGATGAGAAATTCTGGAGTGTTTTTGAAAAAGCTAGTGCTTTGGATGTACCTATCTATATTCATCCCAATTTCACAGCTGAAAAGGATATGAGTAAATATCGTGGGAATTATCCAGAGGGTGTAGCGATGGCGCTTAGTAATTGGGGACTAGGGTGGCATTTCGATACCGGGCTTCATTTTTTGCGTCTCTATGCTGCGGGAGTGTTTGATCGGTTCCCGAAGTTGAAAATTGTGTTGGGGCATATGGGAGAGCTTTTGCCGTTTAATTTGGACAGGATATTAAAGGTATCGGGGAGATGGGGAAGGGAGAGAGGATTAGAAAAGGTTTGGGAGGAAAACTTGTGGGTTACTACTAGTGGGATGTTTTCGTTGGCGCCGTTGGCGTGTTTGGTGCAGACGAAGGGGAAGGATAAGATTTTGTTTAGTGTTGATTATCCATTTTCGGAAAATGGGACGGGGAGGGAGTTCGTAGAGAGGGTGGTTAAGAGTGGGCTTTTTGGGGAGGAGGATTCGGTGGAGATGAGGGGGTTTGCGTTTGAGAATGCGGAGAGGTTATTGAGGGTCAAGGCGAAGGAGTGAAGTGGTATTCGGGGTGGAAAGTCTGGCTAGTGGTCGGATATGCTTTGTTATACTTTTCTACTTTACATCTCAACTTCATTGCCGGTTGGGTATTTGGAAATTTGATTGATACTCCTCCTGCTTGATCTTCATATTCCTCTGTTTGAAAGAGAAAAACTTATACACTAGCAGCAGCTGAATCACTGAGAGCTATTAGCTACACAGGTGCTCATAAACGATGACAACTTAGAAATATTAGGAAGCAATGTTGATGTGCAGATTACAACCGCGATATGCGTGTATACTCTCTGGAAGGAAAGTGCACCCTCTTCTTCCAAGTTTCACGCTTCAGTTCTTTCCCTTTCAAGTCTTCCCGAGACTTGACCTCGCAAAAGACTCATGCAGAAGAAAAATAAGTTCTCATTGCACAGTTCATCCATCCGAGCTTTTGACATCATCTGAAGTCTTACGTGAATCATTCGATATTCTCGAAATCATTTACAACATGCTTTTTCTTCGCTTTTTAGTGAATTTGTCTGGTGCCAATTAGCTTCTGCTTTTGAGAGGTCAATCTACTAGTCCCAAGGATATATTTCAAATAAATTCAGTGAACACTATCAGAGTCAATTGATTCCCATTTCCAAGAGTTTCATCCTCGCTGTCTTTGTCTACCGTTAACCAGAGTACTTTCAATTTTTATTCCAAACCTCTACCGGATCACAATTGGATCAAACTCCCGCAGTATTCACTTGGTACAAGGTCAGCTTACCTTTCTCTTCCTCGGCATATCGAACCAGGAAATTCTGGCCACTTCACATTCGAACTCACAACTTACGAACCCACGATCTACAATATCTCTCCTTTCTACTCTTCAGCAACCTAGCTAATGTACAACCACTATCAAAGCTCGCGCGCGTCTTGAAGCTCCCTCTCAAAAAAAATCCCATACATGCAAGCCTGAGTCTACGATCTCAGTTGTTGCGGATTTTCTTACCTTGCTGCCGCTCTCGTCAACACGTACTCCAATATCTCTCACTTTCACTCACTTGCCAAAAACGGATACCCCTCATCTTTTCCTACCAACTCTATTCACTATCCTTAGCGTGAAAACGAAAGACTTCTCAATCTATTACTTTCCCACTTCCACCTTCTTTCAAACTTCTCAACTACAACCTCCACCTCCCATACCTCCGTCGATCCATCTCGACTTCTCTCGATTCTTTCTATCCATTTTATCTTTTGCTTTACCATCTAGCTGCTTTTATTATTTGCATCCTTCGACTTATTGATAACTTTATTCGAATTTTACAATCATGCCTCCAAAGGCCCCTCGTATGCAATACCAGCGAGGTGAGAAGGTCATGCAGGTTGATGATCCTGGCAATCATGCTTTTAAAGCTCAACCCGTCAAGAACGGCAGAAAGAGAACAGTGAAGAACAATCCAATCGAGATTGATTCCGATGATGAGCAATCCCAACCATCCAAAAAACCTCGTCCAAGTATGCCCCAGATCCTTACAATGTCAATCAATGCATTTGGGATTCAATCGCTAACCTCAGAATAGACCCTCGCGCCTCAAAATCAACCATTTCTAATGCCAAGCAAGGAAAAGATGTGGTTGAATACATATCAGAGTCAGAAGACAGTTCCCACCCAGAAGTCGTTCCTTGTGCAAATTTGCCACTAAGAAAGCTTTTCAAGCCATTCGCAGACCACGATGCGGACATTTACATCGTACTCATTCAAAAGAGTCCTGAATATTCATTCAGGATGCACTCGTATATACTGAGACGCGCCTCTCCTTGGTTCGCTGGGCAGTTGCAGGAAAACTTGGTCAATGAGGTGGATGAGAAGTTAGCAGCTACGATTACCCAAGATACTGGAATCAAATATAGATTTGAACTTAGGTTTGATGATCATCTTGGGTATCACACGTTGAAGCGGGTGGTAAGTAACTTTCCTTGCTGTCTGAAACTCATGCACCTCTACGCTAAACTTGAACACATGTAGCTAATATCTGTAGGGACTCACAATGTACAAGCAACAACCTCAAGCTATCATCAATAGAGATATTCCCGATCCCAGCAATCGCTACAACGGCTGCTATAATGTCTCTAACTATGGTTCATCTAACTCTCGTCAATCGTCGGTATTCTTGCCACAATTCGATGGTTCGTGTGACGATATTGAAATGGCAGAAACAATGAGTAATCCTCGTGTATCTCCTGATTTTGATATATCCGTCTTCCTTTCGTCTCCAGGTGCCCTTCAATCTACTCAAGGATCAATCAGTGGATCTCAAGGAAATGAGAATGGCATCAAGTTACAACCAGATACCATTGTTCAATCGAATAGTGCCGAACCTGATCTACCAGCCCAGAACAATGTGACGAAGCAAGTTGCAACACCACCTACGAGTCCCACCAAGGTGGTAACTGAAACCGAGACAGACCAGACAGTGATTCAGAGTCCACAGATCGACGCAAGCCCCCAGACTGACCTTGCAGATCGAATCATTCCAACAGTTGATACGGCTATGAAAGCAGAGATTGAATCCGAGGAACAGATACTCTCGCCAAGTCTTCCAGAACACAAGTCGCCAGAAAGACAACTTGAAGTTCTTTCGAATGTGGAAGAAAAGGTTGATGAGCAATTAAGCATCGAATTACAGAAAAATGAAGTGCCACCAGGGCGCCAAATCTCACCCGAAGAACAACTTCAGGTTGCTATCTCCATGGAAAATCCAATGGGACCTGAGATAAAAATCGAGGAAGCACAGCAAGCTACAATTTCGCTTTCGAAGCAGCAATCCAAGATTGGCCCAATTGTCAAAGAACCGTCTAGCAATTATGTTGTTGAACAGACAGACATTCCCACCGCAGAAAAGCCAATCAACAATGTAACGTTCCAAAAGCTAGCCCCTCTGAAAGTTGAGCAAAAAATCCTCGATGCTTATCGTTCCCTTTTCCTGTGTTACTTTGGTTGTGCCCCCACGATTTCTACAACAAATGCTGCAATTGCCGCATCACAGTCCATGTTGCTGATCAAAATCGCCAATCTCTATGGCTCAGCGAAAGTTGTTAGACCTTACATAGTTGCATCTCTCCTTTCCCTAGGACGTAGCCTATACGCATCCATTCGTCGCAACCCTCCTTATTTCCTGCTTTTGGCATACAAGCTCCAATGCTCTCCTATCTTCAAGGAAGCCCTCATCCATATCGTAGGACAATACCCCTCCTGGCCATGGCTCACTAAGGAGGATCGGATGGGCCACGATCTTGGCAGGGTCATTCGAAAGAAATTCGAAGATCTCCAAGACATGAGATTCGAAGCCAATGGCCCACTCTTTCAGAGCTGTATCGTCAAAGAAAAAGTAAGAGTCAGCATCAATAATTTGGACCGGTCGACCTTTGATGTTTGGGTTATTGTTCAAATCTGGCACGATTGGTTCTCTCAACAATTACGCCATTGCACATTAGTTCAACGCCACGAGCACCGAAATGTGGAAAAGAACATGTATAAGCTAATTGCTCAAGGCGGTGATGCGTATCTCAAGATCGACGATGTTATGGCAATGATTGAACCATTCAGAGCCGGCTCAGAAGCCAGAGAGTGGGGACATTGGGAGAAGGACCAGGTTGAGCTGCAGTTGAATATTTTAAAGGAGAATGCCGCGAAGAGGGTCGGGGATTTGATGGTAAACGAGTTAATGGGTGATACCGGCGGAAATGCTGGTGAAATCGAATATCTCACTTGCACCAAAGTCCATGAGCATGAGTTGCCCTGGACTGAAGCACAAATGGTTATCATTGAGGATTAGGGCTAAAATTGGGGACGGAGCAAATTATCAGAATGAGTGAGAGGGTCGAAAAGGATGATGAGCTTGCTTCGGATTGCGGAGGTATTCTGATGGTTGAAAATCACTCGTGCGAGCTGGTATTTTCATCCTATGAATATTCCAACGCGAACAAGAGCCGCCACATCGTTTTCTTATTATTTATCTATCTTGCGAAGTATCGTTATTATTTTTCCTCCTTTTATTCACTTTTATTTTCCTTTATTTGATGGAGATGGATGGAGAATGGGATGTTACTTACTTATTATTTGCGAACACAATATCAGATATGAACTGCTTTTATCATAGCGGACGGAATGGACATGCACGAAATGATTCCAGGGTGGAAATCAATAGCTAGAGAAGATACTTTTTAACAAAACGAACGAATGAATGAAAATTTCCTTTTCAATAATATCATGATGTTGTTCCTTGAACTTGATCCTAGCAAAAATCATCCTAAATATGATCTTCTGGGCAGATGATACCATGTAGCACTTAAATCTTCCAAAGAACGCCCCTCTTCCATATGCACCAACCATTCCCGTTGTGACCAGCTCGGATAACGCCAATCCCGCTAGATTTGTATTTACACCCAACCTATTATAGTAATTCCGCATTCACAAACGATCATTTCAAACTCCCGCCAAACAAATCTTGCTCTTCTTTTAACCTCTGCTCCCGCTCCATCTTTCTCTTCTTGATAATCTTCTCTTCATCTTCTCCATCTTTGCCTTCTACACCTTCCCTCTTCATTTTTTGTAGTCCGACTAGATCTGCCTTTTCGGGATTTCTACATTTCTTTAATTTCTTAACAAGGGCTTGGATTTCTTGTCTTTGTTCGGGAGTTTGTTCCTCGGGGATTGAGGAGAGTGTTTGAGCGAGGTTTTTGATTAGGGTGAGAAGTTTTTGGTAGGTAGATGTTGCGGTGTTTGTATCTGGATTTGAGGGATTATAGGATTTCAAAGCGAGGTAGAAGGTGGTTAAAGGGGCGGAAGCGAGATAGAGGGATGCGAACATTATTTGTGAAGGCGTATAGTGAAAATAGGAATCGCATAATAGCGCGCTTGTTTTCAGATAATGGCGTGCGTGTCCGTGGCTTTCCAGTATTAAGTTGTGCATGTTTTCGGGACGTTGGGATTCGAGTTCTGCGGGGATGGATATTTTGTGGGTGGAGATGGCGAGGAGTTCCATGATGGCTCCTTCGAGACCGCGGTAGGGGTGGCGGATGTCGAATTGGAAACGGAGACCTTGGGTTAGAAGGAATTCTGAGGAGAGAATCTCTTCGGTGGTGGTTTTGCCTATGTCGCTTGCGAATCTGGTGATGCGGAAATAGTGGTTTTCGGTTTTGGTGGCGAAGAAGAGGGCGGTTTTTAGGATGGTCGTGGGGGTGTAGGTCATTAGGCTGTGGCTTATGTAGAAGCGGCGGATATATTGAATTGCTGTGGCCTAGAGTGCAAAGAGATGTTAGGATATATGTTGAGCAAAGACAAGTCGCGCATATTGTGATTCAGCAGACATGCACCAGCATTTCATGTCGAAAAGTGGCCGGTCGACTAGAACTAAAGAATCTCCGCACGAGAAGAACATACCTTGACCTCAATCGGCACACCCAAATGATCCCCCAGCTGTAGCGTTTGTCTACAATAATAATCCAGTAACTTCAATTCCTCGTCTACCGTCAAACAATCCACATCTCCATCCGGTAGGGCAGTACTAGCAGACCTGCTATTCTCTGCTTCACTATTGTCATTTGAGGATGCAGCACGAGCTTCTCTGGCGCGTCGAACGGCATCTCGAACTTGGGTTGTAGCTAAGGCATTTGTGCTTTCGCGCAAGGAACGGAGTGCGGACGGTGTGTATGACCAGTGACGATATTGAGTGGAAGTACGATAGCGGGCGTCTTCGGTAGACATGGTGAATTCTTGTGAAAATTAGTAAGAGTGGTTATGGCGCATGGTTGAATTGTGAGGTTATTGATAGGAAGGAGCTCGGAGTTCATTCATATCTACGATATTATTTATGAGGTGGAGCTTGGTGCAGGGGTACTGGAAATACTTTAATCCGTTGATTGGCTGGCTGAACGTTGTGCATCTTTTGAAATGCTTGCAGGGACTTATATTAATTACAGTTCATTTATCAAATTAGCATAGATGTAGAAGAGTTTAACAATACTTCTACTGCTTTTCATCAAAAGATAAATATCCAAATGTGACATGTCGACTCCGTTACTCATCATGTATCATACTCCTATCACACGGCAATCCGAGCCGAGGCAATGGTGGGCACCGGAACACAGTCAAGGTAATATGACAGGATGAAAGCTTCAAAGAAATCCATTTTGATAATGATCTTTCGTAAATCGATCATGATACAAAACAACTGAAGACCTTGCCAACATGTATCGCTCCATCATTCGGGTCCAAAGAGTCAGTCGTTTGGCTTCTCGTCGCTGTTACAGTAGTGGACCTAAGATAAGTCACGATCCCACTTTATCGACAAAAGATGAAGACAGCAACACGCGGACAAAGGGTTTAGATATTCAACATGCTACTCCGAGCTCGCCTGGAGTTCAAGACAATGCATACTCTTCATATAAACGTTCCAATGGCCAGTTTGTTTTCGATGCCCCCCATGGCCCACCTGTACCCTTGCGAAAGAAAACTCGGCCTCCAGCCTTCATACGGCCTCTTCTCAGTATTGAACTTTCTGCACAGGAAAAGGCAAACCAAGAGTTGATAAACTCGGCCGCTGATCTTGGAGAAGAGATTGTTCATCCAAAATTAGGAAAAGGTTATCGAGAGAATCTTCGTTTGCTCGATAACGGAGCATTCATGCCCATCAATTTTGCTGAAGGTCCGGATTCGGTGTAGGTTCACTCATCAAAGTTTGTTCCTGGTTTTGAGCGCTAACATATTTGCAGTCCGCGTCGATGGCTAAGGTAAGAAATGACAGAATCAGTTTAAACATCCAATGTATTTTCTTCTCGTGAACTACTCTGATGATGTTCTAGAGACAATTGTCGTTGTGCAAAGTGTAGACGTCCTGATACTATGCAGCGAGAAGTAAATATTTTCTCGGTAAATATCCCAATCACCACTACGGGTTATAGTCTGACAACTCATTAGTCTGACCTCAAAGTCCTACCGGATTCTATTAACAAAGCCAAGAAGGAGGGCCTTGAAGTGACATGTATGCACTTTGTCTTGCATTTCTTTTCATTGCTAATGGTTTACAGGGCTGGATAGCGCGGATAATGACGTTAAGTCAGATCATGTTACTGTTTACCCATGGGACTGGCTCCACAAACATCAAGTCTACCGCGATGCGGGAAAATTCCAGGCTCCTAAAGCTTCAATTGTTGGTGGGACCCATGGAGGAGATAATCCAGCGGAAGCAGAAGTGCCAATGCCTGATCCAGAGTAAGTACATCCCAATCATCATCCGTCACAATTTTCTGAAATCTTTTGTAGCAGCCATGAAGTTGTTCTCTGGGATTCGCTTATCGGAAAAAATCCACCTACTGTCAACTACGAAGAAGTCATGGCAAGTGAAACTGGCGTAGGAAAGTGGACACGCATGATTGTATATCCTCAAATTACTTTAAGCCTATATGTAATACGTTACTAATTTTACCCAGCACAACTATGGCTTCTGTTTCGTAGACGGGGTTCCAGTATCCCCTGAAAAGACTCAGGAGCTTCTGGAACGTATTGCTTTTATTAGACCAACACATTATGGTAAAATCTAGCTATTTTAGTACAAATGATTATCACACATTGACTAACGCATTTAGGTGGATTCTACGATTTCACATCCGATCTAACAATGAAAGACACCGCATACACCAGTGAAGCCATTGGTCCTCATACCGATACAACTTACTTCACTGATCCTGCCGGCCTTCAGATGTTCCATCTCCTTTCTCATACCGAAGGGACTGGCGGTGAATCTCTCCTTGTAGACGGCTTCTGGGCCGCTCGCTTACTTCGCACTCGCCACAAAGATGCTTTATCTAAGATAGCAGTCCCCTGGCATGCTAGTGGTAATGATGGTATCAATATCACTCCAAATAGGCCATATCCTGTCCTTACTATGAATACAAATCGTGCTGCAACGCAAATTAGATGGAATGAGGCAGATAGAGGGACGATTCATCCCGGATACTCCCAGGAGTGGTACGAGGCGGCAAAAGCATATAATGATCGGGTTAATGATCCGAAGCTACAGTATTGGTCCCAGCTTGTACCTGGGCGCGCTTTGAGTGAGTAAGCCAAGTATCAAATGATGAAATTCCCAATTACTAATACTCAAGCAACAGTTTTCGATAATTGGAGAGTTCTTCATGGAAGATCTGAATTTACGGGTAAAAGGCGTATATGTGGTGGATACAGTGAGTTGAATTTCTTTCAAATACATTCGTTCTTGTGTAATCAAAGATACTAACAAGACACAGTCAATCGTGATGATTATGTTTCGAGATATTTGAACACGAATTTCACCCGCGAACAGATCTTGGAGAAGATACTATGATTGCGAGTACTATAGCTTCCTTCATCTATTCTTGTTTTCGGAAAGAATAAGAGGGTAGCAACCGATCAAATAGATGATGCCGTAGCTCCTCGATGCATGTGGCAAACTGCTACAAGATGGTTTATCAAGGCCGAGATTGGGTATTCTGGGTAGATCATAGAGAATGGAGATGCGCAAGAATTCTTAAGAATCAATAAGTATTCAATGAATCCACTTACAGTCTTCGATGACTTTCACTTGAAGCATTTACTGCTGAAGGGGTTCACTCAGGTTGGGGATATCGAGTGTCAGTGTACGGTTCTTTTTCGCGACCTTGAGAGAACAATCCGTGATAGAATAGTATGCTTCACCATCGACATAAATTCTCTATCATCAGATTTCTTGCTACCTGATTTTAGAATTTCGGAATGCTATTAATCTGCAGTCACAGGTTGAAAATCCAATCATCTCTCATCGTTGCATTACTTTCTGAAACTTGGAAAACCGCTATCTCATCATGCTATTTCTACCATGAACCTATCCTGAGATAACTCTATGATTTCCTTTCATCGCTAAAATTGCTTGTCCAGATCTTTCAGCCGTCTCTCGAGACCAGATCATCTATTCCCGCTGTTGTAAAGCCTCCCAATCCCTCTCTTCCTCCCGCATTTCTGAAAGAATACTTTCCAAATATTCAGATGATTCTCTATCTGGATTAAAGAACTTCTCCTCTATTCCAAGGCTTTTGAGCTGTAGTGATGGATGTAAGTAATTTACTATGAGAGATGATGATCTGAAAATTCAACACCATGATGTTCTTGCAATGGCTCAACATAAAAAACAGAACGCTTGTTCCAACATTCAAAAAAAAAGCCAAAGAGTGAGATCAAAAGGACACAACGGAGCGGTATTTTGCTATTAACGAGAATCAACAATGCTTACCTTCGCATCAATCCTCTGTTCTCTCTCCGCAAAATATCTCTGCTTGTATCTGTATTGTCTAAGGAAATATTGCTCCCTATTCTTGGCTGCCTTGAACTTCCCATCCAACGTCTCACTCTTCTTATTAAAACGTTTTGTTGCCTCTCTGGCTCTCTTTACACTCATGTTGAACTCCCTGACCGTAGTGTTGAATATATATTGCTCGGCTCTGAGTACGCCTAGCTTTCTCTCGTTCTCCCCTTCCATCTTCTTGAACGTTCGTAGCTTGCGGAGGTGTTAGTTACGATCTGGTGTGTTTCCCTTGTGTTCCATTCATTACCTTGTCTTCAAGCTCGACTTTCGCCTCTTCGAATTCATGGACTTGTTTTTTATGATCCTCTTGTAGTTTCTTAAATTCCACTTTCTGGATTTCGAGATCTTCGTATTGTTTAGCAATCGAGGGGTCTCGTTCATTCTGTCTGTCGTCGTCGCGGGTTCGACTACCTAGCGGAGCTTCATTCTTCGGAAACATTCGGTCATCCAACCGCGCTCGATCCATATCGCCAGAATCCATTTTTCAATCGTTGATTTGATTTTTTGAGTGATGATAAAATCTCACAAACCAATATCGCCCTCAGCTACCTTAACTTTCATCACGAGGATGAAGCTCCAACTCAAAACTAAAATTGCAATACCAATACTCGCAAGTACTTTCAGCTCAAGGGATAAAATCGGTTCTTCTACCGGTAACTCGTCAATAAGAATAAAAGAGTGGAAGCTCCACATAAGAAAGTCCAAGAATTTTGAAATGCGGAATGAAAATGGGAGAGCGAAAACTATGTAAAAGATTAGAGCTATTATTATGAAGGGGCCAGGTATTTACTTAGAATAATTATGAGATTACCATTGCATTTTTTGTTTTATCGCGTTCAAGAGGTGTGCTATAGTTGTGATAGAGTTAATGTCTCATACTGTCGGGATACAGAAAGAGCAAGGACGGTCAGTTGTGCCTGTCCATATTTCCTCCTATTTACCCCGATGCAAAAACTCTGGGAAAGGGCATTTCAGACTGCTTCCCGCCTCCAGGAATCACGAGATGTAATTGAAGGCCCATTGCAAGTACCTACTTTGCGTATCAATCTGGCGCTTTCCGGGGCTTTTTGTATTCTACTGTTGACTAGAGATATTGTCTTTTACCACCTGAAAAGCTGATTTTTATTGTTAAATACAGATAGTCATGCTACATATACCCCACTCATCTAAGATCTACCAGCTCTAGATCTCTGGTCAATCAATCAGTGCAAGAGATGGTCGTAGGTATTCAAAGTTTGTTTGCTCGAAATCACAAGAAGATGTTGAGCGATGTCATATGTTAGGAATAGATGAGATGATTTACATTCGTTCTGCTACTAATAAATACACCGCATTATCACAAAGCTGGATTCTTCACTATCACTTCATCACAAATATGCACATCCTTCTTAAAATTGAAAGCTATACATTTCCATCAGACGTAAACCCAAATCGTCTGTCAAGAAATCAGCAATATATTCAGTATGAAAAAAGAGCCTGCACTTACTCTGGCTAAAATCGATGTCGAAAGTTCAACGTATCGATTAGATCACTTAGCTCCTCATTTGAGGGTACCCAGCTAGCACGAACGAGGACGTGTGATCAAAGCTAGCCGCCCTATAGACAAATTAGAAGTTAGACGAGTGGATATACTTATCGAATTGAACCATTTTTCCTCCCCTTACCAGCTCTCATGAAGCCCCATCGAGTGAGCTTCCAATGAGACTGTCCTGAACCCAACCAAACCAAGGAGATATCGCCAAAACACTTCCTAAAAGAAGTGAAAAGCTTCAACCAAGGAGATATCGCCAAATCACCTCCTAAAAGAAGTGAAAAGCAGGACAGCACAAGACCGAGGGGTATAGCGTGAACAGATCACCGAAGCGAAAGTGTTCGACAAGCGTTCCCACAAGAGTCGAGTGTGTCAAAATAATCCCGTCGAGTAACTGGACGGGCACAGTATAAATCCATCGAATGCATTGGAGATCCTAAAAGATTCTCCATTATGTGCAAATTCGAAGTGAATGAGAGGGCGAATTCAAGATGTTGTAGAACAACAAATTGGTGAAGGTGGTGTGGGCGAATGTTGATCAAGAAAGAATCTCTGCTTGTCGTCTCGAGAGCAGCAGAGGGCGCATTCTTCCTTGGCCAACGAAGTGGTGTGTGTGAGAAGTAAAGATGTGGTGTGATGTGAATCATTTAAAATGATAATATAATAATCTAACCTGTGACCTGAAACCTTTCCTGGAATATGGTGGTGTAGCCGTAGTCGATCGTCGTCGATCGTCGTAGTCGTTGGGATCGGGGAATCGTCGATGGTTCGTGGGTTCGCGTTGGGGATACTTCAAAGTGATTAGCAGCTGTCTTGGATGTGAACATAGGATGGAGTGAAAACTAACCAATCATTCCGAAGGTTATGATCTAAATTCGAGCGACCACAGCTCGTATGTCTCTAATCTGTAAACCATTAACGAGCAAAAGTAAGGCAAGATGGGATTTTTGATCCCATCAAAAGAAAAACTCCCCCATTCCCCATATCCCCCATGTCCCCCAAGTAATGACAAAGGAAATAAATATATACAAGATGCGATGTTCGCTTTTTTGGTGATTGTTTTGTGATACCTTGAAGGATAGATAATTGGGTTACCAATCCAAAAATCCATTCCAACAAGGCCTTTATTTTAAGATTTTTTTGGCGATGGCTTATGAGGCACATCTGTTTTGGTTGAAAAAAAAAAGAAAAGAATACTAACCTGAAGTCCGGGGATTCCAGGAAAGGCCAAGGTCAGGTCACAGGTTAGTAGTTAATAGAAGATACAGTGCATCAATTCCCACCATGAAGGATGCAGTTGTATCGACTATATTGGTCCCTTTGGACGTGATGAACTAGAGCATTTGGATCATCTGACTCGAGCACATCATCAGAGAAATCGACTTCAGGATCGCAAAATCCTTCAATCACACTTTCTCTGCACTGTCTACACAGTGTGTGCTCTTTGCAGCGATCAAATCTACTCTGTTCTTCTGGGGGATAGAAAAGACTATCCCGTTTAGTGAACCATCCAGTAGGGTTGCCTTGCCGATCCATCTCCTCAATAAGAGGAAAGCTCTCATGGGGCATTGACCTAGCCCCTGCATTGTTCTCACGAAAGCATACCATGTCCTTCTTAACCACGTAAGTGGCAATCTGACCACGGATACAATCGTTGCTTGGTCCTACAAAGCGAACTCTTTTCGCAAAGCGATTAGAGGAGCTCTTGAAGCAGGACTTCAGCTGAGAGACAATTGGGGCATCTGACATCTCGATTTCCATTGAAACAACTTCAGAGATTTCGGCATATGCCGACGCAACTTCAGTTGGAACAATATCAACCGGGGGAGGGATGGCAGATTGGATGGCTTCGAGAAGTTGCGCGCCAGCAACAGAAGACAAACTAATAGTAACCTTGGGTGATTGACGAGAAGGTTTTCTATAAGTTGGTCTTTTCTCCGAGGCAGAAGGAGAAGACAATCTAACAAAAGTCTTTCTCTTCTTCTCTGGAGAAGAAGGTACAACCACGGAGGAGCCGACAAACTCTTCAACTCTGTTTCTCTTCTTTACAGAAGGAGAAGCAACGAGTTGGGCTGCTTGGGGCTCTGGAAGCACCTTGATTTTAGGTAGAAGAGGGGCAGCCTGGATGACAACAGGTGCAGCCTCGATAACAACTGGGCAGCTGATAATAGGTAGAAGAGGGGCAACCTGGATGGCAACAGGTGCAGCCTCGATATCAACTGGGTTGTTGATGATGTAAAAGCAGACAGCAACCACAAGGGCTGTGCCTACGAAGGTGAGAATATCTGTGAAAGACATTGCAACGATTGATGTTAGAACAAAAATCGGCACGCCGACGTAGATAAGTAGAAAGTGAGGTAAGAGGTAAGAGGTAAGAGGTTGGTAAATAGATGGGTATCGATGAGTTGGTAGCTCAAAGATAAAAGCAGTAAGAAGTCAGAGTATGCAGTAAAAGAATTAGATTGAGAAAATCAAAGTAATCAAAAGCGCATACGATGGAGAGGAAAGAAGAAAGAGAAGAAGGGAAAGAAGAGAGGACAGCGACGTGAGTATGAAGGATACAAAAAACAAACAACGCTATAATCGAGTGATCTGCTAGTTGGTTGGTGTTAATGTTGTTGACATCACTAAAGGATTTTTTGAATTTGGCACCGACGAGGGACTTTTTTGGTCTCATGGCAACCACCAGATTTCTGCCTAGCAACCAAACTATATCTGGTAAGTTCAGATGATAGTCTCTCGATTCTTCTATGTGAACTTATGAACTAAATATTGATCATCGTACTGATCATTTCTAATTATGCTAATGACCATAACCATATTTCGTTCCTATTAATCCATCATCTTTACATAGGTAATTCATGCGCCTCAAATACAATATCATATCAACATCTTACTTACACCCAAGAAGTCTTGATTCCCTCTCTGGCTGTTTAATCTTGTATACCCGATACAGACATTTTGGGAATGCACCTATGTATACACATAAGGAAAGCTTATATGAACATGTCAATAAAGCTACCAGAAAAGCTAAAAAAATAAACATCCACCATAAGGCTTAGATAAAGTAGCACAACGAACATCACTTAGATCAAACTCTAGACTTATTTACATCTCCATGATCAAACAATATACACTGAATCGATCTTCAGATCAACGTTGAAGAAGGGAAGCTCATGTATCTCATGCTCAGGAATTAAACTAGGTTGATATGTCGGAATGAATAGACATACCCCAACATTGCAGCCCATTCTACTTCCACAATTCTTCTCGCTGCGATATCATAGAGCTTGCAACTTAACCTCTATATATACAAGTTAAGCGTAGTCATAGGTAATCTACCCTATTTCTAACAGTCATGCCAGTAAACAAATGAACCACAAAACCCTACACCTGTCAAATAGTAAAAACGCAAGAAATAAGGTTTATTCCTCTATTTTAGCTCACCATCTGAAGGCGGCAAGGGCCGATCAAGGTCTAATTAGTATCACTAGCCGCAAACTACAGATCCAAACGAAAGCTTAAATCTACAACAACAAATTTTTATCCGATCTCTATAATGACGTGTAGCACTAACACTCAACGGAAG
The DNA here is from genome assembly GCF_014898535.1 of Botrytis deweyae. Lineage (NCBI taxonomy): Eukaryota > Fungi > Ascomycota > Leotiomycetes > Helotiales > Sclerotiniaceae > Botrytis > Botrytis deweyae. The sequence continues at coordinate 838,813 of NW_024066210.1, forward strand.
CATATTACGAAGTAATTGCTAACAATCTACTGCCCTCATTTTGCATCACATAACCTTCTCTTCAAATCCTGTTGTCAACCGAAAACATGACGTGCGAAATAAATATGACTAGGTCCAAAAACTACAATACTGAAGCAGAGAATAACTTCCGCGTTTGTTATATACACTATAGTGTAAAATGTAACGACAATAAGAGCGAACTCAATAACATATATACTCGGGATACCGATACTGAAGGCGTGGTATTGATCTATTGTGTAATGGTGTAAAAGCTAAATCCAATGCCAAGACTATTAGACATGCAACAGTACCTATGAAAAGGTCAAGCCACTAACCAAAAATATCACAGGAGCTAAATCGATGCCAGGATATTCAGATATGCAACAAATGAAAATTAGTAGTCGGGAATATTGAAACTGGGGGTTGTGCGGGTAAGTTAGTAGAGAAGCCAATTTGATGGCGAGATTGTTAGATATGGAATAGAACATGGGATATATTACTGGTAATAGGAAAGCTGGGAGTGCGTTTATCAGCTGTTTCATTACTCGTTGGTCTCTTTTTAGGAGGTTCGTTTCATGTATATCTCTCATTCTGGCGTATATCGATGCTCTATCTATGACATTGAAATTGGGAGCTCTAGGACTATATTTATAGGTAATTCATTAATTCATACGAGAATCACAGAACAAAAGAAATTGGGATAATCCATCTACCATAAATCTCATTCTTCAAATCCGTCCGTTGTAGAAGTATCCTCACCTCCAGAAATTGAATCTTGTACTTGATGCATCACCCATGAATTTAACTCGACTTCGTGATTAGCTTTTCTAGAGTTCTAAGACCCTTCTCTTCGTGCTAATTTTGATGTGCATGCACGTTTGGGATAATATCTAGATGGCTACTATCTAACCACTTGGTTCTTCAGTGGAGATATAATGTAGTCCAGTATACATGAGATCAACCCCGTCACTTTTTCATACAAGCGATTCTTCAAGATCGGGATTTTGATATAATCCTCAAACGTGAGACTAGGGAACAAGATGATACTCAAGAAAATACAAAGAAGTAGAATAGAAAAATGAAAAAGCCCAGCGGAATGGGAGGTTAAGGAGTATTGAGAAAAGAAAGTCAAATCATGATAATCCGCAATATCAATGATCTTCACATATCTGCCTCATCCTGCCCACCCACAACTTCACAAAACTCAAGATACACCGTTAATCGATGGTATATGTATCCTATCTCCCACTATCACACCGCATCACATCACATCACATTACCTCTCAAATCAAACCCAGCAAAACTCCTCCACAAACTTCTTCTCGTCCCTTCCACCCCTCTCTCCTCTCACAACCCACAACCCACAACCCACAACCCACAGCCCACAGTCCTCGGACTTGAATCAAACTCAACCACCATCCTTCCATCCCATTCACACGTGTAATCTCTTCCCATCTCTACCTCACAACTCTCTACCAATTTTCATACTCCCCACACTCTTTCCCGCTCTACACAAACACAAAATAGGCAATCAACCAAGTAACTCCTATCTCTCCATCCACATCTCCCATTCACATCTCTCATTCACATCTCCCATTCAAATTAATCAATATGCAATCCACTCCCAGCTCCCCTCTCAAGACCTTCCGTCTCCTTCAAAGACACTCACTCCTCTTAACAAGCTCCTGTACTTCCATTCCACGATTCTCACCCCTCAGCAACCAAAAATCCAGTCATCTGCTGATCTCTCATCTATCCATGTATCCATCTATCCATCCAATCGTCTCCCAAGAACAAAGCTAAAAGTAAAATCACCTATCTACCTGTCATTCATAAGCCTACACCACATATCAAACTCCCATCCAACCCACGAGCTTGAATCCACCCTTCCAACCCCAAACTTCTCCCCCTTCCTCTTCCCCTTCCCCTTCTCCTTCATACATCCCTCCCACACTCAGAAATTTCCCTCCTAAAAACTATACAACAAAACACATAAACCTAACCACAACCCCAACCACATTCCAAAGTCCCCCCCCCTCAGATCCACAAAACCCACATTCCAAAATCTATATCTACACCACCCTCTCACCCTCTCACCCTCTCCCCCTCTCACCCTCTCCCCCTCTCACCCTCTCCCCCTCTCCCCCTCTCCCCCTCTCCCCCTCTCACCTTCCACCTTCCATCTTCCATCTTCCATCTTCCACCCCCCCCCCCCTTCAAAAAAACAACCCCCCAACCAACCAACCAACCAATCATTTTCCAAATTCAGAGCTCAAACACCAGCGTAATAACCTTAGACTTCTACGACATAAATAGATAGTTTTCTAGGGATATGAGGTTAAGATAATTAATTTGTTGATGTGATGTGTAAGATATAAGATAATGAATTATATATAGGTACTAACTCGTACTCTATTGTATTTTATTCTATTCCATCTACTTTATCTCATCCTAATCCTAATCCATCTCACCAATCACAATTTAGAATTCCTTTTATTATTATATAGATATTCATCATAAATATCCATTATAAATACTCATTATAGATACCCATCATAAATACCCATTATAGATACTCATTATAAATACCTATTATAGATACCCATCATAAACACAAATAAACACCATTCAATAAATCCATAAAAAAATTTAAATTCTCTAGAAAGTTTCAGGATATCATACATATTATATTATATCTCATCTCATTTTATCTTCTCTTTTATCTTCTCTTTTAAAAAAACTCCTATCCATTCAGCCAGCCATTCATCCATTCATATATTCCATATGAAATAAGATTTTACCACCCCATCAACGCCTACCTAGATAATTTATCTACCATGAAACGCCATGCTCATCCATCCATCCATCCACCCATCCGTCCATCCGTCCATTATCTAATCATGCCATAAATTCAAGATATCCCTATCATCTCACCTCACCTCACCTTATCTCATCTCTTTCTTTCTTTTTCATTCCATCCCATCACTCTCTACCCAATTAAAATCCACCCAAGACTCCATCCACCCATTCATGCATACCATTTCCACCATTCCAACCCAACCAGAACCCTCAATAATGCCACAGAATCTTCTGACTCAAGACCCTCGCCCCCAGCATTTCAAATTCCTTCTGCCCAATCCAACTCTCATGCATTTTCATTCTCGCAAACACACTCGCGCCCTTCCAAACCACCACTTGCCCATCCATTTCCCTCGGACTCGTTCCTACCAAGATTCTCTCCGCCAAATCGGGTCTCTTTTTCTGAAGTCGATCTTCGAGGAAGGGTCCAAAGCCCGGTGTTTTCGCACCACCGCCTATCAACATAATGCCACCATAGAAATCTCGCGCTTTTTTCTCATCATGTTTAGCAGCGTGGGTGATGGATGTGATGATTGCTGTATCCAAAGCAGAGATAGGGAGGACGGAATCACGTTCGATGGCGAGATCTTTGGCGGTGCGGGCGTGAACATCGACAAACATACCTGCGGGAGGTATGGGTGTCGTACCACTATGAGTACCATTGGTTCCATTAGTAGGACCGGGGGAACCGGCAGTATGTCCATTGTTTCCAAAGACAAATGGAGCTGGAGCTGGCGTGCTTGCACCCTCAGGAGCGGGCGAAGCTGCAGCGGAGGTAACGCTAGAATGTACTGCATTATCTGGATCTAGACGAAGTAGGTTAAACGGATTGGGCTTCTCTTTTTGAGGTGTAGAGAAGGACACATCAGCCATCCCATTGGATATGAAATTATTAGGATTATATCCATTTGCATTAGTTGCGATAGAAGGTTTAATCGCGGCCAGAATTGCAAGCTGAGCTGAAGATGTAGGGTCATCGGGTGTGTCGATATCATAAGCATTGTATGATCGATCCAAGAGCTTGCGACGACCGTTCAATTTGTCACTATTATCAAAGATTGAAGGATCGTAAAAGCCCATAGGAGCGAGAATAACCTCATCATATGTTTTGAAACCATATTTATGAGTAGGCTGATTTGGTGCGCGGAGATGAAAATTGTAAAGCTGGACAGAGATCTCGGCTTGATTCATAGTGCAGTACTTAATCTTTAATTCCTCCGCGAGAAGAAAGTCGTAACGTCGTTTAAGATTTATGTCGGCATATGGAAAGTGATCATAGAGCATCATTTTGATGAATGTTTCAGTAACATCATACCCTCCGTACTTGAGGTTGACTCGAGAATCCTCTATGCACATACCATCCTCTACACAGCAAATTGATGTCTTTTGTGCTCCAACGTCAACTACACAAGCACTTGTATAACCGGCTCCAAATGTAGCAGCATGACTTTCTTGTACAAAGGCGACCTGCTTGAACTCAAAGCCTCGAAGGCACATGTCCAGCATCTGTTCCAAATATTTCTTGTCGTAGAGATCCGGTACCACCATTACACAACTATATTGATCCCACTCACTACTTTTATCAAGACCCAGATCTCTTCTCATAGCCTGCTCAATGATTGTTTCGAAATCATCAAACATGGCTTCACGGACGTTGTAATCATTCTCATGGAACCATCCATGTTGCATAGGCCAAAATAATCTATATGGTGGGTCAGAATTGTCTGCTATCCGTTGCGCATCGGGACCTGTGAAAGTCGGCTTTGTCCCTTTGGCAGTATCCGTCCATTCCATTCGAAGTGGATCATTGTGTTCTGGAATTTTTTCTGGTTCCATACGGCGATTATAATTGACAACCAACTCTTTCGAATTCGGCAGTACCTTGCGCCTGTTTGCACGCATATCCACCTTCAAATCAGCACATTGTTTATTATATTTCTTCGACCACTCCTCTCCAAATTGCTGCTCTGGTGGGAGTTCAAAATCCTGGCGCTTGGGTCGAGGTTCGTATTCTTGCGATTCTGTCACCGGAAACCTTTCTGCGATTGCCATTATGACGGTCTTTGGGAGAGCATCGTTGGCCAAACCAATGCGCAAATTTTGACTGCCAGGGTGGATGACGATAATCTTCGACGCAGCTAACTCATCGGTAACATCTGTATCTTCTTCATCTTCATCCATGGGTAGTGGTACATCGGCAGTTCCTGTGCGCGCAAGAGCTCTGTCTTTATTTTTGGCATCGCGGATAAGTTTTTCTTGATTGGCTTCATTTTGCAGACGTGATGCAAGCAATTGATCATCGCGTTTTCCGAATTCTCTACAAATAAGTTAGTGGATGGTATAGATTGAATGGTAAGAATTGGGAAAAATTCAGAATGCAGGGCAAGAATCAAGAAAGTGAGATGCATACGTGTAATAATTCTTCTGATTAATTGGGAAGGCTTCAGGCCAACTTGTTTGTTTCAATCCATTATCTGTTCGCTCTAGACCTTCTTCCCGCATCAACGTCCTTCCAGATTTCTTTCCGCCGGCCATTTCGATAGGATCGAGATTGAATTTTGATTTCTCGAAGTCAAGGCCACCTTCGCGATAACAATGTGCACGGATGTGTGTTCTGTGTGTAGCTCCAAGGCGATGTGATTCAAACGGCACAGTAGATGTTAGTCGTAGGTTTGATGGGAGCGATGATTTTGGTGTAGCCTCATGGTTATCGTGAACCATAGCTAATGGCAATGGCAATATATCGGGCGGTGAAGCGTTTGATGATGAAGCTTGCTGATTGGATGTTACCCGAGAGACAAAGTAGCTTGGGGCCAAAAGCTGGTCAGGTGATCAGTAAAACATGAAACTATTCAGACATTTACTTGAACACAATGGGATGAGAGATTGCGATCTACAATGTGGTGTTCAAAGACTTTGAAATCCAAATTCACTCCTTTACACTTTCAATTTACTTTCTAAACTCAATCTTATCTTGTTGTACTATTATTATCCACTGAAGGGAAGGAACGTATGCACCCTTTCACCTCAAGGCCCTTCCCCAACATTAAGGGTCTGGATCAGAGAATCATGTGGTATCAATGGAACGTGAATATCTAGAGGTAGCAAGTTGCATGATTTCTTGTGGTATATCAAATGTCGAAAATCCTCTCTACAAAGTCTTCCTGGTACGGTACGCTCTGAAACATGTACATTTAGTTGTTCATATTCGTAATAAAGAATAGATGGATCTAGATGCAGTCCGATATGTTTATCAAGATAGTATCAATTGCTCAACCCTCCCGCAACCACAAAATCGAAATACATATATCCTCATAACATTTGACTGATCGTTTCTATGACTTGATGCTAAGAAAAGTATATTGCTCTTCTTCTAAATTATAGCGGTTCAATGAAGTGTAATTACAGTACAGTATATCGTTCGATTCAACCATGACTCTAACTCTCAAGTTGAAAGATAGTATCAATACCTACTCTATAAGTCTACCGAAGTGTGCAAGACAGATCTTGAAGATGTTCACGCGTAGTTGATCAGATGATTGAGGATATACTTTGAGTCGTACCTACCTATACTCCAACATCATACACGTTGGATGTGCAAAGGATATTAGATCTCGGCTGAGATTTTCAATGGTGTCAAATTCTAAAAAAAACAAAAACAAAGAAACAACTCAAGACTACCTGCAATACTGACGTACCAGATACATATTGTCAGTCCAATACTTCAAGCGCAAAGTTAACTACCTACGCATGATAATCGATCAGAGTCCCTCCCTCGGGTATACTTGACGGTGTATTAATTAATGCATGCACTTATTTCTTATTCTAAAGATTGAAGACCATCTAGACGAATTGGATGATATCTCAAATGGATGATTCAACAGGAAAGGATTTCCCAAATCAAAATTAGATGATTCTTTCTCGACAACACCATATGAATGAAGCAAAGCAAGATCTCAAATCTAGAAGATCTTTATGTAACAAGATTTGTACAGAAGGTTGATGAACACTGGGCAACAATTAGATGATCAGCACAAGCACTTGATCTTGCGTATTTCGGATTCGTACTCGTAGTTGTGGAACGAGAGTGTTTTTATAAAAATAGGAGAGAGACGAGATGGAGAATCTTCCTCACGCCTTCTAGAATGAATATTACCTCCAGCTACCTTGACATCTCCGTCCACTCTTCAAGCATTCCAAAGTTCACTCCACCTCAATCACAATTTTATGCAACTTGCATAAACTTGCAGCTTGGTCGGTGGCCAAACACACACGTATCTAGGTAGTCCCGAGGTCCGTTCTTCAAACAAGAACAATCACTCCTTCGCCAATCGTATTCGGTTCCGAAAGCCAAGAAACGGACTTGATACGTCCGTATCCCGTTTCCCCGATGTCTACCTAGGTAGTCTCAAAGCACCAAACGGACATAGACATACGCGGTAGGGAGGAGAAAAGCTTCAATGGATTGAACTCTCTAGCTCTTACTGAGTGGGGTAACTAAGATGAGACAGGGGCGGTTTGTTTTAACATCGGCTCCCTCAGTATTCTGGAAGAGGAGTTCGCTACGAGGTTAGTTACCTCGGGCTAGGTTAGCTGGAGTATCCAGATTATCTAGATATTGAATTTGATTAAAAGTTTGAATTCTGGCCTAGGTTTGGTGAGATCAATTGATGGTATCGGAACCGAACACTCATTAGATGGAGAACGATCAAATTGAGTTGTTGAACTGAGATGGTACTGGAATTGCTGCATTGGGCAATACTATGCGCATATAAAAAATGGATAGATGGATAAACTGTCGCATGCCGTTATTGATGTGAGGAATGCGACGTTGATGTTCGTATGACATGCTGGCGAGATGATGATGTGAAGTTCCAACGAACTGTCCAATTAGAGAGAGAATCTTTACCATTTGACTCATACCGATTGCGTGGATAAGAACATATGCACGTTGTTTCTATCCTGTCAAATGTCGTGTTTCTTTCCGCAGATGCATGAAATGGGTGGTTGAACGTTCGTGTTACCATGGAAAAGCCATAAGTGGAATGGATTGCGTTGACACGGGATTTTCAGTGGATAGAGATACGGGATAAAAGTAACGGATATAAAAATGATAGTAACGGAGGATGAAGGACAGACAACGGACATAGAGACGGGCGTTCCAAGTTTTGACCTTTTGACAGGATCAACTGCATTAGTTGGAGAGTGATTGAGGAGGATTCATACGAGGATTCGTATTGTGTACTTGCTCATAGGTGCCGAACGAATGAGGATAGTCCAAAGTCAATAATGAGTAACATCAATCGTCTCATGTCGAAAGTTCCAAGTTCAAAGCGACCCGATCATCAATCGCCGCATCTGTATCCGTATCTCAATGTTTGAGTTGGCTGGCTCGGATTCTCTCCTCCTCTTACTCAGATTAGTTGGCTGGGCTTAGACTCGCACTCCTTTTAGCCAAATCTTAACTAAGCACGCACGAGGAGGTAGGTGGGCTGAAGAGGTTGACGAGATTGATGAGTAGGTCGGTAGGTAAGGTTAAGCACTTCACTCCGAAGAACCTTGTTCGCCAAAATGGAAATGGAGTATCGATATCACATCTTTACGTTGCGTCTGGAGGGGGAACGAGATGCAGATATACGAGGGATACGAGGATAGAAACACTCACTGATACAGTAATCTCCAATATTGAAGGGCAAGCATATGGTGGCGTTTCAAAGGACATGGTGAAGAATGGATTCGATATGGATAGATAGATGGATGATCAGATACCTGACATTGTACAGAGTTATGAAAGATTGGGTTGATAATTGGTGAAACAAAACAAAAGATATAAATTGATTTCGAGTCGAGAGGTGGGTAGGTGGATGTGAAAGGTAGAGGTAAGAGGTAAGAGGTAGGAGGCAAGAGGCAAGAGGCAAGAAACAAGAGACAAGAGACAAGAGGTATTATTCCAACGCTTATTCTTACCTACACAATATCCTCGAGTCTTGGATGAAGAGTTCATCGTACTCGTACATACTAGGTACCTGGTCGTCGGAGTAGGATTAGACCAGAGTATGTGCCCAATTCGATGCAATTTGTGAATGGAGAACCAATCATTAGAGGATCTATCATATATCATACTTTGTATCCGCATTATACTTCCTTCCTGCGATGATACTTTCTCCTACCACCGTCGGTGCCTTTTTAATGTCCGACTTTTCTGGAGAATCGTACCAACCGAGTAAGGCAATTGAGGCCATTCAAGCAAATCAAGCAAATCAAGCACCACCATTAAGGTTACGTAGATGAGCAGATACTAGAGTACCAGATTCAAACACGACTAGATTCTTACCTCCTTCCTCTGTTCCTCCCCTTCTCCCTCCCCTTCTCCCTCCCCTTCTCCCTCCCCTTCTCCCTCCCTTTCTCCCTAGTCATTCCAAGATGATAACTTATGAGTACCTACCTACTCATAGGTGGGTGTTTATTACCCCAGTCATCAGTCACCATCCACCATCCATCATCCACCAACCTGGCCTAGTCAGAAACGGGCCATAAACGGGTTATTGAATCGCCCGCGCCTCGGGATCTAAGCATTCCGTTGGAAATGGAAAAGTTATGAAATAATCCAGATGGACTAGTTACTCTAAACTACCTAGGGACTTTTTATTACCTCCATATCGATTAATAAATAGAAAAATACATCTGGGGATGAAATATAATATAATACAATCAACCATCCCGTCCGTTTTTACATTTCTTTCCTTATCCTTAAGTTCGACTTCATTTCCATTTTGTACTTATTAATCGATTCAACTAACTAACCCATCAAAGGGTTTTCTAATAATACTCTCGTCGAAAATCTTATTCGTCCTTTTAATTAATTACATCAAAGTTCCTCCAAAACAAACACCTCGGAAACTTCGACAACAGTCTATTTATTGATTGAAGCTTTCTCCATCGTCGACACATGAGAGAAGAAGAATTACAATAAACTTTTAGGGTCGCATACAGTCCCTCCAGATTACATATATATACAACTTCAACATATTCCCCATCGATTCGTTTGCAAAGACTGTCGACGTCTACGAATCCATAATCTACATCCAAGCCGCCAATCATGGCTGGCGAATTGTCAGAGAAACCCCAGACCGCGGGGTCGGGGAGTCTGTCATCCATATCTGAACGCGATTCCACACACAATCAAAAGGTTGGGGGAGGAGAAAAGGTCGTGCCAGCGGAAGAAAATGATCTCTCAAAATTAGATACAAACATTATCAAGGTTGCAGCCAACAAGGATGAGGATATTTACGCACATCTACCTCCTCACGAGGCGGCAATACTGAAACGACAAGTCGAATTGCCAGAATTATCCTCGGGTGTGGGAAATCTTTATCGCTTCTCGACTACAAATGATATCATTATCATGGGTATCAGCGCCATCTGCAGTATCGCGGCGGGTGCTGCATTACCTTTGATGACGGTTATCTTCGGTCAATTGGCGGGAACCTTTGCAGATTACTTTGCAGGTCAATCTACGAGAGCGGATTTCGATCACACCATTAACCATATGGTTCTCTACTTCATCTACCTAGCCATCGCCGAGTTCACCACCATCTACATTTCGACAGTCGGTTTCATCTACGTTGGAGAACACATCAGTGGAAAGATCAGAGCGCAATACCTGGCGGCTTGCTTGCGCATGAACATTGGTTTCTACGATAAATTAGGAAGCGGCGAGATTACCACAAGAATCACCGCTGATACCAATTTGGTTCAAGATGGTATTTCCGAAAAGGTTGGCTTGACGATCAATGCCTTGGCTACATTCTTCACTGCCTTCGTCATTGGTTTCATCAAATCATGGAAATTGACTCTTATTCTCACATCCACCGTTGCAGCCATCACCGTTATCATGGGAGGAGGCTCCAGGTGGATCGTCAAGTACAGCAAACAATCTCTCGGGTCCTATGCGACCGGAGGATCTATCGCAGAAGAAGTCATTTCATCCATCAGAAATGCCACGGCCTTTGGTACCCAAGACAAACTCGCACGTCAATATGACAAACATCTTGCTGAGGCTGAAAAATATGGCTACAAAACCAAGTTTTCTTTAGCCATCATGGTTGGAGGCATGTTTTTAGTCATCTATCTTAATTATGGTCTAGCCTTCTGGATGGGATCCAGATTCCTCGTCAAGGGAGAAATCTCTCTTTCCAACATTCTCACAATTTTGATGTCTATCATGATTGGAGCGTTTGCTTTTGGAAATGTTGCTCCTAATGCCCAGGCTTTCACTACTGCCATTTCCGCTGCCGCAAAGATCTTCAACACAATCGATCGTGTTTCTCCCTTGGATCCAACCTCTACTGAAGGTATCAAACTCGATCACGTAGAGGGAACTGTCGAACTGAGAAACATCAAGCACATCTATCCTTCCAGACCTGAAGTCACCATTATGAACGATGTTAGTTTGGTTATCCCTGCTGGTAAAATGACAGCTCTTGTCGGTGCATCTGGGTCTGGAAAAAGTACTATCGTGGGTTTGGTGGAGAGATTCTACGATCCCGTTGGTGGCCAGGTTTTGATTGATGGACATGATGTCAGTACCTTGAATTTGCGATGGTTGCGACAACAGATTTCCTTGGTCAGCCAAGAACCTACATTATTTGGAACCAGTATCTTTGAAAACATTCGACATGGACTTATCGGAACCAAGTTTGAACATGAGAACGAAGAACGTCAAAGAGAATTGGTTATTGAAGCTTCCAAGATGGCCAATGCACATGACTTCGTTAGTGCTTTACCTGAAGGATACGAGACAAATGTTGGTGAAAGAGCTAGTTTACTTTCTGGAGGTCAAAAGCAACGTATTGCCATTGCGAGAGCTATGGTTAGCGACCCAAAGATTCTCCTACTCGATGAAGCCACTTCCGCTCTTGACACAAAATCTGAAGGTGTTGTACAAGCCGCTCTTGAGGTTGCTGCTGAAGGACGAACCACTATTACAATTGCTCATCGACTTTCCACCATCAAGGACGCTGACAACATTGTTGTCATGACTGAAGGACGCATCGTGGAACAAGGAACCCATAACGATTTACTTGCTCGCCAAGGTGCTTACTATAGATTGATCGAAGCGCAAAAGATTGCTGAAACCAAAGAAATGTCTGCTGAGGAGGAGGCAGAGATTGACGCCAAAGATGATCAACTCGTACGCAAAATGTCTAACAAGGTCGGAGGAATCGAATACACTGAGGATCCAGATGACAAAAACATTCTCAACAAGTTAATGCGAACATTGACAGAAAAATCTCAATCCTCTCTCGCACTTCAAGGCAGGATCTCCCCATCTGAACAACATGACTCATTATGGACGTTGATTAAGTTGATCGCTTCGTTCAACAAAACTGAATGGAAATTGATGTTGGTCGGTTTATTCTTTTCCATCATCTGCGGTGGAGGTAATCCAACTCAAGCCGTGTTCTTCGCCAAAAACATCATTTCGCTTTCCTATCCCGTTATTCCTGCCAATTTCCATACAATCAGACACGATGTCGATTTCTGGTCTTTGATGTACCTTATGCTGGCATTTGTTCAATTCATTGCATTCTGTGGTCAGGGTATTGCTTTTGCTTTCTGCTCAGAGAGACTCATCCACAGAGTCCGTGATCGTGCGTTCCGTACGATGCTTCGCCAGGATATTCAATACTTTGACCGGGAAGAACACACTGCAGGTGCTCTCACATCATTCTTGAGTACTGAGACGACTCACGTTGCAGGTTTATCTGGAGTCACATTGGGTACGCTCTTGACAGTCATTACTACCCTTATCGCCGCATGCGCTCTCTCTCTCGCTATCGCCTGGAAGTTGGCACTTGTGTGTATCGCCACTATTCCTGTTCTATTGGGCTGTGGTTTCTTCAGATTCTGGCTCTTGGCTAGATTCCAACAAAGAGCGAAGAAGGCATATGAGAAGAGTGCAAGTTATGCTTGTGAAGCTACTGGTGCTATCCGAACAGTTGCATCCTTGACTAGAGAAGATGATGTCCTCGCTCACTATACCGATTCCCTCAAGGCTCAAGAACAAAAGAGTCTGAGATCAATTTTGAAATCTTCGTTGCTTTACGCTGCATCTCAATCTTTGATGTTCCTCTGTGTTGCACTTGGATTTTGGTATGGTGGCCAACGCATTGCCAACAAGGAATACACTATGTTCCAATTCTTCGTCTGTTTCTCGGCTGTCGTCTTTGGTGCTCAATCTGCTGGAACCATCTTTTCCTTCGCACGTAAGTCATTCTATCTATCTATCATCTGAAGTATCATGCTAATAAACCGTAGCGGACATGGGTAAAGCCAAGCAAGCCGCCCAGGAACTCAAGATTCTCTTCGATCTCACACCTACCATTGACTCTTGGTCTGAGGATGGAGAGCGTATGGAATCCATGGAAGGATATGTTGAGTTCCGTGATGTTCATTTCCGCTACCCCACTCGTCCGGAACAGCCAGTTCTCCGTGGTCTTGACCTTCAAGTCAAGCCTGGACAATACGTTGCCTTGGTTGGTGCCTCTGGTTGCGGTAAATCCACCACCATCGCTCTTCTCGAACGTTTCTATGATCCTCTCGTTGGCGGTATCTATGTCGATGGCAAGGAAATTTCCACTTTGAATATCAACGATTACCGCTCGCACATTGCTCTCGTATCTCAAGAACCAACCCTTTACCAAGGCACGATCCGTGAGAATATGCTTCTTGGAGCCGACCGCGAAGATGTTCCTGACTCCGAAATCGAGTTCGCATGTCGTGAAGCTAATATCTACGATTTCATCATGTCACTTCCGGATGGATTTTCCACAATCGTTGGTTCCAAGGGTAGCATGTTGTCTGGTGGTCAGAAACAAAGAATCGCTATTGCTCGTGCTTTACTTCGTGATCCTAAAATATTGTTGTTGGATGAGGCTACCAGTGCTTTGGATTCGGAGAGTGAACATGTTGTGCAAGCAGCATTGGATAAGGCAGCAAAGGGAAGAACTACAATTGCTGTTGCGCATAGATTGAGTACAATTCAAAAGGCGGATTGTATCTATGTTTTCGATCAAGGAAGAGTTGTAGAGAGCGGTACACATACAGAACTTATTCACAAGGGAGGTAGATACTCGGAGTTGGTCAACTTGCAAAGTTTGGGAAGACACAAGTAAAGAAATTATGGGACTTTGGGAGACAACGGGAATGTTCGATATGAAAAAGGGATTTGAACTTTTTTAAAATGCATATTAATGGTTGCAGATGTGATCAGCGTTACGCAGAGATACCTCATGGGAGTTTATACCTCTTTTTCACTTTCTAATGGGGTCATGAGACCATAGATAGAAAAGGGTCTTTTTTGGCAATGCCATGGCGTTTTGGGAGATGGGGCGGTTGGGCCGGGGGATTATATTAGGCTTGAGCTTTATGGCTTGATATAAGACGGGATTGGAATTTGATTATAGATTTGGAGGGGGAGATGATAGATAAGGGGATACATGATTGGAAACGTGGATTGATTGATTGATTGATTGATTCATGATGGAATGGGATGCAATGTGGTTTGATAGAAATATATCTGATGATCACACTACTCATTACTTTTTTACATAGTATAGAATAGAACCAATTTAAAATACATCTTCTCTTTATAAATTGGGGCATGGATTTGTATGATTGTGTGATTTGGTGTGGTGTGATGATGATGATGACGAGAAAGAATTACTAGATAGGTAGATCATCAATCTAGCTAGCTTTGGAGAATCATTAGCTTATTAAGATTATCTCTCTCATTTGAAGATGAAGATGAAGATTTGGATTTGAATAGAGATTGAGATTGAGATTTAGATTAAGACTTCAATTGAGATTTACAGAGGCGGGGACGGGGACGGGTGGAAAGATCTGTGAGGAGGGTTTGAATTGTAAGATTAGATAGATAGGCTATAGGTGCTCGGCTCGAACTGAGCATCGCTCTTTTAATCGCCCGCTATTCATAATCTAGTATTGCGTTGCTAGGAGTTGAGTTCTGAGTTCTGAGTGTGTTCAATGTATACGTTTTGAATATGTTATCTAGTTTACTACTATATTGTATTGGATTTCATCTCCGGGATGCTGGGGGCTTTAGGATCACCAGGATGGTGGGGGCTTATTCGATATCTATCTATTTACTAGGTAGGTATACATACCTACACTAGAGAGAGCATTACCATCTACATATTTCTTTTCTCCTCGCCAAATCGTATCGATTCCAAACAAGTACGAGAAACCCCCATTCCCAGAATGAATAAACGGATAATACATACAATATATCTACCTCTCTCATCATCCCACAGAATAATAAACCCATGAAATCCCCGAGAACGAATAATCTCATCATATCAAGAGAGAGATCGTGAATATCCATCTATATTAATCAACTACAGAGGATTCAAAGCCAGATCTGTTGAATATGTCAACAGATGAGGGTGATTGTCGTTTATAGGTCAATGTAATATACATCATCTATCATATAATTAAAGCGAGCTCCAGATATCCAGCTGGTCGCTCACAAGTTACCACTCCAATCCCTCTTCGAGTTCCAAACCCAGTTCAAATCGCTATATACAAGAACCATTCTCTTCTTTAATCCTCCTCGCACACCCGCAACTCGCTTCAAAACCTCAGAGCCCCCAACCAAGATCTCTCTCCCTAACTCCCTCTGCTCACCAGTTCCTTTCCTTATATTTCTCCATCCCCCATCATTATTTGCCTCCAATCCCCTCACCCCCTTTCTTCCAAAACCTCTTCCAAATATCAAAATTAACTCTATCCCTCTCCTCCATCCTCTCCATCCTCTCCATTGCCCTCCTCACCTCCTCCACTTCCCTCACAAAAATCATCGTATGTCTTTTCTGCACGCCCATTCCCGCTTTGATTCTCCCTTCATATTTGTATGGAGTAGTTTTCGTTCTTTTGATCTCTGCTCTTTCTTTTCCTGTCAGTCCCATTGTATTCTCTTCGTCGTATGGTTTTTGTTTTCTGTGGTCCGTAGATTGAGATGCATGAGAGGGATGAAATGGATAGGAAGGATTGTAAGCATCAGGAATCGGATTTTCTCGTCCATCATTTGTATAGATCGATTCCTCGTACATTGAATACCATTCTCCCTCCCCCTCATCATCCCCTTTTCCAACTCTCATGCCCGGTCTGATTACCCAGTTATCTTTACTCCCCCTCTCTTGCCTCGCAGACCTCGCAATCGATCTCATAGATTTCTCATCCCACTCTCTTCCACCCCCAATAAAACTTTTCGCATAACCTTCCTCCTCATCTCTACCCCATCCCACCCCACTATCAAAAGACATACTCCTCGAGTACCTCGACTCCGAGTATGCCGAAAAGTCACTCCTCCTTCTATCACTCGCTCTAATATCCTTTGAAAAATACGCCGGATCAGGGATTGTGGGTAAAGGTTTCTTGTCTAATTTCTCATTCCGTCGAGAGTAGTATTGCGAAGAGCCAGATTGCCGTCTCCCATTTAATTTCAGGAATCTATTCCTCAATATCGAATTCTGGATACGGGAGGAAAGAAGGAGGATGTCGATTAGAGCTATGATGAGAAATATAGCGACAGCAACTGCGACTAGTATGCCGATGATATAGCCTGGGTCTAAACCTTTTGATGGAGAGGCAATGAGATGAGGTTCAAGACCGGGTGGACTTGTGGATGAAGATGTGGAGGGGATATTATTACTATTTTTGGTTCCATCATTATTTGTAGATTGAGGTGTGCCGAATGGACTGTCCTGACTCTGATCTTCGTCTCTTCTATTCATGTTGCTTTTGAGAATTTCAAAGGGAAATCTATATCCTCCATCTAGCATCGTAGAAAAAAAACATTAGAAATTTGATGAGTCGTTAGCTAGCCCATCAAGGGCGCTTTACAAAGTGAACTGGAAAAGAAAAAATTGAGTGAACAAAAAGATGCAAAAGTCAAGAGATCAATCAATAGACGACAATGACAGACAAACTTGTCGATTCGCTCCATACTCGCACTTCTTACCCTATTCGTCAGTGCTAACGAGAAGCAAAGTAAAAATATAATTCTCCTACCAAATACATAAACCATAATGCACTTTCATTAATCAAACTCCACGTAAGAAGTCTTTAATGCAATTCTCTAAAGCAGTTCGTTATGGGACGAAAATCTACTATTCAAACAATAAACGAAACATATCGTGAGAGAGATCGGAAATTTTATATCTGACAGGTGGATTTTAATTCGTCTTTGAAAGCTTTGGCATGAATAGATGAGATGCTAAACTGTTTGAAAAGGACCTTGCTCCTCAAAAGGCATCGAGCGAACCATGCGCCGGAATGCACAGACTCCGCCTTGTCCGCTCCGTCAGCAAATAGGAGGGGTCGAAAAGTCAAGACGACTGTGCACTGTCATGCAATAAGTAATAATATCATGCTATTATACTGTGTTGCTACAGACACGATGAGTTTCGAAGCGTCCGTGATTTTTGGGGCGAGACCTATGTGTGGTGGAAACTTTTTCAGGGTAGCTTTTCACTATCCGCACAAGACTTTTGCTTATCCATCCTCCAAGTTTCTTAAAAGACATCCCTCTTGTTGGCCTTTTGCAATAATTTCATGCCAAAGATTGACAATAATCGAGATGCCTAATAGACCATCCTTCCAATTTCGATCCATGCATTCAAATCAGTCCACTTGTTCAAATCAAGGTGGTCGATGTGAGTCAACTGGTAACGACGGCGCGCGACACGACTTGAGCATGAGATCTACCGTAGATACGAATCTTACGAGATCCTTTTCTGTTAGCAGTGAAATAGTCATGCAGAGAAAAATATTGCAAAAGAACAAATTCTTCAAACAATATGGTATTGTGCCATACTCTGCAAAGTATATACAGCAACAAACATATCGAAGCAAAGATAAAACGCTAATGATATAAAGCACTGAGCAGAACGAGGAGAATAGTATGACATGGCGAAGTCAGCCAATAAAAAAAGGGGCCGCATGGTTCAAGGGAATGAGAAAGAGCAAACCAGTTGATAGCCTTATCACTCTGAAAGACTCTTCCATTGGATTGCTCCGTTCCGGTCGTGAATCTCCTCGTGGATACGCAAAGATGTTCGATGGGGATGTTTTGAGATCGAGTATAGAACAATAACATGGCTACATAGGTAGCGGAGACGAGATCAATCTCGCCCAAGTAACAAAGTTTGTACGCTGACCTAGCATCAAATATGTCGTCACTAACAGAGTACAGGAGGATGCCACGCATCTGTTTCGTGATTTCATACTCCGAATCCCGATACAATTGACATTTGCTTTTATGATACCAGGAGTTCGGTGATTTATTTGGTTTCATTTGATTTACGATTCATTTGCCTCGTCCGACAACTGGCGGGGAGGACGAAGGTTAGACAGATAGAACTAGGAGAATAGTAATTGACTGGAATGATCGAAGTAAGATACCGTCGGCTATATAGATCAATTGTCTCATTTTCATTTTTTCGAATTTTCGAATTTTTTTTAAAGAAAAATATTAATATTTATTTAATTTATTCTATAATATAAATATTATTAAGATTTATATAATTAATTAGAAAAAGATTATATTTAATATAATAAAATAATTATTAAAATATAAAATAAAATAGATGTATATAAATTATTTATTTTACTCTTACTTTTTTACTTTTTTAAAAAAAAATTCAAATTTGTTTTTAAATCTTTTAAATCTTTTAAATCTTTTAAATCTTTTAAATCTTTAAATCTTTTAAATCTTTTAAATCTTTTAAATCTTTTAAATCTTTTAAATCTTTTAAATCTTTTAAATCTTTTAAATCTTTTAAATCTTTTAAATCTTTTAAATCTTTTAAATCTTTTAAATCTTTTAAATCTTTTAAATCTTTTAAATCTTTTAAATCTTTTAAATCTTTTAAATCTTTTAAATCTTTAATTTATTTGATAATATATAATAAATTAAATAAATATTAATATTTGAAAGTTTCAAAAAGAATAAAAAAAGTAAAAAAGGTGAAAAAGTCGAAAACTCGAAAAGTCGAAAAACGAAAAATGAGACAATTGATCTATATGACCGACGGTAGTAAGATATCGGGAATCTTCAAAACCACTGCAATTTCAAAGCGACAAGTGCCCGAGCTTTTGAGACGTACCGATGGTGGGACGTCTAACAGTTTGTTCAAAATTCAAACATAGGAAATGAAAGTAGACCTCAACAACAATACCGATGAATGATTTTTTGCAAAAAATTAACTTCTAATTGAAAGATTCAAAATCGAGTTGAGTAACATGTGAAAACAACTAAAGGCCGTCGTTCCAATATCCTGCTTCCTCGCGCACGTTGCTCGGGCTTCTCCGTAAAACCTTGAACTATTTCGGTCAGCTAGCACAGACTGTAACTGTAGATCAGGCACAAGCAATGTAACAACTCATTGTGCGCGGTCATATTCGACGAAAACTCGTATGCTCTCTTCATCCAAGATTAAAGATGTTCTAGGAATCACAACCGACATTAAAGTCCAATGCCATGATATGTAAATTAATGCTGTTCAGAAGTTGACAAATGATTGTAGATCTCAGTTGCAATTATATAATAGAAACTAAAAGGTCGCATGATACCTTCCTGATTCGATAAGAATCTCTTCCAGTTTACGCGTAGCAACTAGGATGATTTCCGATTCGATTCTTGAAAATGAAGATTTGATTCGTGCCGTGAATAGAAATCAACACAATATGTTAGGACCCAGCACGGGATTTTCATTAGGGATCTGTTGGGAGTTCCGAAAGTGTACACTTGCACAGACTTAGGAGGGCCGATTGATTGTTGGTGGTGGTGGTGAATCTTTTGCTTCAATTTAATTTGTCAAACAACATTGGGGAGGTTTTAGTTTCAGTCTCTTTTGTCCTTGTCAGCGTCAACCAGACTCTTGTTTATGTATGTACGCTGCGAAGCCTTGCTTCAAAGGAAAATATAATGTCAAATCTTTGGTATTCGGATGAGTGCATGCATTCGGAGAGTATTTCTGTTGCAAAAATGTTGCGAGGGGGAAAGAGGGGGAATTTTTCTCAAGAGAAGCAATAGCTTGAATTCGGAAATTCGGTAGGAAAAGTGACCCAGAAACTTTGGTGGCTCGAGTGGCTTGAGTGATAACTTCTTACTTGTAAGTAAGATCAGATGCCAAAAAGATGTCTTCCTCGGTATCGGAAGAAATTTGCCGATATGGTTAGTAAAGTGTAGTGTAGTATAGGTTGGTTGGCGTATTACCCCAGACTGTGCATAATCATCCTTGTCATACCCCAGAATCTCCAGACTTTGCCCCAATCAAATTGAATCCAATAAATATTCCCGCCTCTAGATTTTTCGTAGTATAATAAGAGGAATACGAACTTTGAGTATTGGCCACAGTTGAAATAGGTGAAATGGTAGGTGCCATTGGAACGCTCTTTCGGCAGTAAATGTTAGTAATGTCGTTCCTGCATCACAATGAGAGGTTTGCCTCTTAAATTTGATTGATCGATAATAGCCATGTCCAATCACTGCGACACATTGCCCTAAGTATGTAACAGTTGCTATATCTTTAGTGGATATGTCGGACGCCCCCCTGGCCGTAATTCAAGCTGGGAGCTTGTTGATCCTGCTTTCCGATCGAACAGCGTTCTCCGCACAAGTGGTCGGGTTTCTCCAAGCTGACTCGATACCCTGTTTGTCGCTCGTTGGCACCATTGACGGGCATTGTTACGGAATAGGAAACGAGTTGTTGGTTGTCTCTTGGCTGGTCATTTACTGCAGAGTGTGGAGTAATTCGACATTATAGAATATCTTCCTAAATTGACTCTCGTATTAGACTTGTTCACAGATATATAAGTGCGGTCATCTGCAGTTCTGGGTGACTTACTTCTCCAACCGTCTTTCAGAATCAAACATCAAGACTCTCTGTATATCGTCAATCATTTTTGTTGCCAACCACTCGTTTTAAGGCAATCCTTATACTAAAGTAACCATCAAAATGCAATTCACCATCGTCTCAGTCTTGGCTCTTGCCAGCTTGGCTCTTGCTCAAGACAGCGGAATTCCAGCTTGTGCACAATCTTGTATCGACAAAGCAGTTAAATCAGAGACCACCTGTGGAGCTACTGATAAAGCTTGCCAATGTCTACCTGACAACGTCTCGAGTATTCAAACTGCTGCTACAAACTGTGTCATCAGTTCCTGCGGTATCACCGTCGCTTTGAGTAAGTAGTATATTTTGATCTTCAAATCGACCCAACTGACTTCAGTTTAGCCGTTCCAGCTGCCGCAGCTTCCGCATGTTCTGCTCTTGCACCAACTTCTGCTAGCTCTGCTAGCGCTGCTCCATCTTCTTCGGTTGTCGAACCCAGCAGCTCTGCTGCCGCTCCTTCATCTTCTGCCGAGTCGTCAACTGTGGTCTCTTCCACCGCCGCCTCCACTCCCGTCTCTTCCCAAGTCTCGACTCCAGTATCGTCTGTTGTCGCCACCACAATTACTTCGGGCGTAGCTGCACCAACTGGTGGCTCTGGATCCAACGCTACCGCTACCGGTCCATCACCTACCTCAACGACTGTTCCATTCACCGGCGCTGGATCCCAAGTTAAAGCTAGCTTTGCAGGTGCTCTTGCTCTTGGTCTCGCCGCTGTCTTTGCCTTCTAAGTAATCGGATGAATGATAAGGATAAGAGGGTTGTAATAATGATGAAATGTTAAGGTTTGGACGGCTTGGAAAGTTTGGAATAGGAACTGGACTGGAAGCTGGAATAGGAAATGAGATTGATGTGCATGACCGCTGGGTGTTTAAAAATTAATTCTTCCCACTTAATATTGTAATGGCTTACCATTTTAACTTCACCACAAAATCAATGCATTTGAAAACAACTATGCATCTTATTGTGCACTCTGCAATGTGCTGAGATAAAGCGGAATAAATTTGTAAAGGAAGAACCAACTGAGTCTTAGAGATGGGAATCCCATGTACTTTATATACTTCTGCGTCGAGGTCCAGAGATCAATCACGCAAGAAACCATATCGATGGCGATAAAGCCGCGTTATCTCTCAAGGGGGAGGTTCCCTTCGACATTCGTCCATCCATGTCAAAAAGCTTCGATGTTTTCTGCGATGAAACCAACTCTTTTCGGTGGAAGCGGTTGAAACTGTGATAGTACCATCTTGGAGCTTCTCAATGCTCCAGCTTGCTTCGGTGATACAGAATGGAAAACGTTGTGAAGATAAGGAGGATAAGATATTACTGCGCTAGGCCCAATGAAGCCTTAGTGGACAGTCTCTGCTTGGGAGAAAAAAGAGGCCAAAATTGATCACCCTAATAAATTCTATAATAAATCAATAGATAATAAAAAAACAAAAATTAATGATACCTAATAAATCCTTGAATAATCTTCAATTATAAAAGTATTTAAACATTTAATTCTCTGAATTAGAATGGAACAATAGGATTATTCAAGGGCTTTGCCAGTGGTCAATTCCGGCCTGTTTTTCCTCCTACGAAGAGACAGTCACCTGTTTCCTAGGTACTCACCAACAATATCCAACCCCTCATTCACCAGTAATTTTGTGATTTATTTCTGCGATGAAATCACATATTTCTGCGATGTACCGGAAACCCCAAAAAGTGGCACCTAAGTAAAGCGAAAAGAGAAGACTACTTCACAGCACCTAGCCTTGTTGTGAGGTGCTTTCGCCTCCCCGTCATCATATACAAAGCGTCAAAACGACCGACCTATTAATGCTACACTTTGATGATAGCAGAATTAGACTCTGCATTCTTACTCGTCGGCTAACATTTCGCTTACCTGATGGCTTGCGTTCGGTCCCGTCCAGACCTCGATTTATCACTAGAGAAGTTGATTCTGGGTCAATGAGCAGAAACCCTGTTGTGGCAGGAACTTTGGTGGCAAGAATTGCTCCAACGCATATCTGCGGTTATTCCTAATATACAGACGAAAGAAACGAATTCGTTCTGTCGTCAGAGTAAGGTTAATGCGTCAATGTATTCGTCAACCTTAGGGGCCCCACAGCAGAAACTCGATTCCAAGGTCTTCTGTTGTTTGGCTCACAAGTCCATGGAATGATAGGGGAATTCTTGAAGAGACGGGAGTAAGACATCTACAGAGATTATCGTTTTAAACTCTTGGTGCCCTTGATAATAGTGTCAATCTCATGATAATATTAAAGGACCAAGTGGCTCTGACCTATGACTCAAGCTTTCTTTCTTAATTATTAAACTTGCTCAGATGTAGCCTTTGCCTCCTCATACTCTGTTAATTCTTCCTCTATTTCTTTGCATCGGTGAAGATTTCAGCCTTGTACCTGATGCTGTCTTTTTGCTCTCTTTTTTGTTTATGGTTTCTCCGGAATTCTCTGTGGTATTCCAGATGCTTCTACTGAATTGCCCTTCTTTCGCAAGTGCGAAAATTTGTGAGGCTGCGAATCAATATTTCAAATCATAAAGGTATACAGTTTAACAGCTGTGCTGTCTCAGTCAATGCATGGTACAATCTTTGTTATCCCAAATTATTCCATACTACCACTGCTTGTTCATTTGAATCATTCCACATAATAATACTCTGTTACTCGGATTACCTACCACAGCGACCCTGAACCAAACCCTCTCATCTTCAGATCCAATTGAGAATAAGCATTCCCTATCATCAGGTTCTGTATCAAATCCCTTATACCCCAAAAATGCATGCTATATTTCACAAGAGTGTTGTGGACAGTCTCTAGATCAATATCATGCATTCATTCTTGCTACCGCGGAAACACATACATTCACGACTTTCAAAATCGCGAGTGAGAGGCTTATTTCGGGTTTGACAGGTGAACTTAGAGCGAATCGAGGATGGGGTTGATTTGAGAGCAACTACTGAGATGGTGGATATAGTAGTGCATCGAAGGATGGAAAAAGGGGTCTGGAAAAGTAGACTAGGACAAAGCTGTTGGTAATAGCATAACATGTGCAAGTGATACAAATTAGGTGGTCAAAACAATGACGTGTAATTCCCACTAAAGAATTCGCGAAAATGTTGCTTCAGTTCATGTATTCAAGACTGCATGTATTGAAATTGGCTTGTTCGTTTGATCATCAGTTGTCTGCCATCTCAAATATTTTGGGACCTTAATGCGCTATCATTTAGGAGAAAATCAAAAATCCAATGATTTTTCTTCAATTGAAAACAAATTGTCAGAGCCCAACTTTCAAAGTTATTTGAAGCATTCTCTCTTGATATGCCCCGATTTTGGTCACTCTTCTTGCTTTTAGTGGGGATAACTCAACATCTTTGAGAATCATCCAGAATGTGTGCCAGGAGGTCTGCTTGTATTCTCTGGTGGCAGATTCCAAATCAATATAATGGTCGGTATAGTCAGACCGCTCCTAACTCTGATTCTTTGACGAACTGAACCGGAATTGGGCGAAGAATCCATAGGAGCGTGAATTTTGCATAGATTTTAGCTCCGTCCATCAAGTCCGAGACCGCCTATAATGCTAATTGCTCAGCTCCACTGGAACCTCAGGATGCCATTTCTTACGCTGTGGCTTCACCCACACACAGGAAGATACATCCGAATGTCTAAATTCATATATTTTGTTGTCATTGAATATATTTCGAGAGTTTAGACATTAATTGACATGACGAGTTCCTTTGGATAAGCTTTTTGTTAAGTTCTGAATGCTTATTGGCAATATTTAGATGATAGCATTAAGATCCCCGTGTGGGCGAATTGCGTACCGGAGAGCAAATGCCCGAATTGTCTCTAAATTGTCTATGGCATACTAAGCATTCTGTGATTGATATGATATCAATGATTCTTGAAGGATTTAGCTTTAGGATAGATTCTATGCAGAGTATTGTCACGGATCAAAACCTACGCATTCCTTGTACCGATAATGTGAAGACAAGGAACATTCTCACGTCTTTCGAAGATACCAAAGGCTCTCAAGTCCTGGACAACTGATATCTCAAATCATCGCAGTTGAATTAGTCTGACGATAGCTTAACATGTAATGCTCCAACTTTGGAACGAAAAAGGCTGCGGGGTAATGCTCTACCTTGGATTGGACTACGCGAACAATGTTAAGGTTAAGGTTAACCGAATTCTAATGAAGGGGCTTACATGCGAACATCGTCTCTGGCTGTGATTTTTTCCGCGTTCTGTTTTCACTAGGATCTCTCCAGATTGAGCTTTCTAGAGAAATGGCTTTGATATTAGATATATGATTTTCACTTGCGAAATGGAGAAAGCTTAGATGGGCGATATGAAATTGCCCCATCCAATTACAATCATATCATAGTCTCTGATTATTCGTCTGCAACTCGAACAATGTGCTTTCAATCTAAAGTTTGTTCTGAAATTTTTTGAGTTACCCTAGTTAATCCGTGTCAATGTTGGATTCGAAATGGCGTGTCATCTTTACAGACCCAACTGTTTTAACATACTGCAGTAATCGTTGTAGACCTACATGCCGAGGATTCCCCCTCCCACAAGAAACATAACTGCATATTCATCACAAAAATATGCTCCATACAAATCTTCTAGGGACTCTGTCTTCCGTTCTCTACCCGCAGAGACGATAGATAGGTCTAGACCTACAGCACTCAGCTCGGAGTACGATTGTCTATTTGAATTCCCGAGAGATTCGGTGCAGATTCTGAAATGTTCAATAAGCGGTGAAAGGATTTCTTTTAGACTGGAAGTTAAAAGAGCACGCTGTCGATTCCACCAGTCAGCTCGGGTAAGGAATGTCGAAACTTGAGGTATTAACTCCCGCGTAATTTATTCCACTATCCAAGAATTATACCTCTTCCGTCCGGTTATCTCACGGTGTATCGCCGGCAGCTTTCAAGGGCCGGAAAGTTCGGGCGTGTTTTCGTCTGGGAAGATTGTGGGCTATTGTACAGTTCTTATTCTTTACATCAAAATTTCCATCAAGGTCATAACGCAGCGAAGATGGAATGAACTGGATAGGAAAGTTGTTGAATATATACCCTATCTGCACTATATTTACATTTGAGATTTGTATCAGCTCCTCGCTATTGCGGTGTTTCCGAATGTGGATATGCCATTCGGTATCAAAAGACAGAGTATACATCGTAGGTCTATTAATACAGATGAGCTTCGATTGAGAAAGCCGGAACTACTCTCTTTAAGTCTTCATTCCCCGTGTCCACGTTGCCGGATCACGAAGAACGATATAGGAATATATATAGAAAACCCGGCCATACAAGTGTTTCCTCGCATCGAGACTTCTAGAATCTCTAGCACAGAAATCTCATGGGAATTGCAAATTACTCAACCTTCAAAATAAATCTACAAACTCCTACTCATGAACTAGCTCATCAAGCCCGTACATATCTACCTATTCACATTCTCGTTCGAGAAATCTACCCATTCCTCCCAGAACAAAGAAATAAAACTAAAAATAGATTAACGGCAGGAAGTCATAAAAGACTATCGACAATGCGAACATTTATTTCCGCAACACGAAGATCAAAGCACATGAGAATCTCCTTCCGTAGGTATTCCAGCAACCGCATACCAAATTTCCCATACGAAGCAGCAAGCTAACAAAGCGCAACTAAACTTCAATACTTCCTCATAATATTTATCTAGTACAGTAGTTCAGACTGCGATATTCCAGATCACCATTCTAGAATAAATTTTAGTACAATTTACGTCCTTCCATGCCCTTCCACTACATCCCCCAATTCAAAATTACACTTTTCGGCCTCATCTCCCAGCGACCCATCTCGCGATAAATAATGCGCATCCAATTTCCCTCCCCTTCATCGCCACTAACCTCGTCAGCGCCCACCCACCACGCGGCCAGCATGCATGTATGCATGCATCAAAACACATTTATCATCCTCACTCTTTTTCCCCATGCATGCATCCACCCACCCAATCAAAACACAACTCCCATCACAAATCCCATCACAAATCAAAAAGATTATACTTTTCCGCCTCACTCCACTGCCACAATACCCATCCCAAGCAATCATGATCGGTGGCGCCGAAATGCTCGCGGCCCGAGCACCGGCACGTTGTGTCCTCTTCAGCTTAGCCCTGTCTTACTTTTGGGAATAATATCATGTCTTACCTTACCCGGCTTCCACGTTGTTTGTTCGTTCGTCTCCTCTCATCTCCAGGCGTCGTGAAGTTTAAATGATGCTAAAATGTGCATTCGTCCGACCATCCATCCAGCCCAAGAAAATACATGATGGGTCTAGTAAATTTGAATGTGTATTTTTGGCTTGGTCTGATCGCGGTGCTGATTGCGCTCTAGGCTCAATAGAGAAGGGCTCGGCAAGGGTGTAGTACGGAGTGTATAGGTACGGTACTGATTATATTTTACTTCAGGACTAGAAATTTAGGTTTAGGGGATGGAGTAGGAATATTGCCGTGGACTTGGGATTGGGAGTGATGGACAGGAAGAAAAACGTTGTGTGGTATGCAGATAGATGGTGGATCGATCCCCTGCATTAGAAAAGCCGACGGACGGACGGAAAGTTAAAAAGCATGAAACGAACTGAAACAAAACAAAACAAATCAATGTACGAAGTAAAAGCGTTCATGAGACGGAAAAGTTGTTTAGGTGAAATATTTGCTGGGTGCGTGGTTTAGAGAACTCTATCTGCCATCTGTTCTTTGTAAGGTATGAAATGAGAATCTTTCCAGCATTCCTCGAATTCATTAATATGGAAGTTCCGATTGATGTCCAGCCAGGTTATCGCTCTCATGAGTGAGTGGATGAACATTTTCTTCGTACCCCTCTAACCTAACTGAGGATTTCCGATTTTCCGATGGCATGGTGAATCATGATCCATATATACTTTCGTATAGAGTGAGTTCATTTATATCAGGCTGAGATATAGGATGCTTGGGAGAATCGAATCGGAGATAATTTACATGAAGATCTGATCTCGCGACTTGATCGAGTCTGGATTGTCTTTGGGTTCTCTGCACCAAATTGAAGGATTGAGATTTGGGGTCTTACTAGACTCTCGAAGAAATGATTGATTTCGACGGGATGGAATTCAATTGTTAGATGTCCGAGATTGATGTTATGCATTTGGAGAATTTAAGATATGAATGACATAATAATGAGATTCACATCTAATGCACAATGCACACACATCATCGCATAGCATAGCATAGCATAGCATAGCATAGCATAAATTATGAAAAAGACAGGAGAGAAAGATGAACACCCAAGAAAATATAGACTTTCACCAGCATCTAGGTTGCAAAAGAAGATCCCGGAACCTCATGCCAAAAGTCAGTTTGATCACCCATCCCAGCTGCAAGTAGATGAAAATAGAACGACATAACCCACCTTTCATTCTCGACCCCATCCCTCCCAAAGTCAACGCTTCACCGAGTTGCGCCTCATCTTCGAATCCGCTTGGATTCTTCACATTCATCAGACGAACCTGACGCCTTATGAAAAGGAATTTTGCAACGCGTTTTCCCTCCCACCATGTATACGTGTAACACTTTGAGTGAATGACGAAACGCCCTCAGATATTACATTTGTGGAGAATCGGCAGTGATCTGAGTGCAGGGAAGTTCCCGATAGATGGGACGATGCAGTGTACACAGTACCTTGCATAAGGTAACTGTCTGCGGGAGGAGCTCGAGTATCTGATTCTACACATGAGAGAAGGGGAACGGTGAGGCTTATGAGATATATTTGCAGATATCAACATGCATTTATGGGGGAATGGGCAGACGGGCGCTTAAGCATGCGTACGGACGTAGGCAGTCGCTTTTCTTTGGTTCCGCCCACTTAGCGGTCAATGAAAACTGGATGGATAGGGGATTTCTTTTCTTATCTACGTGCGGTACGATGTAAACCAAAGGAATTGGGCAAACCAAATGATGGGGGAAGGGGGATCTGAATCTCTGAGAGATCGGTCAGAGATCGAAGACCGCGCGCTTTGCTTCTTTCGCTGGCAAGCAAAGTCCTTGCGAGCCTCTGCTTCGAAAATTCTCCACTTGGTGCTTTTTGTTTGATGTATATACATGTTTTTTTTTTTGATTTGCGCGGCGGCCGGCAGGACAATCAGATTATCAGTGGGGGATTGGTTGGAAGAGATGCTTGCCGGGCACATACATGGTTCATGGAGAGCAAAACAAGTAAACACAGAATCAATCGGATCAGATGAAAAAAAAATTGGGGGAGGGGAGACGAGGGGTCTGGAATATAGATTGAGAAGTCTAGAGTCCCCAAAGTATTTGCTCAAGTGAAGCAAACCCAGTGTGAAACACCGGATCCAAAGTTTTCACTATCGTGTGTATACGAGGGTTAGATAGTTCACAAAGGAATGGGGAAAAAAGTCGAGATATGTGCGACGCGCCGGAAAGCGTTGCCGCAGACATGAATCGAATCATGTAGATCCATTTGTCAAAAAATTGTCACACTGAAACGAACTCGTGGATGCTGCGTGGATACAAGACAAGACATACGTGAAGCGTGCCAAAATTCAAATCTTCTATCGTGACCCGTCGGCTAAGTATGTGGTGACTTCTAGTATGAGATCATCGCACGTTACGTTGGGGGCTATGCGTACTGCAGTATTGAGTAGCGTAGCATAGCACAGCACCACCTAGAGAAAAAACACACGGGATTCCTACAGGAGGGAAATCTATTGCGAAAACCCATGGGATTTGTCGATACAGTAGTGGATTAGAATAGCGAGGATACCTCAGAAAGAGTAATGAATTTCAGCATCTGAGCTCGCGGAGGTAACTCACTAATGCGCGTGCGAGATATCCAAATGCTGCAGTAAACTGCACTGCAGTCTGCACATCTGCCCCCTTCATCATTGTCCGTGCAATCGCTGTTATTTCTGTGGATAAACTGGACGGTCGTGCGAATAATGGTACATTTTTCAGTCATGTTACTTTTCTGCGGAGCTCCAGATTTTGATAGGCCGGCTAATCCTCACCCATTCTGTGGATCATAGGTCAAGGATTTCCCGAGTTTCTCTTCTTTTGGTTTCTGGGAGAATCCTCGTGAGTCGTGGGACAGAAAGTAACAATGAGAGATAAAAATGGTACGACTGATACATAGGTCGTTGTGAATAAATGAAGAATCGACATCATACCACCGAAGAAACAAAAAAGAAATCCACACTCTGTAACATCGTCATTCGTGAATCATGATACCTACCTTTTTCCAAACAAGCTTGCCCTAAACCTAACTCAAGACTATTTTTGTCAAAAGCAAGCCAGTCAGCCTTATCATGTACGTTCGGTCATATTAATGAAATGAATCCAGTACGTACTCGACCTATCTCAATGCAGGAC
This sequence comes from Botrytis deweyae, assembly GCF_014898535.1. Classification (NCBI taxonomy): domain Eukaryota; kingdom Fungi; phylum Ascomycota; class Leotiomycetes; order Helotiales; family Sclerotiniaceae; genus Botrytis; species Botrytis deweyae. Next base: position 869,051 of record NW_024066210.1, read on the forward strand.
TAAAACCAAGAGCGGATCCAACAGAAGCTTGCTTGATCCGGGATTTCCGCATCACGAGCGAACACACTACCACACACACTTCCCCCCTTTTGAACCGTTATACCGAGACAATTAATCCAGACTTGATACGGGTATCCTCTTTCTGGGAGAGTTACGATCAACCTTGAACTTCTCATGCGCTGTTCGTGTCAACTCTGCATTCCTTACTCTTTTGAAAGGTAGCACACTTATCTATATCAACAATGCACAAATGCAATAAGAATGGACGAAGGATAAGGGCATGGCATGGCATGGCATGGCATTTACGACGTACAGATTGTATCCACCATCTATAAGATTGCAAGCTTGGTAATTCATCAACAATAAGATTGATTGTGTTGTGCTGCACTGCACTGCACTGCACTGGTCTGCTGTAGAAAATCATCGCTGCCTCGCGCCTCGCGGGGGGTGAAAGTGGATGGAGAGGGGAAGAGTGGATGGAAAAGCGACCCATTCTCCTTGAAGCTCGGCTTACTGCAGTTATCGACCGCCCATTTTCATAATTAGTATAGTGTACGGAAATTTTGCTGCATCCAAGACTTGGAAAGGTTAAGAAGGGTCGGTCATCGGCGACCATTGAGAGAGATAGCTGCAGATAATGCTAGAACCGTTACATTTTACGGAGCACATCTTCTTTGCACGCCAAAGAATAATGCACCCTAACCTTTTTCCTTACGATCTTCAGGATACATCGAATCCTTGTACCGCGGTGAGCAATGGGAAGGATTTGTTTCCTTGTCCGTTTTTACTTTTTGCAATTTAGCTGGTTCGGAGTACCCCACCTCCTTACCCATGGAAGCGACATGGCTAGTATTAGCACCACCCGCAGGGTCCAAGGTTTAACTTGCAGAAGACCCGTAGACCTTTTCCCGCTGTTGCCAATGATATAACAGAACAAGAGCGTTGGAACTTGGAACTGTGAGGGCCTAAGGACAATAAAGATAATACCCGGAGACCGAGCGAAAGTTTGATCGCTGATGAAGCTATGAAGCTATGAAACTATGAAACTATGAAAGGTCGAACGGCCTCGAGCCTACGGGCCTGGCTAGCAAACTCCTGTTGACAAGATAAACTAATAAGAACTTTAAATTCACAAGTTCCATCCAAACAAACCAGTCGATCTTTTCAATTTGTGCGGCAATCAATTTCTTACCAAGCTTTGGTGACAATCTCTCGGGGAACGTTATTGCACCAAAGTGTCATAACTTTACTTTAGACGAGTAGGGTCTAAGGCATTTCGGCAGGATTTCAGCGTCGCTATCGATTTCTTACTTTGTCGAGACTCTTTCTGGCCTCGGATGAACAGGATAAATTGACCAGGAGCGTGCAGAATAGCCAAAGACAGTGGTCCGGTTGACGACTCCACGGAGCACGCTATATTCTCATGGTCTCCATGGCCCTCCATGAACAGTCTGATCCATTCGGAGGCTTTTCAAGGGAGATCAATTCCAAGGGGTTAGATTGTGCGGACAGAGTCTTTGGTACACAAGATATGCAATCAGACCTATAAACAAATAAACAATATTGGAATGATGAAATACTTCCCTGGAGCTCGTGGTGTACCAAAATCCCAAGAATTATTCTCGAAGGCGGTAGGAAACATATCTCTTCTGTAGGAAAAATATCTCTTCTGCAGGAACCCTTTCGCAACATCATTTTGCAACCACCTCACCCACAAATCAAATGCCAAAGAATCTCCCAATCTCCACATTTCCAAGCATTTATATTATGATTGAGCTATCATTGACCGGAAAGGCTCGCGCTTAAAATTGGATGAGCCGCTCTCCTGGGAATGACTGGGAATTATATGAATTTCATGGTGTCTATTATGCCTGTCATGCAGAGACAATTATTGTGAATGATGCTACATCTTTTGAGTAATGAAATGTACGAAGGCACACCGCTGGAGAGAGCATATACATTTTTCGGAATCGCTTCTTGTGGACCACTCATAAAGAGGCTTCCAGGAAATCGGTTGGATCTCGGAAGAATGAATAGCATGTAACCTTTTAATTCCCACACACAACTGGGTACAGTAGTATCTGTATGGATGATCACTGCGTTCGTTGTACCTTATGCAAAGAGCTGAACGTGGAAATATTGAAGCCTTGATGGTGAGCTGGAAGGGTTAGCTGAAAAGGTAAGCTTTATTCTGTATGCAGGTACTCGTAAAGAATTTGTGCTCCACGAACTACTTCTCGAGGAAAGTTGAAGCGTACGAAAGACTTTGGATACGATGATACAGGTGTTAGTTCCAAAGGGATCAATAATATTGTCTCCAGTTGGTGCCCACACCTATCTGCCGTTGACCCACGACTTCAGCCGCTATATCTTGGCCGCCCAACGGGGGGATGATTGCTGAACGGGCACTTGCGAAGTTGCACGAATCGTGGAATTTTGTGCAAGACATTTTGCAAGTTAGGAGACGGAAGCAAGCGTTATATCGTACGCGTCAAGCTACGGAAGTGTCTTCCGTGCCGTATGATATCCATTCTAGTCTATGGATGGTTCTGGCTTCTCGTTTCTGGTTATCCAGGGAGATGATGCCGATGGTGATGATGATGATGATGATGATGACAATAAAACCAACAAAATGCGTTGAACTGATTGCACAATACGATACTCTCTTTACATCGTCGATGCAGACATGTAAATTTTGATATTCCAAGAGATTTCTAATAGAATTCGAAATAGACTTTCCCATCTGGACATCCTTCGGTGATATCCTTAATGAAATGAGATGATCTCCTCCCATTCATGTATATGGTATGCAAGTAAAGTTTGATTGTTGATGTGCTGCTAGGAGCTTCCTGTTATGAAAAGAGGACAGGATTAGGATCATTGGCAATGTGCAGGGTGGGAATTGATTATTGGGGAGACATGGAGCCTGGAACCAAAGTTATTAGAGGAAAGAGCAGGGGGAACGGCCAGTAAAGCGAGAGCGAGAGCGACTGAATCATCGACCAGACTGTCGTGAAACCCAAGAAGGCATATCGTACATGTTGGTGAGATTGAGAGTCTTGATGGAGTCTTGATGGAGTCTTGATGAAGTCTTGATGAGTCTTGATGGAGTCTTGATGGAGTCTTGATTGGGTCTTGACTATTGAGATATTCCAAATATTGGGTATTTATTGATTGAATTTCCTGAATGATATTCACGATTGACCAATCAAAAGATCTAATTGAATGAAATTTGATTTCAACTTGTGTACCCTTTCTATTTGATTGATTCACCAGACAGAACTCTTTTGCTCTGTCAATTTATCTCCACCACCTGTTAATTTAGTATCTAGGTTGGTATGATTATTATACCAAGGATTCTTTATTAGCATATACTCCGTAGGTAAGGTACTCGAGTGCTTTGTACTTGCTTTACTAAAATAAGTGACTAATAGAAGCCGCTAACTTCATCTGGTTAAATCAACACCTGACTAACCAGGCTAAAATAATTCAATCTCACCTGTCCACATTCCACATTCCACATTTCACAATTTCACAATTTCAATTTTGCCTTCCTGCCTTCCTGCCCCGTCGACCCTTACAACCTTGAATATTGTCAACCTTGACTTCCAACCCTAGCAATCATCCTATCCTATCCCATCCCATCTCATCCCATCCCACCCACAAATCCTTAACTCTTTGCAGCTGCCAGCTAGCAGAGTGTAGGTAATCAATTCCCTCGTGCCTCATACCTCACATCTCATGTCATGCCTCATGCCTCATGCCTCGTTCATCTCGTCTGATTTCAGCGATGGCACTGTTCAGAAGCGATACCCTGCGAGAGACGTAGGATGGGGTCCTAACCCAGCTCTTGGGATGGGATCCTTAGATTGGTCGAGAATCAAGTGAAATAAGGGATTCAAATCAATAAATCAAAAAATGGTAAAGATACTAGGTAGGTATTGATGCAAGCAAACACAAATGTCGCATCTTTATCAGCATCGTTCTACATTGCTGCAGCCAGTTGCTACTCATAACTACCGTACAATAAAACACTACAGTGCACAGCTCCATATTCAATCAATGCTGACAATTGCAAGCAAAAGCATTCTACTTACTTACTGACCCAGTCCAGTCCTTTAAAGCTTCGCTCCCAGTCTCCCAGGCTCCCAGCAATCTTTTTTGGATCCTTTGCTTGCTTCTCTTAATTCTGGTAATTCCTCCTTTGGGCCATTTTCAATTTAATTCTTTTCCAAAAGCTTTTCTCTCATTGGCCAATTCATACGTTATTACCTGCAACTACGGGTCGCTATCACCATTCAAGGTAATTTACACGTCCGTTGTTGCATGAAAACAGACAAATCGGCTTCCTTGGTATTATGCATCACCAAGGGGATCGATACGAAAGAAATACTCTCGATTCAATATACTTCTCGCTACCTCTATACTGTCATTCATCCAATCGCAACTGCGAACAAAAAAGCTGGGGACGCAGTGCTCTCAACATATGATATACATCATAACTCACATGCTAAGTGTTGAACCAAACGCTGCGACTCAAGGCGAGCATTGTGATGGTATCCACGTCCTATGGGGGATTGCACACTAGTTTCCTCGTGGTATTATATTGTCTCCACAGACTTCACAACGCTATTCAACGTTCCGAGGATAGTACCCCTGACGTTGGATTATATCGCTAAAGAAGAAACGCTTCCTGCTCCATATTTCTTGACAAACACCCTGAAGGGGAGAACCCTTGTTTTGACAGGCCTATTTTATTTGTGGCACACGCTGATCCATATCTCCCCAGCCGAGCGTCTTCCGATATCCTCAATCCATCACTTTTATGTTGGACGCTGCCGCCCTCATTGTTGACTTTTGAAAGTCCTCAACTTTTTTTTTTATCGACAAACACCGAAACAAAAAAGGCGTCATCGTGGCTGCAACGTGCCTCGATATAGCCTGCTCATCAGCCCCATATCGATGATTGCGTCTTCTGAAGCAGAAGCCATAAGCACAATTTCTTTTAATTTATCGGGTTGGGATTCCCTTGTAGTCAACGCATTGTTCGATATATATCCTCCCCACAGAACGTCGATTAGGTTCATTGACAGCTATCAATCAACTCTCAATCCAATATGTTCGGTCTAGGATCTGCAGGTATGGGCTCAGCGCCATATCCTAACAACCACCGTCCATCATCTAAGAGGAAGATGTCTAAAAAAGACAACACCCCGCCAACCTCTAAGCACCTTACGTACCCGTCTGTCGAATTCTTCGAGCCAGCCATTGATGGACCACCTTCACCTCAAGGTATTCGCGCATACACTGAGCAGATGAGGAGGGGCTCAGCGTTTGCTGCCAAATCGACTACCCCTTCTATCACATCAGCTTCCTCTTTCCGCTCCCGTCAATCCAGTCTTGATTCCTCCAGCAGAATCGAATTACAACGAAAGTCCTCCGGTAGATCAAACGGCAGTAGCATGGCGACGAAAGATAGACCCGATAGTTTGAATCTATTCGGAAAAACAATTTTCTCCCGAAGCAGCAAGAAATTTAGACGTAATCATACTTCAATGGGAGGCTCCTCATTATCTCTTGCAAGTGGTTCTTCCGATAGAGATCGTAGCGACGCATCTAGTCACAGTCCACCTCCTACTAGTTATCGTGCTCGAAAGAATACCATCTCTGGACCATATAACTTTCAGCACATCACACACACTCAACAGAATGAATTACCAAACCTCAGGGAAATTCCTCCTACTAGATTGGTGTCCGAATTTTCAGCTCTCCGAGCATCTCAAGCTCCAACCAATGGAAATCTTAAGGGTATTAGAGCGAGGGATTTAATGTTTGAGAATTTCTCCTCGGTAGCAATAGATTATGCGCCGGATGTTGACGCGCCTAGAAGTCCCACAAGCCCAAAGAGTCCATCGTGTCCTGTGACCCCGCAAAGACGGCCCGTATTTCGAGCGTCCGTATCACCACCACAGAATCAGCCATGGAGACCTATCAATTACTCAATGTCACATGATAATCTACGATCGGTACCTGCACGTCCAATGAGGTCTCCTGAATCTCCTCGCTGCCCGGTCAACCCACCTGCTCGAACATCGTCAAGAGCGGCGTCAACTTTCTTCAGTCATGTTGAAGACTCAACTGCCCTAGAGTTCGGTCAAGCTTTGGCTGGCGCCAATGCCAGCTTTCAAGAGTCTGCGTTCGATTTTACTCCACAAACACATCCTTCACCCCCTAAATGGGAAAGAAGAGAATCCGAGGTATCCGTCAAGCATTTGTCTCATGCAGTCACTACACCTGGCGAGGAAGCATGGCCTTTATCTGCGCCATTAAGTGGAAGCTTTGGTGTCGATCTTGCAGATGTTCTCGAAGAGGACGAACATACTAGGACGCGATCAAGGGAGTCAAGCACCGACGGTGGTGAATTACGACTTTCAAAATCTGTTCCCGGTTTGAGGATGAGGGCACTTGAGCAAGCTCCTGATATGCCTGATATGCCACCAGTGCTAGGAAGACTTGGGTCTATTGATACCTCACGATTTTCAAAAAGATACAGCTCGGTTAAGCTTAACTTGGCTACTGATTCCTGGGAAGACGCGATCGATTTTTGTTACGAGGATGAAGGTGGTGAAGATTGGGATTATGAATTCGATGCAACATTTGAAGAGAACAAACCTGTCATCACAGCAGAACCTGCTTCACCTACTCAAATAGAACAGGCCGAACAAGAAGTCTCGCCAGGTCGCTTTCGTCCATCACTACTCGTCCCTGCCCCATATGATCTTCCCGCACTCTCTCCGTTATCCAATCTATCGAGCGCTTCATCATTTCTCCCTACACCAACCAGTTACTTCCGCCCCAATCAAATGCGACCTGATTCTCATGCATCTTCGTTCAAAGAGTCAGACGGCTTCAATCTTTCTCCAACTCTCCTCATTCCTTCCGATGGATATCCTTTACAAAGCGAACAAGATGCTTTGTTCGACACATATCACAACGACGAGGTCCCATCAGCTTCAATATTTCCCATGGATACTTATGAACAACCCGCTTCGCCAATAGATGAAGCTCTTTCTAGTACCAATTCTTATCGTTCTTCGACTTATTCACATAATAGCCTCAGAAGCAGCACTGTTAGTAGCCGCTACAATCGATCCAGTCAAGACTCAGCTCTACTTATTTTCCAAGCAGGAAGCATGAGCAAAGCTCACAGAAGTATCGGATCCGCTTCTTCCTTGCCCGATCTTGTTCCATCTCTTCGTCCCAAGCGTGACAGTAGAACACTAGGAGCACTTGCCACTACAACATCTGACCCAGAGCTTATTACCAAGGTTTCCGGTTTAAAACTTGACGACAATGAGCAGCCTTCTGAAGTTACTGGAATGCAAACTCATGCCAATCAAGCGCGTAGGTCGTCCAAAAACGCTCAGTTTTTCGCTCAACCTCCCCCTCCAATTTCCACAGGCGTTCCCGATGCAGCATCTAGCATTCTAAGTCCTGTGGCTGAGAGCTTTACCGATTCGCCTCCAAGACCACGTCTAAGATCTGCTCTCTCTCGAGAATTATACGCTCCCGCCTCGGTCGAGTCCTTCATGTCCAATCATGGAAGAAAGATTTCTGCACCGATCGTTACTGAAAAGACCGTTCAAGAACGATCAAGATCAAGATCCAGCACATTGACCAATGCCACTACGGCTGGTAAGCGCAGAGGAAGTTATAATCTATTCCCCGCTCCTCCAACAACCTTACCAAAATAAATTGTGCTCTTTAAAGTATAATGTCGATTGATATACCATACACACTATTGTGTAATTGTACATTTTTGTACCAAATTACTTACCTATTACCACCACCAACACTTGGACACTCATTTTTTCCTTTCCAAAAATATTCAGCTCTTTCTGAGAGCTCCCCACTATGACGATCTATGATGTCACGACTCGATTTCCTATGTTCTCTTCATCAAAAACAAAAGCAAAAGGAAACAAAAGTTTCGACTGTTTACTTCAATTTCAGAGACGGAAAAGTAAGAGGGTGGATTTCTGTATCACTATTCGTACAATCGTTTGCGTTTGCATTTCCTCTGCTTGCATTATTGGTAGTTTAGTGGATTGGATTATTTGTATCCAATCCCACGCGTTATGATGGTGTTTCTTTTGCGGCTCTTTCCCCGGAGAACTTGGATAAAAGATTGCAAGCCGGATTGCATCTTTCTGTTTCTTGTTCATGAGCGGCTATGTGTTATGATATGATGGATTTGTTCGTTCTCGGTGGTTTGGTCACATAGCTTGCTATCTACCTCTCTGCCTTCACACTTTTTTCCTTGTTATTTTTTCGTGTTTTCTTGTTTGAATATGCGTATGCACTGCGGGTGCTGGTTGATTTTAACTTTTGAGGGAAAAGGTTTATAGATGGACAGGGTTTTGGGTTGTATGTATGGGATTGAGAGATTTGTTTGTTTCTGTTTTTGATTTCTTGTGGAGATTTGTATTCTGTGGTGTTTATCTTTGGCTGTGTGCTTGTGTTTTTTGTCTTTTTCTGGACTGGAGGACTTTGGCTGTATTGGTATGGGGATTGTGGATTCCGGCTGGCTGCATACATTTGGATGGATGGCGGCATTCGCGCGGGAGGTGGGAAATACTTATTAGTATTTGGTATTGGTACTGATGATGGTGGCGGATATGATATCGGTCTCTGTATGATGAGTGTGAACATGGGGGATGTAATTCTTGTGTACTAGGAGGTGATAGAGAATACATTTGGGAAGTACTTAGTTCGAGATGTAAGAGTCGATAGTTGAGTTGAATATAAAACATTAAAATTAATCGCTTCTGTTTTCTATGTTCTCTTTTTTTTTTCATTCTGTCTGCAATCTACAATATAGTTATTGTAAAGAGCTAGTTCATAAAGGGCTCAATTGATTATATGAGTGAGCTATCCTGATTACGTTTTTCCTGTGTTTTTTTTTCCTTGTAGGGGGGAGGATATTGTAAACTTCATTTCAAAGATGATATCTGCCCTGAATACTTAGTAGGTATATGATAAACAGGCAAGCTGATCCCATTTTGATCGTCTACATTTTTCCAAAGCACTTTTTCAGCACTTCATTCGTAGGGATCGAGAGGGTCTAGCATAAAGTGTGCAGGCTACCCCAAGACTACGTGACTACATATGGCAAATTACTTACTCTCGCGCGGTGACATCTGATATTGTCGTGGTTGATACAGGTGTAACGGTTACGGTTTCGGTTTCAGGAAACCAATCCGCCAACTCTGAGATTACATCTGCATAAACAGAGCTGGCGTATGCAGCATCTAAATCCGAAGCCCGGTCAAAGGAATCCACCGTCCAATATCCGAATGGGGCAAGTGTATACGTTCCCAGAGTTGAGGTTGCAGTCACAGAGCAACCATAGCTGATAGAGCAAGAAGATGTACACGTGCTTGTTGTGCTAGAAGCTAAACATTCGGTCCAACAGCTGCTTGCACTAGTGGTGGTGCATTCGGTATCTTCAGGCTTTTATGGTGTTCTTTCAGGCCCCCAGGGGTTATGGGGGTCTTTCATGTCCCACCAGTCAGGATCTGGAAGTTTCACGCAGTCGAAAAGGCAAGGCATGTTGCAGAATAGTCCTCTGCAGGGAGAACCACAATCCTTCGTACATGTTGAGCTTGCTGCAAATGAGGTGGAAGAGAGCAAGGGTGGAGGACTACCACTTGATCTTGTGGTCGGTGTTGGATTAGTGTATGGCCATGGTGGTGGGTGAATTGTACGATCATACACCGTCCCGGCACTGGTTTCGGTTAATGTCACAATTGGTGGAAGAATACTGGTCGATATTGCGATGAGAGTTTCTTTGATGTCTGAATCGTCAATGGGCATATTTTATTACATTTATCTGATCCATCTTTATCACGATCAAAAGCATGTGTATAGAAAATCTAAGCATCATGAGCCGGATAAGTGATTTGCAAGTAGATCTTTGTTTTCTTGTAATCAATGCACCGGCCATTAGTCGGTCTGCTAATATCAGAATACAATATACTAGCAGTTTCGGATCTATCATAACGCAGGACTCAATTAATCAATGAGCGAACAAATTATAGAAAGCACTGCCATGTTGACACCTCGAACTTAATCTGTAAAGTTCAAATATGAATGCATCATCAAGGTCTTTCTGGTCTTACCTTATAAACTTTATCAAGTGCTTAATCCATCATATTCACATTCTTATCCTTCCCATCCTCATCCTCATTCTGATCCTCGTCCTCATCCTGATCCTCATCCTCGTTTTCAACTTTTGCTACATGCCATGTTATCTCCTCCATATTTATAGGATTGATCCTCCTAACCTGCTTTCTCAAGTTATCTCTCGCATTCTCATCTTGATCCACAGCTTCGAAAATAACTGGTGGCTCTGTATTAGGCCAAGCCTGTACCACCACTCCTTTTTCCACCAATCTTCCATCATCTCCCATCTGCGGCTGTCGAATCCACGCATGCTGACATGGAACCCCTAACGTGCCAAATCTTCTGCTAATAAGAAGTCCTTGCGCATCCCTTACATCGTGACGATTTTGTTCAGTAGCTGGATACTTAAAGCTATGAATGAATACCGTTACCCGCCCCCCAGGGCTAAACGTACACACATCGAAGGAGGGAAAGAGGGAAACCATAGCGTCGGGATTCTGTGAGTCACGAAATCCAAATCCTTGTAAATATAGCGGATAGGCTGGGGATTTCAAAAACGCTTTGAACGAGGCGTCATCCTCCCATTCTGCACTGATATCAGATTAAGCTCCTAAAAGGTCGAGAAATTTACAACTAACCGATAGCAAAAAGCACTTCTTCCGGATTCTTAACGTTTCGAGCACATCTGGACCTCAGAAAACCTGGAGCGTACATGAGACCAGTTAATGATTCATGCCAGATTTCTGGAAGGTCTTCAATATAATTCTTCGATACTCTTGCCGGTAAGGGCATTTCGACTGGAAGCTTGCATCGCGTCCAACTTTGGACTTGTAGATTGGGATCCTTAATTCTAACTTTCTGTGACATAATAATATTACTGTAGTATGTAGTAATGAGATGATTGATGTCTAAGTACCCAATAGTATATTAAATACGAGGATATAAAATTAATATTACTCCATCAATCAATCATAAAGGACGATTAAATAGTCGAAAGAACCGGAGGTTACCTCGGTAGCGAAGCCGATACCTTCTGTGTAGTGGCTGGGTGCCTAAGGCATTAGATGTCCACCTGCCCTGCATATTGTGATTGTTGTTATTTTACGTCCAGGACTAAGAGCTAAGTCGCGTTACTGCCTTAAAACCTCTGTAAGACGTACTAAACTAACGACAATATGTCTATCCACATTGGATATACACAATTGAGTCCTCAATCGATCTTGTGTGGTACTAGGGCCGCAGTTCTCTCAAGATACGCATGCACCATCACCGGATAGGTTTGTATACGGCGCGTAAGTATACAGAATCGACAAATTGCGTTAGATATTTCGTCAGAGTATGGTTGTGGAGGTTCTCGTTTGAATAAGAGGCTATAAATCAGTTGCATGGGTCAAGGCTGTTCATATTGAGCGATTTCTTGGTGATGTGTGAGTAGGTAGGCAATAATGGAGAAACGAAAGCAGTGAGGACTATGGAGAAAGAAATTTAGGCTTCAGAGCATATTGCGACTAATACTAATTTGCGTCATCGACCCCTTGAGAAATCATTAGTTCTCGCTAAAGGAGCCAACTATGAGGCAATCCTCATTTGTAAAGCTTTTTCAACATTGGTGGTAATATGTATGAAGAGATTCGTAAATAGGAACAATTTATATTTTTAATCAACGGAATATAAGTGAGAGACTTCATAGACATCTGTATGCGTTATAACCAACAATGAAACATAAGATACCTAGACAAAACAAACGCAAACCCGAAAAATCTCGCTTGGGTATTTTACATCTCATCCGCTCTGTGAACTCCACTCAGAGTGATCGTTGTCCTACAAACTCCAACTGAAAATGACCCATCCATTAACCAATCAATTCACACGCTGAGAGATCTTTCATAAAATCTGAATACAAAGTCAAGTGTCCCTCACTTTCTAGGTCGGCCTCTTTTCCTTGCCACAGGTAGCTCTCCATCCATATCTGCTTTGCCTGCACTTCGTTTCTTCTCAGTCTTCTTTAGCTCCTTTTCAAAATTCTCCACCATGTACGGAACATCACATTCCAGCATTTCCGCAGGTTCCCATGTATTATAATTGGCTTCCCAACCCTCCCACTTCACACGATATTGAACCTTGCCCCTAACCTTCCGCTTATCCAGAATTGCCTCGACCTCGTGAACATCAGCGTCTCCATTCAACGAACCATTCTCCTTTTCCTCGACCCATTCTGGGCAATCCTCCCGCAACATCTCAACTGACTCCCAAGTCCAATCTTTTTGTTTTGGATATCCTTTCCACTCTATAAGCCATTGCTTTTTATTCTCGCCATCCAACCGAGATTGGTGCACTACATCCGGCTGATAAGAGTTTTTGGCTATAGTCTCGGTCACATTTTCTTCCTCTGAACCATTCTCATCTTCGGCCTGCTCGACTATAGAAGTGAGTCCCTTGGCTTCTTCGACTGCAGGAGTAGGTTCCTTGGGTTGTTCGGCTACAGGACTGGGTTCCTTGGTTTGTTCGGCTACAGGACTGGATTCCTTGGTTTGTTCGGCTAGAGGACTCGGTTCCTTGGTCTGTTCGACTACAGGAGTGAGTTCTATGGCTTGTTCGACAGGAGCGAGTACCTCGGCCATAGCTTTTGGATTGCCACTTGGATTGCCGCTAGGCTTTGGCTTCTTTGCTGAAGCTACAACTTCAGCTTCTTTACCGGATGTTAGCATTGCATCAGCCAACTTTCTTCGACTTCCTCCGGCGCGAGGAGTATCTTTTTCTGCTGTTACATCCTCTGTCAATCCTGCTTTGTTGACCGGAGTTGGTTGTTGTGCCTTTTTCAACCTACTGAGCGGCGTTCTTTTCTCTTGGCGAAGTCGCGAATTTTGTAACTCGGCAGTCTTCTTCGCAAATGTTTTCTTAGCCGGCGTTGATGGTCCTCGAGACTGCAACGAATTCGGAAGTGCCACTTCTTGCTGAGGCTTGTTCTGAACTCCAGCTTCGTTATCCCCTTTGTCCTTCTGGCCATCTCTCTCGCCATCCGCTCTTTCCTCTACATGTGCTTTGGGTTCAGTCATTACCCGCACTGTCGAACTCTTATTGGTTTCCTCTATGTCTGCTGTGCTCGCAATCATTTGCGCAACGGGTGCCCTCGAACCAACCATATTGTTCAGTTGATTGACCGTTCGAGAGGGCTTTTGAACAGAACTCTCTCCCGGTGTAGTTGCTTGTTTGCCCTTGTTTGCAACTGCACCATTCTCCATACCATTCCCTTTCCTTGACTCGAGCGTATTTTGTCGGTGTGCAGCAACCAAACTCGGAACCGGCTTGTAGGGTTTACGTTTGTAGACAATAAGCGTATTATTTAGCCTCGCCATTATTTCTCGATGACAGCGAGTATTTCAATGTTGTTATTCGTTCGATTCGTGTCGTGACGTTCCGTGCGTCTTGTCTGTGATAATTCGAGGGCTTATGCGCTAAAAGACCTTATCGCCTCGACTTCTGTATTTTAATTGCCTCGAAAAGCTAGAATATAGGATTTCGCTCTCGAAAATAAATGAGCATTGAGTGATTAAAGTATTACTTGGGCAGAAACACAGAAATATTGTGATGCGAAACTCGAATTTGTGTACGATATGCTGTATCGAGATTTTGGCGGGGGCTTCCACTAACCTAGTTTTGGACGCGACGTAACGCGATAGCGTGCTGAAGTGCTTAGGTAAGCGCGCGATTTATTATTTGGTCTTGTCAAGAATTTTGTGTCCCTGAATTCAATACAATGAATCTCCAAAGTTCTACGGTATCAAAGTTTTACTTCCCTATATTACATTTTCAAGCTCAAAGTTTTCATTGCTCGAGTGAAAAGTAACCACTCAAGGTTCTTGCACAATGGTCTATCAGATACAATGTTTGAACATGATCCTGAAAGGTTTCCTTCTGGCATGATACACCAAGAAGTACCTCCCTTCCTATATACACAAGGAAGTGTCATGAAAAGAAAGCTTTCCCCACGTACATGACGTTTGTCAGAATTAGAAATTCTTTAAGCACAAACTATTCTACATGATTCTCATGGCTTTACTCTGCGTGCTATGATTTTACCTAGGATTGAAGCAATAGCACATTCTCCACTCGAATGGAACGGCTGCGGAGAGAAAACGTCCTGTACTACTGGTCAAATTCCAGCTACAAGTATACTGGCATCAAAAATTCCCACCTATTCTAATTTCCCCTCCGTCTAATGATGAATCTTTGAAAGTTTGAAGAGGATTGCCGCTTGATACTATCCAAACAAGAGTACCTCAAAGGGCTCACCCATCTAGTGTAAATTGTAACTTTCAGATCACCTGGCTATGGTATGAAATGGAGGCAGGAGCAGAGCTATCAGTTCTATCTCATTGGTGTGCCATCAATCTGATTGAATTGCAGAACACGGCTGCACGATTCTGAGATCTTCAATCAATCTGGAATCATTATGACCCACGCATATATTTCCGGGCCTATTCTGAGGTGAACTATCGCGGGGATTGAAGTAAGAATTATTGACCCACTGTCGAATACAGAAGAGGTGGAACTCGCATTAATATGTTGGAGAGTACCTACATTGTCTTCACCTGCATCTAGCCTAGCAAAACCCAAATTGCTTACCTGTGATTGATAATCGTTTGAGTCGGCATGAACTCTTTCTGATTCATCAGAGTCAAGGGGCTAGATGTAGAGTGAACTCATTCATGTACACGTGTTTTTCTTGGGGTAGTGCTGGTACATGATATCATCATCATCGTGATGTGATGTTAAAGTTTAGGGCTTTGACATGTCATATGGCATATACCTCGACGACCCTTGCAAACTTGTAGTCATTGTTATTCTCATTCTAGTAGGGGTTGGTTCTTAGTTCTTATTTTAGCTTTGACTAAATGCTGTTTGTTGCACATCGCAACACCCCTGTAGTCTTTTAAGTCATTGTTAGTCTCATTTTGGCGGTGATTGGTCTCTTCAACTTAAACTCAAGCTTACGCGACCAACCCTCAACTAAAACCCTAAATGATATCTGTTGCACGTCGCTAACCCTTGCAGCTTTTGAGTTACTCTTGGTTTATCTTAGCTAGTACTAGTTGATGTTAACTCGCGTTAATATTCCTTCTGCGCACAGCTGAATCACGAACCTTAATCATAAATGGAATTTGTTGCATGTCGCTAACCCCTGCACGTTTAGTCTGCTTGTTGGCATTACTATGCCTATCATAGTATGAAGGGAAGAAAGAGGCTCTGGCAGTGGCTCCGTGACAAGTGACTAGTGAACAATGACACTCTGATGGCGAAGATTCACTGAACTGAACTGTCCTCGGCGCTTCAGGACTTTTGAGATGTTTGATTCTTCTTCTGAAGTTGTCCGTGATATCCATTCCCCAGGGCTTGCTGTCTATTTTGAATGGTAGATCCAGCAACCTTATGACCAGGTTTTCAATACCCAAAGTCATTTGATTACGTGCGAATGGTTTAGGTAGTTCCATGCGCAAATTCTTGCCCGTTCAATATCTGAGAACTGAACCCAATTGCCACTATATTCATCCCGTCTCCAGGAATGTCATTGTCATAAATCTATTCGCTCTCATTGATTTTTGAACTCTTGATCTGTCGTTGAATACCCCAAGCCGAAGAATTTGATCTCGGGGAAATCACACACCAAAGACTATGTAATGGCAAAAAAAGTGCTCAAGAATCACATTTCAATTCAATCTTTCGACAAATTTTCTCAGCCTTTTGTATTCCCCAACTTCCCATAGTCGAACAACGGGATCATGATACGGTGGATATGCCCACAAAAACATCCCATCTTAGTTCATGAATTACTAAACGTGTCTATCGTCCAGGCGTTATGAGATATTGACAATATCCATTTTGTACATTCATCTCAGTCCTCCTGTCACAAGACAAGGCACATGAAGTCATCAAATTCATTCATATACAACAGTCCCGCTTCCCTGTCTCCGACCCAAAGTAATGTGCCACCGCGGCCACCCTTCAGACACAGTAGCTTCTCTTAGGCTAGCGGAGCTCTCCTACAAGCATCCGTAATGTAGCTCCTCGGATAGTTCAAATACTTTGGAGCGAGCCCCTGTTAAACATCAGCATATGAATTCTAAATCATACTTCTCGATTGAGCTAAGATAGAGCGAATCTCATCCTGCGGTTGTCTGTATCCAAGTCAGAATTCTGAAACGACATATCCACACATCCAAAGGTAAGTCCAACCAAGTCATGAACCCAAATCCGACACAAAGCTACCGTGTGTCTCATTCTCCCTAGCTCCTTCCGGTACCTGCCTATTTGCTTCCTCCTCCCACTGGCTATCCAACAGCTCCATTTTCTTCTTTCAGAATGAGTTTCAAATGCCCAATCCATAAGAACCGTCACGACGTCCAATTTCTCAAGATGGTGCGTACAAATACTACTGCATTCTCTTTCGTTGGCGTAAATAGGAGTACTCCGATTATATTCAACATCTCATTCACTCTCTATGGAGCGAAATAATATCCTTAGAAGTCGCATCTCTAATTGCAATTCTAACATTTCATCAAAAACATCGCTGTTAGATTCTGAATTCTACAGTTTAACAACATCCGGGATGTTTAGACAAGCTGGGTAGCAAGAGCGATCGGTGCAGAGATGTTTGCAGCTTTATTAAGAAGATCCATAGCGAGTGAGAAACGAAGAGGGCGAGTGGCTAAAAGCAGCGGGAGTTCCGGTTTATCTGAACTGATATCAAACTAGTGAGAGTGTGCTATATATCTATGTAGGTACTCAGCCATTGAAAAGCTATGCTTGGTACCGTGTGAAGTGAATGAGGGACATTAGTATTGTATAGGTAGTCAGCATGTATTATTCCGCTCGAATAGTGATGCCCGAAGGTACTGTATTATAGCTTCTATCTTCATGGACTATTTAACTCGTTTATTGGATACTGATGAGGACATTCTCTGCTGAAAATAGGGATGGTAAGACTTGATTTATGTACTGTTAAGTAGAGATTGAAGAAAAGGATTGAGTGAGGATGACAAGAATGACATGCAAGGCCATGCACAGTTTGTTGATACTTCAGTTACTGATCTAGCTAGACTCGAATGATATCACCGTCTATATATAATCTTTGAAGAAGCAGAGATACGTGCATCGTTTGTAGAGTAAAGACTAACATTAGCTGAGACTAGCAAACATTTCTGATGAATATATTGATTCAAATATCTAAACTTATTATCCTAACTATGCCTATTACCTATCTAATGTTTCCATTTAAAATCGAGTGTCAATCTATGAGTGGTATAATTTCGCTCCGAAAAATCACAATATTACTCTTCCTTTTCCCCACTGATCAAAGCTTCCTTCTCACTCATCTTCAAGTTGAGTCCGTCAGATTCATCTTCGGATGTCACCGCACCATCTGTCAACTCATATTCTGTGGCGGTCTCTCCTTCAGCATCGCTACCTGTACCACTTCCTAGAAGTAAACCTTTAATATCGTCTTCGCTTAAGATGCTCTCGATGCTACCTCTCCTCACACCTTGTCGAGTTGCTCTTCTTCCTGACTCTATAGTTCTTTCGACTTTAAGTCGATTGGCAATGAACATTAGTTTTGGGAATGCACTTTGTTGGCCAACATGAAGCATTCTCCCCAGTTGCTTTGGGTTTGGATCACTTAAAATGCGCCAAAAGTCTGAGATGACGGATCTTGGCCAGATAGTAATGGTTCCCGAGAATTGCTGAAGCCATATTTCACTCCAATCCTGGCCCAGAGGACGAGGTAATAACTCGAGGTGACGGACTACTTTCAGCCATTTTTTGAGATCAAGTTTGAGATATTGTTCCGTAGCACTCCCAAGGAATCCACCTCTCCAACCTCTACCACGTCGATGAGTGACTGGTTGCCCGACAGAACCTCGCGAGGAGAAGAAAAAGAGATTGATGTGAGGATTGACTTGGGAAACAATGCTGAAGTTTACATTAAAATGTAGGTTTAGTGCTTTGAGCGGAATATCAGTTCGTAAACTTCCGTCTTTCCATTTGTGACCAAAGGAATAAGGTGCAAGAGTGCCATCGCGTTGTTTCATCATAAGAACCACAGGGTTCAAAATGCCTGGAACAGCTGCTGATGCTAGAACCGCAGACCAAATGACACAGTCAGGGCTCGTGAGATAGTTTGTCAAAATAGTAGGACTATGAGGATCAGCAGGAACACATGAGACATTGAGAATTCGGCCAGTTCGTTCATATGCTTCGCGGAAAGTCATACTACCTCGGGTGAACCAACTGCATCGTCGAGCCCATTCTACAGAATCGAATCTAGCTCCTGATTTCCACCATCTAGGTATCCAAGTAGTGAACGGTTCTGAACAGGCAGTGATTCGGCCAGCTAGAGCAGGTACAAGTAACGCCTTCAATTCGTCGTTCGTTCTTGTAGCGACCAAAGCAGCTACTAAAGCACCCCCAGAAGTTCCTGTAATCACTTCTGGCAAGAGATTCGCATCTAACAATGCTTTGATAACTCCAAAATGATAATATGCAAAAGATGCGCCACCCGACAGACAGAGTGCTGTACGACCGTAATTTGTGTGCATTCGTTTGAAAAGTGTGCGCTTTTCCTCATCTTGAAGTTGATCTGACTTCGCCAGAATTGAAATACCTTTCTCAACTAAAACATTTCGTCAGTTGAGCTGCCATTGAAAATATGTAAATCTTCAAAATTACCTTCATCGATAAACTCCTGTACCAAATCCTTCGTTCCATAATAAGTTTGAGAGTACAATCTCGAATTTTCCACTCCCACAAAATTGTTCTTCACGCATGCCTCGATTAATGCCTTCAAATCTTCAACTACTTTTGCCTTCGTTGTATTATTTCCATTGGATGAGCTTTCTGTTCGATCCTCTTGTTCAATTTTCCGCCTGCATCTTCGAATCTGTTCCAAAACTCTTCGTACCGTCTTGGAATCATAATATGCGTATTCGTCCTCACCCTTCCACTTATCGTTTCCAAGATATGTGTCCAATGATTGTGCTTCTTTGACCCAATCTCCGTAGTTCGTGGTACTATGTAGTTGTTCTCGCAGTCGATTCCGCTTTCCCCTCCACTGTGCAACCAAAAAATTAGTAAATAACTCTAGTGGATAGCCCCCTGAGAACCAGGGACAGAACCTCCACGCCATACATCCTATAGAATTCTTGTACCTCCAGGCAGAAACACAATTTAGAAAACCACTTACCGCAATAAAATGCTCATATGTCCAAATGTACAATCGCGTCACCATATATGACAGTCCCAACCCCCCAATCCACATGAAAACCACTCCTAGCAATGGCCATTTCAAAATCGAGTACAAATACCCTTCTCTCGTCTCATCTTTACTTCTCCTTGGTTTTTTACCTGCCTTACGCCTCTCCCCTTTCCTTTTGCCTCTCGCTCCTAGCCTCGTAGGGTTGACTGGAGCCCAATCATTCTGCGCGGTAATGAACAAGCTCCCCCTATCCCCTGGTGTGTTTGATCCGCTTCCAATTGCGACTTTACTGTTTCGTCGTACATCTATGCTGCTGCGATGTGGTGTAGATGGCTCTCTCGGACTTTGAGCCTGCGAATATATTGACAAATCATCAGAACTAGGACTTGGATCCGGTGCGCTCAGCGCATTAGAGAATGCTTGGAGGTGTTCTTCGGAAATGAATTCACGGTGGAAATCGGGGAGAAGGGATTCATCGTAGCCTTCTGCGGAAAGCGGCGACGGGCCATCTGTTTTGTGGCGGAGATCCGCCATCTCTAAGTGGTGGTCGAATTATTGGTTGTGTATTTTGTAGAAGATAGGAGTTCTAGATGTCTTCCTGCATTATATATGCATTAAGTATGGGTCTTTGCTTGGTTAATATATGAAAGAGGGTTGGCTATTATTGAAAAGTGTGGGGAGACTATGTACAATTATGTTGGGCGAGTTTCGCATCCGAAAATAGTTATGACGTAGCTAGTTAAGTACTAGGTCTTCTTAGCCTTTAGCACTACTCTGTACGAGTGGTACATTCTAGATCGCTACAAGCATTGAGATCTTCACATTTTACAAAAGATTTCGGTATCCTA
Organism: Botrytis deweyae; assembly: GCF_014898535.1. NCBI lineage: Eukaryota > Fungi > Ascomycota > Leotiomycetes > Helotiales > Sclerotiniaceae > Botrytis > Botrytis deweyae. The sequence goes on from NW_024066210.1 coordinate 889,334, forward strand.
AGGAATCCAAGAAGCTTGAGAATGAGTTATGGTGCATCGTCAACAATATTGACTTGTATACGATATCAAACAATGGAAACCTTTAAATGGTCTAATCACTAATGCCTCGGTCCTTCCTTCCAAGACCACACCATCTATCGGCAGCATAGTCACAGAATTCAAACACACGCCTCACAATGCTATGTTGAGAGAGATAAAAAAGTCTTGATCGCGATACTATGCTGGTACAAACATGTTGGTCGGTTTGGTTCCTAATGTAAACTCTTATGAGCTCCCAGAACCTACCAAAAAAGCATTGAAAAACGACCTTTGTATAACTCCGTCCATCATAACAGATCTCCATAAGAAACCACCCCCTTCATTCCGAATACCTCCTTCACAACAACTTTCTCACCATTATTTAGACATACTGTGACAACCATCTGATACCTTCACCGTAACCTATTTTCATAATTAGTATGAGGCATAATAATCTTTCAACAGAAAATAAAACGCACCTTGTCTCATAACCACAGAGCACATGAAGACCTCGATAGGTCTGATACCCTCAAGAGGAACCTTGCCCTTTCCAGTAGTCTGATATAATCCTAATTCGTGTCTTAATTGGTCCTCGCTGATGGCATCTGGGTGATCGATCTTGTTTCCGAGAATGAGGAAGGGTACTTTAGAAAGGTCCTCCATCGACAAAAGGGCATCGAGTTCGGCTTTCGATTCGACGAAACGTTCGTGATCTTTGGAGTCGACTAAGAAAACGATACCGGAGACTTCTGGGAAGTAATCCTTCCAGAGACGACGAGCTACATCATATTAGCTTGGTATTACCATTCTAATAATATGACAATAAGTACCCTGTTGATGTCCTCCCAAATCGAAAGTTGTGAACTTGACATTGCCGATAGCAAGTTCCTCAGATGCTGTCGCATGGTCAGTAAATGTTGATTACGTGTGCTTTGCGCCGATGTGCGAGACTTGGAGCTGCTTACTAGGGTGAAGAGTAGGTTGGAGAATGGCAACGCGGTCGTTCTAGAAGCATATATTTATCAGCAATTGTTCCCTTGATCAAAATGCGAGAAGTTGTCGTTCGCCTTGAATCGAGCATCCCCTTAACTTGGCTTCCTCTACGCACCTTCAGCATGTGTAACAGTGTAGTCTTTCCGGCATTATCGAGACCGAGGAAGAGGAGTTTTGCGTGTTTGTTCAAGAGTCCCAAGGACGCAAGAGTGTCCCAAACTATTCAAATGAGATAAAAGTCAGCAAGCTGTTATGTTGTAAACACTTTCTTCTCGGATCCATTCCAGAATACTACATACACCAATCGAGGAGCCACATTTTGTATGTTTATTGAATTGACTTGTATTAATGAAATCGGTGTTAAGATATCCTCGCGGACTGTGGTTGATGAAGATCAAATGGTTGAATTTATATTGGAAGTTCATAGATACGTGGATTGATTTGGCTCTCAAGAAACCTGGTCCACGCTAGCTCTATATTGGCCTTAGTAACATGGCATTCATGCATTGGAGCGCCACTCAATACTATATCTGTGCCACAACCACATGATGACATTGATAGACAGAACACAATCCAAAATTCGAGAACAATCAAGTACATATTCATCAATTTTGTAGGTCTTTTTCTTTGTCAAAGTTGATTTCGGTTAGACTAGAAGATTCGATCAAGAGCTAAAGTTGCCTTCTCGCCCTGCCAAGGTATTTAGCCTGTGGCTAATGCTGTTTATTGGGTGAGTTAGCTATTCAACAGCTAGGAGCGTCAGATGGTACAGTTGCAACAATTGAATCATGATCTTCGACCAGGAATCTGGCCAAGATACTTTCTCAGAACATTCCAAACCACACGAGATTCGTAGATCTAAGGGTCAGATTCGGCAACTTCTTTCACCTCGTTCACGCTCTGCTCGGATATTGTGATATTCTTGCAAGTGGAAGAGATAAATCAACCAACTTTCCACTCATACATCAGATCAAAGCAAGGTAGGACCACATCTAAGTTGTAGGGATATCTTGCTCTAAACGCTATATTCCTGCCCTTCAGAGGATGTCACTTAGATATTTCCGAATAGCTTGAAAGGAGCCACAGGTCCCAGCATCACTTAACTAGATTGAGTCGGCGCCTCTTTCCACCCCCATATGTACGATCAAAGCCTATTTGTACATCATTCTTCTTGGGCTTCCCTTTCATTCAACGACTGTTCCGCCCTTCACGTGCTCAAAGTTAGGTTAATAGTATCTGTCAACTTGGAAACCTGATTTCGATTTTATACTGGGCCACAGCACACAAGAATTACTGAACACACAAACGCATCGAGGCCAAATAGCTTCCATTCAGAAGTTCGGATTGTTCTGTATTTACTTGAGCATTCTCATTTATTATCAAAGAAAAAAGGGGCAGATAGCTGTAAGCTTTTAAGAGATCGTGAACCGAAATACATATGTATTGATTTTCTCGGCAACGCGATGGCTTCAACGAATGATTCATTGACTCAAAGTGATGTAAATACTTTCACTGCTTCCTGAATAGACTGATGCAATACAAGTTCAACGTGTCATGGTACAAATCACTGCAGTTGATGCTCTTGGAAAGTGCACGAAGTTACCCAAGACGGGGGATGACAACTTGTGCTACAATCCATGAAGTAGATGAAATAGATAATTCATTGCAACGGAAATGAATTCAACCTCAGTTCACTCAACAAGAGTCGTTAATTCATTGACTTACTACGATATGTATGCAGTAGGATTTGTTATATCATTACGTAATCCGTCATACTCTCCACAAAAGAACAAATCCAGACCTACGTACCTACCCCATCCATCCAAAAGGAAGATCTTATTAAATTATCCGCAGCTAATAAGAATGATTGAACATATAAAAATTCCCTCGACTTCAAAAGGTCAAAAACGGCAAAAGACGACACCTGAGTGATTCGAACACTCGCTCCCGAAGGAAATGCCTGACTTTGTTCTAAACAATAGCAGGGCATCGCGTTAACCACTCCGCCAAAGTGCCTGGTGATTTGATGACCAGAATTAATGTTGTAAGTATATAATGCAATCACCCAAAATTTTCTGTCGTTTGACACACAAACAAGCTTAACATAAAATGAGATCTTCCTTGACGTCATGAAAGTAACACATTGGCAATCGTATATTCCAATGCAATGTTATCGTAGGTCGAAATACTACCTGGGTATGCTCGTTACTAGAGGCAAGGCGTGTACACAATATATCTAATGCGAAGAAGTGCATACAAATAATTTTGCAGAAAGAAAGTTTCTTCGGGCATCTGCTAGTAAGTGAATGGGCTAGTCAGAATTTTCTTCCAGAATCTAACTTTTCAGGCGAGTTGTTAGTGCACGGCTGAATTGCTCGAGTAGGTAGTTTGAGCAGTATTGTGTAAATATGTACCTAGGTATGTTTCTTCAACTTGCGCTCGATTTCAGATATGCAACAAAAGGTTCCAACCTCTCGATTCTTTGTGTGAGGAACTTCAATCTACCAATCGAAAATCTTTTGGGTGCAGGTCACTGGGTTTTCAACAAAGAGCTTCGCTTCTCCATGCAGGTTTAAACGTGCGATAGACGAGCTGAGAATCTTTGACCATCGCTAGACTATGTAAATTCCCGAAATCTACTATTCCCAAAACTCTCTTTCACTTTTTGTCTAAACAAAGAAAAATATGCAAATTGAGTTTTGTTGCACATCTAACATCTGAAACATGTTTCCCACCTGTTCAGTTAAGACAAAGAGATTCTTTGTTCTAGACATCGAATAGGGAATTCTAAAGGGACGAATGGGGCTTTAGGATTATTTCGGCAGAGAGTTTTGTTGCTTGCCTGTCGGAACGAAAGTTCCTTTGAGGAAGATTGAAAGCAGGAATAGAAGGAATAGGAGGTTTCTTCCATCATGGTAGTTTTGAACGGGGGGTTAAAGTTTCCTTGGGAAGTCAAGATACACTCCGCAATCTAGCTGAGACTACCAATAGAACCGTGAATTTTGATCTCATTCCGTCTTTGTCGTTATCTCTTTCTTCGTTGATATTGTATAATTGCAATGATGATTATTTTAGTCCTGGTATATGTCGTCAAATCTTCAGATTTCAATGTCTATATTATCATTCATGACTCGAGATGCGATATGCAACAATGATGATCTGAGTAATCTTTGGGTCGTCATCTGGTGTCATTTGAGTCCTTAAGCGAATTCGTCATGGTGAAGTAGATGAAATAGGTGACTCGTAAGGCATAGCATCATACAACGCACGATGAGAAGATTTTAACACAAGCTCCCCGTATATTAGGAATATCAAACGCCCCAAGGCAGCCTATCCATCATGGGTAGCATAAGAATTACGAAAAGCCAGGATCCATTCATCAAAAGGGGCACTTCTAGCAGTCTAAATCATGAGGGAAGTGATTAATATTTACGTATACCAGGTGTTGTAAGTGTTGCCGTTTGAACATTGCATACTACTTCGCGAGTGTATTGAAATTCCGCAATGATCATCTGTAGATATGCAAGAAACTTCATTTCTTATCATATATTTCGGTCAAGATTCATTAACGTCATCCGCTATGGCGGCCCGAAGTCCTTTGAGCCTGAGTCTCTAGACGCAAATCCCTAGGTCTTTCAAATTGCCTTTACGAGTTTGTATATACCTACGCATCTGTGATATACTAGCATCTACTGGGATCATGAAAACAAAATCGCCTTCAGACACTCACAATCTCATTTTTGCCAGTATAATACGCATCTAGGCATCTTGAATTAGCGATTGGACTAATTTGAAGCAGCGAAGATTTATGATCTATAAACTACCCTTCACTAAAACATGACTCCGATTTTCCGGGACTCTTGTATGCGATGTAACTGAAATATTTCATTGCTTTAATGATGGGTTGCCATACACTAGGACTTACTCACTATCCCCCCTTCTAACCTCTCGCTAAACGCGATCTTTCACTATTTAGTATTCGTAGGAGCCTTTCATCCCCGACTATTTGAAGTATTATCCGGTGGTGGTACATTAGTATATACTCGAAACTCAGAATAGAATCGGCTGAAAACTAAAGGGCCTTGCTTTGGAATTTGAAGTACCAATAAATAGAGCTAATAAACACAACACAAATCCTCGTTATCAAAGCAAAAACAACAACAAAGTAAGCATCAAAATACAGTAATAATTTAAATTAAGGTGTGCTGCACCAGCGTTTTGAAGCCCGAAGGGGACGTAGAATCGAAGACACAGATGGGAAACCCATTGTGACCTTCCTCGAGGCTCAAGCTCTACAACATATCTATCTTCCTAACCCATCAATTGTCTAATGTCCTCCGGAGGCCATCTAACTTGAGCAAAACTGAGACACCTCTTAATACTCTGCAAAAACTTTCTCGTAATTTCATCTCCCATCACATGTCCCTTATCAGTCTCATGCAATTTCTCGCGCGCACTACGCTCGTGAATACCCACCATCGTCACACCGATTGGCCATGCAGCCTTTCCAATACTAAGACGTAGATACCCATCATTTGCATCGACGTATCGTTTTTCCTGCGCTGCTTTGACGATTTCAACCACAGGGCCTAGAATATCCTCATCTAGATCTCCTTTTTCGAATTTGCGAAAGAGCTATAGATCGTCAGTTTTAAGTTCTATAACATAGATAGTTATACGAAAGAAAACTTACAGGAGTCATGTTGTCTTTACTCTGCACCATAGCATTATAAGCCGCCTTACTAGCAAACGTATCCCTCTTCTCTTTCTCCAACGCATGTTCCCACTCCTGCAAAACCATCGTAAAATAACTCGCCAACTGTCTAAACAGATATTTCCTCCCCTCCTCATCCTTCGGTACATCCTCAACCTTCATATCCTTTTCCTCGACCAAAACCAACGTCGTAGGAATCGGTCCCGTCGTCATAACCACCCCCAATTTCCTATACCTCCTCAATCTCTGTTTATGGCTTTCCGCAAAAAGTTTCGCAGGGTGTCCCATTTCCCGTAATTTCAACACTAACTCCTCATCCGGAATATCATCTTCCACCACTTCCTCCACTTCCTCTTTAACCAATTCCGGCAATCCTAATCTTTTTCTTCTCTTTCTTTCTTCTTCGGCTTCTCTTTCCTCCCTCTGTTTCCTAGATTCCTCAGCTAATCTCCTGCGCTTTTCTTCTCGCGCTTTAGCAGCTTCTTCTTCTTCGTCTTCGCGTTTGCGCTTTTGTGCCAATTTGGCTTCACGCTCTGCTTCAATCGCGCGTTGTTCGGCGAGGTATTTGGCCTGTCGTTCCGCTTCAATTTCAGATCGTTTCATGTATTTCTTAGAAGTATCGGTGGAAGATTCGCTCTTTTTGGATATCTCTTTAGACATGAGAGATGCGAAATCCATGATGGCGGTTATGATGGTATGCGCCGCAGATGATTGTATTTATGGCAATTAAATTGGTGATTTATAACTATGATAAACGTTTTTTTCGTTGTTCTATCTTTCCAGATTTGATCAATTGAGAAATTTGAGCGAGAGATTGAATTGTTGATTACCTGGGTATAGAGAAGATGTTGTCGTCAGATTACAGAAAGTGTACAAAGCCCAAGGCTGAACATTTTTTGACGAGGCCTCGATTCTGCCTCGAGAACTTCTCACCTCAAAGTTATCCTCCCCCAACATCCTTCCTCTAAAAGTATCGTAGCTATCCTAGCTCATGACATAAATATGGCAACCACTACTCTAACAAAAGTTGATCGCAATACTACCGTTCCATTTCATCTCAAGCTTTTCTACAAAAGCGGTTCATTTCCCAGGTAGGCAAGCAAATCTCAGCCTTCCCATAATATCTATTTGTATTCTTTCTAATGTGACAATAGAATTGAAGAATTTAATCCACATGGTGAATTGCCTCTTCACGTTAATATATCTACATGGCAATCATGTACTCTGCGCGAATTATCACATTTACTAGCCACCGCGCTGCCTGATCTTCTTCCCGATCCGGCGATTGGAACTCGTCTTTCATATCGACTGATATTTCCTGATTCACGACCTGCTGTTAGTGGACCCGCTAGATATGTAACGAAGGAGCTTGGCAGTGTTGTTATTGGGGAAGGGGGGCCGGGAATTTTACCAGATGAGGAAGAGAGTGCGATAGTCGGAGAAGGAATCATGGCGGGGAGTTTGATGGGAGAACCAGAGAAGACGCTGCAGGATGCAAGATTTGTTATTGGTGATTATGTTTGTTGCGCAATTCTACCACCGATGGCAGATGGAGGAGTTGCACCGCCACCCAGTGGTCCTTCGAGAGGCGGCTTTGCGGGTGGAAGATCGGAAATGGGTGGGTTTGGGGGAAGAGGGGGGATGGGACCGAGAGAAAATGGATTTGGAGGTGGATATAGAGGCAGGGGGGGTTCAAGAGGAGGAGGATTTGGTCAAGGTACGGGTCAAGGAGGAGCGGGTGGTGTACCAATGGGTGAATGGAGACGAGGTGAGAGGATACCAGATGGTCCATCGGGAAGAGGTCGCGGGTATGGAGGAGGAGGTGGTTTTGGGGGTGGAAGAGGTCGATATTGAGGGAGGCACGAAGACATATGATACCAATCACCATGCTATTACGAATGACGGTACCGAATTTCCTTGGAACACTACATGATCTCTTCTCAAATCATCCACGATTTATCGGAAGCGAGTGCTCTAATTTCTCCAATATCATCTCAACTCTTTAAGCATTTTAATCAGAGTATCAACAACGGATGGGCGGTAATCGGTTCGTCTCTTAGAAACATATTAGGTCAGTCCTGCAAAAGGTATATCAAAAATTACCAAAATCCGAGTAAAATCAATACCCATATCAAATGTCCTTGCATTAAACGACAATGGTGAAGAATGCAAACTCAATTTCATAGCTCTCTCTTATTCCATAGCCTCTCATGATATCTCCCTCCACATATGTACAACTCCCCACATTCGACCTTTGCCCCATACTCTTCTCCCCCCCTTTCATCGCCATCTAGAATTCCGCAATCGTATCACCCCTGCGCTTTCCTCTCATATCCCATTTTCCCTATCCTCACATTAGCTTTCCAATTCTCCACCCCTTAATCCACAACCTGCCCATGGTATCGAAATATCTTACTTCAGTCTTGATAGCCATATACCCAACGATACTCGGAATGACCGCTGCAAAGACAAACGAAATAGCGGCCGTGCGACCCGTCCATCGGAAATACTTGTGGCGATTGGTCGACATATCTACATTCTATCAGTCTCCCTTCTTCCCTCCTTTCCCACCCTCGCAATCTCCTCATCGCCATTGTAAAGCGCCAGACGTCCCAGCTGCAGAAAGAACGTACTGCTATATTTGACCAACGCGGGGTCCACCGCAAGTACTACATTTCCACCATTAGTCCAATCCCATATCCACAGTGCGAAGAGACAAACCATGATCGTGACCAGCCATTGTGAATAAAGTTGCGAGGATGAGAGAAACACTTGTGTGGTTTATTTCTCTTGGATTCAAGCTTTGGAAATCCAGTCATTAAGCCTCATGTGAATAGAGGATCGCGGTTGAAAGCTCAGACGTCGGAAAAACGTTTGCCGATGATCCGCACGCACGGCTGAGATTTGGGAGCGATGATGCGCTTGATTGACGTGCCGGATGGGATGGTCCAGTTTTTATTTTATTTTATCTATCAATGGGTTATCGATTGTGCCGAGGTGGGCTCAGGTGAGCTAATCGGTAGTGAGATGAGATAAACTTGTTTATGGGAGGGGAATCTAGTGAAAGTATTGGAATGAGAGAGTGTGTTTGATTTCTTTTCTTTGTGTTTGTGTATCTATTCCGATTAGGATTTTAGGGAATATATCGTCATATCAATCTCATATTATTCATAACAACTATTCTACATACTCAAGTAGTCATGTCTTCACCAGCTTCCATGTCCGATCAGCCAAAGATCAAGCTTTACTGGTAGCAGTTCTCCTCTTCTTTTCCCTGCCTTTCCTATACACATACCTCTTGTCCCTTTTACCCCATCCATCTTACCCCATCCCATCCCGGTCTATTTCTCCCTTCAAACTAACAAATTCAGGCTCAACCAATCCCGCTCTCAACGGATTCTCTGGCTTCTAGAAGAATTGAAAGTCCCCTACGAGCTAGAAATCATCCATAGACTTCCCTCTAAACAAGCACCTCCTGAATTGAAAAAAGTGCATGCCTTGGGAAAATCTCCCGTCGTTACGATTTTACCTGCGGGAGCCACAGAACCGGTGGTTTTGGCGGAGAGTGCGTTTATTACTGAGTAAGTTTGTCTTCTTCTTGACGGGGGAAGTAATTGGATGAGGGGTGTGTATATGGAATTAGAAATGGACTTGAAAAATAGAGGAGTTCAAGTAGTCCTGGGATTTCGACGTGAGGTATCTGAATCATAAGATAATTTTGGAGATCATTTCCCTAGCTGCCCAAAACCCAAAAGATTTCCCTCCAAGTATGACCTCTAACTCGCCCCAAAGATATCTCCTCGATCATTTCGCCCACGGCAGTACCCTTCTCCCCGCCCGCTGGAAGCCTGGTCAAGAAAACACACTCGGTGGCGAAACCGAAGAATGGACTCGTTTCCGCTACTACATGCATTATGCCGAAGGTTCTCTGATGCCTCCCCTCCTTGTCGCCCTCATCATGTCTAGTAAGTTCTTCCTTTTCGCATTCCCAAATTTTACTAACTCCCCAGTGATTAATTCGCCCAACCTTCCTTTTTTTATCCGTCCTATTACTGGCATGATAACTTCAAAAGTGCACGAGTCATACCTGGAACCAAATTTCAGCACTCATTTTACCTTTCTTAATGAACAAATCCAGAGCTCTCCCAATGGTGGAAAATATCTCTGTGGTGAACATCTTACCGGTGCAGACATCCTCATGTCATTCCCTCTTGTAGCAGCTAAACAGCGCGCTGGGTTAACCAAGGACAAATACCCTGAACTTTTTGCTTACACGGAAAGATTAGAAAATGAGGCGGGATATAAGAAAGCCGTTGAAAAGATTGTGGATATCGAGGGAGAATTCAAAGCGATTTAATTCCGAGAGTGCTTTAGTAACTATCAAGACTGTACACGAACGTATCAAACTCGAAATGCGAAGTGGAAAAATGAAGCAATGTTCTTATTTCTTGCCCTGAATACCTTTCGCTAAATCTTTCTCGATCTCAGGTTTTTGTTTTTGTGTCGATTATAGATAAACCTCATTTGAGTTCCTTGATACACTTTCATATCTACCAATCTTTCATACTGTACCCCTTGGGAAAGATCCAAGAACCAAGGTTCACTGTATCACTCTACCTTAACAATGCAGCGTGATACCTTCATGTACATCGTCAGTACTGATATTGATTTCTAGTGATACTATACATCGAAGTGACGACATTTTCTAACAATCGGGATTATGCATCGTTCGATTTATATCCGCCAAGAGTCTCAAACTTCGGGAGCTGACTTGACGTTTTATATAGCATTGAGCGTGGGAAGTCTATGGATATTGGGGCTAGAACATCTAATGAAAGGATGTAGTCTATATTATCTCCTGGCAATGTTACTCACCGTCCTGTAAGTTTACTCGCTTTTCCTAAAAAGAAACGCCACGTCGTGTACAGAAAAGTTTTCTTATAATTTGTGTTTGCAAACAAATTAGGCCCTCACCCAATTTAGATGCCCTTTCTCGACGACGGAAGTAGAAGAGTGAAGAAGGGACACTGTTCGTTGCTTTGCTGAGAAGGCCAACATGATACAATGATAAAACTGGTCAGGATTTTCACTAGAGTTCTTCGTCATATGAGAAGGTCTCAATCAAGTCAAAGAGGGAGTGGTAATCTGGTTTCGACCTCAAATTGTCAGCTCGAGGCACTGCTCGCTTACTTCAAATAATCTGACAGAACGGCCGACTACTTGGCAAAAGTTAGAGCAATTCATCTCGAAACCCTTAATAGTTACCTCCAACTAAGAGATCATTGCGATAGTTTGCACTTTATAACTCCAAGGGATTCATGAGCTTTATTTGGGGACAAGCGTGATAGAATGTTTCCACATTCCTACGCCACGGGCGCTTTGTACAATACGCACCCAGATAAAGAAGGGACTCGACAACTTACTGAAGAAAGGTAATCAGATATCGACAGCTGGTAGATTGAGCACAAGGTTGAATTTGTTGCTTTCACGCCGCAAGTCGATCAACGAGGCTGAAGAGACAGGCATGGAACAATGGAATTTAGTCCTTGCTGCATTGGAACTCTCAAAATATTCGGGCTAGGATTTTAAGTCTGTTATCATCTCAATGACTGGGTGATTGTGGCTGATTGACAAAAGCGCAAGGTTGAAATCGGAGGTGGAGCATCTATGAATGATCCTTGACTTGTCAGTGGAGTCGAGAGAAGATGGAGATGTGACGGATGCTGAAGATAATGGGATAATACGGAGAATAGAGGAACCAGCGGGGTGAATAATGCTGGCAGCTCCTTATAACTTTGGGACACTTGCATGCTAATAGATACGAATGTAACCCTGGTGGAGTCAATCTAAATTGAAAGACTTGGGAGCGACATTCTGAATGATTAAACTAAAGCCATGATAATGATTTGTTGAAGTGAGAGGGCGAGACATCATCATACTAGCCTACAACACACCATCACCAGTTTGGGATAGAGAATGATCAAGTTCAGGCAATGATTGAAAAATCGATCAGGTATTCTGAAAACGATACATTATATATGATTCTACCCAATGTTGCCCAATGTTGAAGTTCTTTTGACAACTGGACGAATGAATATCGCAGGCAGACCCCTCATTTAGAAGGGTACTCAAAATGGATCTAGAACAAATGTTCGAGCTAAATGATTTCCTCGCAATGATTTTCCATAGGCAGTAGAGACATACAAGTCTGAGCTTCGTACATACTACTTCTATCTAAATGCATAACAGATAATCGGGTCCAAAGTAAGAAAGACAGCCTGTGCTCAAGCTTCTTGAAAAATCTCTGAGGAAGAAGCGGAGCATATGGTGATATATTTATATTTTCAATCGAACAGGAGGCTGCCACAACTATAGACAACCCTCCGTACATAAATTTATCGATGTAAGTCTTACTATCTGCACTGTACATAAGGTATGCAGGATGCCAACTACGCATACATACATCTGTGAGTAAGAATGGGTTCAACAAACAGAAAGAAAACGTCCACTTGGACCCCTCTCGTTCGTTCTAAAACGACACGAAGATGAAGATATCGCTTCATATTGGAGAATACTAGAAGTTTGAATAAGCTAAGTTTCCTTGATATTTTTCTGTGCGTTTTCATGTTCGTAGTGGATACCCGATACATGAACTAGTAGCTGTCGGTGAGCATTGCAGTGCAGTGTGCATAGAACGGCTTGAGAATACCTGGCCCTTGTCCATACAATTATGAAGGGTGGTAAAGTTACGCCACTCAGAAATTGACCTGCAGATAAGGCGTTGAAATGCGTTTGAATTGGGCTTGAAATTTGAGACATACATGAATAAATGCATGAACGAAATTGATGAAGGCGTTTAGATAACTCGAGAAAAAGTTCTCCATCGTGATGAAGTCTTGGTAGATTTAGAACAACATTCCTCATCTATTGGTATGAAAAGTTATCAGAAGACTGACTATCTTTTTGATCCATTCTTGACAATCTCGTAAAAAAAGGAAGATAAGTTGATAGACAGTGGGGTAAATAGCATTCATTACCCCCGAGGTTCCGTATAGGATGGGATTCATGGGAATCTTGGAAAATGAATGGTACATGGAGGCAAACAGGGTTCAAATGCGGGTGGTAAAAAATGGATCTGGAGTTGTGTGTGTGGTGGTGTGGTGTGGTGTCTCCATCTCAACGCATCTTGGTGGAACATTCATCTCCAACCGTCCAACGCAGAGATGGTTTAACGACCACCAGACTAGGTAACCGGCCGAGCCAGCCAGCTGTGGAGGATTGAGTATGGAGAATCTATCTACTCCGTAGAAAGAAGTTCATAAAAGATATCCAAACTAGTCTGATGAAGGAGGCGAAAGAGGACGTACGTGGCAGCTTGGTGTTCGTGATCAAAGATTCACACAATGTTACTGTAATGAAGAAGAGTCAATGTCGTCTTATCTTTGACAAATGGCATTCTATACCTTCTCCCATGTTTGGGTTTTTTGGGTTTTTGGGTTTTTGGGTTGTTGGGTTCTTATAAGAGTTGAATGAATGGAGTGATTGGAATGAATATTATGGAGGGGTTGAGAGAGGGGTATCTTTTTGTGAATGTGAGCGAATGTGAGCGAATGTGAATGTGAATATCAATATCAATATCAATATCAATATCAATATCAATATCAATATCAATATCAATATCAATATCAATATCAATATCAATATCAATATCAATATCAATACCTACCTAGTATGAATATCCGTGGATGAATGTGAATACGAATACCTAGCACTGGTATATATCAATATATTTCTTTCCTCTCTCCCTCCCCCTTCATCTTGTCTTTTCTAGATCCCAAGCTCCTTCACCGTCTTGCGAATAATTAACCATACCGTACTGTATATCCCGTTCATATTCCTTACTTTCATGCTTCCCTTCATACTCCTCCGAACTTGATACCTCTTACCGCCAGCAAATTCCCTGTCAATTCATTTCCCACCAAACAAAAGGACCAATCCATCCATACATTATTCATACATCCATACCATCCATCCATACATCCATACATCCATATACATCCACACAATCTAATCCACATCCACCGCCCATTCTTCCCCTCCCCCAGCATTTCCACCATCTTTTTTGATTTATTTAACCGAATGACCATACCATACCGTCATAATCAATCTCCACTAACCTCTTTCGGGCCTTGATAGCTTACTTCCATTTATTTAGAATATCCATCGCATATCTCTCCAAATTATTTCTCCTCCCCCGACTTTCTTCTATATCTACCTACCTACACACATTACCTCTACAACTTTGGTAGACGTTTTGTTTGTAGTAGTCTGTTCGAATATTCAAGGACTTCTTTGTCTTATACATCAAAATACAGTCCTCTCATTTTTAAACAAACAATGGCTTCCCAACCAGAAGATGTTTATGCAACTGTAAGTTATCACCATAACTCGACAAGAATGGGATGACTTGAACTGACAACTTTGCAATAGCTTCTCTTGACCGACACCTACCTGCCAGGTTTGTTTTATCATACTAAATCTATTTGAGATCATTAACTCATCTTGCAATCCAGGTGCTCTTGTATTGGCACATTCTCTACGAGATGCCGGTACTACCAAGAAGATCGCAGTGCTTGTCACGGTGGATTCAGTGACCTCTGAGAGTATGACTGAACTTCAGGTAAGTACTCTACTTTTGGACAACCTGGGAATCAAACTAACATATCATTCCAGAGAAACTTCGACTATGTTATTCCCGTCGATCGAGTTGTCAACCAATCCCCAGCCAACCTTGACCTCATGGGCCGCCCTGATCTTCACTCTACTTTCACCAAAATTACACTATGGAAACAAACACAATTCCGAAGAATAGTTTACATGGATGCCGATATGGTTGCTCTTCGTGCACCAGATGAGTTGTTTGCTCTACCAAATCCATTTTCCGCCTCACCAGATATCGGATGGCCAGACATCTTCAACACTGGTCTTATGGTTTTAGATCCAAATATGGGCGACTACTATGCGTTGGAGGCTATGGCAAACAGAGGAATCTCTTTTGATGGAGCTGATCAAGGTTTACTCAACATGCATTTCAAGAATACTTACAACCGTCTAAGCTTTACTTACAATGTCACCCCATCCGCTCATTACCAATATCTCCCAGCATTTCAACATTTCCAATCCAGCATCAGTGCCGCCCACTTTATCGGAACGGATAAGCCATGGAAAGTTGGAAGACAAGCCAGTGTCGGAGCCACTCCTTACCATCAGATGACCGGGAGATGGTGGGCAGTTTATGATAAACATTACAAGCAAACGGTAAGTTTGATGTCTTCAATCGTAGAGGAAGCTAATGTTTCTGCAGTCGGCGACCGGAACTTCCAACGGAGCGGCACCCCTTATCGTACAATACCTTGTTTTTGGAGAATTCCAGCCCCAGACCCAGGAGGACCATTCCAAAGGAGCCCAGTGTGAGAAATTTCAACATTTTAATGCCATTAATGATACTACTACTACAGCAGAGGAACCAATCCATGACCATACAGAAACAAACTTGGAAAACGAAGAAGCTTATGATCCCCCAGTACAGGCAAAATTGGACCAATCTCGAAACATCTCATATTCACCATGGGATGCCAGCAAGTGAGTTTCATTGTCATTCAATTGAGAAGTAATTGTCTAATGATTTATAGAGCACCACCACCACAAAATTCGAGACCAGAAGCCTCAAACCTCCCCGATAACCATTATGCGATGTCCAACGACGCTACCCCATTCCGAGCACCAAGCCGCTACCCAGACCCTCCCAGTGACATGTACTACGAAGTACCAAAAGCTCCAAAGTGGCAGAGACCAGCACCAATATTCCCATGGGAAGCTAACCCACCAGTACCCTCAAGAGTATTCCCTGAAGATGACTATGATGACACAGCAGTACCAGAAACCCCCGTCGCCGGTTCGGTAGTCGCAACCACCGAGGATGAAAGAAGCATGCCCGCTACTCCTACCACTCCTACCATGTCGAGTGCCAACGACCCATGGCAAACTTATGCTAGAGGAAATGCGTGGGATGAAGTTCCAGAAATTGAGCGATACATTGGAAACATGTCAAAGACTCGCAAAGGCAACATCCAAGTTCTTCAAGGATACGGCACAGGTATATCACAGATTTCCAGCCCGGGAGGCCGTAGGCGTAGTATGAGGCTCACAGACT
The DNA here is from genome assembly GCF_014898535.1 of Botrytis deweyae. NCBI lineage: Eukaryota > Fungi > Ascomycota > Leotiomycetes > Helotiales > Sclerotiniaceae > Botrytis > Botrytis deweyae. The sequence goes on from NW_024066210.1 coordinate 905,272, forward strand.
TTCCAACAGAGCTTGAACGGCCTAGTTTACCCGTAACCCCCGCACCAGTTAGAACACAACCAACCTTCTGGGGCGAAGAGAGAGAAGAAGATAGCGCATTACCTCCTGCGGAAGGTGTTCCTGCACAACAAGATTGGGTAAGCCTTTTTGATAAATTCAATGGAACTTTTGATGCCTTCAGAAGTCTTTTTGAAGACCCCAAGAAACTTTTCCTTGGCCCCAGTACCCTGTTTTACGATCTCACACGACTTTTGAAACTTTTCAATAGGCTATTAGTAGATCTTGGAAGATTCTCACTGACACCCGGACAGGACCCAGCAGCTCAACTTGATATGCTTGCTAGGCGTCAATCAGATGTTCTAGCCAATAAATTGGAGATTCCAACGCGCGAGATGCCCTCGAGACCACTCCCCTTCGGATCCGAACCCGTTAACCAAGGAGCTATAATTGAGGAACCTTCTTACCATGGACCAGGAGCAGCTTGGGAGAAGGATGATAATTATGCCACGAAAGAGACTCCTTTACTCCCAAGTGAAGCGGAGAAAGATGTTTTGGAGACTTAAAAAGAAAGGACAGGCCCTAATAAAAATTTGCACATTTATGTATCGATGTATATTGACGTTTACATGTTTTCCCATCATGCGTTTTTGCCTTTTACTTTGCTATCTTTGATTGTTGATTTCTGATAGAGCATTTGTGGAATTAGCATGGTGCTAGTGGTATATTCGATTCATGATTGCCTTTTGCCATTTGAACTTCGATTTGCATTTCCATGTAGCTAGAAAGCCCGCGAGTCGCATGACTTATCCTTTGATTTTTGTGATGTTTTGGAGCTAGTGCTGGGGATTTGCTGGGATGAAAGGAGAGAAATTTTAGGGAGGTGAGACGAGGGAATGATGTTTAAAAGTTTGCTTGTGCTTGTGCATAGTGTGGTTGTGGTTGATGGGATGAGATTGGTGCATGAAAGTTGAAAAGTTTGATGAGTATATTTAGTGATGGATGGATGGGTTAATGAATTGGAATGACTGGCTGAATACAGGGAAGAGGGATGTCATTATGGAAGAGATGTAATTATAGGATGAATTGTAATGATAAGGGGTTGTAAAGACTGAGACTGAAAGAGAATGTGAGTGCGTATGTGAATGAGAATGTCTGGTCTAGGCTTGATAGTAGTCCATCCAGACTAGAGGTCTGATGTGAGGATATGAGGATATAATACTTCACATAGCACATACAAATTATACTTCATTGTATTGTATCTATTATAATACTCAACTCTCTAGACAGTATTCTTATCTCATCTTATCTCATCTCATTATATCTCATCTTTATTTCACCTCAATTTCACCTCAATTTCAAACTTCAACATTATAATATAATCAGTATACTAAGTAGTAATGTGATATAATATAATATAATAATGTAAAGGGATGGGATAGGATATGGCGTGCTAGATTATATTAATTGATTGATATAATTGATATTTGTAAATAATGAAGAGTAAAGAGTGAAGAGTGAAGAGTGAAGAGTGAAGAGTGAAGAGTGAAGAGTGAAGAGTGAAGAGTGAAGAGTGAAGAGAACCGGATAGGCGATGGGATTTGAGATTGTTTATATATGCAATTACTGTTGTCTGATACTTTGATCATAACATAGTAATAGGTATGTATACATCGATGCAGATTCATTAATCACTTCACCTCAATATCAATTTAAAGCAACAATTTCAAAATTTATTTTCGTTTCCTATCACTTCACTTTTCTTTTCATCTGATCTCATATCTCGTAATTCATTCATTTCTCTCCATCCTCCATCCCATGGATGACATCACCAAATCCTCGCATCCCCCTAAACTCCATCTCGCTAATCCCCACCTCGTACAGCAAGCCCATCCATATTCGCACCCATGCTTCCCCCTCACCACTAATCCACCAAGATCTTTCCCTCCAAATCCGAGAAATGATTGAAGAAACTTTCAAACAATCGAATTCCATGCTCTACATCAAATGCTCCTCCACATTCTCTAATACTGTGCATACTCAACATTGGATTACCCAAATCAAGGGTTCTTGTTCCTAGCGCAGCGCTCAACATAGGTCCAATGGTACTTCCACAACTACTATCATTTCTGACCACGAAGAGTTGGAGTGGTACACCATTCTTTCCCTCTTTAGAATCTGCGGAAGGCTTGGCCTTGCGTGCAACTTCTTGAAGAAGGACTATACCAGGGGAATTGGTGGCATAGCGTTGATTCGCGTTGATTTTAATGACTGTTCCTTTGTTCATTTCAGGACGATGGTCTTGTTCATATTTTTGTGCGTAGTTAGGATGGATGGAGTGAGCCATGTCTGCGGAAATGAGGAAAGAAGAGGCGAGGGTTTGCTCGTAGGCTGTGGCGATTTCGACATCTGACTCACGGTGAACCATGTCGTAGGATGACGATGAGCCGGGACCGGCAGTGGAAGCGGGGATCACGGAGAGACGTCTGAGGACGGCGGGGAGAAGGTTAGAGGCTGCCCCGTGCGCGGATGTACTACCAATTTCTTCGTGATCGAAACAGGTGATTAGTCTGATTGATGATTCATTATCTAAAGCAGCAGAATCCTTTACAGATTCGATAAGTCCTTCAACACTGCAGTAGGTCATGCCCAAATTGTCCAATCTGCCCGAATAGATGAGTTCATTGTTCAACCCACCCAAACAAGCTTTTTGTGTATCGTATAAGATCATTTCAAAGTCAACGATATCATCAATCCCAACACCTACGTTCTTCGCAATAAGTTCCACAATATATGGATGATGACGAGTGGTCATCGCTTGCAAGGGTTTGTATTCACCCGAATCCTTATTCTCTTCTGATGGAGTCGGTCCGTTCTCGCTCGCTCCTGTACGATTCAACTCGGCAGCTATAAGACCGGCAATTGGGAACAATTCCGTCTCTTTATTCGGATCGAAACTTGTGGCACGATTGAGATGAATGGCCAGAGTAGGAATGCGAAGGATTGGACGATCGATCTTGACAAGTTTTTGCACAAAATTTCCATCTCCATCTTTTACCATGGCTCTACCTGCTATGCTCAAGTCTCTATCGAACCACGATGTCCAGATGCCACCTCCATATGTCTCCACACCCACTTGTATGAATCCAGAAGCTTGTTTCTTGGATACCGGCTTGATACGTAAGGTAGGAGAATCGGTGTGAGCACCAATCATGGCAATTGGGTTACCGGCCTTCCATTTCTTGCCGATGGCGAAAGCGACGATCGAAGAAGCATTTCTGGTAAGATAGTACTTTCCGCCGGGTTGTAAACTTGTAGACCAGTTATCTCGCTCCTTGATCTCTGTGAAGCCCGCTTTGGAAAGTCGTTGAATGGCAGAGTGTACTGCATGGTAGGCTAAATGGAACCGTTAGGTACAACTGCAGAGATAAGGTTGCTACGGTATTGATAGCTTATTTGATTAATTTTACTTACGACCAGGTGAAGCATTGAGGAAATCGAGAAAATCGTGAGCCTTTGCTTCCGCAGTTGATAGATTTCGGTTTGACATTTTGTAGGCGGATGAGATGTAAGATCTACAAAATATGGTAAAAGGGTTGGAATTATTTCTTGCCGAAATGGAAGTAAGGGAAAGGAAAAATGATGATGTTGATGGTGTTCTCAACATTAGACTAGGAACTTCCTTTTGAATTCACTTCACCTGCAAAGAGATTCACATCTGAAAGGTGGGACATTCGTCCAAGGCGGAGGTGTTGACTTGTGGTTGCACCGACCAGCCTCGTATGGTTAGAACTCCAGATTAGGTACGGACTTTCTTATCTAAGTAATGAGCCACATTGTGGCTTGTGGGGGAGTGGCTGTAGAATCTTCACCATGGAGACCTCGGCAGCTGGAGTGGAAAGACGGCTGCTTATTAATAACATGGATACTTTGAGTTCAAAAGCCTCCAAGCCTCAGGAAGCTTTCATATAGAAAAAGCAAGGTGAGGCAACAATGTAACAAAAACAACCTTGAATTAATGGAATGAAACCTCGTGGCCAAATAGAATCGGAGACAGCAAACAAGGTAAATCCCTGCGATGAATCCTTGAATGGCGGCTTCTGTTTTACTTCAGAAATTCGTCCCCAGTTACAAAGTACACATCAGATCTGCTCTGTTGTGACACTTATCAACACTTGTTCGCATAGGATGAATTCGTGTTTGCTCACGATTGAGAGAGAGAGAGAGAGAGAGAGTCCGTGTGTGTGTGCGTGTGAGTAACTCGATGTTGGGTGGCTAGGTAGAGGTTGGTAGTCAGTCAGATGAGTACCTCATCATTTGGCAGATGATAGTCATTTGAACGATTCGATAAATACGTCGTACACCATTATGTATTTACATGAGGACGTATTGTATACTTCCAGGTTGGATGAAGAAGAAGTCAAGGAAGATAGGTAGCTCCATCATATCTACTGTCTGTAAGCATCCGACATTGAAATATCGAACGAGATCAACGGGATGCTGGGGGAAATGATAAAACTCCGTACGATCCATTCTTCACCATGAAGAAAAGAAAAGAAAAGTGATTTTCCCCTGTTCCTGCAGACACCGAAGACATGCAAAGATTCTGATTCGGTGGCAGATATCGAGATTCTCGATATCACACCAGAAGGTTAATGCCCCCCCGGCATTGCTTGCCACTAAAGAAGCGCCATGAATGCAGCCATCTCGACAGTGTTTTACTTTGAGGATTTCAGATTGGATGAAGAAGAAATAAAGTTCCGTTGGAAGGAAATGGAGGAGGTTGTAATGAAGTAATTCTTTCGATCAATCAATCAATTAATCGAGGATGAGAATATATTTCACTCGAGATGGAATAATAAGAGAGCGAACTTGAAATTGTAATGTGAGAAAATCAAACCATTGTTTCCCTTTCCCAAAAGAGAAGAGTGGCCTGGGCAAATCCATCAGAAAGTCGTGACATATATTGATTGGATGAGATGAGACGAATTGGGATGTAATGGGTGGTACAATTTGCATTGCCTTGCTAGGTTTTCTGGCGATCATCACTTCCCCCCTCCCTCCCCAGCTCAGCCCATGTCAATGCTCCCCATCTACTTTATACATTTACGAGAGGGCGACGGAAAAGTGGTTTGAAGGATTGCATGTTTTGGATGGGATGGGAAGATGGATCAGCTGAGGAAGAGGGTAGATGGATATTATGATGACTTCTTTTTATTTATTATATTAAAGAACTCTGGACGAGTCCCTTTTTATATATATATGTATACTGATCATGTCTACATATTATGTACATCGCCTCCCTCTGGTCAAGCCAGCAAGGGAAATCATTCTTCTTCCTAATTGGAACGCCATTGATTCATTCATTACCTGGGGATTGGCGCAACTTTCGTAATCGAGTCAATCAATGAATTGATTCAGTCTTCCCCTCATTTGTCCCATCTGTGCTGTGTCCATCCATAAACCACCTGGGCATAAATCATAAACCGTAAACCACTGAAACCCCAATGGAGAAATGGGTATTTTCCCTTCCTCCACATCCACATTCTCATCCTCATCCTCCAGAATTTACTTTACCCACCCACCCCATCTGCAGTCCGTCAGTCAGTCCGTCAGTTAGTCAGTCACCGACAATCGTTCAATTTCTCTTCCTCCATTTTTTAAAATTCTTTTTGCTGTCACCGTCAGACAGCCTCAATTTCCAACATCCAATGGAATGACCCCATGACTACACGGATTAACAAAGGTTGAATACTCTGTGTGCCATCCATCCCAAGAAAATCTTGGGTCAACTCTTACCGCATTGGGATTCCCAGTATCCAACTAGGGCTGAGTAGTTTTCGGCGGCCTCTTGAGAGATGATGAACGTTACTTGATGGATATGTGATGATTCGTGGATGAAGATTGCGAAAGAGTAATAGATTGCTTAGCTAGATACTTTGGTACTGTGAACTTGCCTGTGACTTCTCGCCTAGGTAGGAGTTATATAGGTATGATGTTAGAGAGAACGATACATATAAGCAAGTAGATGATTGTTTCGATGGTGAGTGGAGGTGAGGGAGGAGGCGAGGTACTTACCGGTACCATCTCCTACATCTACATATCATTGACAGCCAACTAAACTGTGGGTCTGGACTGTTCCCATCCAGATTAGAATCGACATCTCCTCAATCTAGCTACCGACACCGATTACTAGGTAGATTCCGAAGCTTATTATCCCGACACATAGCATGCTAGGTACTAGGTACTAGGTATTTATCATCGAAATTGGACATCTACTCGAACCTGACCTGGGTAGTTGGATGTTACATATCAACAAATCATCCGGATGAATCTATCTACATAATACTTATATACTCATTGATATCCAGGCAAGTGATGAGCACTCCAGAAATTTCGAAAGAAAAAGAAACTCGTAAGATTTCCATACCTACTCTGTCTCCTGTACAGTGTACAGTCAATCTACGCCCTCCCTCCAGGGCTTCCTTGCTAGGTATCTATTCCCACCAGGCCGTAGATAGACTTTCCTTAGCCTTCCTAATCCATGCAGGGACGCACATCATTTGAGGAACGGATTAATACCAAGTCGGTCAATCGAGTATAGTAAGTATCTGGGTAGATACCTAGGTAGGTAATGGACTCTGAGATACGATTAATGATTCATGATCTGTTGATATCACGATCTCATCGATTCGTTTTCTTGGGGTAGTCGTCGATCACACGTAGATACAGGTACCGGTATACCTAGTAGATATGGGTGAGCAGTCAAGTGAGTACTAGGAGTACTAGGTAGGTATCGGTAGGTAGGTCGACTGGGAGGAGGTACACATCTGATGTTGTAGGATTCATCCTCATTATTTGATTCTTCCCGATGAACAATGGGCGCTTAACGGTCGCTGGGTCTCTGGGTCTCTGGGCCTCCGGGTCTCTGTTCTCCAAATGATTCAAATGATACGAATCAAACCCTCTGGATTTATGTGATACAAGAGGAATCTCCCAGGTAGGCAGTTACTGGCGTCCTTGATACTTGATATCTCATTATATAGTCCCCACCCTCTCACCCTCCCTACTCGATATTATATTGTTTTGTACAGCGACAGCCACAGCCACTTTTCCAACAATACCTAGTACCTACCTACTAGGTAATAACAAACACATACACATGAAAAATGAACAAACCTCGTTGCAATTTGAACTAATCAAACAAACTCAAATCCATTCTCTTGTGTACATTATTGCCCTCTCTGTACAGTTCAGTATCCTCCGTACTCCTCTGTTTGAAAGGTTGAAAGCTTGAATGATTGACTATTACGGAATGGGTTGTGACTATACACAAACTAACCCTACTTGATAAAGAGATCGATCATTCCATGCTCCACTTTGGTAGAATAGCAATACCGACCGATAGATCTCATCCCTCCCTCCCTCGCACCTTTTTACCTTTTTACCTTTGTAACGGTACTAGTCCTTGGTCTCTCTTGGTCTCTCTTGGTCTCTCTTCTCTTCTTCTTCCTGTGCTCTTCTCTTCTCTTCTCTCCTCTCCTCTCCTCGACTCCCTCTCCGACCTAGACACACCCCCTTCACGAAATCACAAACTCCAACCTATATCTTCGCCCTCGTTCCATCTCTCTCACCAATGCTGCAACTGGGGCAATTAATTAAATGAATTCCTACTCCCGGCGAAAAGAGGTTCCAACATCATCTTCTTCTTGGGTACACTGTACATTTAAAGTCTCCACACCCATACACACACATTCTAAGCAACCTTACTAAGTGACTAGTAGAATAGTATTTCAAGCATATCAAGCATTAAAATGACACTAAAAAATTATAACCCTGCACCATCGAATTTAGCGTAGTCATTTCCAGCCCAGCTTCGGTATCACTTCCTTCATCTGCCCTTGCCATTTCACTTACATTTTACTTCCGCCCACCACTTTGATCTCTTCCCCATCCATCCATCCATCCATCCCATCCCATCTCATCATACATACACACATACTCACATACTCACATACATACACATACTCACATACACACGCACACGCACACATTTCATACATCCTGAACAACTCCTTCACAAATCGATACACGCGGGACAGCTCTCGACATATATGGACGGAGAGTGAGATATGCTCAGATAATTTTTATACTTCTTTTATTCGAGAGGAACATCCAAAACAGAGAGGGTTATTCAGATACATCCATAATCGATTATCGCATCATCATTCATATACTACCTGCCTACCCTACCTACTTGAAAGTATTTTGATTCACTCTAAACGCTACTCACCCAGGTAATCGAATGAATAGTCAGCTAGTCGATTTATTAATCAAATCAATTCATTGATTCACCGAATGTGCTGGCTTTCTAGAGCACCTAAACGCAGTCAACCTCGATCAAATTAATTCCTCCTACCTTGAACCTTTTTTTACTTTACTCAACACACACACGCACTCACATACACATCTACCATTTACAGCCTCATCCTTCGACATCCAAAGAACTTGTCATTCTTCTTTATCATTCCGCCCTTCCCCATTCGATACCTAATATTCGATTCTCGTACACTTCAGAGTGCGTCGCAAACGAAGGCACCATTTCCAATCAGGACTTTTCATGGAACACAAGGTCTAGCTCTATTCGAATGTAACTGTGGCAGCCTGCAGCCATTTTACGGCTCGCCGCCTATTGTCAGCAATCTATAGGACTTTTAACCTCCCCCGCCTGGTGCCAAAAGCAACAACAGGTTCAATCTCACAACCTTCTTCAACTAGTACCGTGTACTCTCCACCATACTTGGGGTAAACACGCGCTATATCGATTCCGCCCTTCGATCTTGGGTTGGCGGTCTGATTCAAATTCCAAGTCGGTCCTCCTCTAAGTAGGAGAGTGGCCTTGCCACACCGAATCCCAAGATGGCCTCAAATTTTCCACAAATGGGTGGTGCGGGCCAGATGATGCCACAGCAACAGCAACAACAGCAGCAGCAACATCAACAACAGGTTCATATGCAAATGCATCCAAATCGACAACCCCAGCAATTCAATCAGATAATTTTTCAGAAAATTCAACAACAAGGACAACCACCATCAGGATGGCAACAAATAGTGTCGAGTCAAGAACGTATGGCAGTCATTTGCAATATGTAAGTTATTTCCAGTTCTCGCAATCTTAGCCCCGGTGATTTATGTGTCAAAACGATCTTCAAACAAGCTTTATATACAGTACGTAAATCTTGGACAATTGATACTAACTTCTCTGCAGAATTGGTGCTTTACGACTGATTTCTCAAGGTCAAAACACACCTCAGCACTTGTTCAAGCTTCTCGATATTGCTCTTGGCTTCGAGAAAGAAGCTTTCCTTACCTCGCCCGATAAAGTATTAATTCATGTCAATGATTGAAGGCTCACAGCTAACGAGTTTAGGTTTCCTACAAAAATAAAATGGCCGAGAAGCAGCGTGACTTACAGCAGGCTCGAATGCAATCCCAGCAAACTATGCAACAACAAGTCAACTCACAAGCCCAAGCCCAAGCCCAAGCCCAGCAGCAGCAGCAGATGATGATGAATCAAAATGGCATGCAAGGCCAAATGCCGAGAAACATTCCTCAGCAACCTCCCCAACAAGGCTTTCAACATCTTCAACACCAGATGCAAGCTTCGCCTCTACCCCCTCAGCAACCTCAACCCATGCAGAACGGCCTCCCAAACGATGCTCTTGCCCAGAATATGCCTCAGAATCCACAGTTGCAAGCAAATGGCATGCCAAATCAAATCCAGCACGGATCTGGCAGACCCATGAATGGCCAGCCACAATTACAACCGACACCGACGCCAAGCGAGGTGCAGGAAATGAATCGAGAAGCCATGAGAATGTGCAGCGAAGCACCAGAAAATGATAAGATTAACATCCGGACCACCTTGAGGGCAAAAATGACTCCACAGCAACTCCAATCGCAGGAACAGACTGGAGTAGACATCGCGTTTCTATGGTATCGCCAGCAACTTATGAATAGATGGCGTAATCGTCACTTGCCAATGGGGCAAGGACAGCATCCTACGCTTGCACAGCACCCACAAAATGGTCCTGCAACGGCTCCGGCCATGCAGCAACAGCGTTCCATGAACCCAAGCCCAATGAATGGTCAATCGCAACCCCCTACAACCATGGGCGGAGGCCCAGACTTTAATTCTTTCTTGGGCAACATGGAAAACTTAATCGGCCAACAGCAGCAAGCGGGGGTCTTGGCTCAGGAAGCAGGTCAAGTTGTCGTACCTGTCAGTGCGCCAAGGAATAACACTCCTCAACCTAATGTTACAATGCCAGGACAAGCGATGAACATGAACGAACAACGTTCAGCTTCGAATCCCATGGCGAGAACGCAGGCCCAACAAGTCCAAATGTTTAACGCTCAACAGTCACAGAGATTTCAGCAACAACAGCAGGCACAGCAGGCACAAGCTCGTGCTAATGCGGCTGCTAAGGCACAGATGGGCCTACAAGGTCAACCTGGTGGAATGGGTCCGGGGAACATGCAATCACAACAGAGCCCTGCCATGAATACGCTCAACGCTCCTATGAGGACGCCATCTCAGCAGATGGGCCACCCTGAGGCCGGTGGAATGATGCACAATCCACAATTTGGCCAGTCACTTGATCCACGCTTCGCTAACCCAAGAATGTTTGGTAATTCCATGAATCAATTCAACCCCGCAATGTTGCGAGATATGGGCCCAGAACAACGCCAGCACTTCTCAAATTTGCCGCCTGACAAGATGAGCGAATTTGCGAAGAATTGGCAGGCTCGGCAGCAGCAGAATCCAATGCAACAGGCACCCCAAATGGCTATTCAAGGAAATAATAATCCACTCCGTCAAGGACAACCTGGACCACAGTCTGCACAACTCTTGCAACAGCAACATGCTTTAAGTCAATTTGTGATGACACACCCGGGACAGCGACCCCCAGCGTCATTATTGAACAATTTGACTGCGCAACAACAGCAACTGATTGTACAACAACAAATGGCTCAGAACGCAGCCATGCAGCCCCGGCCTGGAAATCTACCTGCAGATAATAACAGACTGGTGCAACAAATGGACAACATGGATATCCCTGCACAATTCCTCACTAATAATCAAATATTACCAGGAATCCCTCCAGAGGTCAAGAAGTGGGGTCAACTGAAACAATGGGTTAGCTCGACTCCCACGATGCCACAACAGGCACTCGAAACCGTGAAGAACGCACAAAAGATGCACCTAATGCAGCTTAGTCAAGCGAGACGAGCCGCACAACAACAGCAGCTCAACCAAATGCCCACGCAGGCTCCAGTCGCAGGTCAGAATGCAATGCCTATGGCACCTCAAAGAATGTCGGCTCCTGTTGCCCAAATGGGCCAGAATCCTACTCAGATGCCTATGGGAATGAATATGGGACCTGGAGCAATGCGACAGTTCACGCCCCAGGACATTGCGAACCTTCGTAATCACTCAAGTGGTAAACTTCTTGCCGCCACTGATGACCAACTCCGACACATCCTGATGCAAAATCATATGCAACGTCGTCAAATTGCAATGGCGCAGACAAATGGTCAACAGATTCCACAAAACACGATGCAGGGAATACCGAACTCGGCCCAAATGGCGAATACACAGCAGCCATCTGGACAAATGCCACAGCAGAAGCCAGCAACTTCGGCACCAGAACCTGCAGGTACACCCATTCCTGCACCTGTCAATCGCCCTCGGCCTCAACCAAATAACAAGCCAGCAGCCGCACAGAACTCGTCACCTGCTCAGCCTTCCAAGAATAATCTGAAACGAGCTAGCAGCGATGATGTTGTAGAAGTGCCAAATCCCAATGGACAACAGGGCCCAGCGCCAGCACCACAGCAGAGAAATATTACCCGGCTCACACCAGAACAGATAGCGAAACTCGATCCAGAGCAAAAGAAAGCCTATGAGGCTACTCTACGTAGAATGTTTAACGCAAGGCAGCAGCCACCAAGCAACCCTGAGGTGGAAATGATTACCAGGAAATTCAAAGAATTTGCTGCCGAAGAAGAAAAGGCTTACAACGATAACCCACCCGGTGAGATTTTTATGGATGAGGAGTCGAAGCAAAGCATGCGCAAGGCCTTGGAACCTATGCCTGCTCATCTTAACAACGTCTCCAAGGCCATGTTAAGGTGGTATCAACAAACTCGTGATGATTCTCGAGCTAAAACATTTTTCCGTGCTGTAAGTTTTGAACCCGGGCTGATCCACAAGTTAATGAACAACGCTAACCCCTTTCAGCGATGTCGCTTGACGAAGCAATTCAAAGACCCTGCTACAATGAGGGAGCTCAAAGATACTTTTTCGATGAGGCCCGCCGATGTGGAGCAAGCTAAAACGTTTCTTAATACAATGGTAATGGATATTGTCAATAAAAATCCAATGTTTAAGAAGAATGGTGGATCGTCAGATCCTCAAGGTGCATCAGCCAATCCATCTACTGCATCAACGACCCAAACTTCGGAGGCAGGTGTGCCCCTTAATGCTGCTAATTTACAGCAACAGCAGCAGCAGTTGCTCAAGATGAACCACCAAAGATCGAATAGCCGCGGTTCTCATCCCCCAGCAGCCCCTACGTCATCCCAGCCACCGTTTCCATTTGGAGCCTCGTCTCCTCATGGTCAGCCTACATACCCTGGGAAGCCTCCTGCTTTCACTCCGGAGAAACTTCACATTCCCGCGCGTAAGAAGCAGAAGCCAAATGGAACACCAGGCCAAGGTCAAGGCACTCCAGGATCGACTTCCTCGCCCCAGATCACCAAAGTCCCCTCACCAGAGGTCAAACGTCAACAAATCCCAGAGCCAAAGATTCCGTCCAAGCCGACCTGGCCATGTAACGACGAGGTTTGCGAACGTCAAAATACCGGATTCGAAAGTCAAGAGGAGCTTGCTCGTCACACTCAAGTGGAGCACAGGCTGCCAATGCAAAACCCACAGAAGTTTGCTGAGGATCATCTCCGACCAGTTCTAGGTCTAGATTCTCAAAGTCAATCAAATACAGCAGTGGCGACTACGGATGTAGCCACATCATTCAACCAAGGTCAGACACCGAAGGTTGAGACTGCCACTCCATCTGCTTCGGCTGCTACACCTATGAATCGTCAAAATTCAACGAATTTGCAGGGTGGCATGATGCAAGGTAAAGTCAAGCAACAGTCTGGCTTGGGTACGGATACAGCCAAGTCCCAGAAAGGCATGAACAAGGATGAATCGAATGCACCAACTCAAGAAGTCAATTTAGATCCTTGGGCGAATGCTACGATTGATCCTAATGAGCTTGTCCGCGCTTTCCAGCCATTTGAAGGTGGCGCTGGCGGGGCGATCTCTGATGTGAATAACTACCGGTCCATCACACCAAATGATACTCCAGAATCGAGTAAAGACGGTGTATCAGAGCCCACTAGTGATATCTCTGAAGGGGTCAACTTGGACATTGCCTTGGACGGGTTTGATGAGTCATGGTTTCCATTCGGACTCAGTGATACTGATGCTCTTGTGGAAAACCACACCAACACCTACGACGCAAAGCTTGATGAAGACTTGACCATGTTTGATGATGTGGAGTTTGCTAACGCTCCACAAACATGGGATGATATGGATGGGAAAGTAAATTTTAATGAACCATTTCAATTCAACATAGATGAGCATTATTCGATGGATATCTAGTTGAGTAGATGGGGTTGTATCATGGTTTTTGGAGGGCGTTTCTCTGGTGGGAAGGGTTTACAGGGTATTTTGGAAAATCAATGAGATGATATACCAATGAAAAGCACGGCGTCTTGGGATAAGACTACTAGGAGGGAAGGACAGGATATTCACCCAGTACTTTTGTTTTTAGCAGGGCGTTCAGTGGGGTGAAGAATTTTCCTTGACTGGAATAATTTTTTGGTTATTATTACATATCATGATTATAATGGGCCTTCTTGGACAAATATATATTACTCTTTCTTGGACTTTCTTCTCGTTTGAGATGGGTGGAGCAACGAAATGGGAGGCACGAGTTAGTTACATTTGTTTTGAATCCGATCTGGATTAGGTATAGCTATATGCTGTAAAACACTTTGATTGCAGTTGAAGCAAATAAAAGAAATGATTATTATATTCGAATGTTTATATATGTGTGTGTGCGTCTGTTTTATTTTTATTGATAGAATCTCAACTCTAAAATGCAGCATAGATCATTTCCAATCATGCTTTCTACTTTTCATTGAAGCATCAAGGTTCTTTCTGATTTAGTTCCCTGCAAGACCCTGATCTTCAAGGCACGATATGCATTTGCAACGGGTGGCCAGGTCCAGGTAGTTTCTTTAAGGTTGACGGGCCGCAATCGCTTTAAGGGGTGGAAGGGTGGAAGGGTGGAAGGTGGAAGGATTGGAATTTGGAAGGGATCCCAGCGTGATATGGTTGGTTACTGCGTGGCGCCTTCTAAAAGACCCTGTTATTGCCTGGCCTGTGAGATCATAGATGTCATTTTAGATGGGTCAGTGTGTGTGAATCCCCCCGTCTACCCGTCTACCCTGTTGAGATGAGATGAAATTAGCACGTGATGAGCTGCTCATGGTGGCTCGGTGGCTCAGGTGGTATCTGAGAGTTCCAAGGTTCGGCTAGCCCCTCATTTTCTTATCAAGGCGGTCTATTAGGAAGCGGCAGAATTACAATAAAAGTTGCCCAAGAATCGCGTCTCGAGAGATCCCGCATTATATCATGAGACGCGATTTGAAAGTCTGATGCGAAAGAATAATTGAATATTTACTTATAATTGTTCTTGGATCTCTGTTGACATTAGATGTCCGAAGTTGTACTTTATTTGTTATCAATTCTTCTCAAAAATTGAAAAGGAGATTTATCTGTAAGTTATTGGAGAGTGAGCCGCTGCCAAAAGTATGGCCGGGTGCTGGTGAATCGTGGATTAATAGACATATTCAGGAAGCTACAAACAACCACGAACGCGCTTTCCAAAATCCAAACTTCTACAGTCTGTTGTTTAGTCGATTCTTTACTTTACTTTAAAGTCGTTCCCTTCACTTTTCACAATGAATTCACCAAAATCATCAACTACGCGTCGCGCCTTGGGGGATCTCAATATCAATATCAATACTTCAGTCACTGATAGCAATCATGCATCATACCTTTGGCGAGAAACGATTCCTGAATGGCTATGGCCAGATAATAAGATTCAGAAAGTATCGTCTAGTAACCACCCCGGAAAAGTTCCAAACGACCCCTCGCAAGTGGCGGGACCGTCGATCACGACTTTACAGCGGGAAAATTGGAAGGAGACGAACACGAGTACGGATTCCCGAGTTGCAAATATGGAAAAAGCAACGAATAAAGATAACGTTCATCAAGGCTTGGAGGCTACCACAATCCACGGCGTTGACGTTTCAATTGCTGAGCGGGCCTCCTTGGCTAACACAAAGAGACGCTTGTCATGTACTGTACAATTACAAGATGTTGTATCGAGTCGAACGGGAGCATCCGGTGCGAAGCGATGCAGAATTGCACCATCATCGGGAAACTCTTCGCTGCTTGAAGGGTCTGGCGCAGGTGTGGGTTCACTCCCGCAATCTACGTCGTTACAACCCACCTCGTCACCAGCCAGAGCAGGCCCCGAGGCGAAGGCGTGTGGTGAGAGAGTTGGAATAACAGACGAGTCGAGTGATTTGGGGAATGGCCAAGAACAAAAGGCATGTACTTGTTACCCGTTTTGACAAATTTAGTTTACTGATATACATATATAGTCATCAAGGTCACCTCAGAAGCAGTCTTCCCCAAATCGCTCTTCCACATCTGCTTCTTCATCATCTTTCCCTTCCATAGTAAACGCAAAAGACGCAGTTATCATCAGCAATAATTCCCAATCGACCGAAACTATCATATCCAACGAATCATCTTTCATACCCACTACTATATCCATGTCAAAGACCTTCCGAACCTCAAAATCAAAACCTCTATCACGAGAAGAAATCCGTCAAGTTTGTTTCCTTTACTTCTTGTGACCAATAAAAAAGCTAACTCCACCTCTAGAAATCCCAAGAGTTACGTCTCCGTCTTTCCCTCGCAAACTATAAAGTAAAAACAAACCAAATCGACCTTCCTCTTTCACGTCTACAAGTGCGTTCTACATCACCAAAACTTCCTTCTCTTGCTCGTCTTCGCAGATATTCTTATGGGAGGAGTATGGAACGAACACCACTTCCTGGTGCGCCTAGTACGAATACAGGAAGAGAAGCAGTTCCAGCTATTAATATACAAGCTCCTGGTTCTGCGAATAAGAATGCATGTTTTTTTGTCCGAGAGAAAAGAGGGGAGAGAGAGGATGGTGATGAGAATATCAATATTCCTTCCAGTCCTCCTTTATCCGGAAGAGAACCGGATTCATTATCGAGAAGAGATTCTGCTATTTCCTGCACTTCTTTTGGCTCCAATTCAAATCCGAATTCGAATTCTGGTTCGAGCTCAGGCTTGGGTCATGCACATCCTCTTACTCCCACTCCCAATACTACTTCCAAATCCAACCCTAAATCCAAAGAAACAGACACAAAAATGATAATCAACTTCGAACAAGAAGTCGCAAGAAGAAAATACGAAATGATCGGTGGTAAGGAAAATACCCAGATAAGAACCCCGATTTTAGAAAGACAAAAAATAGGACTTGCAAATCCACCGATGATTTTTGCGCAGCCGGATGAGGAGAGGAGAGTGTGTAAAAGGGGGATAAGCCCAGAGTTGTCAAGGAAAGCGGCGGATGGATTGGTGAGGTTGAAATTATTGAGATAGGGATGTTTGGGTTGTGTGGTTTTAGTGGGCGAGCGAGCGAATGTGCTTGAATGGGTAGAGGTTTGAGTCTACATTTGTTTTTCTTCTCCTTTCTTTTCTTTTCTTTTGCATTGGTATGGGTTATGTCGGGTTAGGTTATGCATATGCATATGCAGATACAGATAAGCATGAGGGTTACATGGGCATGGACGCACAGCATCAATAGCAATAGCGATAACTTCAATAAATAGCATTAGAGTAGGGTAGAGTAGAATATACTTATATCTGCATTTCCTTGTTTACAATTCGGTACAGGTGTAGTGTGGCGGTATGGTATGGTATAGTGTGGTATGGTATGGTACCTATGGTATAGTGCGGAAGGGATTGGTTTAGATGAGATGAAATTAAATGTATAAATACGCAGCGAGGAATAGGTAATTTGAGTATGTAGTGGTTCTTTCGGTTAAGGAAAGGGGTTGGTTGTTTTATGGTATCGTGTAGTGTAGTGTGGTGATAGGTACCTATAGCGTATCGTATCGTATCGTAGAGTTGGAATAAAATGGTATGGAATGGAATGGAGTGAGAAAGTTGGGGTATGCTATGTATGTTTCATTGGAATATCGTAAAAGTATGAGAGTTTGTGATGGATTGATGGATTGATGGATTGATGGATTGATGGATTGATGGATTGATGGATTGATGGATTGATGGATTGATGGATTGATGGATTGATTGAGTAATCGATTATGTTGAAGTTTGTTTGTTGGGGATATATAGAAATAGGGTTAGGTGGGTGTGGTTACTTGAGATTGAATACATGTATGTATGGACGTTTGTTTGTATACACCTGGGCACGACTTGATCGTACTTCCCTTGGTGGAAAAAAGTACATATACATATACAATACTATACGAGCGATCGAATTAACGAACAATAGAGGTAACTTATAAGCAAGCAAGCGAAGAGTAATAATCATGGTGATAATATAAGTATGATTATTATAAGCATGTATAACGTAAATCATGGTATTTATTCATTATTTGTATTCCACCATAGGGGAGGTAGATATCTTTCCACTGCCTCTCTTTTCTCCCCCAAGTCTATGTTTCGGTAGTAGCGCAATACAGCATAGTATAGTACAATTCAGTACGATGCATTACAATGCAATGTATAGTCCAGCTATAACGACATCGTAGAGATGTATGCAGCGCTTGCTATCTCTATTCTTTTCTTTTTTCCCCCGCTTGATCCCTCACTAGATAAGTAAGAAAATCATGTTATGGATTTCCATTACTACCCCATTACACTCCCAAGACTGATTTGACCTAGCGAAGAGGGCGAGTATTTGATGTATTTCGCTGTAGCCACCGGGTAGCTCTTTGCAATGTAAAACGTCTCGAGATTTTCAGGTCTATATCTTCGACCTATCGCAAGTCCAATGACTAAGCCGAGGCTAAGTTCGAAGTTCTAGACCTTCATCAGGCGGCATCTATCAATCAATCAAACTCCTCATCTCTGCCTGATCTCGTGACCACTCCTGTGAACCCCCGGGAGCCTGCTGTTCATCTCCACCAATCCAAAATCGTCCTCCTTCCAATAGCTGTCTTTGAAAGTCCCAATCCAGATCTATTTCTGCAGCTACATCTGCGGTATCCCATCCATTGATTGAAGGTGCTACGGAGGCTGCTGCTGATCCCGATGCCGATGCTTCTAGATTGAAGTTGGGTGTATGTAATGCCGGATCGATCAAATCCATTCCCATGTCTAGAGCACCTATATCCATCCCCGTACCATCATTCATGAAATCTAGACTTGGTAGTTCTCCTCCATTGTCTGTATAAGGGAAATGGTCCATCATACTCATATCGATATTTAGATTCATATCGTTCTGGCCATCCATAAAACCGACATCCTGGTGGTGAATTCTCATATGTTCATGGAAATCATAATCTCTCATAAATTTATGAGGACATCCCTGAACTACACAATCAATTGTTCTTCTGGCATCATAACCTGCTAACTCCTCAATTTCGGTTTGCTCGGGTGCCCTTCTCGCAGAACGTCTAGTTTGTGAATCAGTCTTCCGTCTACCTCTCGCATTCAAAACACTGGGTAAGCCGAGATGATGTGTTCGAACATGATCTTCAAGATTAACTTTCGATACGAAATCTTTACCGCATGAATCGCTTCCGTTCCAAGATGCGAGGTCGGGAGTTTGGGAAACATCAAATGTTCCGCAAATAAAACGCTGTCCATCATGTACAGTGCGCATATGAACTTGTAGATTTGCTCTCTTGGTAAAGGTCTTCGGGCAGCCCGGATATTCACAAGGTATATTCTTACGTTCTTCAAGTGTAGTGCCCGAGTGTTGAGTATCGATATGTTTTTGAAGTAGTTGTTGACTGGAACATTTTCGATCACAGAACATACAATTTGCATGCTCTTTCTTGATGTGTGCTTGTAACTTGGCATTCGTTGTGAAAGCTAACGGTACGGGTGTACCATCTTCGTGGAATTTTCCTGGTACTGTACATTCTTCGCATAGAAACGTGGCTGCTCCATGAGTTCTTTCCATATGCTTTTTGAGGCCACCTGAAGCATCGAATCCTGCTTTGCAGAGTTCATTCGTAATCGGATCGATGTATGTGCATGGGAATGGAGCCAAATCGAGATGGTCGGAACGAATATGGCGTTGGAGTGTTTGATGTTTTCGAAACGTCTGATTGCAGGGAGGATATGATGTACATCTGAACCTTTCATGGCCTTCGTGAGCGTCTTTATGCCTTCTTAACCTCGTGGCCGTCAAGAAACTTTTACTGCACCCTTCCCAATCACATGTATATTCTCGTTCGTGAGTATGAGATCCCTTGATGTGTTGCTTCAAATGTTTTTCCTCAATATATGCCTTATCACACCCTTCATATGAGCATATAAATGGTCTTTCATTTGCATGTGATCGTAGATGTGCTGCCAATCTTGCAGGTCGATTGAATGTTTTTGTACATCCTTCATACGTACATTTAATCGTCTTATACTCGGATGGGAATTTTTTTCCAGGTACAGGTGAAAATGGTGTATTCGGTGTATCTGCTGCTTCCATAGTATCTTCCTCCTCCTCCGAGATCTGGTCTTGCTCCGGCTTGTATTCATTATCATTATCACCATCGAGTACATCTGCCGCTATGTGATTGTCAATCTCGAGTTCCCAAATTGAAGTCTAGACCAGGAACTATTTGCACTAACCTGGCAGAGAACTCGAGGCATCAATTCGTAACCTTTTCGTAGAAAGTTCTAGAGAATCATCTCCTGTTCTCTTTCTAGTATTTGTCGCCATTACTGACTCCAGACGTTGTTGAATTGGCTTCAAAAATCCTCAATTCAAACAGCATCCATCACCTTATCCGAAATATTTCATAAAATTATTGTGGCTATCGCAAAGGTTCGAAATCTTGGCACGCTAATGACCGAAAATGCGCTAAACCCAAACCTTAAATTATATGGAGCTCGAATAATCGAGGCGCAAAGAAATCAGCCGCGCCGAATTTATTTTTGAGATTCTTCATCCATCACCGACTAAATCTCCCTTCAACAAAGAAAACTCTCAACAACACCCTCATTAATTATCACATACCAAAATGTCTGACGACGAAGAGAACTATGATGGCGGGTGAGTTACTTTCTTCCCACATAGCACATACTCAGACTGTCCATTCGCAAAGCTGTTCTCCAAACCATAACTAACGCATCTCCCCCAGTTTCTCCCCAGCCTACGATGAAGCCGAAGAGCCCGAGTATGATCCCGAGGGAATGGAAGACATGAACAATGTTTCCACAGGCGAAGTAGACGATGTCGCCGTATCGACCCAGAATCCCGATCAGCTCCTCACTACCGGCGAGCGCGGCGTCGTCACATCGGGAGATGTGCATGCTGCAAATCGAGCCAAAAGCAACATTGCGCCCAAGGACAAGAAAATTCCAAAGGAGCAAAGAACTACCACACCCTACATGACCAAATACGAGCGTGCGCGTATCCTAGGCACTAGAGCCTTGCAAATTAGTATGAATGCGCCGATTTTGGTTGATCAGGAGGGTGAGACGGATCCATTGCAAATTGCGATTAAGGAGTTGAGGGACAAAAAGATTCCGCTGATCGTTAGACGTTATATGCCCGATGGATGGTAGGTTCATTTCGATGGCTTGAGGAATTCCACTGATAATTTTGATAGGTACGAAGATTGGACTTGCGAGGAATTGCTGCAGTGAGAGATGATGGTGGTGATCCACTTGCATTTGCGGTAATACTTGCGGGGAGACGCATGGAATGGGCGATTGGCGTATGAAAGGCGTTTGCTTATATGTAATTGGAAATCATATACTTTGAGAAATACATGGATAAAATTGGCCTTGATGATGGTAAACATGCTTGGACGCATCGCCTAAGGTTACAATTTTATCTAAAACGCTTGCGCAGCTTCCAGTTACAGAATGAGCTCCGGTTTGACTCGAGTATTCGAAGGCTATGCATTACTTTGATCGAACGGTGAGCGCATTTATCTCTGGATTTCTACATGGGCCTCATTCCCGAACAATCAATTTTACGAATTTGGGTTTGGAGCAGTTTTCTTCAGAGCAGTTGATTATGTTGAAAGCACGATCTTCTGCCTACCCAGAACAAGAACATTCGTGCAAAGTCGACATTTCAATATCGGATTTTTTGGAACAGTGAAAGTGTTTAGGGGTCCTATCTGTCCATCTTGCTTGCAGTCTTCGCGCAGACAAAATATATGCTACTTTCCTGTGGCTTGCAAATTTAGGTATACAAGTTTAGGCACTTTGTTGCATGAGAAGAATCGCTAAATATAGTTTTTAAAGCTTATAACTATTTACATGATCATTTTTGCTTCTATGAAATTCAGTATTTGACTCCTGTACTTTATGAGACTGAGAAAAAAACCGAAGACATACTATGCGAATAAATATTTAGCGGCATGTTCAATGTGATCTCTTCCAAATGTCGAGATAAAGAAGTATGAGTGATCGTATCCCTATCAGAAATTGTTAGTTTAATTGCCCACCTGCAAGACCACTCAAGATAATAGAGAATATAGTCATAAACCTACCTCTTGGTATCTAAGCGTCAAATTGCCGTTGTTTCCTGACTTCTTGGCCGCAGCCTCGAAATTCTCTGGTAACAACTGTCCCTGTTTATAAAAGTTGTCTCCCGTTCCCTGTGCGATTTCCAATCATGTCAGCAATCCATACCATCCTCCAATACATGCCAGAGATATACTGAAATGAAAACTGACCACATCAATCAAAGCCGGAAACTCTCCCTTGAAGTCACTGATTAACTCCGTCGCATCATGCTTCTTCCATTCGTCCTTCTTCTCCTCTCCAAAATAGCCCTTAAAAGCCTTTTCTCCCCATGGGCATTTGACCGGATTGGAGATTGGCGCAAAGGCACTCACACTCTTGTACATTCCCGGGTTCTTCAAGAAGAGAGTAAGAGCACCGTGACCACCCATTGAATGACCCATAATGCTTTTCCTCTCAGAATCGAGTTCGGGGAAGGAGGAGAAGAGAGAAGAGGGGAGCTCGGAGGTGATGTAGCTATACATTTTGTAGTTTGTGGAGTAGGGAGGATTGGTGGCGTCGATGTAAAAGCCAGCTCCGGTGCCAAAATCCCAGGAATCATTTTCGCCGGCTATGTTGAGACCTCCTGTTGTTGAAGGGATGAGTTAGCTTAGGGGTTTCGATTAGGAGATAGTGTGCTATCCGCTCTTCTCGTCATTCTATACTCATTCCCCCCTCAACCACAACCGCAAAAAGAATAAACCATCTCTGTTTCTCCGAACTCTTCAAGAAACTTACTCGGACTAGTATCTGGATAAACCACCGCAATTCCCTTCTCACTCGCCGCACTCTGGAAGAATCCCTTCTCAGCTCCATTGTCTCCGGTACAAGTAAGACCCGCTAGGTAGAAAATCACTGGCACTTTTTTCTCCGCGGAAGCTTTAGGTGGTAGATAGAGATTCAATGCCATCTCGCAGCCCACTGTGCTAGCATCGTGTGTAAGTTTTAGCAATTTGCCGCCGAAGGAGGCAATGGTTGCTGTAGTTTTGAATGACATCTTTAATTGTAGAGACTTTAATTAGATATTTGGAGAATGATTCAATGTGTTAGATTATGATAGTCAGAGAAGATGGAAGGAAGTGTGAGAGATGGAGGAAATGTTGTTTGTTTATGGTCCGTACAATGATGTGGGCATGACGTTTGAAGCTATTCGACCCCTCCTTCGAAGCTTGATGTTACCCCACATTATTCGGACGTTACTCGGAATTCTGGGTCTAGCTACCGAGGCCGATAACGCGTATTTGGCACAAACTCCAAAAATAGATTTCTGCTTAATGAAAAAAGAAATTTTAGAATCTGTATGGTGTGTTTATAGAAATCTTATTCTATTATAAAGAATCTAATCTTATTAAAGGATTTTTTTAAAAAAGATTATATTGTTGAATAACTCTTAGAGTTAACTTTATTTATTTATTTTTAAAATCCATTTCGAGATTTTTTATAAGAAGTGTATTAATATTTAAAATCTATTTTCAAATAGTTTTTTTAATAGTATATAGATTATTCTAGAATAAGCGAAACAAGTTTAGTAAGTATTTCTTATAATATATAAATTACTTTAGAATAAGCAAAATAAGTTTAGTAAGAATTCCTTATCTCAAATTCAAGTTCAAGCTTATTTTACTTAAATCATATAACTAATATAATTTTAGTTAGTTTTTATAATATTGGAAAAAGTATTCAATTTAGTATATAACTTTAAAGGAATTAATGAAATAAAAGAAAAATAGATTTAATTATTAATTAGAATTCAAGGAATCGATAAATATATTGTTTTCTAAATTATCTCAAAAACTCAGATTTATATTCAATTCTAATTATTTTTATTATATTTATGAATCGGTTTTATATTGATACCTCAAATACTAGACTTGATGATTAACTGATTCTTAAATAATATTATCAATATTAAAAATAAATCTTTAATTCAATATACAACCTTAAAGAGAACTATAAAATAAAAAGAAAAGAAATATAAGTATTAGTTAAAACTCAACAAATCGATTAATATAATTCTTTTTGAATTATTTCAAAAACTGAAATTTATGTTCAATATAGAAACATTTTATTGAATTTAAAAAAAAATTAAATTTCAATCTTCAATCTCTTATTCTTTAAATTAAATATAAATTTCAATTTTTAAAATAATTCAAAAAGAATTATATTAATCGATTCTTTGAATTCTAATTAATATATATATCTTTTTCCTTTTTCTTTTATAGTTTTCTTTAAGGTTATATACTGAATTGAATTATTTTCTTTATATATACACCATTAAATTCTAAATAAGGTTTTAGCGCAGGCAGAAATCTATTTTTGGGGTTTATGCCAAATGCGCGTTATCGGCCTCGGTATAGCTTTCCATTGTTGATTTTTGATTCTGTATTAGGAAAATATTTCCTGTGGGTTCTTCGCAAGTCGAGGCATATAAATTACATTGGCTCACCGGGAGGATCAAAGTTAGCCGGGGACATTCGCCAAGTTCAATGTCCAGACGAAATATACGGATCATAAAATGATGGTGGCATTGTCATAAATGCCGTTCCATTCGACCGCAAAACTGTTCTGTCTCCCTGGGGTATCTATCTCTTGAACTTCCTTTCGTTCTTTCATGGCTCTGTAATTTCTCAGTCCAGTAATGAATCAATGCAGTCCCTAAACAATTGCACCCTAGCACCTCCCATCTAATATCGCGATGATCATGATCTCGTAAAATCTTAAAAAGAAGCCAACACCAACATGCGATCAAATCCTTCTCTTGATATATCAACTGACTCGTCTTCCCAAAACCATTGCGTCACCGTCAGCCGAGATGTCTCTCTCAACACCCCCCAACTTGGCCCTCATCTCAGCTTCTGCTTCTCTCCTAATGCGAATAAAAGCTAATTTCTCGAATCGACTCAGGGCTTTCCACCAATGTCGCCCAGCTTCATGATCGCTGACCCTTTCCAACAAATCAACAACTCTCATCCGAACATCTCGATCTTTGTGAAAAAGACCAAGGGCAATATAGAAGAGTCCTGCATGTGATTCGGGTGCTACGGCTAGAAGCTGACATATTTCATCATATGAATGTGTGTATTTCTCCATGGCGACGTATATATCACGGCTTGCACTAGGAGTAAGCTTTGTCATTCGCAGACGATCGTGTAAATGATGGAGGTCGAGGGCTTTGAGAGGTCGAAAGTTGTACAGTTGTACGAGGTCCTGAGTATTGTAAGTCCTTAATATCATGAAAGTTCAAGCACAAGACATACCTGCTTGAAGCTGTAGTAACTTCGAGTGGATCTCCAGCCCTCAATTCGATTTACGTTACTAGCGAGCTCACGGAATTTCGCATGATCATCAGGCCAAACGTATCCGTGGCCGCTGACGTTTTCATTACCGGGCTCTGCCTTTTCTACCCCAATATACAAAGCGCTTGCGCCGTAAACACTCTCTTCAAATTGGGCCGAGATTCTGGTAAATTTGACAACCCAATCTCGCCATTTGGCTCGAATAACACCCTCACCATGTCTAGCTGCAATACTGCGGATCACATCATTCATGAATGCAGCATCGCCTGTTGGATCACTGGCGGCCTGGCTAGTGGACGTTGCAACATTTGTAGCACTAGCATAAGCCGGATTTTGTTGCTGGAAATTTGCAAGTCCTTCTGTCAGTGGTGCTTGTTCGATTCGACTACTGATTTTCATTCGACCAGATGGTATATCACATAATACGTCCCACCATTCTGGATGATTCTCGAAAGTTGGATTTGTTACACCTGCAATGAATCCTGGTACCTTTAAAAGGTCGTCGATTTTACTAAGATCGGTATATGGAAAAGCATGGCGTGTAAATCCACGCAAGATTCCCCCGGACGCTAAAGCGCAAGCTGCAAGTACAGCTTCAGCAACTTCACCTGATGGACGATTGTGGCCGAGGAAGATGACACGTTTTTGAGTTAACATTGCATTGACTAGCACAATGATAGGATGAGTATGTACACCTCCCGTTGTAAGATGAGGATGTAGCGCGAACGGAATGGGGGATTTGACATGAGGATCGTTGTATGTTTGTATGAGTTTTACAAGAGAAAAATCCCCGACTGTCTCAGGAGATACTGCAACAGGAACCTTGATAGGTATCGGAATTCCATTATACATGACCTTGGTCTCAAATTCGTGTGTGTCCCGAGGTACCGAGTAATTTGAATGTATTAGTTGTTGGACATGTGCTTTTGTACCATTTCGCACCAAACCTGGTCTCCTTTCTGGACTTTCGGACATGGCTGCCATATCGTCCAGCGCTTCGCCTTTGTCCTCCGCCATACGCATTTGAATCATCTGTTCGAACTTCTCTACAAATAGATCTTTGTTGTCGCTAGCTTGTAGAAGATGACGTTCGAGTATGCTCAATTTAGGCATTAATGATAAATCCATTGTATTTACAGCCTCATATAACTCCGCCAGCGTAGATGGTTGAGGTGTTTTAAAATATTCTTCAAGAGCTAACAATAGAAGTGGCTGTCAAGAATTAGTAGGTTTCCAATTGGGCATTTTTGAATGACACACCTTATAAATGTGCAGAAATGGATGTCGAGTACATATTGCCATGGCTTTCACTACAGCCCCTCTTTTGGCCGTCTTGTCTTGCTTTGTGTTGACAAGATTCAAAACATATATTAAAGGCGGACCTTCGCCTCCTTCTGGTTCATCATCTTCTGATGAATCTTCCTCACTACCATCCACCCTTTCTAAAGGGTCAACATTCCCACTCTCAAAAAGAGCTGCCCTAGCTTCTTTTTTTGCCTTTCGTAACCTTTTTCTTTCTGCCTTCTCCTCTGCCTCTTCTTCGTCCTGACTCGTATCTTTATGTAGGAAGAATATTGTCCAATCTTGGTTTCGAACGTGGGCTTGATCTGGTAACATCAATTCTGCTAACATGTGCTCGTCGCCCGTTATAGCAACAGGGTATTGATGTTCCATAATCGGTCCCTTGTCAATATCAAATGATGCCACCAGTATATATTCGACATGATTCTCTGTATCTCCTCGAGGATATTGTGATTTCAGTTTTCTGGCAGGATGTGCACTTGGATTATATTTATTTGGAGCGGACAATGATGAGTGTTGGGACGATACACCGCTGGTGGGAGTTTTAGAAGTGACGGTACTTGGATCAGAAGTTCGATCCGTGTCTATTGGTGGGGGATTCGGACTTCGCGAAGGACGACGTTGTGACATGACTGAAGGAGAACGGGAGGATGGAAATGAAGATAAGGAAGTTCTCCTTTGAAAACTCCCATTCGAACTTGTTGTTCCACTTCCTATTGTACCCCGCGTGGTGGGACGAAGTGCTTGCATCGACATATTTGTAGGATTGGCCTTGCGACTTGGAGGCGCATATGAAAGTGCCGATGCCATACTGGAATCTACTGTAGACCAAGAAAGCAATTATTAGCTAGGTTCACGCTAGTATCAGTAACAGTCCCACTTGTGAGACTTTAGACTTCCTAGCGGAAAATTGAGGCCTTCATTCAATCCGTGCGCAGGTTGACCATCGAAGAATTTTTGGATTTCAAGGGTATCGCCGTCTAGATTTTATGTATATTACCGTTGAAGAAGAAGGAGGAGGAGGAGAAGGGGAAGGAGAAGGGGAAAAAGAGGGCGAGAAAGAAGAGAAATCATGTATGTAAGAAAGGATCAAAGTCAAACCAGATACATGTAATGTGGAAGTAGAAGTAAGATGGGAGAAAAGGAGAAGAAGCTAGGTAAATAAGAATGAGACGAAAAGGATTTAGAGGTCTCATATGGTCATGTAAGTAGGTCGGTAGTCATGTATTCATGTATTCATGTAGCCATGTATTGATATAGTAAGTACCTTGTTAGTCTTGGAGGTATTCAGGTGCTCAAGTAACGTATCATTATTGAGTCGAAGGATATTGATACAATAGTGAGAGAATATTTCTGCAACACCAATTCTCTTGTGTTTCCGATAACCAGTTAAGTGTTGTAGGGTTGTAGGGTTGTAGGGTTGTATAGTTGTATGGTTGTATGGTTGGTTGTGTGGTAATGGTTTGCTACCTCGTTTTCTTCCGTTTCAGGGGTAAAATCCATCTATCCATAAATAGGGGTCCAGGTTCCCCAACCGGGATTGTGATGATCATAACAACTTGTGAAGTTCGGCGATTGCGAAAATGGCTGGCACGGCTGGCTACCTGCGGAGTATTATGTACGACTAATCGAATGCTCTAGTACAAGGCTAGCTATCCATCTCTCCATCTAACTATCTGTCACATCTACCAGGTAGTATCTCGCTGCCATCTCGTATCTTCCCTACCTACCTGGGTATATACTAGGTGTACGTACCTACATACCTTGGTACTGGAATACTCACAAGGCTACTTGGTCCCTAGGATTCCAAGATATCCCAATCATTGGTTCAAAGTCTAATTCACAATAAAAATCACCGATTAGTCAATTGTAGCATGATCCCTTGCATCCATACCTAGGCATGAGGCGTGGTATCACGGTCATAAAGAATATAAAATGTGCTTCATGATTCATCATCTGAGTGAGGATCTCAACCCCCACTCCCTTCCAAGGTACCTACCTACCTACCCAGGTAGATATCCAAGTTCTTGGAATCCTTTGCATCTCTACCCAGTCCCGCCAGTCCAGTCCAGTCAGTCCCGTCCAGTTATTATGTTATTATTAGCCTCGTGCTAGGAAACTTATTATCTAATTATAATTCACTCAATTCACCAATCAAATCAATGCATCAAGATAACCTTGCGGTTGGTGGGCTTCCAATTGGTTTTGTTTACACCAGCAACCGAACCAAAACATTCAGCCTCTCCATCTTCATCATAATTAGGTACCATTCATAAGGTTGTTACCATTCATTCATTCATTCATTCATCCATTCATCCATTCATTACCTGCCTTCGACTCTTCCCACACATAACATTGATTTGTCCAATTGATTTCACTCAATTCCATTTTCCCTTCTTGCCTTCTTTTGATCTAATCAATACATCAATTCAATTGTACCTACCCAGGTATACCTAACACAACATCAAGAATTAAATAAATCTACGATATACTCTCACTACCAAGATTCATCAAACATTACACTCTTTTTGTACGGAATTTCTGGGGAATCTTTAGAACCTCCACAACAGCCATGGTAAGTTGTCACCGGTCCACTTTTCAAAAGTCGTTACTTCCATCTCTTTAGCATGATGCATTGGAACCCAGAAAAGGAAAATGCAAGACTAATGCACTTTGACTTTTGGTAGTCAATGTCGGCCTCTTATAAACCATCACCGCTCTCGTTCGGGTCACCTAGAGCTTCACCATTTCGAAGGCCTGAATCTCAATCTCAATCCACTACTCCAGTTTCCCTTTCTCCTTTAAGACAATCAACTCCAAATCCAAATCCTGCTGTTGTCAAGAACATGGTGACGCCAAGTAGACTTGGTAATGCGGTTACACCCAATTCGTCGGATGGAATAACTACAAGCAAATGGACTCCAAGAGGTATTCCTCCTGCCTTTCGTGAAGCGGAACCTTCACCTACAAAAGGCGCACAATTGAGTCCGGGATTTGGTGGTCCATTGAGAGCGGCGAGTTCGAACTATTCTAACGATAACGATAATGCACTGTCGAAATTGTCCAACGCGCAAGTCAGAGAAATGAGGGAAGGATTTCAGATCTTGGATAGAGATAGTGATGGACAAGTTGGTAGAGAAGATGTAGCTGACATGTTGACTCAATTGGGTACGTTAGCATTGCCAAATTAACAAAGTATGTCAAGATGCTAATATTCTCTAGGTCTTTCCTCCAATGCTTCAGAATTGGCTGGTTACTTCCCACCATCAACTCCACAAACCATCACACTCCCTACATTTCTCAATTCGCTCGCTACACAGCTATGTACTCTTTCGCCAACTCCAGAATTATTAGATGCATTCTCTGCATTCGACGAAGATGATAGTGGACAAGTGGATTACGCAGAATTACGAGATGCTTTAATACATACAGCACCCGATCCAGGGGTGAAACCTTTGACGGAACGGGAAGTCGATAGAGTTATGGGTGGGTTCACAGCACGAAAAGCATTATCAAAACACACAGGAGCAATGAGTGGAAGTAGACGGCAGGATGTATTCAAATATCAGGAGTTTGTTTCTAGTGTGGCCGGAGGATCTGGGCCGGATGGGAAGGGAGAAAAAGTTAATGATGATGGCGATGAGTAATGTTCCGTATGGATGTATATGTGTACGAGGTAGAATGGGTAAGGTTTGGGTCGGGACTGGGAAAGGGTGGAGGTTTTGTGTTGGCGTTCTTATGTGTAATTATTGGTTGGACATTGGTCGGTCATGAACAACGAGTAAGTCCAAATTGGGAGGAAGGTTATGGACTCAATTGTAATTGATGTTTTGTTCATACACATGGATATGGCACGCTTGGAGCATCCGGTCGTCGATTTGGGAAAGTGATGAATGTGACAAATGTCCAAGGTTGATTACTCATTTCTATCTCGCAGTCTAGACTAGAGATAAGTTGATGCCATCAAAATAAGTATTACTTCGTGGGTTGTTGTCAATATCTCGTTCGTCGAACATGAGATTTGCTCCCGGTGAGTCTGTGATCCCCGGTGAGCTAAGCTCACCCTCACCACATTCTTAATGAAGCATACAACAAAGGCAAAACTTCAGACTGACAATTGGTCTGAACAGATCGAAAGACGGATGGATGAAAATCACAACAAGAGAGTGTTGGAAGCTAGATTCTCCGCGATCAAAATTGCAAGCTTGTAAGTTTTTAAGTACCATGTCAAGATCTTTATCTTTTTTCTTCTATTTTCATTGTTCTACGAGTATCCTGAGTGGGTGTACTGTATACATATACTGGATATACCCGGAAATGGACATGGAAGGAAAACAGGCGGATATCGAAAATTAAGATTTGAAAGTAGATAGATAGATGCTCATCTCATCTATTCGGAACTTATTGTCTCACTTATTAGTGTTACAAAGTGTAGATATATGAAATTTATTCGATTTCAATTCTTGATACCTAGGTATGTATGTATGCATGTACGTAGTTTGTATATCTAGTATACATTTTCTATATCCATGTATGCAAGCATTTCTTCCTTTGTTCGTTTGTTCATCCCATCGTAAATCGTAGCATCGATCTCATCTCATCTCATCATCGTGAATTCGTGAAAATTGTAAAGCGTGAAATCCACGTAGGGAAAAAAAAGCAACGCAACGCAACGCATAGCAACGCATAGCAAAAAACTAGAGCAAGAACTCCTTTTTCCCTTCCTTCCTTCCTTCCTGCCTTCCTGTCATGCACGCATGTATATCCTATTCCGTGATTAGAAGAATGGAAAACTTCACATCCCAAACTCCAAATCCAATATACATTTCATCCCAAATCCATCTATCTCTCACACCTCCTCCAACATCTCCTTTCTCGCTCGCTTGCTCGCTACTCCATTTTCTTCCCCAATTTCTCGCCAATCCCATGGACCTTCTCACTAATACCATGCACGTGTGCATGTACATGACCATGACCATGACCATTTCCATTCGCATTCCCCATCGGATTCTGTCTGTCCCACGTACTAGCCTTACTCATCGTTCTCTTTCGCATCGTCGCCATGATTTCCTTCTCCATATCATCGCTGCCCTTCTCCAAATCAATATCCTCCAGATTATATCTCCTCTCTCTCTTCTTCTCCCACACATACCACCATCCCACTATAATCATCGTGCACGGAATCGTCACAGCCCAATACAACCAGAAACTCTCGCTCACAGCCGGTGTTCCCGGTTCGTTCTGGAAATTGAAAAAGGTCATTGAGAAGACGGAAGCGAGATAGGCGCCGGGGAAGAAAATGGCACTGAGGAGCGAAATAGTTTTCATCGTGCTGGAATCGCGTTTTGCAGCGTGAGCAAGCTGGCGTTGTTCTTTGGCCATCTGGAAGTTGAGTTTGGATTCTTTTTGGGCGATGATGTTGTAGAGCTAGTTTTCTCTGATTAGTTTTGCACAGCTTGAGGGGAGGAAAGTACGAACTGCACTTCGTTGGATATCCAATCTCTGTAATGTTGTATATGCGTAACTATCGATACCCTGAAGCTTCACCCGATAGAAGTCAAATCTTGCTAACATGCTAGCCTGCAAAGCTCTCATAGTTTCATCATTTCTCCTCTCTGGTAATTTTTCCTCAAACATCTTCATTGCCTTCTCCAGCTGTGCTAAAATCTGCAGATAAGCTTTCGGTCTCTTCCATAACACTTGGGAATGACATTCAACCAAATCTCTGTTGATAGCATCGAGATCTATAACACCTTCTCTCACATATCCCTCTTTCTCTTCAATCTCCGAACGCATCGATACAGCATGCTCGAGTTTTCGCAGCCAGTCACGTGCATCTCGTTGCTTGAGATCGGTTTTGTATGATATGTCGTGGGAAAAGATGATGGCTGGTAACAGCATCGGATGTCCGATTTGGAGAATACAAGCTTTGAGATGTCTAATGGATTCCACCATGTCGGAACTTTCTGTGCCTTTCGCATATCCAGTTGTTAACCCAGAGTTGATATCATGAGAAAGAGTAAGTTCCCAACCACGCGTCAGCCCCTTTTTCCGGACATCACTTTTGCGATTCACGATTTCTGATAATATGTTAGTTGATATCTGGGCTACAGAAGAATGAAAACTTGCGTAGATGGGGATTCTTTTCATCCTGATCATAAGCAGCCCAGAATATAGGACCGACGGCACTCCCAGATTCGATTGATCTAAAAGGTAAATTCATAGTCTTCACCATGGAAATATATGAAGCAGATGGGAAACTGAGAACATTGGTAGCGAAAGTATCTGGGTGCTTGGCATTTAATTGAAGGCTGTAAAAATGTCAGCATCTCTTCATGAAAGGTTCGTCGATGAATGCTCACATCAACCGAACGCATGCTATCTGCACCACTCCCTCTGGTAATTCTGGAGGAGCAAAAGCACCCTATAGAAAAATGGGCGTCAGTGAAATTTCATGATATCAAGGACAATCCATCTCACCCTCCGATTGAGAAAATTCTCAAATTCATCAGGTGTTAAAGGGTGCTCTTCTATCGTATTCAAAGTAGGATCCTGTAACAGAATTAGCAATGATTTTCTCACTATTTCTGAAGCATCTCTTACCGAATAAGATACCATCTCCAAATAAGTAGTATGCTCGATAACATTTCTGCACCGAGCGACATTTGACCTACCAGATATCAAATCAGCAACCTTCCCTAAG
Organism: Botrytis deweyae; assembly: GCF_014898535.1. Taxonomy (NCBI): domain Eukaryota; kingdom Fungi; phylum Ascomycota; class Leotiomycetes; order Helotiales; family Sclerotiniaceae; genus Botrytis; species Botrytis deweyae. Next base: position 938,525 of record NW_024066210.1, read on the forward strand.
CAAATTCAAACTCATAATACTAACGTAAACATATAATCATCCATCTTTGCAAATCTTCATGTATTAATTATGGGTTTGAAATTCCTTCTATTGACCTTAGATTTTGAGATGCTTATTCAAAATAATTCACTATATCAAAATCGTCTTTCCCGGTCCAAGAATCGGTGGTCAGCCGGGTCTTCAAATTCAAAGTTACTCTTCAGTAATCAATTGGAATCAAAAACTCTCGCAGCGAATCGTAAAGCAAGCTGAACGAAGGCAGAAAAACACAGAGAGAAGAAAAAGACTCAATTCATATTCCAGACCAAAAACATCGTCCGGTACATGAAGCGGCTCTGGCGTTAAACCCCGCTACAAACCCGTGTCAACGGGCAAATCTGGGTCTGACAGATAGATAATCGGAGTGGATACTGCTGTGCTTGTGGAGATTTAGATGCCAAGTCCGTGTTGACAGGGTTTTATTTCTTGCGGTGAGAACTGCAGGTCTAGGCTTAGTGAGGCTTTGATCAGTGATGATTTTTTAAAAAGAGGCTGGAGAATGGATTACAGAGTCTTGAGGATGAAGATTGATTGGTGCGTTGTACGATCCGGGGTTCACCGAGTAGAATGGACTGGAATCTTTGAACGAGAGACATGAAGATGAAGATATTAAGTTTTGATCGTTTCATATAAATCTTTAGGGGTTCAATTATTAATCTCGTTAAGAGACTCCTGTGCTAATCAAAGAAAACCTTTGAGGGATATACTATATCTTATCATTGATTATTCTATGAATTCAAAAGTGTCCAGGTATTGAGGGACACGACCTTTCCAACTCTTATAAACTCCGCCCGCTATGCCCATGAGAAAGTACAAACTGTATAATATTTCTTACAATCTTACTCTTCCTTCTTGATTACCACCCCCAAACCAGCGAGTGAAATCGTTCCCACTCCTGCTTGATTGTCCGTCATTTTCATCATCCCCTCCCATCCACTTCGGTTTCTTGATTCCCTCGAGGAATCGTGGTGGTTCAAAAGTGTCGATGGTGTTCTTCATTCGGTGACCCAATGCTTCAAAAAAGTTCTCATCTTCGGGTTCGACGCGGCGTTGTTGGGGCTCAACACTTGGTCTCGAGGTAGATGCTGTGCCAAGGGCTCGTTGCCTCTCGGCTCGCGGTACAGTCAATACAGGAGCGGCCCGATTGTTGGGGTTGTTCGGAACCGAACGTCGATCTACAGAAACTTCTCCAAGTCCACCGAGTGATGAGTGGCCACCATTCAACTCGCGCTCAATCAGATCACGACCTTCACGCCAAGATCCTGTACCATAACCACTTTCATTTTCTTCATCCTCATCTTCAATGACTCCTCCATATCCCACACAATCTTTAACTTTTCCATATAAATTGAAAAGGGTTGCGCATACAGGAACTAATATAAATATTGGGAAAAACCAATCAAACCAGTCCCCTAAGGGTGTAAATACAATTAGCTTTCCAAGAAACTTGTAAAACATCGTCTTTTTGTAGACATCTGGCGGGAGAAAGGTAATAAAGTTGAAGGAAAGCGGCACGGAAAGCTTGGCTACTTGCATTGCAAACCACATAGCAGCCTCTCCATGAGTGTTTCTCCTGACAAGTGCGCGTCCCCGCCAAACCTTGACTTCAGACAAGGAGCTCAAAGCTGCTGCACACATGTACAAGATCCAGAAAGATGCAATCACCTGGCCTGCGAATCCAATTTCGCCTTTTTCACTATCCCGATGATGAACAACCGTGACAGCAATAATAGAGAAAATGGGGTTGATGGACTTGATGAATTCAGACCAAATGATACATATTGACGCGAGAGTTAAAACAGCCCCCAACGCAGTTTTGGAGTATGGTAGGAAGAAGTACTCGTAAAGATACCGAGTATGAGGTGTAAAAATAGTGATTCGATTGAATGCAGAAGAATGGGGGGAGCTTTGGCCGATTTCAATCTTCTTTGATGCCGCTGAATCCAATACGGTTTGTGTGTGCACCGCATCTTTGAGAAGTCGATCCCATTCATCGAGGTATCGGGCACGACTGTGTCTGGCTCTTGTCAGCTGGCGACTGAGATCTGCCAGATATCGTTCCGTAATGACATTTGGAATAGTTGCATTTGGTTCAGACATCCGCCGTGACAAAGTTCGCGGTCGAGATTCGGGTAAATGTGTTTCATCCGCAAGTTCCTCGATCCAGTCCTTAAAGTCCCTCGCAGTACCCGTTTTCCGTTGAGCCAACTGGGCAACCTGTGCCTCCAAATCCTCCAATTTCTGAATCGCCTCCTCCATGTTTTCATGAACTTTAGGTGCCCGAGTTTGAATCCTCCTTAATTTTCCACTAATGCTTGCGTTTCTAAAAAGGTTTCGAGGTATTGCGACAAGCCCGTGACCCATGAGATAAATGGCCAAAACCAAACCCCAACAATATGCAAGAGCCATAACCACACTCTTTAATGACTCTGGAGACACTCCTTCTTTGATAAAAATGTATAACATCGTAGCCAGGCCGGCCCCGAGAATAAGGGCTTGATACTGGGCATTTGCGCGCAAAGAAAATAGTAGACGGCCTTTTGGATCTCGATAACCGGCATCGGCATATTCAGCAAGTATGGGTAAAATGAACCTAGTGAAATATCAGTATGGTCTCAAACAGAGGCATGAAGTGTCTCGAACCAAGTCAAGGCAAATGTGAGCCAGTATGTGATGCGCCAGGCGACCAACAGCACTCGATCGTAGAGCCATATTCCTCGACTTCCCGCATCTTCGGTCCTTGCACTTGAAGCAAGATCAATAGGAACAAGTAATACGATACTTGCCGGCAGCCAGAGCGCGAAAAAGATGGGAACTAGAAGGTATGCCGGAGTCGTACGGATAGGCAGATAATGTCGGAGTATAAGTAGTACAACTAGACTAATAACCAACAGGGCAATCAGAGCAAATATCTCTGAGCCTATAGGCGATGAAGTTGCAAGCGTTTCTATCATGACGATTATATCAGAACGATGATAGAGGGTGTTTCCATTTAGAGGAGTGTGAAAAGGTATCAATGATTAATAGAATAACTATTCATTTGTTGTTCTGCCAGTTCTGATGAATGGTATCGAATGGGCCCTGGTGAATTATTTAGTGTGTACGAGTATACCGACTTGTATGATGAATTCGTACAATGAAGCATTTACTAGTACCTACGGCCCACTAAAGGACTTCCAAGGCTACTAGGTACTTTATTAGTACTGTCTCATCCGCTTTTGTTGGTAAATTCCATCCACAAGCTTGCATGGAAGATGATGACTAATCATGACTAATCCAATCATCGATAGGTCATGATTCATCTAGCGATAACCTTGCAAAAAATCTTTTTTGACTCCGATGTCCCGATGATCACATGAAATCTTACCTTTCAATCAACCCACCAACCCACCAAGCCAAAGTCGCAAAAAGAAATTCGCATTTTGAGCAAAGAGCAAACAGGACAAAACGGTGTACCCACAAGTCATCACCATCAATCGCCGAATGCATCATGGCTAATGAAACTCAATTCCATACACCTTCAACAATTCAAACTGAAGCACATTCAGTGAGAACCCTAGGAACTAATGGGAATGAACATGGAAATGGTACTGGTAATAGATATGCAGATTTACCAAATTATCCATCAAGTAAGTAGCGAGCTCCAATGTCACATTTCTCTAATATCACACTGCTGACTCGATAAATAGACAGGCGTGAATTGACCGTCAAAGATATTGCAGATATAGATGATCCAATTGAATTGTTGGAAAAACTTACAAACACAAAATGGGACTCCTCTCGCAATCACGAGATTCCTAAATCTACCAGCACAAATGCACAATTCGCGACCCTTTTGAAAGCTGCCGATACGGCTGGAGGGGTAACTGGCATGCGATCAGGCACACCATCAAGCAATAATGGCAATGGACAAAGTACTCGAGGTTCACCAAGCAATGCATCCTCAAAACGTCGCAGAGATGAATCGGAAGATGCAGCAGAGGAAGTGGGCGAAATGTTTGGTTTTATAAATGCTAAATCTAGACCAAGAAAAGTGCGAAAACTCACAGAGGAAGAGGAAGAGGAAGCTGCGAGAGAACGAGAAATATGGGGGTCGGAACCTTCTGATATCGAGGAAGAGGATGAAGATGTTGAGGGAGAAGGTGAGGGTGATGACAACGATTCTCGAGCTAAATCGTCGACAATTCCTGATCTCAACCCAAGAGCGCATGGTGTTTATTCAGCTGCAGCACTTTTCCGAAAATCAACAGCAACTAACAGAAAATACACCAGTAAGTCTCCCCATTATTATCATATAATAATGTGGCTAACCACATTGTAGGACCGGCAATGTCGAAGCTTTTCGCAAAGTTGGAGTTGGCACCTGAAGACTTCATCACGCTACAAGCTGCAGCCAAGGACTACATGTTAGATCCGAGTCACCCAGATCGAAGCGCATGTGTCGGTACTAAAGAAAAAAGAGATAATGATATGACAAAGCTGAAGCTCTATGCATGTGTCAGAAATTTCTTGGCCGACGAGGCAGAAGGAGGAGAGGGATGGGGCCAAAAACTTTTCAGTAAAGATTCTCCAAGTGGTGCTACAAGGAAGTGCATGTGGCCTCAAATGCCTAATAGGTGAGTTTTGTAATTACCGATTCACGTGCTATTCTTTTGACAGTCATCTCTAGGATCATTACTAGAATTACCCCTTTATTGCGTCGCATGGTCACCAATGAGAGACAGCGACTATATGCCCTTAACCTAAGAATCCAAAAAAAGAAAGAGGAAGAGCTTTCCCAATTACACGCTGCGGCGTTTTCTCATGGCACTCCGGCATCCAGCCCCTCAACAATTGATCCCAAACTCAGTTTGCCTAATCAAATTGCATCCAGTCAAGCCGTAGCAGCCAATGCGACCGCTAATGGAGTAAATGAGCCTCAAATAGCTAAATCCCCAAGAATTAGTGCCAAGCAGCCAGCACCACTTGAGTATCATATCAATATTGTTCATAATGGCAAACGTATCAGGGATATGTTTACCTTAAATCCCACGAACTGTGTAGGTTTTGTCAGCTTTACTGCACATGTTGACGCCGCAGTAAAAGCACCTTATAAGAAGACAGTTATGAAGGTTTTAGGTCCCAATGGCTTGGTCGAGATTAAGTCGGAAGCAACGTATGCCATGGCTCTATTATCAGTCAGAAAGACAGAGTGGATGGATGGAGATGTTAAAATAGTCGTTGAGACGGAAAAAATCCAGTGATCTGGGCACAATTCGAGGCGATAGGCGCAAGACAGTGGCGGCGTCATAGATGAAAGGGGATGCTCATATTGGGCTCATATTGGTGTTTTAGTTTATTCTCACCAGTATGTTCTGTGCCTGTCGTTTTTCCAGAGAAGCGAAGGACATTATCTATGGTCTTTTAATTGTCTGCCACTAATTGGTGTGAACCTCTCTATACTATGATTATAGCTGTCTACGGATGCCTCGTTGTAGCTCTAAAGCAATATATTTGAAAAGCATTACAACAAACACCATTATCCTCGCTGCTGGGGTATGAGACATGATATGTAAACGAATTGTGTACAAGAACTTTTTTCGATGGACAGATTTATCGTCTCTTCAGGATAGCAATTACCAGCCATCGCTTTCTGGCGATTGCATTTCGATCTTCTGCTCCTCTATCTGCAACCCACTCTCTCTCGACACCATTAGCATCTCTCTCATATATTGTTTCTATCTCCAAGCCAGCTGCTGTCAGCTTTTCCTCTTCGAAGAACCCACGCATTAGTTCCCGGCCGGTGTGAAATCCTGCGCAAATCCAAGCCCTAGATATTAATTGAATCAGTTATTCTGCCAACGGGGAAGTTTGATCAATCATCTGTGCCCAACACAGTAATCTCCACTAGGTAGTATGGGGCAAGAGAAATTAGAAAGAACAAACCCTCATGATAACTCACCGCCCATCTTCCTTCAAAAACCACCTAATCGACTTCAAAAGGTTCTCGTGCTGCCACGGCATCCACAAACAATCCGATGCAATCACCCTACTAAAGCTCTCTTTATTCCCCATCGAAAATTCATCGGTCAACACTCCCCACTCATGCCCCTGTACTTTCACATCCCCAAACCCGTTCGTCTCAATATTCTTCGCTACATTCTTCTTTAGATTTGCAAGCACATTTTCGTCCGGATAATCACTTAAAACCACTTCTTCTGCTCCCATCAACGCAGTCACTATGCCTGCTAATCCCGTCCCACTACCAACCTCTAAAACTCTCTCGCCTGTGACTTCCCATCGTTCTCTGCCTCCTCGCTTTCCATCCCCTTCTTCAAAAAATTCGGCGAGTTGTAATCCTGCGTTCCAGAGGTAATGCGCGAATAACAACCTTCCCTTTTCGCCAAGGGGAGAGGATAATTCGAGAACTATCTCGCCGAGAGTTGGGGAGGTGTAGATGATGTGTTGATCTTTGTCGCCGTGTTGATTTTGAATATCGTCGGGGAAGAGGGCGGAGAGGGAGGATTGGAAAAGGTCTTCGGGTTCGGTTTGCTCAGGCTCGATGCGGATTTTGTCGGTCAGTATGCGAGACATTTTTCGTGGCGTTTTGGGGATGGGATTTTAGAGGTTAGATGGGATTTTGGTGATGGTGATTGTTGGATGGTAGGGATGTGCTTTTTTTTTGGCTTGGGGCTTGCTTGAGAAGGTGGGGTGGAATAGGTGCTGTGGGTCCGCATTAGCGTTGCGGGACGACCCCTCACACGTGATGACTAGCTTATGAATAGGAGATGGATTGTCGATGTCTTTGAATGCTTGACGGAGAAAGTTTCGTGGGCATTGTGTCTAGAAGCTGTTGGATAGTTATATTGCAAAGCGCTGCGATACTTCAGGGGAGTGAAAGGCTCTTAAACTTAGAAAATTTCCCCAAGTAAATATCTACAGCAATATCGAAAGGCCCTATCCGCAGGCGTTTGAGAATGTGATCAGGGTCTGGTCTACTGTAGACGTCAAGAGATCGTGAGTCACTGTCCAGCTACTCAAGGCTAGTACTAAAACAATTTTTACTGGGCCCTGATGTAGGGTACACAGGAACATCTCTTGGTCGAGACCAGCTAGAGCTTTGAGGATATACCGATAAGGTTTCATATCCAATTGCCGCCACTCTATCCTCCAAGTCGGCTACCAGCTTTCTAATCTCGGTGAATTCCCATCTTGTTTCTTTTAACTGTTATTGCCACCATGGAATCTCTATCATCCATCTCTTCATTTCCAAAAGTGTAATCGGTTATCGAAATCTTACAAGTGTCAGAACATGGCCCATCTTCATAATGCCACCCTTCTTGTGTTATTAACAAGACAAGTGCTGATGAGAGCTCTGTTTTGGTCAAACGTACCCTCTAGTCGCCATAGGTTAGGGGCAATGAATACATCAGCAGTTGAGAAGGCTCCTTCTAGTCCCTGGATCAGTCAATATTTAGATACCTTTCGACTATGGTAGATCATGTCATGTTAGAGTGATTTCACAAGTTAGATCAAACTGTCTATAGGTAGGTATGTCGGAATTGAATCCCAAAGTCGAGTCTCAACCATACTACAGTCAGTTGAATAATCTTCTAACAGAGATTTTGTTCCTGTTTAAGAGTCAAGGCTTCGCTCTTGAACGAGATCCATGGTAATTTTCGTGGTCGTTCCGATAATTGTACATATCTTGATGCGGTTTCATCCGCTGGCCTCCTCGTGCCAGTTCGTCCTATGTCGGAACCAGGAAATTCAGAAAGTATGAAAGTGTGACAAGAGCTTCAGCAATATAAATCTGATATGAAACCCACATTATCATCAGTCGAAAATATGATGCCCCTGATCTGATTGTCACACTAGAAACGATACTCACCACTGCCAACAAAATTGATCTCTTACTGTCATGTGAGAATTAACCTATCGCCAAATTTGATATCGCCTGTTATCCCGGTGCCAACAAGGCCATACTAGAAATCCCATTTTACCCACTAAACACAGCTCTGACGAGAAACTATATGTATTCCCGGGACCAAAACAACACAGTTTCTTGATTTTCACTTGTTATTTACATATTCCCAATCTGTATTCTACGCGCAAATGAGAATTGAGATGGGGTTTAGATTCATGAAGTCAGCAGGTGAAAATTACGCGACCGGATGATAAGTATTGGACCAATCTAAATCGTCCTTTTAATTGTCGATTCAAAGTTAGAAAAAGGAGATGGAGAATCAGAATGAGAAAAATAGGGAAAAAGGGAAATAGTATGGAGGTTGCGGTCATTTTGAAAAAGATTATAGGCTCTTTTAGGGTATATATGCTGTAAGGCTCTGTAATTCGTTGGATTTGGTTGGGATCTATAAAAACTGATCTCCGTTTTATTCGAATAGGTATAGTAATGTTTGTATTCTAGGCTCAATTGGGTTCTAGATTATTCCAAAACTATAATGCCTAAAGTTTATAGGCTTGTTGAGTTTAATGTGGGTTTAAAATTATTTAAATATAGATCTTATAATGCCCAGTTAGTGTGCTTAATTATAGGCATCTACAGGGCTACCTAGTCTCTTCCAAAATGACCGCGACCTCTGTAGTTTCCCAAAATAGAGAAAGAAATGAAAGCCCCGAAAAGGAGGTTTACAACAGCAAAATTTCGGGGGAAAGCCCTAATGTTACAATCATACAGTCGAAATTCAACTACATCGACACCAAAGCACAAACCAAGTGATTGGCTAAGAACACTAAGCCAGCGCAGCCCATAGGGAGCAGCCGCTTGTTCTTATATTTCTGAAGGTAGCGACCTTATTTAAAGATGTCGATATGGTTTCTCGCTTCGCGGATGTGGACCCACATGTCTAATATATGAGCAGATGTTCACTACACTCGCCATGTACACTCACCCGCGCGACATTATTATTAGTCTTGAGATTTTAGGTATTTTTTTTTACCACCAGCAGTACTTCTACCCTGTCGCAATAGCCCATAAAATATAAAGTGAAGAAGAATAAAATACCGAACACCCTTCCTCTAAATCCCTAGTAGGTACCCAAGTCATTTCGCGTGTTCACCTACAAACTCGGTACTATACACTGCGCACCACTTGATGTATATTCACTCCCTTATCACATAGGAATATAGATCTAAACAACAACGCTACCTTCAGAAACAAACAGAGATGGGTGGTACTACGGTCACGCTTCTGCATGCCCGAATTCCGAAAAGATCTCAGCCATTGTTGCTGACGTTCCCGGAGTGAGTTTCGATACAACCAAAACATTTTTTTTGGCTTTTAAATTTTGTTTGGGTGGTGAAGTAGTCGATGGTTGATGGAGGGCTTTGGGATGTCTAGGTGGATGGATGGTGGGAGTGGTGAGGCTGGTGAATTTTTGAGAGGTGCTTTATTGCGAACAATTGCTTCATGTCAATGTTCTGGCTTGATAGAATGCCTGAAAATGTCGAAATACCCCATGCTGGGTTGAAAATAGTCATACCATACATGGCAAATAAATGAGAATAACTTATAACTCTTGGTCTTGACTTTGGGGCTCATCATAGATCACATGCGCCTAATAAAAAATTACACTTAACGCCGTCTCGATGATCGCAAATAGACTCATTTGTACTAAAAAGTTCCACCTACGGCTATCCGACCAGTCTCTATTCCCAGAAAATCACAGCCAATACATTAAGAACTTTATGATAATCTGAATCAGCTTTTAGTGCTTCCCAATTGCAGACTGCTGCTTGACTGGTGATGCATAACACAATGTATCACGAAAGCAAGCAGAATTTGTTGAAAGATAAAACAGTATAACATTGATAGTCATGGTTTTCACTTAAACGTGTTTGATAAACGGGTATCGTAATACAGTCCAACTCCATACAATTACCATTACTCCTCGAAGAAACCTCCATCGCTAACATTACCATCTTGAGCCTCATCCGCTCTTGCTCCTTCCACGGCCCCAAATGCTTGGTTCTTAGAAAATCCAGTAGATTTGTTCTTTGCGATCTTTGTAGCCCTAGAGTCTTTCACTCCGCGCTGAGCTCTTCTCTGGCGTCGATTCATTCCTGTCGTGTCGATAACTGGGGCTTGGACGACAGGCTTTGGTTTTGGCATTGACTTGGGTTTTACAAGTTTTCTCTCTGGAAGTCTGACAGCCTTTGTAGTCGAAACAGTGACATCTGACTTTCTATTCCGTAATCGATCAAGGGTTCCTTCTTCCATGCACTTCTCGACCTCCTTCCACATTGGAGGTTTTTCCTTAGTCGCTTTATCTTCTGCATCCTCTCCCGAGCCCTTTGGTGGATAGAGACTAATGTATGTTTCACTTAGAGGGTGGTATTGAGTGTAATTGAGATCTACCTCGAGAATGTGCATTTCATCCTTCAATTGCTCGACTTCCTCAGTAGATTCAGATTCCAGAAGACGTTTTCGGAGTTTCTTTAATTGCCTGGTAGCCTTTTGACGCTCTATAATTCCCAATTAGTCTGTTGGAAAACAAATCCTGTGCCGAGGGAGTAACATACCAAAGAACCTGACCATATGGTATTTCTTTATCATCTTCTGTCTAATCTTCTCAGCTTCTGCAGAGGCCAATTCTTGTTGGTATGCAGCAAGAGCTCGCTCATTATCCACGCGCACATCTGCAGGAAGATCCTGCGCCCTTTCAAGCTTCCTTGTGATGTCTCTTATCTTCTTTTTTATGGTGTTGACGCTGGAGGCATGAGCTTGTTTTTTGTTAAATGCAGGTTCTGACTTTCTTTTTTTTGCAGGTTTTGGTTCATCGCCGTAGACTTGGATTTGTCTAGATGGATGCACTACTTCTGCGGCATCAGAATCCGAGAGTTTGCGCTTTGGTGCCATGTTGTTGTTGAATTGATAAAAAAATTGATTCAAAGCTGAATTTGTTGTAGTTGCTCAGCCTTGTCAAATTTGTTAAACTTACAAAATATTTAGGTATTTCCTCCACACCCAAATCCACTTTGAAACAACATGGAACAACATTAACCCGACTGAGCACGAGCCACCAAACAATACAATGGCAGACAGCTTGTAAGTATCTTGGTTTATTTTTGATAATTATTACTACTTCTCAGCTTTTCTCACGTGTAGAAATTCAAGAGATTCAAGAGATCGAATTCAGTGCAGATTCATATCTCACTGTTTCATTGTGTATGGCGAGAGAGAAAATTACAGAATCAACTTTCAAGCAATACATGAAATTTGGGAGCTATCTAACTAATAGTTGACATAGATCGAGAGACTCAGGGCAGCCTGCTATTCCAAATTTATTTGGATCACAGAACAGTCGAACTAATAAAGTATTCAAACCCATCGCTACTTGTTCTGGTTACGATTGCGATTTCAGAGTCGGACACCTTGAAAATATAAATAATCCCCTTGGAAATACGGATATTATAGAGGAACAGGGCTACGAATTCAAGACCTACCCAGAGCTAAATTGTGCTAATCATGAAGTTGTGAACAATACTATTTTCGATTTCACGTCTTTTCGATTCCGACCGAAACCCTCACAATCAGCAACTTCTCATCTAAAAGGCGAGTTCTGTTGACTTGCCTTGAGTGCAGGCAGATCAGCTGATAGGTGCATCTTGCAGGCTGGTCTCAAGACCCACTGGGCATTTGGCGATACAACCAGCCGGATAGAAACGCAAGAGTTGAAAGGGTTAAACTCTTAGATTGGAATAGAGCACCAGATTGGCACTTTCCGGCAAACATGGACAAGACGGAAGGAATCATTAGATGGTCGCCAAACTCGGCTCGTGCACAGTTTGTTGCGTTCAACTTGAATTATCGAATCCTTCAAGTCTATGAGGCCAAGGGTCTTGCACGGCCAGGTAAATTCGAGTATGAACCCTTATCTCGTTACATTGATATTCCCTCTTTGAACACTTTCGACTGGTCGCCAGTTGTCGAAGGTTTGGTTGCTGTTGGTACTTCTAGTGGCGAACTTCAATTACTACGAGTTGACGACAATTCTAATGCTGTCTTGTCTCTTTCCATCAAACAGCCAAGAGCATGTCAAGCTGTCGCTTTCAATACGACTGGACTATTAGCAATTGGCCTCGAAAGAGTTCGCAATGATGGCTCCCTGCAGATTTGGGATGTCAATCAACGTCTAACTGGTTGGGATACCTCTCAGCCAGGATGGAAGGTACCAAATAATGCGGTCGAGCCGAGAAAGTTAGAGTCGGCCACCGTGAGTGGACGTGAGAAAAGCACCCCTGATGGCGCTACTGACAACACCCAACAGGTAACTAGCATCAAGTTCTTTGAGGATCAACCGCAAACCCTTGCTATTGGTATCAAGAACTCTTGTGTTCGAATTCATGATCTCAGAGGTTAGTTCGATTTCATATTGTTAGATCTATATACTAAAATATAATAGATCCGAGCGGCGGAGTAATCACATTTCAAACCAAATGCAACAATAACCTTACCATCGACTACTCAGATCCCAACTATTTTGCTTCATCCTCTTTAGATCAACCTGGACTCATGGTCTGGGACAGACGTGCCAGCACACGAGCCACAGCCTCTCCAATGTATTTAGATGCTTTTGATAACGATGGATATGTTTGGGGAGCCGCTCTGCAACTTAAGAAGGTCATTTCCACCGAAAAACAGGGTTCGTATATTAAATCATTGCGCTATTGTCGAGAGCATCGAGGAACTTTGGGTGTTCTCTCAAATGCCGGTCAGCTTCAGATCTTGAAGACTAACAAAGAATATTACGATCCCGGCTCCGAAGATGATGTCAAAGGAAGCCCGGAGTTGCTTCAGGTCAAGAAGTCATTCGATCTCGAATATCCATATGTAGACCCAGACCATGGTCGCAGGCAAGAGGATAGAATTGTCTCTTTCGATTGGTTAACACTAGGTAATACAGATTTGCAGCCTCGCGTTGTTGCGTTAAGGGCTTCGGGATCATTTGAGATCATGCAGACACCACCCTCTAGTAATGGTCAGATGATGGACTTCATGCCATGGCAGCCACCACATAACCATGACAAGGTACCCTATCATACTTTGATGGACTTCGCAGATGCCACCGAGCGTCGGGCGAACCTTGGCCCCCTTTTTGCAGAAGAGTTGAAGTTTAATACGCCAGTGTTTGGGCCAGATGGATACAACACCCCGCATATTCAAAAGTCTTTAGCGGCGGCTCTCGATAAAGCTCTTGAGCGTCCCGAAGCTCCAGCATCGGGAGTCAAAGCGGAAATCCCTGGCAGTCAGATCAAAAGGGCAGCTTTTACAAAGGCAACTTTTGCAGAAGCTATTGACCGGCAGCTTTCGATCGTCAACGATCCAGTATCTGAAATATTTGCTAAAAGAGGCGGTGTTGGCGATTCTAATGGTTTTGGCTCTTTGAATAATAAGTTATCCGCTATGAGTCTTTTGGGCAAGGGAAAGTCGAAGACTCAAAGTCTGTCGACAACTGAGATTCGTTCAAGCAGGGAGATGCACGAGATGTTACTTGAATCTCGCATACCATCTTCTAAGGCTGACGCTATGCTAATTGACAATCTGTTTATTCAACGTGCTCTCAAAGGTTATTTGTTTGACTGCAATAAGAACAAATCGTTAGTCAGGGAAGATCCATGGCTTAGGGATGTGTGGTATTGGATTTCAGGTATGTCATCCTCTCTATCGTCTTTGAAACTTTTTAACATTATCAGTTGCCGAGAAAGCTGCTAAGGATGACGGTATGCTGTCTTCGACCCTTGATCTAAGCTATTTGGGAGTTCACACCTTGTGGAACAATAATCTTGGTGGTAAAGCCGAATCAAGACTTGTTGAGAGCACTGTCATCCCTGATCACACTCAATGGGAACGGCTTATTGCTTCTATAAATAAACGTGTCGGCCATGAAGAATATACTGGCGTGCCAACTATGAAGCCCCAACACCGACAATTATGCCTTGCCCAGTGCAGTTTTGCAACACCTGCCGCAGAGCTAAAAGAGATGTTGGCTCGTCTAGAGGGAAGAGGAGAATTTACTAAAGCAGCTGCACGGGCGCTGTTTGAGGGCGAGCCTGAACAAGCAGTGGAGATCCTCAGACGCGGAGACAAAGAGCTAGTATTTGTTGCTGTGGCACTCGATGTCACCGTCAAGAGTCCTCCCAACGTTGATCTCTCCAATTGGAGCAAGACACTTCGAGAACAAGCTCACATGTCGGACGATCCATATTTAAGAGCTATATTTAGCTACATTACAACGAGAGACTGGGAGGTCATTGCAAATGAGACGGCTTTACCATTGAGATATCGCGCCGGTGTGGCTCTAAGATACCTTAGTGACCTGCAGCTTACAGAATGGCTTGACCAGGAAATGGAAGAAGCTATCAAACACGGAGACATCGAAGGTATCGTTCTTGCAGGAATCACGGACAACATGGTCGATATCTTGGCGAAATATGTCGCAAAGTTCTTTGACTACCAAACCGCCATCCTAATCATGTCTTTCTGCTACCCTCGTTACATCTCCGACATCCGCTGCGATGCCTGGCGTCGTGACTACCAAGCTTATTTAAATCGCCATCAACAATTCATACTACGCGTCCAATTTGACCAAGGCTCGGCCAAGAAGTCTCGTCAACGAGACGGTATTCCAGTTATTAAACCCCCCATCCGCCAAGTTACTCTTCGTTGTCTCTTTTGCGATAACCGTTCGGCAAATGATCGTCATAATGCTACAGGCGCTGCTCCCGCACCTCCTAATTCATCCGCTGGTCCCTCTTCTAGCGCTGACGAACGCAATCCTTTAATGTCTAGCGGTATTAATGCCGGTCTTAGCTGTCCTCGTTGTGGTTCGCACCTACCTCGCTGCGGAATCTGTTTAGAGATTTGTGGCTCTCCAAGATCGGACAGGCCTGAGCTTTCGGAGGATCCATTGGTGAAGAGAATGGGCAATCAACTTACTTTCTGTATGAAATGCAAGCATGCTGCTCATATGGATCATGCGGTAAATTGGTTTGATAGACACGTGGAATGTCCAGTTGCCGAGTGCAAATGCCAGTGTAATTTCAGGTCTAACGTAGACATTGCTTGATTTTATGAGGGGTTGGAACGAACGGCAATCAGAATAGTTTTCGATGGCGTTATGAATGTATGGATACATCTGGGTGCACGTGGGTGGATATACCCTTTTCTAGTATGAGACTGGAAGTTTAGTCTTAATGTTAACAGTATAAAGAAGGATTTTACTGATGCAAATAACTTTTTTGTTTCTGGTGAAGTTTCTAGAAGGCTACTTGATATTATTAGAAAATCAACCACTTCGCAAGGGACAATCGTAAATCGCAATAAAGTACTGGGCATTCCAATCTTATGAGCTTACTGCACTTGAGTCTCATTTTGGTCAATTAATCCCTTTCCCACAATCCATTAAACAGCCCATTAATCAATTTCCAAATTACAGCCCCCATTGTCCCAACCTCATCTCGGTCATCTCCCTATCAATACCTCTCATCTCCCTCATTGTCCTAGCTCTTTTGCTCTTACCCGTCATCTACCTAACATCATCTATTGCCTTCCCATCCCCCAATCTCTTAATCATCTTCAATGCAGGTTTTAAAGTCCTCTCTATCCCCATCATCTCCACATCCAACTTCGCACTATATTTCTCAATCTCCCCGACCCATTCTCGCAACCGAAGTATCTTTATTTGTCAGCCGTTATCCTTTCCAAAATGACTTTGTAGTATCTCTACAAGTAGATCCCAGGAAACAGGAGCTGGGGTGACGATATTATACGCTTGAATATTTTTTCCATCCTCGCTCTCACTCGGGTAGGTACTTGGCTTCCGAAATTGAAATCGAAAATGCATCTCCATATAAAGCAGCGAAAGTTTCGGAGATCACGGCAGCAAATAAGTCGATCGGAACTCAATTAGTAGGAGTAAATTGCTGAGGTAAGAGGCAGAGTGACATCGAAGTAAGAAGAATGGGATAGAACCAATCTTGTATCGGCCAGGGAGGGTCGATGGGGCTGGTTAGACCGCTTATCTGGCCGATACGGAGGATGGTTGTTGGGACCATGGTGGAGGGTTAGTAGAGTCTAGATAGATATGTAAGTTCCATCCAGTGTTGAGTGATGGGTAATAAGCCTCGAGAGAAAGGAAGATGGGAACGACAGGAAGAAAATAATGAATGGACCCTCCCTCCTTTCCCCACAACAACGTCTATCCGAACAACATGTACTAAACCAAGTAGGGTTTGAAATGCAAATATCCGCATTCCCATCGCATATAGTGACTACCTACTTAGACAATACTTAGATTTGGGTATACCAGCTGGCGATATCCATATCCATGATACATCGGACGAGCTGGCGTGTTCTGCAACTCCGGATCTCAGAGCGGCTATCAGTTCTGTAATCTTAGGCGAGTCTATAGTATCTGCAAGCAAATCTCTCTTATTACTATTACCAGTCTTCAAATTGAATCTAGCAATCGAGACACCAGCCAGCTCCTTGGGGCCAAGAAAGTTTCGGCTATCGTCTGTCTCAAAGTCTTTTTGCTAGCGGTTTGCTGATCAAAAATTGGGCTCGCTCCTAATCTAATATTCGAAAGCTATCCGAAAATCAACGCAGTGGGATAAAAAGATCCAGGATGATCGCAAAGCACATGGGACGAGAACAAATACATTCCTCGGCGAGCATAGGGAAGAAAATCGATTGGTAGATTAACTAGCCAATATATCTAATATATCTAATTCACTTCATTCGGATTTGGCTTCAACATACACACCAGCCCCCGCCTACCACCTCTTTCTCCTTATTTCAACAGCTCAGCTATTTCATCTCGCTCTATCCATCCTCTGCAACTACACAACCGCGCTGCACTCATCCCAAATACTCGTATCGTAATACACGCATAAGAGCATGTCGACATACGAAAGTGAATGATTTGACTTTTTTCTTCAAGTAATTGCTTACTGAATCATCAATAATCGACAAGCACCAATTTCAGCACATCCACTATGTTTGAACTAAAGCAATAACTTCAGGCCAAGCCACTTCTTCTCCCAAAGCACTGTTTCAACCTAAAGCCCAATGAAGGGATCATGATATTCATCCTCCCATCCCAATACCTGCATATCCATTTGTGGTATAGTTTAAGTTTCGTTGCAATCACCGGCCAACCATGATATAAACATCCATTCCAACGCCATTCGAAAATGCAATGATTCCTCTCCTCCACTCATGTCGTTCTAACAATCAGTAAATCTCCACCTCCGACCGGATATCAACGAAACCTCATTGTCTCATCGCTACCATCATTCCTCGCCTGTGCAAATGAATGCATTGCTCTAAGCTTTTCCTTTCATCCAATTCTGCAAAAACGTCGCCAATCCCTTCCTTTCCGGACTCTCCACCATGCTCTTAATAAATCCGCTACCATCTACACCCATGCTTGGGAAGAAATTGCCCTGTAAATGCTCCACAAACATATTTCCAGTCTTCATATAGATGACCTGTTCCAGTCCTGCCAATTCATTTAAAACGCTCTTGGATTGTGCATCGACCAATGGTCTGAAGTTTGGATCGCGAAGAACTTCCCAACAAACCGGGTGAAAACGTTCAATGAGAAAACTATCAAAGCCGGGAAACGTTGGTTGAGGGGAGACAGCTGAGGTAATGGGCTGGCCTGGAGTCGCAATTGTTGGGCCACCCCAGATCTCTGCCATCTTTGTCATGACATTAAAGGCAATCTTGCTGGCCGCGAGATTGCCATTTTCATTTGAGACTGTCTTCGCCAAGGTTGTGACCGACTGAATAAGGGGGTCAAAGAAAGCTTGATTCTGCTCACTGACAAGCACGGAACCGAGCTCGTTATTCAAGATGACCGTTACGAAGGTCAAATATTCTCTTCGCAATTCAGCGAGTTGAATTCCATCATCTGTTCCCGTAACCGGCTCGCTTAAGCTGGCAAAAACTCGTTGGAAAAGTGGTGTCAGTAGGGAGTTGAGAACTTCATGTATATCCTTCTTAAATCCAAATACAACTTGATCCAATAGTCGTAAAAACATGGCGATTTCTTCTTTGGAAGAACTTTGGGATAACAAGCCATCGATCCATCTCGGAAGGAGAGGTAACATAGCAACTCCCATGACTCCCATAAGTCGAGAGAATGAGGATCTTGCTGCATTACGGACCTCGAAAGAGGCCTTAAGTGCCTCGAGTGCAAACAAAATTGCTTCCGCGGCACGGCTGAATCCAATTGTTATCTCTTTGACAGGTGCTTGTCCAGCCCTTTTTCCTTCTCCAGGGGACCAGTCAGAAAATCCATGGGCTAACGATCCAAGAGCGAAAACGATGTGATGAATTTGTAGAACAGCTTGTGCATTTCCCGACTTAGCTTGCTCCAAGTTTCGCTCAATGTCTGAGAATAGAGGATCCATGATTGTTCTTGCATAAATGGCTTGCTTCTCTATTGGTGTTGAAGTTGTGGATGAAATACAACCAATTGCCTCATAAAGATTGAGCTGGGCATTGAATGCAACATCGGCTGCATCATGGTTGCCATCATCTGATGACATGTCATCATCATTTTCCCTTGGTACTTCTGCCTTCAAAGGAAGGAGATCACTGATTGATTGAATGATAGTCTCCGCAACATTGCCTACTTGACCTCTCAAGTGTTTTACAAATCGGTGAAATAGATACCACGAACGTATCCTGACTCGTGAATGACTATGGTGCACAAAACTAACGAACTGCTCGAGAACTTGAGGAATATATTGGGTTTGGTTCTCAAAAAACGAACAGTATCGAACGCAGATTTCCATATACTGGAGTGAAATGGCAGGATGATTGAATGAAGCAATGCCTATTTACAATTAGTGGATTCTCCTGTAAAGGTGCTCGCACAATCTTACCGGATTCGACCATTTTGGACATCATGACGATCAAACGTTCGGCTGCGATACTGGATGGCTGGCTTTTGGCATAAAGGCCACCGTTGACGAGGGTAAGTTCCCCAAAAAGGTACATTTCGTGCAGTGCAAGGTCTAAATCACGCCAGTCTATCTGACCATTTTGCTCTTCGAGTCTCTGGAATGTGCTTCCAATCACGTTGCTCAAGACATCAACATACAAAGCTTCGTCAACTGCGGCGATAGTCTTTTGAAGAACTTGTAATCTTTTTCGAAGCTCTTGAAATTCAGCCTCGTCTGTTAATTCATCCTCGTCGGCGTAGGAAGAAGTGTCATCGTATCTCATTTTTTGTATTATCGCATTGAGAATAGGTGTCAACATGGCGGAATATGCAGGTGGTAATGGCTGCGCTTTGCGTAAGAATGTGTTGAGCTCTGTGAGAGATGGTATGACTGTAGCGCATATCTCGTCGTACTCGTCCGAGAAAAATCTGAGTAGAAGAGGAAGGAAAGTTTGCAATAATTGTTCTGCTTGGGCTCGAACATCGGGTTCAACTTTGGTGTCCTCGAGTATTTTGACCAGATCTGAAACAACGTTGTTGACCAGTTTTGCAACCGCTTCCGCAAGATCGGTATCATAGCTAGAGGTGTTCCGTAAGTCGTGTAGGGCTGGACTTGTGATAAGTTGCGACACAACTTCTCCGAGATTTAAGAACAGAATCATTCCTATCTTATCAGAAGGTTTCATCTTCTTTGCCACAATCTCTGTGAAGCAGTCTATGGCAGCATCCTTGACTTTGTCTTCACCACCATTAGGGTTTCGGCCAACCAAAGGAAACAACAAATTCAAGATATCCTGATTTACGACCAAAGAGATATCAATCCACGAGACCCATTTTCCAATAACCTTCAATGTCATTTCAACAATGGCATCGTTGTTGCCTTGCCAGTATGTGAGAATTTGTTGAAAAGAGCCTGCCACCGTCTGTACATCTCGAGCACGCACAAGGTCCTTCAACTCAACATTTCGCTTTGTCTCTTCTCCAGCCCTGGCTATCATCAAATCGGCAATCTCGTCATGGATGGAGCTCAAAAGCCGCAAATATAATACAACTCCAGAAAGATTATCCACTGATCCATTTTGATGTCCTGCGAAGCTTAAGAAATCTCTGATGAAACTTTCCCAGCCCTCCTTGTATAATGATGAGAACAAAAATGTCAAGGTTTGCGTGAGCTTGTTCTGTAAAGCGGGTGGATCGACCTCGTTCCCAGAGGCATATGTTCTTCTGACATAGTCATGTAGTTGTTCTTTGAGCCCACGCAAGCTCTGGTCGTCTATATGTTGAGTTTGAATCGCATTGTTGACAATGTCCAGTGAAACTAATCGTACGACTTCGGCGGCTTTTGGAGCTCTGGTGAAGAGGTTAAGGCATGCTTGTAGGCTCGAGGTGTCGCCTCGAACTTGAGTGAGATATTGAACCGCTTGTTCTTTTAAGTTTGGGTCGGATCGAGGGTCCCATGCGATCTCGATGGCTTTCTCAATCTATAGAATAATGGCAGATTAGTACAGATGTTCCATCCTATATGTCCAAACTTCCATTCTCGAGCATTACCCCCGCCAGCGCAGAAGTTCCCGGAAGCGGTGTATCAAGAACATACCTGGGCGTCCATGACTACTGTATTCTCAAGAACTAAAGCTTGAGGTTACAGCAGACAGAAAGGTTTAGGAAGTTCAAATGATCCACAATTATTGTAAAGTAAATCGCATGTACATCTGTAGCATTCTTTGAGACTCCGCTATCGAGTCATAATAATTTTTAGATTTATTCGTTGAATGGTTGGGGACGAGACAAGAGCTAGCAATAGAAAGAAGACTTGATGCACGATTGTAAAATTGTACGTGGAATCCCTATCTGGTTTTTGAGTTTGTATCCTGAGCTCTTAAAATAACTTTTGTTGCCAGTTTTTTGCAATATGATGTTGGAAAAGTTCTACTGAAAGCGGTTCTTCAGAAGATACTGCCCCACCACAACACACAAATGTGAAGGGTAAGGCAAGGTTTAATTTCAGCCTTTCGCTTGATAAAAAGGTGACACGTGAGAGACGGCCCCTATTTTATCCGGATTCAGTCTTCACTTGGGTGCTCGTTGCTACTTTTGAGGACTTTCCGAGGGGAACACTCGAAGGAAAGAAGGTCGGCATTGGATATGTAATATAAATTCACATTGTAAACGTTTCTTTCAAACAATCACATTATTGAATTCTGTCAAGGATGTTTCAAACTATGTTCATTAATAGTCTATTTAAGTTAAGGTAATAAAAGAAATCCTATGTCATTGTGATAAATATCATCAGACATGTACATCAATTCCTCATTTGTCACATTACCCTCTTCAAATTTTTTGATGCTGTTTCAAAACCTGTCCAGTATGTATGTGGTTATCCTTTCATCATGCTTTCAAAGCTGGGATCAAAAATGAAAATCCACGATAGAAAACGCCTGCAATGGAATCTAATCCCCAAATTCTATGACGCGTCGCGTTTTCGACGCACGTAAATGGTGGTTTTGATGCAAATGTACACTCCGGCCATTAAAAAAGCTAGAAGGGCCAAGAGATCAAGAGGAAGAAGAACGCCCGCCAGTAGGAACCCCATCCATGCTTTACGTAGCCACCATGTTCCGTCGGGATCATGAGAAGCTTTTGTGAAATCAGAACTTTGACGCGAACTTTTTGATGTGTTGTGAGAGGTGGATTGATCTTGATTGATATCCTGATTCGGATCTTCATCAGGTCACTGGAACGAGAATCCACCTGGAAAGCCTTGAGGAGCGCCCCGAGCGCGACCTCCCTGCGGCATACCTCCACCGAAACTGTGGAAACCACCTCCACCTCCACGGCCCCCTCCCATCTGGGCTCCAAACATTTGCATGAGGATTTCTATTGACAAAATTAGCAGTGTTATTTGGAACATCGACGTTGTAGACTAACCTGGATCAATGTTCATTCCTCCTCCACCACCTCCCATACCGCCTCCAAAGCCATCCATTGGATCTTCCAAGTCTACACCACTATCGTATCGTGCACGTTTCCTGAAGTATTGTGTTAGACTGCGCGGTGATGTCAGGAAAAACAGATCAAACTTACTCAGAATCACTCAAGGTCTCGTAGGCTTCTCCAATATCCTTAAATCGCTCCTCTGCATGTGGATCGTCCCGGTTCTTATCTGGATGATGGATGATTGCTGCCTTTCTATAAGCCTTCTTGATCTGGTTATCATCTGCGTCTTTCTCAACGCCAAGAATCTTGTAGTAATCCTTCCTCTTGCTCTTCTTCAACTCGAGTTCAGCTCTTCGTACCTCCCTAGCAATGCCAGCGTCTGAAGGATCTTGTTCTTGCAACTGCTTGAGCTCGCGTACAGCTTCCTCCCATTGGCCAGACTCGCCAAGAGCGGTAGCTTTTGTCTTCTTTGCTTTGCTGTATGAAGGGTCAAGTTGAAGAGCTTGATCACAATCCTCAATAGCAGCCGCATAATCCTTGAGACGAGATTTGCACAAAGCACGATTTTGAAGTAATTTGGAGTTTGTTCCTCTGTTTGTAGGGTCGAGTGCGAGAGCTTCACTGTACTTTTCAATGGCATTTGGGTATCGCCCAGCCTTGAACTCCGCGTTTCCGTCGGTTTTCAACTGATCAACCTTTCTGACCAATCTTAAATACTTGACTGCGTCTCTGTAATCAGGATCGCATGTCAAAGCTTGTCGGAAATGTTGGATGGCCTTTTCATTTTCGCCTTGAGAGTATAAAGCCCTACCCCTCAGAACAAGCGCCTCAGGATCTTGGCTGTTTCCTCGTAACAAAGACATGGCAACATTTTGTGCATCTCCCAAAGCATTGACATTGCCCATTTTTAGATAGGCCTCACCACGCATTAATTGCCATTTGCGTGGCTTGGGTACACCCATACCAAGTAATCTTTCTGCCTGCTCAATAGAGTGTATTGCCATTGATCCAGTTCCGTTCTTGAGTGCGTCTGCTGCAGCCGCAAGATGTTGCAACATAGCTTTAGCTGGAGCCATGTCTTTTGCTGAAGGTGGTGGTTGAATGCGGCCAAAAGTATCCATAGCCTCTTGTGGTAATCCCATACTGATGTAAATTCGAGCCAATCGTAGAAGTACTTTATGGTTGTTAGGATCAAGCTGGTCAGCTCGCTTGGAATCTTCTAAAGCCTGGTAGTATTGGCCAGCAGCCATATAAGCAGCAGCACGATTGTTGATGTAGGTGGATGATGTTGGCATCGCTTCGACAGCTACAAATAGGATAAATATCAGCAGTTGTCATGTATTAAACCCTTTTGAAGGCACGAACCCTTGGTGTATTCTTCAATAGCTTTCTTGTACTGCTTAGCCTTGTAATATCTATTTCCCGCATCTTTGAATGTCTCTGCTTCTTCTGGGGTTGGTGGCGCTACTGCTTGAGGACTTGTCGGGTTTGATTTGTGAGCTGGTGGGGGAGGGGGTGGTCCCTCTCCATTAGCTGGAGCATTGTCACCATTGGGTGCACTTGGCTGAGGAGCAGGCTTTGGAGCAGACTTGGAGGACAGCTTACGAGCAGGCTCTGCTGGTTTTGATGAGCTTGCTTGCGTGTTTGATTGTGAATTGGTTGGAGGTGGTGGGGAAGGATTGCGAGCGCTGGCAGGAGAGTCAACGTCGATATCCATAGGTTCCGACATCCTGACTTGAGTTGATAACCTCCGCAGTTGATCTGGCGGAAGGTTTAAAGGATGAGTAGTATTTGGATCGAAAGAATTTCGCGACGGGTATACACTCGACTTTGGTCGAATACGGCTGGATTTTGTTGAGCCTGATTGTTTTTCCTCTGATTTAATATTTTCCTCTTCTTTATTTTTGCTTAATCTTGAGTAAGATTTCTTTAGTGGGGATTTTGAGCGAGGCGAATCCGTTTGAATCCCCTCCTCGTTATCTTCAGGTTTCTTTGGTTTTCTTGGTGTTTTTGAAAAGAGGTTAAAGGACATTGAGAATAGATAATAATTCCCGCTGGGATGACCGTGGGTGCGTGTAGCCGGTCTGACGAACGATTGTGGTTGGACAGACTGTGAGAGGGAAAAAAAATAAAAAAATATGATATGACGGTTGGCTTTGCTGTAATGGCTTAGGTATAGTGAGTGATACCAGTGGTAACAGCCCTAGCAGGAGGTAGGTTGTGTGTGGCGTGTGGTGAATATAAGTTTTTTTCCCTAGCTAGAATCTTATAGAAGCTCTTAGAATATATTCAATAAGAACATGAACTCCCCAACTCCGTTTGCTGCAGCATACATACAACACAAAACCAGACGTCAAAAGTCCATTTTGGTAGGGTAGAGAGAGAGAGGAAGAGACAGAGAGACAGAGAGACAGCGAAAGGGAGGAATATATAAAAGAAAGGTAGGAGGAAAAGTTAAAGTATTTATGAAAAAAAGAGTAGGGATTTATTTACTTTTGGGGGTTTCGCTTTCGCCTTTGCTTTTTTGCGATTATTGTCTCTCTTTTTTCTTTCTTATCTTTTTCGTATATACCTGGTAGCCTTCTTCTCTGTCTTTATCCTGTTCTTCTCCTTGAAAATGGCTGTCTTGGGGGGGGATTGCGAACAAGCAAATTTGTTCGTTTCTCGAGGTGCGTCAAAGGCTATTTTCGGTATGAATGGGGAACCGAAAAAAAGTCCCATAGGATAAGAGAAGTGGAGTGAAGTGAAGACCGTGAGGGTGTGTGTGTGAGAGATTGAGAGGAGCGCAACAAGATATCTAAGATGAGCAAGATGGGCGAATGGGTGGATATGATCGAGGTTGGAAATATAGGTAGAGAGTGTGTGAGAGTGTGAGAGTGAGAGTGTGAGAGTGAGAGTGTGAGAGTGAGAGAGTGAGAGAGTGAGTGAGAGAGAGAGAGACTGGGGGAGGAGGGATGATAGATGGCAATAAACACCCAAAGGTTTCGACCTCTTAGATATTCACAAAATAGAGTGGTAAGGTATGGAGGGTATGTATGTATGTAGGTATGTAGGTATGGTTTGTATGGTTCGTATGTATGGGATGGATGTATGGGATGTAGGTATGTATGGCATGTATGGTATGGTTTGTTTGGATGTAGTCCGTATGGCCGTATGATATCAGTCAATCAAATCCATCGCTCATCCCAAGTTGCTACCAGTTATTTTCCTCTTCCTTTCTTTTTTAGTGCTATCCAGATCTTCCTTTGCAGGGCATCGACTTCCAATAGATTTTTTGTGGCCCCTGGAATCTTTACACTTTATTCGTCCGTGCTGTCATCTTGATGCCTGCTGAGTACGGAGGGAGGAGGAGTCGAGAGCAAATTTGCGATTGCTAATGTTGTACTCCGTACCCGAATATCCTACCTGAGCCTACCTGAGCCTACCTCTCTTTTACTCTTTTGCATCTTGCTCAGCCATCTCAATTCCGTGACGAGCACTTCGCTTGCACTAGACACCTTTTCCCTTTTCCCTCTTCTCTTTTGCCTGTGGAGGTGGATATCATTGATCATTCTGGGGCTCTTTGCCCTTTTGGCTATTTCTAGAAGCTTCTCATGCTGCTTTGACCTGCGCACGCCGCACATCTAAGCAGCACGTTTTTCTATTGATAAAAATAAAATTCAAGGGCAAAGCATGTATGTGGAAGTACCTGTCCTGTGTACCACCCGCGGCGTCCGACGGTAAGGTAAGGGCTCTGTCAGTGAGTGTCACATAAATTATAGTTCATCCTAAGTGGAGAATATATGAGAATGGGATTAGCCCTGATCAAGTCGAGGTAGAGAATAGATAAACTACGAGTACGAGTATTGATATTGATATTCTGTAGAATTTAATACTTCTATATACAGTAAAACCTCTCCATAAGGATACCGGTTTTTGTAGTCTTTTTTAAGGATATATAAAGGTATCCTTGTATAGAGATTCCGCTTAATCTCGATATAGTAGTAATTTCTTTCTGATTAGTCCCGATCGGGTCATTTATATAACAATTCTTGTATTTCAATCAAATCTCTTCCCCAACTCTAAAATCCAACTATATTTATTATATAATAGCTCAAATCCTGATAATTTTATTGGCTTGATAAGGATACACGTAATCCTGAAACCAGAAATTATAAGGATATCCTTATAAAAGGGTTTTAAGGATATAGGTCATTTTTAGCCCTAAAAATTTTTGGGATCGAAAAATATATCCTTATAGAGAGATTATCCTTATAAGAGGGATCCTTATGGAGAGGTTTTGCTGTATGTACTTCGACCGCTTCAATCAATACTACTATCAATTGTCTGAATCTGTTTCTCAATCTTCTGCCTCTCGAGATGTATCTGATTGACTTTCAATTCCATCCTCTTCTCTCTTGTGTTTACAATAAAATGGTTTCCCAGCCTCCAAGATATCATCCAACTGCCAAAATATCCCCCTTCATTTTTACCCAACCGACATCCAATCATTGGATTATCCGATGGCGGAGTCTCCAGTTTTATATCTATCTCAGATTCTCAGCCTTGCTACTTTATCAATACCTACCTAGTTCGTCTACGCTTCGCACAATCCTGTCATACCGGCCATACTCGGCACTCTTCCGAGGCGGGAGTACCCTCAAGGATTCCGAGGTTAAAGATGCGCCGCCGAGTCATATCGTGGGAAAAAGAAAAAGAAAACGGTCGGTTGATAAGAGGAAGTTGAAGTTGGGTGGAAATGTGAAATGTGAAATGAATTACTAAACGCCCACAAAGTGTAAATCTCGTTTGTTGACATCTGAAACGTTGTTGGAGCTTGGTTGAACGGAGCAACGACTCGGACTTTATTTCCATGGGTGAACCACAAATCGGCATTCGAAGACGATGTTACCTAGGTACAATACACGCGCCAATCCTGTGATTTCTGATTACTGATTTCTTGGAAGTAACCTTGAAAGGAAGTTGTGAAGGATACGTATTTGATCGGCAAGACCCCATTTCAATTCTTGAATTTTCGGGAAATGTAACAGCAATGAATGTGAATGTGAATGTGGATGTGGATGTGAATGTGAATGTGAATGTTTACCTCGTCTTCATTCATGACATGCTCGAGTCCCGGTATCGTATTCTGCGAAAGTCCGCAAATTGAATCAGAACAAGACAAAGTGTGTCATTTCATGAGCCATCGTGGAAGTCTCCATTTTCATGCAACCAGAGTCTCCACGGCGGAGCCTGAGTCGTGCACTGGAGATCACGCCCTCGTGGCTTGAATGTTGCAGATGATGAGGACCTGTTCATACCGTTAAAAGCTGGATAAATGCAATCTAATGCAACTTCGGCTATGAACCTCCGATGTACTATGTATGTACTGTATGTACTGTGTGTATTGTATGTACTGTACTTCCTGTACTTCCTGTACCGTCGACTCTGATACCTAATTATAATCCTCTTCGACGAGCCTCACATTGCATAACTTTGGCTCTGACGATGAACCATTGCGGGGCCCCATGAGCTCCCCCATGTCTTTCATTTCACTCACCCGAACAATTGTCTTTATGAATTCATCAACGAAAGCTTCCAAGCTCAACACCTCAAAAGCAATTTCTTAGCTCTTCTTATGAACTCTCTGTTTCGGAGCTACTTGCAATCCAATTTTATCAAAATGGAGAGTCCTCTGAAAGTTCTTATTAATCGTGTTACTGGATACCTCGGGTGCTGCAGTCTTTCAATTTCGCGTCCCTGCTCCCTCGTCACCGCCTATTTAATCTTCAATTTGGCTTTTTAGCAGCAACAGTCATTCCAAATAGCTTGAAAGTCAAAAGACAGATTCCCTTCAGACCTTTCCAGCTGACACTCTTCCAACCCCGAGATCAACGGTGAATTACACTTCGCCCGTCCATGTCTCTTGCGCAGCCGCATCCTACATACTCCACAATCCAAATAGTGAAACCTGCCACAGGTAGATCCCAGACTAGTTAGTTATCTGTCCAAGATCCAGTTTCTTAAGGAGTTCAAGAAATCCCTAGAACTTTAGTATAAGTTACATAGGAGCAGTAATAGTACTTACTTATTGGGAAAGGCATACGCGAAAGAAAATAGAGATCTCCGACATAACATTCAAAAGACTTGGACTCCAAAGTTTTTGAGTGTAGTCGGACAGCTAGTTCATGGTATGGTTGAAAGTTGTACAGTTTGAACTGCTTAGCTATGCAAGATTGAAGATTTCTATCAATGGAATTCCATATAAAGAGGTTTTCCACATACGCAGATTCGGCCCCACTTCATAGCCCGAATTTCAACCTCAGCCTCAAGATTTGCAGACATCACCTCGGATCGTATCATGAAGATTGGTGATTTCGTTGAATAACTGATCGATACTTCTCATGCCATTTTATTATACGTGAAGAAGAAAAAAACAAGTAGTGAGGTAGCAATCATCAGTTTCATTATCCAGAGTACAGATATATTTGTGCTCAAATTCTTGCGTTCGATGATACTAGTGAAAACGAGCTTGGGTCCGAATAGATTTTAATGTTTATACTTGCTACCTGATGAGAACTTGAGAATAAAATATAGAAAGTCATCCCGAGATTCCAAATACAATCTGATCAAACAGATTGCACAATATCAAGCACAGCTTTTCCGTCACAAGTTCTCTACTCTTGATAACATATTTTTTGCTTCAGATTCTCAACTTGTTAAGGGGAATCTATGTTCCAGTATATTATTAGCAAGTGGGATCACATCACACTAAATATACCCCGAAGGCCATTCACTAACAGCAAAGATTGGCTATATACTCATCTCACCTTAACAATTATCGACCAGGAAAGAATCTCTTAACAACCAAAGACGGATGCGCAAGACGCCCAAATCCTCGCCGAAAGACTCCTCAACCTTGTTCCCAGCATATTTCCTTCTACTGGTTCATCGATGCGGGATATCTTAACAGACAACAATAGCATTACCAGAATCATCAACTCGGAGTATATCTCCACACTCGCAGCATAAAAAGCTTACATCTTCCCCACGTATAGGTGATTACTTCAAGTGGGATTATAGCATACAACAATTGTATCTTCCGTTATTCATTCTTGCGTGATCTTCGATTTACCGTGGAATACTGTATCAGTATCAGTAGTTTAGTTTAGTTTCTATCTCACAGAACATTTTACAGACACATCTTTGATAATAAATATTCCTTTTCTTATGAGGAATGATTGTAATATGTCTGCGTGGGTAAGGTCCATTCAACCCCCCTGATCCCAATTTAGACGTCGAATGGGTGCGCATGGCATGAGACTTTTTCTTTTCTACATGACCGATATCTTTCTACCTTAGTCAAATAATTTGTATTGCAGTAGCCTCTCACATACTTTCTACATCTTTCGCAATGGTTAGGATTTTTGTAGTCTTCTGATACCCCCTCGAATTTCTATCCATGTTATTTTACTCCTTTTTTGAAGTTCGCTAATCCTCTGATTACAATATAAGTCTGTTTGTTTTTGGGGATAGGTTGTAATATTATGAGCAAGCTAGACCACAAAGCTAAAAATATGTAAAACGACATCAGTCGATGCCCGAATATCAGTCAGTCATCACCTACCAAAACTCTACCAGCAATATCACTTCTTGAACCTCTCCTCGCCCTCCAGAACTACCTTCTCCATCTCCTCGAATGCTCCAAGAGCACTCCCATATTGCTTCCACACCTCAGGTCTATACCCCTCATCTATCTTCTCAATAGCGCCCTCTTCTTTCCACCTTCTTCCTATCAATTCCTCGAAACTTTCCCCTTTCCACTTTGCCTCATTGCCACTTCCAATCTTTCCCCCTTCTTTCTCGCTTCGCTCTACGCCCCAAACGGCTTTGTAAGCACCGCCCAAGGCACACGCGTTCCCTCCAACATCCAATCTCCATACTCCCTCCACTCCACCCAACACCTCACCCACAATCTTCGCAATGGCCGGATTATGCGAGCCGCCACCTACGAGATAGATACGACGAGGCTGAGCCGGTATATCTTTCGAAGGTGACGTAACTAATTTCTGCGAACGAAGACGCAAAGAAAGGATTTGTGATTCTACAATGATACGAGCATCTGTTTCTGGATCATATGGTGTCTTGGCTTCATTTAGTGTACTGCTTGGTGAGGATTCATAGCGGAAGGTACCGGCTCGGACGTTTGGCACAATTTCTGGGAGGGGAAAATAGAGAGCCAATTTTGCGGGATCAGAAGGAGATTTTTGAGCGAGAGGTGGGGTTTCTGTGGCCGCTTGGTTGAAGTTGGACCATGGATCTGAGGTTTTGGATGCCGGGAGAGCATCTCTGATTTTTTCGCGGGCGAGACCTCCGTTCTTATAGCAGAGCATGAACATGTAGAGACCGGCTGTAGTAGGGTGGTTAAAAAAGTGGTAAGCGGGGTCTGGGACGTAGTTGGGGGTTGACATGAGGAAGGTTGTGGATGTTCCGAGGGAGACGATAGCGTCCATGGGGCGAAGAGGGAGAGCTAAGATTGTGGCTGGATTATCACCGGTGAAAGGAACGATTCCACAATCAGCGGGGAAGTTATAGCGAGATGTGAAGTAAGAGGATATAGAGCCCATGCTTCCGCCGCCATCTTCTCGTACCTCTCCAAGTTTGGATTTCAAGGAAGCAAGACCATCAGATCCAGCCGCAAGAGTGAGAAGAGGCTCGCTCCAAGATCCGGATTTTATGTCCCAGAGATCCATGCCACAAACATCACTGATATCGAAGGGAGCAACTTTCCCAAGGAACAAAGATGCCAGGAAAGACGAGACGAGGGTTATACGAGAAGTACGGCGGTAGACCTCTGGATACTTTTTGTGAAAACGCATGATTTGTGGTCCCGTGAATCGCTGTAAGTATTGTTAGTCAAAGCAAATCCAGCTACGCATGATTCCTGCGACATAAAATGCGAGAATTAACAGGACAGAACTAACATGATGAGCTTTGCTCCCCGTAACTTCTGCTAGTTTCTCCTCACTTCCCAACTCCCGATCAAAAGCATCGCATTCCTCTTGCGTGCTCGCATCTTGCCAATTAGGACTCCACGGATGCGCAAACGTATCCTTTAACTGCTCTACCAAACTTTTTTTCGTCTCCAAAGCACCCAACACTTCTTCGCCCTTTTGGCTCCAGTAAACACTTCCATGTTGTTGACCTGAGCCTGAAATTCCCTTGATCAAGTGAAAGGGACAAGATTTTTCCGAAAGTCGTTGGAGAACTAAATCAACAGCTTCGAGCCACATGGCTACCGGTGCGTAAACCTCTCTTTCGACTTCATTGACATGTACACCTTTTTTGATGCCATATTTGGAGAGGTCGGCATCGAAGTCGACTTTAGCTTCGTATCGGACTTTGAGGGAAGATGATACCACAATTGCTTGGGAAAAAATTAGAGAGCGGTAGAATGAGGGAACTATGCTCACGTGGACATACCTTTTAGTTGTTGGGTGGAGAGGTCAAATCCTAGGTATAAAGGTTCATCTTTTGGAGACATGTTTGATTTTTTGATCTCGATTTAAATATTGACCTGATGGAGAATGCAATGAATGAATTAAATATCACAAAATCTAAGAGGAACAAAAGAACGAAAGGGCTATTTTATACACAAAGAATTAGACCTGCCTCTATCGTGGGGTTATGGAGAAAGGGAGGATTATTAAAAGTTGACGTTGGAATAGTATCCACATTTAGCCTGAATGAAAGCCACAAATCCAAGTGGTTCGGGTGTTTAGATGCGCACCAATCAAAGCAGACAATCGTTTTCCATCATAATGGCTCTATAAATTTTGATACATTGCATAGAGTACAATCTTGTAGAAATTTCACCCCCTACGCCAAATTGCTCCTCTGTAATTGAAAAGACTTATCATGAAGTCTTACCACCCATCCTTAACGCCGACTCCAATTCCATGCAAACTCCAACCATGAATGTTCATACGATCTTCTATAACGACTATAACGTCTTCTTAGTGTCATGACTGTGGGCATGTCCATTGTGATCGTGATCGTGGTCGTGTCCATTCAATTCAGGTTCAGGACTTTCTCGTGGGCTCACATCTCCACTGATAAACTCATCGAAAAGGGAAGGTTTAGCTTCATCTCTTGGTACAAAGCGTACTTTTACTCGTCGAACACCTCGAACCTTTGAGCCGACCATTTGTCTGACACTATCCTCTACTTCTCTAATATCCTCAACTGTCCATCCCTTGGGTACGGCAAGTTGAAGCTCTATCAGATAGTTCTGTCCGGACTTAACACCCTCGACTTCTCGTAATTCTACTTCTGACCCTTCTGTAAGATTGAGCAGACTCTTTTGTACCGCTTTTGTGACAGACTCCTTGACCTCGGAGTCGATTCCCCTATCTGCCAATTCGTATAGCGCTGATATAGTATTGCCCCATCCAGCCTTAATCACGAGTAATGAGATGAGGAATCCTCCAACGGGGTCCAACCAGGCTGCCTCGTGTAGGAAATTTGCTCCGAGAATTGCGAAAAGGGTAACGATACCGGTGAGGGAGTCAACTCTGTGATGGATCGCATTACTGGCTAGAACTGAGCTCTTTCTTTCTCGTGCTACTTTCATTGCTGTGGAGATTCAAGTCAGCATGTGATAAATCAACGAATGATTTGCCAATGGCAACTTACTTGCTTGGTATAGGTATTCCTTGACGACGATTGTACCGGCAGCTAACCAAGCAGCGTGTAAACTAGGTAGTAATGGCCCATGGCTATGACTATGTCCATGTGCATGTGCGGCAGCTTCTGCGGCCGCATGGGCATCTAAGAAGAAATGTGCATACAGGATCTCAGAACTATTCAAGCACATGAACATCCCTCCGAAAAGAAGCATGCCACTAACACCCAATGATCCTAAGCTCTCAACCTTTCCAAAGCCTGTTGGAAAGAGTTCGGTTGGAGGTTTGAGACTCCAGGAAACTGTCGCCAATGTAAGGATATCACTGGCAAGATCGGTGACACTGTGCCAGGCATCTGCCAACATAGCTTGAGAGTTGAACATGTATCCTCCTACTCCTTTGGCAACCGCCATGCCCAAGTTCGAATAAAGTCCAATCCGAGTAATCCGCACACCGGCATCGTTCTTATTCGTAGAGGTAAGGTATGTATTATCATGATGGTGATGATGAGAGTGGCCCGCGTGTGAACGCGTTTGAGTAGTTGTGAGAGCGGCCATTGAATTGAGTAGTCTTGGATTGAAGTTATCGGATAATGATTGAAGTCTTGGGAAGGATTTAAGAGGAATGTTGTAAGCTTTAGTACTATAATTGAGTAAAGTGGAATCGAAAGCGGCAGTCTGCAATACTCGGGCAATTTGATATTGAGGTGTCCTTATGTTCGACTTAAACCCCAGTGTGACGACAGGCCTTAACGAAAAGCGTCCATGGGAGAAGCAATGAAGAGGCATGGACATAAATAATTTATTTTTGGAGTTAACCATAAAATAAGAAATGTATTCTACCCGGACAATATCCTTTTCGTGTACACCCTTTCTAGGCGTTCATTAAAAGTACTATGTGCTTTTACAAGGAGTGTTATGGACCACGTTAAGGGTCGATGGATATACTTTGTACGGAGCGTAAGGGGAAAAATTATATTGTAAGCTTAAAGTGGAAATGTCATTATTGCTTAGTGAAGAATTAGAAAGGAATTAGCAAACGTTAGATGGAGTGTGGAGTAAATTTCTACGAGTACAGCGAGGCTTTCGTAAGGTTAATATCGAATTGCGAATTGCATCAATGAATTCGCAAGCCAACCTTCCCAAATGACGACGATTCCCTGGGGATGAACCGTTTTTGGACGAGACGGTAGCCAGTCATCGAAAAGCCATTTGAAGACCTAGGGATGCTTTGGAAATCAGATGAAACTTACAGGGTGAAGATGTCACTCTATATAAACATATTTCTTGGCCCTTGCGTGGCCTTTGGATGAATTGCATCTAGGGAATGTCACTGTCGAATGTGTATCTCTACATCCGTGATATAAAATGGGAACTACTTGTATGTACAGAGTACGTACTCCGTATGAGACTTTGGGAGGTTTGGACCGGGAATCCTTTCTACCGGCATTCATACAAATACCTAGCTAGGTCCTGTATACAGTTGGAGACAGTGGTTACTTCAGCCGAATATCATCCTTTGCATACCCGACTTAATATTCCGAGCTTGAAGACAGTAGTCGTATGCCCACTCGCTGGATATGCGAGTTTGGCTATTCGTTGTGCTCAACGGAAAAAGCGACGATTAGACTAAGAATGGATACCTCGTGGATGGATATCGTAGATACGAAGATACCGGTGGATAGGTAGATAGATGATAGCCTTGCATTGACTAAGCCACTATATCATAGCCTGATCCGCCACCAAACTAATCATGACGTTAGTATATTTTGAATCTCAACTCATTCATCCTATCTACAACCTTTTGTATCCTCGAACGCGTGTCTAAATGCTGAATGCCAGATTCATGATCATCCAATGCGAAAACCTCTTATGAGAATACCCTATACGGGTCCACTGCCCCCTCCATCAATCCTACCACGAAGCGCAAACTCATTACCGGGGGCAATCCACGCTCTGTCGAAATTCCTCACTGCCCCGCCTTCACATAACCTTCCGGATGGAGTCAAAGACCCACAATCAACAGTAATTTTGTCAGGAGCCGGCATCTCTGTGGCTTCGGGATTGGCAGATTAGTGAGTATATTGGATCTTTCATACCCATAGGTCGCTGTTTCATCTGCTGCAAGAAGAGGTGAATCATCTATTGAAAGGGGCTTCTTGCTTAGCGAACAGGGTATATATGATATTGCATATTAACCATCCGGGACTCTATATATCATCCAGTGCCAAGCTCACATTGCGTGGACGATTGCTAACCTTCCATCCCCATAGTCGAGGTTCGAAAGGCACATACGTGTTGAACAAATCATATCGACCTGTTTACTATCATGAATTCATTGCGAGCGACCAGGCACGTCGAAGGTACTGGGCGAGGAGTTTCTTAGGATGGACGAATTTACACAAAGCCAAGCCGAACCCCGCCCACTATGCTATTAAAGACCTTGCCGATATGAACATTGTAAAGCGGGTGGTCACACAAAACGTTGATTCATTTCACTCGGAGGCACATCCAAATTTGGCAACTGTTGAACTTCATGGATATCTTCGAGCTTTGACATGCGTCACCTGCCGAAAAGACTTACCTAGAGATGTTTTCCAAGAATCTTTATCAAGATTGAATCCAGCATGGGCGGCATTTTTGGCTGAAATACTTGAATCTGGAGCTTTAACTACGGAGGACCCAGAAGACCGACGAGCAAAAGGCATGAAGGCAAATCCTGACGGAGATGTTGACGTTCCCGGAGCACCATATGACACCTTCAGATATCCGCCGTGCCCTCATTGTCTTGAGAATCCTCCAATCTTAAAAGATGGATCGCAATCGATTGTGGAAGT
The DNA here is from genome assembly GCF_014898535.1 of Botrytis deweyae. Classification (NCBI taxonomy): domain Eukaryota; kingdom Fungi; phylum Ascomycota; class Leotiomycetes; order Helotiales; family Sclerotiniaceae; genus Botrytis; species Botrytis deweyae. Next base: position 973,957 of record NW_024066210.1, read on the forward strand.
TGACGAAGAGGGGGCTTGGAAAGCAACGAGTACAGCGGGTATATTGAAACCCGCTGTGGTTATGTTTGGGGAGAGTATTAATGCGCAAGTAAAGGAAGCCGCTGAACAAGCAATTGATGATTCCGGTAGGCTGTTGGTGCTGGGAACTTCGCTTGCCACATACTCTGCCTGGAGATTAGCACGACGTGCTCAAGAGAGGAATATGCCTATCGCAATTTTGAATCTGGGCGGGGTCAGAGGTGAGGAGGCATTCTTTAAGAATCTCTCTGGTGGCCAAACTGGGGAATTCGGTGTAAGGGCCGAACTAGGAACTGATGTAGTTCTACCTGCACTTGTTGATCAATTAAATCGGATCGGCTTCACGTCTAGAAAAGACGACGTTCAAACTCCTTACGAAGCACGACAGAAAAATAGCGGTATGTTCAAGGACATGCTATCGTAGAAATACATCCATCAATCTTGTAATCTTGTATAGTAGACCATTTTTTGTACATAAATTTTCTCAATAGAATCCCGAGGGCACATTGCTCTTGTTCTTCGCGTTTTCGGGAGCCTTCTTTTTGGTCTCTGGAACGTCAACATTCTCTGCTTTAGATTTCTCTGCGGTAGATTGTTGTAACGCTGCGTCTTCTCGTTCGATCTCCTGTAAGACTTCATCCAGACATATTAGAATCATACCCCAAGAATTTAATCATGAATAACATATATACCTTCTTCCCATTCCCGTTCTTGCTCTCGATCTCCAACTCCGAGAAGTGCTTCAACGTCAGGCTTTTCTCCATTTCTTATTCTCTGAATAATTTCTTTTAATACTCCAATTTTGGCATCAGCGCGGCGACTGAAAGTTGTGTATTCATTTCTTAAGGCTATCATCTGAATTGACATGGATCCAATCAGAAGGAAGATCCATATGAAAAAAGTCGCAGGATTCCAATCTTTGGATTTCGGCTTTTTGTTTACGGCTCGTTCGCTTTTTCGAAATGGTTTAGGAATCAGATTCGCCCAGAACGAAGCCTGAGTGACGCTTTGAACGGCATATTGGCGAGACTGAGGGAAGAATAATCGTTGTTGAAGAACTGTGCTTCTGATAGCGGGTGGCGCAGAAATCAGCCTTTTAATCATCGTTGATTTGTTCATTGTAAACGGGTTGAGTATTGTTGTCAAGATGTAAATAGGTAGGTGAACAGTATTGAAGTTGTAAAAATTGAATTTCCGTAGGGCTTTAGGATGAGCCGAAAGTTTTAGGTCTTTGGTTGCCTGGGAAACAAAGTCAACAGGGGACATCCGTTTTTCGATTATGGAGATTGATAATTCTTTACATCACTCGAAGACGACATCAATTGTTTTTCTTTTACCTTTTTGGAATAATGTCTAAGTACCAATAATACTGTTTCTTTCTTGACAGAATTTCTATTGTAATGAATTCATCACAGCAATCCGCGGATGCTGTGCGCGCCGCTATATCTTCGACAACAACATGTACACCAGCAACAGTCACTCTACTCAGTGACTTATTATCTTCTAAGGCGACTACAACCCCAAATACTTCTGGATCCTCAAAATCAATACCTAAAGCGACTGCGAAAACCACAAAAAAAAGCACAATTCGAGCTCCTACGTCGCGGTCTAAAGTCAACGAGGCGGATAAGGAAAATGCGAACGCAAACGATAATGTAGAATTGTTGTCTGCAAAAGAAAAATTCACACTGGCTACTGAAGTTGTAAACAATACATTGAAAGTTTTAACAGAAGCGATCAAGGTACCATCTCAGCCCCGGAAAGCTCCAACTACCAAGGAGAAAGCAGCAGCTCGCAAAGGGCTTAGAAGATCAAGTTCAGTTCCTCAAGCACCATTACAGCCACGAGCTTTAAATCGAGTTTCTAGTTCGCCCAACATTTCAAAAACTCGAGATGGTTCCGCATCGTCAACATCAGCATGCTCTCCCGGAGTTCGATCGGTTGCGGAATGCGCCAGGGCTGCCTTTCTGTGTTTACGAGGAATCCAAGCTGCGAACATAACAGGCCTTACTATGCCACCTCTACAGCTCGAAAACGGAATGTCTGTTCTGGTTGGAAAATTGCTGGCACTTGGTTTAGAGGATTTGGCAACTAAAGAGCTTAGGATCTTGAAACGACGGTTGGACGTGGAAACTGAAGGGAAGAGTGCGCCAGTAACCAAAGATGCAGCTTCCGCTTCAACACCACAAACTTTGGCTGAACTTTTGGATTTTGGGGAGATCTCAACAACGGGTGCGAAATTAGGTCTGGTGATTACAACTCAGTTACAGGCACTAAGGCTTATGATTGCCTCCCGGAAACCTAAGTCCATTGAAGCCGCGATGCCATTTCTACGACCCGGACATGCCTCCTCGCCTGTAAAACTCCTTTTGAAAGCCGCTGAAGATTCAACGCAAGTGAACAAGTCTGCCCGTCAACTTCAAACTCTGTCGGACATGCTTCTATCTATGAGTCCAAGCGTCTCGTCCTCAGAAGATGCCACCGCTGTGGACTGTAAAGTCAGCATAACACCACAGGCGGCATTCATATTACAAGCTTTAGCTCTCGATGTACGCTTATCATGGTGGAAACTTGCAAATCATAAAGGAGATGTTGAAAAGGATGTCTTTGATCCTTTCCTTAGATGTGTTCAAGCGTTTGCCCGCCGAAGTCAAAATGAGGCTGATAAGGTATATACAAAATGCTCTAACGCATTTTCGCATCTCAAAAAGTCATCATTGAAATACGAAACCGACGGGCTTAAGTCGGCACCTGCCTTGATTGGAATATACCGTATACTAGGATCCCTTTCTAAAGAAGCTAATGTTATTGATGATGCTATTGAATGGGTTGGAATGGTCAGAAATCTTCTTGATTCTAAAGCCGACTCCAATGCTAGGCATAGTGCTCTCACAGCTCGTCTAGTTTCTCTCACTCTGCGGGGTTCTCAACGCGAGCAAACAGAAAATTTATTGATCGAGCTGTTGGATGTGCTAGAGCAACCATTTAAGGGGGAGGCATCTGAAATCGATGAATTATTGACAGAAGTCTCTTCGGCAAGGAGAGCTGCTATCATTGCGATTTCGAACCCTGTGTCTGAGTTGTCATCCAATACAAACGCTCTATCGCCCGAAGTCCGTCAAATGTGTGAAACCCTCGTCTCCTTATGCCCTCGACTATCACTTCGCTATATTGGTAAGAAACCGGATGAAAATGCCTCAAGCAAGGATGTTGTGCGATTCGAACAACGCAGGAAATTTATCACCAAGCCCTCCGTCCATGCAATTGATTCTGCATTATTCTTGATCAAATTGCTTCTGAAACAAGAGGCACCAGTATGGGAACGGATAGATTCCTTACTGCAAGATTGTCTTACATTGCTCGACCGGCTAGAACAGGGTTCTATGGAAGATGAGAACTTCAATGCGACACAGTGCTATATCAAGATTTCTAACCTTTACTTCATGTATTTTCTTGACTTACGTCGTAATAACGATGCTGGCAAAGGAACTCCACAGACACGAGTAGTTCTCCGAAGGTCAATTGACTGCCTTAAATCAAGGCCTTTACCGGACCGGAACGCTGGCCTTATGTCTATGAAACTGGAACGAATGGCGGATCTTTCCAAAAGCATGGGTCGATTTGACGAACTTTTCAAAGCCCTTGTTATGCTACGAGATGAGACGGTAGAAAATGGTGTTTTGTGTAAGGTGGTCGAAAACGCCAAAATTCTATCTATTCGCAAAGCTTGGGAGTGTAGTGACGATGCGCAAGTTCTCGCTCGGACTATACAGTCTCTGGTAAAGGTTTATCTCAGTCACCCAGAAATTTCTCCCGAACCTTGGCTTTTCGGTCTCTCTTGGACGGATGAGCAAAAGGGGGCTGTTCTTGAACATGAGTTGGATATCTTGACCGGCCTCGCTAATCCCACTTCTGTTGCCATGGACTTAAAAAGCAAGGTGTTTGAGCACCTAGTTTCCTTGTACGACTTGAACCAATACCCTGTGCGCAGGCTGAGGGCAATGACCATATTTCAACATTCGCACAATGAACAACAAGACGGTTATATGGTTGAGACACTCACGGCTCTTATGAGCAAGTCTATCGATATTGACACAACCAAGGATTCTGGTTTAGCAGGCTACTTGAGACATTGGGTGGCTATGGCAGTAAGTATAATGGAACTCCAGAAAGATGAAATTTGCATCAAAAATCTGAAGAACTGCATCGTGAACTGGCGAACCATTCGTTCTGAAGCTGAAAATCTCGCTGCTTTGCAGCTTCGCATTGATAACATCCCGCAGCTCTTGCTTCACTTACAGTCACTTGCCAACTTCATGGAAATGCGAGGTCTAGAAACTGACAAGCTTGTCATTCTTCGCCTTATCGCTGATTACAATGAACTCTACTGTGAAGTATCTGGTCACAACGACATTGTGTCAACTTACAGTGCCTTGGGTCTCTCGTGGCTTCAACTTGGTTATTCTGGAAAAGCTGGATTAGCATTGGACAAGGCGCAAAGTTTTAGCTTGCGTAGCAATCTTGGCGCCAAAACAGATCTTCACATTGCACACTCACAATACATGTTAGCACTTGGAAACCTTGAAAAATGGTAAGTCCACAAATTTTATCCTCCAGAACCCACTGACATATAATAGCCAATTTCATCTAGAGTGTGCTGAAGGAGCTTTTATTCTGGAACGAAAGGAATTAGAAGAAGATAAATCGCCTCTCAGTCTTCAAGAAAAGACTCGACTGAATTGTGTTGTTGCGAAAGCTTCTTTGATTCGATCGATGCTTGCCATTGAACAGGGAGGCTCAGAATCTGCTCTTGTCCATGCTAAACAGAGCGTCAGACTACTCAGGCGCGCGTGGGCTACCACCGAAGCAATACTTCGGAAAAAGAAACTAGCGGCTGTACCCAGAGACGACGCAGAGAAGGTAGTTGATGGGCTCTCCCAACTGGATATTTCTACAAACAAAATAGCGGGTCAACCTCAGCCGCAGGACAGCCCATCAGGAATTGGATTTTGGCCATTGGTCGCTCCTCTTTTCCATGGGTTGATTCATTTATCAAATCTGTACGCTCATCATGGGCTATTTCAAGAGACGTTACATTATGGAGAGCAAGCTCACGAACTCATTAAATCATTCAATTTTGATGGACAGTCTGCAATAGCTTTGGCCACACTTGGAAACATCTGGACTAAAGCTGGAAACCTAGATAAGGGCACCAATTACCTTACAGACGCAGAAAAGTTCTATAAAGATGGGACCAAGGGCAAAAGTTCGGTCACAGTCGCATGCCAAATTGGACGTCTCCGTGGAATGCTTGGAGATCGTAAAGCAGAAATTGCATGTCTGGAGGAAGCAAATCAAACTCTCAAAACTCTCATAGACCCTGCATTTCTTGCAACCCTCGAATTGGGTGATATTAGTACGCCGGATGTTCCTGATACGTTGGAAACCGGAATTCAAACGCTCTCTATATCAAAACGAAAGGCGCCAGCTACTCGAAAAACTACCACACGTAAGAAATTGCCAGTTCCCCGAAAGCCTGTCGTTCGTTCCAAAACTCCAACACCCGTGGAATCATCAGTTAGCACAGAGTGCCCTCAATTAGACTCTTTACGAGCAAATATTCTGTGGCAATTGGCTGACGCTCTCATGAGCGTGAAAAAGAGGAATGAAGCCCAGGTCTTCTTGGATGAAGCCAGTAAATACTCTAATAGCCAATTAGACGAGGTATATCAAGGTCTCTCAGAAGCTCGATGTTTGCTTGTACGATGCATGGAACAAATGGTCTCCGATCCAGTATACTCTGTACTTCAAGACTCAACTCTCTCATTTCCATCGGTTGTCGGAAGTCTGAAAGGCAATAAGAGCCACGCCGAAAACTCAAATCCCGTACAACAATCACCACCTAGAAAAACACAAACATCGAGAAGTGGTCGTGGGGCAAAGAGTCCAAGTCCAGATAACCTTTTTGACAAGTTACACCGAGCTCAAGAGATTTTAGTGGAAACCTACCCAGTTGCATTTCTCGTTGCTCCAATCTCTGTTATGCACAAGATAACTTCACTCTTGAACAATGTCTCCATTTTGCTCTCTGCTGCAGGGCCAATCAAGGGAAGATCCCAACCCGGTCTTGCAAGTTGCTCCATTGATTCTGCACGTACTCTTGCATTCCGCAGAGAGCGCAAAGTCATCTTACAAGAGACTTGTATCCCAGAACTCGATGACCTTCGTTGGCCCGATTGTGGGGCTATGTCCCGGCGATCAAGTCTCGGCGCTTCATTATCATTCTGCGATATTCCGAAATTTCAAAAGGAATATATAGATATCCTCCCCAAAACATGGACTGCTCTCTCAATATCTTTGAGCGAGAATCGTCAAGAACTTTCTATCACTAAATTACAAACCGGTCATAGTCCATTTGTACTTCGTCTACCTTTAGGGCGTAACAATTCCATGGATGCAGATGAAGAAGTATTTGGGTTTGAGCAAGGAAAAAGCGAGCTCTTAAATATCATTGATTCTGCGAAGGCCAACTCCCAAAGCGGCCCTAGCAGGACAGGTCGTGAAGCCAAACTTGCTTGGTGGGCAGAACGTGCAGAGTTAGACTCTCGTCTCAAGGATCTACTAGAAAATATCGAGAAGGTATGGTTAGGAGGGTTTGCAGGAATATTCTCTCAATTCACCAGAAAATCGGATCTTCTCGCTCGTTTTCAAAAATCCTTTGAGAATATACTTGACAAGCATCTCCCTTCTCGTCGAAAGAGCAAAAGAAACTCTGGACCTCGTGTCACTTTGGACAGCAGAATTTTGGAGCTATTTATCGGTCTTGGTAATCCATCAGCAGATGATAGCGATTTTTCCGAACAACTGACTGATCTTTTATATTTCGTTGTTGACGTTCTTCAATTCCACGGAGAATTGAACGCTTATGCAGAAATTGATTTCGATTCAATCGTCATTGAAATCCATGATGCTCTACGTTGCTATCACGAAGCTGCTCACAGTTCGAGTCAGAACGACGAAGGAAAACATACTATCCTGATATTAGACAAGGCTCTCCACATCTTTCCATGGGAATCACTACCATGTATGGAAGGCTTGGCAGTCTCGCGTCTTCCATCACTTGGATGTCTTCGAGATCGAATTTCCAAACAACAGAAAGCGTCAGATGAAGGTCCAGAGGGGCATTACATCGATCGCAATAACGGCGCATATATCCTGAACCCCGAAGGCGATCTCAAGAACACACAAACCACTTTCCAAGCTCCTCTAGAAGCACTTCCTTCTTGGTCCGGCATTGTCAATCGTGCACCTTCTGAAGAAGAAATGAAATATGAGCTACAAAATAAAGACGTCTTCTTGTATTTCGGCCATGGAAGCGGAGGACAATTCATTCGTTCTAAAGAAATTCGCAAGATGGAGAAATGCGCAGTGACAATTTTGATGGGTTGTAGTAGTGGTGCGCTCACGAATTATGGAGAGTTCGAATTGGGGGGCCAGCCGATACATTATATGCATGCGGGGAGTGCGGCATTGGTAGCGACGTTATGGGATGTTACGGACAGGGACATTGATCGGTTTGCGGGGAAGATGTTGGAGGGGTGGGGACTTTTAGGAAAGGAGGGGGAGAAAGGGGAGGGAAAAGAAAAGAAGAAGGGGGGAGGAAGGAAGAAAGGGAAAGAGGAGAAAGATGTAGAGGGGGGAGGAAAGTTGTCGTTGATTGAGGCGGTGGCACAGGCGAAGGGGGCTTGCAAATTGAAATATCTCAATGCGGCTGCGGTTTGTGTTTATGGTATTCCGGTTTATATTAGGGACTAGTATTGCCCAGAAGAACGTGTATATATGGGATGAAGGGAGTTGGAAATGGCACAAATGAAGTGATAAGGAAGTGATTCCTTGTCAAAATGGCGTATGGATAGCATAGCGTTACGGTGTTTGAGGCATAGTTATGGATATGGTTAGAGAACTGGTATAGTGTATATCCCTGTGTTTTAGTATTTTATGATCGATTAACAACGCGTTCTATTCTTAATGAAACGTCTATTACTGTTCAGAGCAGCTTTACTACATTGGCTGAGTGTTTCGATCATCTTGTTGATGGGTTGTGATGTTTTTGTGGAGTATTCAACATGATGATCAGGTTAGCATTTTAATTTTTCGGAGACATTCATTTATGGATCTATTGAGTACACTTTCTCATTTAGTATCCATTCAGGATATCGCCTTTCCTCAACATTCACATTTACCTATATATAGTCAAAAATATTCATATTCGAATTCATTCAATCATCCTCAATCATCTAGTCATTTCTATCTACTCAATCTCTTCTATACATTACACACTCAACATCCTCACCCAGATATTAAGAAAGCCAGAAAGAGATCTAGCCGCGCGAGAGTTATACTTGATATATGATTAATAGCACACACATGACTCAAACAGCATTTAAAAAAGTAAAAAGACGTACGAGAAATTAGAGAGGGGTAGAAGGTTGTAGCATGTAGAAGTTGACCATGAATCTTCCAGACAACTGCATCTAGATTCTGAAAAGAAAGACTCGTCTCAACATCCAGCGAGAGGAATGAATCAAGAGGAACAGAGAGAAAATAAGAATCGTCTCCTGTTTCACCCCGATCGTCCATTTTCCATATCGTTCGAGAAATCTCGCTACTCGAATGTAAACGGGAAGTCAGTAGAAAATGAATTTTCAACTTTTAGTAGGGTCTCGAGGAGTATTGGTGTAAACTAATAGAAGATGGGTCTACCGAATAATTCCTAGACACGTCTCTCGTCTCACATTGCTCTTCTTTTGTAGTATCGATTGACTGTTGGGTTGTCTAATGTATATATAGAACGCATCATAAAACGAAGAATAGAGAATTGCAAAACCTCTCTACTCTTTCTTCAAAACAAGGAACAGGATAACGCCCATCTACCCCTTTCAAATCGATGCTGTACACTCATAGCTGGAATACCAAAGACAAAGACTAGAGAAGAAGAGCCGAGAAATAAATAAAAATCATATCATAGGTAGGTCAACTATCTATTCCAGAGCCTTCATATTCGCATTCGTTTTCATAACAATTGATTCCCTCCTGATGTTTGCCCTCACTCGCGGATTTCGAACCCATAACGCCTTATCCTTATACACCATACTAGCCCAATATCATACCAGTTTTCCCCTTCTCCAATTTACATCCTATGCCACAAACTTTCTAATGCCCATCTCTAATCATCCCACTCCTCATCCAATTGATCAATTAAACGATTTTCATCCTCACTCCCCGAATTTCTCCTCCCACTTTCATTTGCACTAACGCCTCTATCCCTCCCACTCCCTCTACCATTACTTCCATCTCCAGAATTTCCATTTGCAGAGATACTCAAGGTATTATATCCCCTATGGGTTGGTAAGCACCTTGAGCATGATGAAGTAGCGATGATGAAAACGTCCTAATTAGTGTTAGTTATGCTTTTCGCCAAGACTTTTATTCCTCTGTATAAATGGATGGATAGGTGGATAGCGGTATACCGAGACAAAAAGAAATATGCAAATAGCAATATGTGATTATGGATGCAGCTTGACTTTGACACGCTTGTGAGGGTTTTCATTGCGATAAGTAGTGAAAAAGGAAGATTGTGGTAATCTTTGATTGAAACGCCGGGTATTGTATGCTATAATGCTGAATGCCTATCCTAATTGCAGCCTGAAAACCGAAAAGAAAATGCTATGCTGAATGTCGCTGTTCGCTCGCTGGCTCAATTATTTTGAATATATAAAGAAAACTTCGTCCTCCCACATGAGAGAACTTGTGTTCCGTGTTTGGAATTACTCGGAACGTATATACGACTTCTGCGACCTGCGATTTGACATTCCCCTCACCTCCATCGTCGGCAATATCGACGAGCCATCCCGAACGGACGCTACACGGGGAAAGAGTTGTGGTGCTGATCTCATAAGACATGTTTTGCAGCTCACCTTTATGAAATCTCCTATGCTAGCCCAGAAGCTATAATTGGGCAATTGCCTCCACCCTCTTGCATGCGCGACATTTCGTTGATAGAAAACACCACCGAGGAAATATACCAGTATAGCAATAACTCCTATGATGGCGAAGACAGCACCCGGACCCACAGTCTGTTTGGCAGGTTCGGAGCCTCCGCAAGCAGCTTGTGAGCGCACTTCGAAGAAATAGGCGCATTCTTCTGGATCGGTTCCTACGTATGAGGCAGATGCAGTAGCGAGTGGGTCTTTCTCGCAATGAAAAGATATTATGCTGGATTTCCGGCGTATGGATTTATCATCGTCGTCGTCATCGTCATCGTCCCAGCTTCTTTTTTTGTTCTTTCCTCCACATGGCGATCCATTCGTATACTCTACAACAAGCTTTCTTCCGCGGAGTGTTAAGTTTCCTGATTGTTGTCTGAAATGTGCTGGTTAATTTGTTTGTCTGGAACAATGCAATAAAGATCCAACTTACCCTACAGAATACTTCTTTCCGTCATATTCATAAAAAGCGCTCACATTCTTCCAATGGTTTTTGTCTACTCCCACAAAATCCTTCACCTCTTCTACCACTGGCGCGCACACATTCAGTGTAAAATTTCCTTTGTAATCATATCCTCTTGCATGCCAACTGTCCGTCTTCGCATTTTTGGCAGGTTTCTTCCCTTCTTCTGGAGCTTGTATCGATAATGGTCTCAGATCAAAGAAAGACCCTGTCGTCGATGAAATAGTACATGGGTCAACAGGCTTGGGTTTCTTGTCCTCCAAGCCTGCACCTTCTACTCCAATGTGCAAGGCGAGTCCAAGCAGGAGGGCCGAGGGTAAAGATGTGAATCGCATGTTGGTTGGTTTCCCTCGGGAATTTTGGAATGGGGCAATCTCTACTATTCTGGGAGTTGAAACGTCAGAGAATAATAATTATGGAAATAAATTGAGCTTGTTGATAAAGCTCGAGAAATTCGACCAAGGTATGATGTTATGTTGAAGCTTCCTGATGCTTTCCAGGTACCGAGGAGGACACATAACGGCAATGCACCAAAATAAGGTTTTGGCGCTTGTCATCACGTGCCATTGCAATTCATGAAGCAATTAGGAAGGTGTTCAATGTGAAGCTACCTTCCTAGGTAGGCAGCAAATCAAATAGGAACTATGTTGAAAATCAAAGAAAAGCATGACACATTCTAACGATAGCATTTAAGAGTTATGAATGAAAGGTTGAGATGCTGTGGAGAGATTATTGCCTGCTGTGTAGCTACAAATCCATAACAAACTAACTTGAAGTCTTTTGAAGCTTGTGTTGATCAAATCATACATGTAGAGAACATGCTGGTACTAAAGTTGTCACAAGAGTAAGTGAGCTCTTTTGCAATCAATCAAAGTCTAAAAAGCATCAAAAACTGGAGCTTTCAACCAACCTCCTAGCACTTGGTGTGAGTTCCTGGTACTGATATTCATTAGCCCTTCAGAGCCTCGGGGAGTTATCATGAGGAGTGGTTCTAGACATCGAATACCTGCTCCGTGGACCGTAAGCATCTTCCTATATAGTGCCAAGATCAATAGGTGAGTAGATAACGTGGTTCTGTACCACATGAGAAGAATAGTCGTCGGCGTTGCGGCAGTTGCCATTAAAATTGGGAGAGTATTTCGGACATAATCTTGAAGATAGAACAAAATCATGAATGGAAGTTTGCAAGGTCGTGAAATTATAATATGCCTTCTCCATTGCAAGCTGTCCTTTTCATTTAAACACGTCATGGGTCAGTGTGCTAGACTCCTAGAAGCGGAAAATCCCCAATAAAGATATCCATTCATTCGCATCCAACGGGTTTGACCCCCCTATCAGCGTCGAGACGCGAAATGCCAAAGGGGGTCGACCGAGGTCGACGATATAAGGCTCGGTGAAAACCCAGCAGGTTGTTTCTTGCTAAGCTAAAGGGCCGTTTTTCGGGTCCGCTCATGAATTAATTCTTCAAGGTCCATTGTTTCACCCAACTCTCAAGAGTCAAGACTCAATGACAGCATCCAAGGATTCTCAGAGAGGTTTGGTTGGTGACTCTGTATACTTTTTTCGTACTTCTCTGGAAAACTTCTTTTATCACGCGGCAAGTAGCCGCATCTGTTTCATGACCTTACGATGGGCGCATGATGGTCATAGTTGCCGAATTCGGACCCCATTCTCTTGACCGATAAATTGCTGTATCGGTGTGCACTTGGAAAGTAAATCACAGTCGAAAGTGGATGGGATGTATCCTGAGCTGAGAGAAATGCTCAATGTTGGCCTCGCAATTCAAAACGTCAGCCCTGTTGTATTCCCTCCTCGTTGCTCAAGGATTGGTTCGGTATGTACTATATGTTGATGGAGCTTTCAAGGTCCATGGATTATGAGATATGGACTCTACCGCGTAGCCTTAAACCCCTTTGATCTTAACCATTTGAGGAGATGAAATCCGAATAATCAAGTCCCACAGTCTCTCCGACTGATCTGCGTTTATTTGGCACATCTCAATTCAGCGTGACATTGGAAACCTTAAAATAACAAAAGTGGGATGGCATTTTGGTTTGTTATGGATGATGATGGTACAGAATCAAATGCTTGATCGTAAAATTTCACACATCTTAATAATCACAGCCTTGTGGCAACTAAATAGGTATTGGTTAATCAAAATCGGTGCGACAACAGTCAAACAGAAGGCTTTCAGTACAGTGCTACATTCCTGGCTGGACCTGCTGAAATAAGATAGCTTGGTAGATAAGGCTCCGTGGAGATATGCTTGACGTGATCATCTAGCTTGAAGAGAACCCTGGGCCAGCCTTCACTTCGTACGAATCACATCTCTCATACCGGAAGTTTACACTACAAGGATATTGTTCAAGGTTGGAGGTCAGAACTTAGTAGCGGATTTTTGCTTCAGAACCCCAGATATGTAAGATCTTACCTGTAAATGATGAAATTGATGAATCATGAAGCGTGTGCACGCCCGCACGGTGTGAAGTATATATTAAAAGGGATGTAAAATGCCGTGGAGAAGGATCAGATATACGCGTGCAGTATCCAAAGTGACTACTTCCATACAGTACTAGGTATTGACAACTTATTATACACGTTGTCGGTAGAATGTGGTTTGGACTCTGAAGGCTGGAAGATGTGGAAACTTGCTCGTCTATCGAATCTGTATTTTGAATGTGGAATCTAGCCCATTTAATCAACGCCCGCATCTTTTGTCACTCCGTTTTGGACCAATTATAATTCATGGTGGCGTTTTGCATTGCTCCATTGTCAGATGCGAAGTTGGGCGCTGCCTTGAGAAGTTGAGAGAAGTTTCTCTTTGGACGACCTCAACTTATAACGAGCAAGTTGCAGCCGAGTGAAAAGCCACGATAGGTAAGACTCCAATTGAACCCAGGCAATGGATCAGGATGTGAAGTTACTATTTGGCAGGTGATCAAATCATCCATGCTCTGTGATTGTGATTTGAAGACATCCCGAATAATCATTGTGAATTTATGACGGCCGCATCCGAATGATGACTTTCAGTCAACATTCGACCTTTAATGATCAAGATGAATGACCAGATTCCCGGGAATAAACATGGCCTTACAGTTTTGACATTGAGGATCATATCTTGGGAGAAAGGGAACTTTAAGCCAATTTCGTTGATGCAGTGAGGAGTGGTAAGCACTGGGCAAAGCGGAAGGGGAAGATGCCAAAAGGGCCATGCAAGCATTTACCATGGCAATGGTAGGATGTAACAATCACCGGTCCCGCGTACCACTCACATATCGTGAGAAATTTCAAACGATGCCAATGTAGACCTTACTTATGCAATATTATCCGTTCAGGCAAATCAATAAGTATGGAGCACAGACAAGCGAAGGAGGGAGAGCATATCGAGATGGAAGCAATCAGGTCAGTACATGGAGCCAAATAGATGAATGACCAGTATTCTCAACGGTTTCCGAAGAGCCAAGCTTTGTAGTGAGGCTGGTGTTGTTGGTATTGTATGGTCGTTGTCGGTGGTTCGTTGGTTCATAGGACAGAAATCGGGATGACACAGATTTTGGTGGCTGAGAAACTCATGCGTGTTCAGACAATCATGGATGAAGCGTGTGTACTCCGTAGTAGTAGTAGCTTTTATGGAAGCCATTTGGAAGCCATTTGGAAGCCATTTGGAAGGCCATAAGGACGATCAAGGCCATGATCCATCAATAAAAAAAGCTACACTCATTAGCACTACATACCAGTATACGACATCCGCGATTCCGCACCTGATTTAGCCTTGCTCACTCTGGGCTAGTTATGCCGAGAAAGAGCCACAATTGGCTTATGTGGAGAAAATGTCCCTAGCAAGCGAGGCAAGGTTCCATCGAGTCACGAATCGTGCATGTTCCTCTCCGCCTTTGCTGCAGTTTACTGCGTTTTCCTGCATTTCTCTGCATTTCTCGTACCATGATGGGTTTACATTGTACGGTTACAATGTCACCTTATTGATCTCTTCGAGTACATGTTGTCCTCACCAAAATAGCAAATCCTGAGCGGCCAATCGTGTATACTGGTCGAATTCCTTACCTTACCTAATCTAACCCTATCGACCACCAGACCTAGCAAAGACCAAGGCGTACGATGTATTTTCCAGTCAGCGACATTCCGATCACGGTATGGAATCTGTATGGAATCTCAATTCTCCAATCAAGAGGCCGTACTAATGGGCTCCATATTAAAAAATATTTTGGATGGATTCATCAAGACTTCAAAAGTCCTAGTTCTTTCGGTCTTGTGCCTGGCTAACTGAATTCAAACATCATCTGAGATCCCGAGCTGCATCATCGTCAAACTGTCATTACCAGCCCTTCTGATAATCCTCGTCGTCTCGCGTTTTCTCGTAGAGTCGACCCTCACGCTGTCTACCCATCCAACATTGTCCGTAGGATCATACTGCGTAGGTAGTCGTTAGTAGCCACCCGCCAGACGGCGTACGTATATACATTTCTCCCAGTGAGTTTAACGAAGCCCCTCTCGTAGATGAACACACTCCGTCAGTTGCCAAGACTCCTTTCACACGGTAACCTTGTCTTCCAATTCAATCATGTTCATAATACTGCATTTTTAGATGAATAGCCCGAGCCGCACCAACGCCAGCACCGCAAAAATTCTCTTCTCTGTTGGCGGAGTTCAAACTAGTGGATCCCAAACTACCTGGTACTCCTTTACTAGTTGCTAGAAGAATCTCCCCAAAAAATAAAAATACGTATGAACCTTGGAATTAGAAACATCAACAAGAAGCAGGGTTCTGACTTATAGTAGGGTACCGTGCTTTCCGAATCGGATCTGATTCAAACCCCTCCCTAACCGTGAAAAATATTCTCCTCCATCTAAAAGGAAGAAGCTCCTCAACTGAGTTTTCATTACACAACTTTTTGACCGAAGTCTCACATTCTTATTACTCTATCTTTTGCTCTATCAATCATTCTCCAATACATTGTCACTGTATCAATCTTTATCACGCAACCACCGGTTCATCTCAGGCTCTCAGCCTCGTACGCCATCCCTACCTTATCTCCAGTTTCCAGAAATTCGGGAGTCAGTGGAACGGCGCCTATAGGGCCATATACCATCTGATAACGAGTAGTCTATTACTGTTTTTAGACGCAACCTCGCTGTCCAAGCTTCTGTCAAGCATTCACACTGTACTGGTTGTCGGGTGCATTCACTCTTTTAATTCGTTTGATCTGTATAAATTTTTGCCGAGGCCAATACCTGGGGCCAACAAAAGGCGGGGTTCAGAAATACCATAGTATCACAATATCTCCTTATTGAAATGGCAGACATCTCAACAAGCATGTCTATCGACGCAAAAGAATCCGTCCGAGAGGGCACAGATGAATCTTTGGATGCTTCTACACCAGAGGCGGAGACAGAAATCCCTCCAGAAAGTGTTGGCCAACAAAAGAGGAAGGGCGGTCGAAAGCCTGTATGTCGATAGAAGATGCTCAGCTCTATAGCACCCCTTTGCTAATGCGATCCCTTAGATTTATGCTACTTCAGAGGAACGTAAACAACGCAATCGTCAGGCGCAAGCAGCGTTTAGAGAGCGTCGCACAGAGTATATCAAGCAACTTGAAGAAACCATTAGAGTTCATGAGACGAACCTTCATAATCTCCAGAATGCTCACAGAAGTGCCGCTGATGAGTGTCTGATGCTTCGATATAAGAATTCTCTCCTTGAAAGAGTTCTTCTAGAGAAAGGTGATTACATCAATTGAGCTTTCTTTCGACCATGATCTAATTTTTGACAGGAATTGATGTCCAAGCCGAACTACGTGCGAAGACAGGAAGTCCTCACCTTGGCCCAACGCACATGCAACAGAATATGGCTCAGCCACCTACTGTTCAGCGTGCCATTATGAATAGACATCATCAAGCTAGACGATCGAACTCGAGCATTGCGCCGAAGCTTGAGCCCGGAGTTTCTTTCCATACCAATCAATCGCCACAGTCGAGACCTACTCCACCCTCGCACGCGTCGTCGCCTACCACAAGTTCGCCAGGCTTCAACAACCAAGGGGTACTAACTCCACCTTCTTCTGACTCTCATATGCAGCATCAACAGCAACAACAGCAACAACGCCTTCATGCCGCCAAAACACAAGCGCAGCATGCATTGTCAAACACTACCGGACTTCTCGTTAATACTAATGTAGCATCGCCATTAGGGGCAAAGGGGCAAGGAAATGGCAATGGTACGGGTAATACAGGAGGCGCTCCGGGAGCTCCTTCTTATTATCCGTCATTCCAAAATCATATTGAGCAACTCGGCAAGCTGTCCCGTCCCCTGTTATCATTTTCTTTTTTTGGAACTATGTTCGTCCTAGATTGATTCCGTGAGTACAGAACAGGAGTACGATGCGCAAGCCGACATGGTTGACGATCAACCCGAAATCGCAGGGCCCGGCCCGTATCCCGAATCGATTCCCGCTGGTCAACTCAACCAGCAACTCGGCCACCCTCCACACTCGCAAGGTATGCACGGCGAAAACCCACCTCAAGCATACAGTTCGATGACGCAGTTACTTGATCCTTACGACCCGGTACTCGACATGGACCCTTTCGGTCTTTCGGCAAGCATGCAATTTCCAACTCAATTCTCTTTCGACACGAGCTCAATGCGATGAGCCATCATCGCTCATGATACCCACGGTTGGGAATAATCTCTCCTACGATTTCGGCTGGCGTTCGAGTAATGATAATCGGTCTTGATGTCTCGTGCGATCAGGCAATGATTTTTTTTGGTTTTGGGGGTTCGGTTTGGGGGTGCATTTGGGATGGAGTTTAAAAAAAAACAAAAAACGGAAGGGACGGAGCAAAAAAAGTTTATGAGCAAGGGCTATGGCAGATTTCGAGTTGCTATCGCATTGCATCATTCGCATGCCTTCGAGACGATCGCGGTCATGAGCACGGTCTAATTAAGCACTGTATGTATTGAGCATTTCATTCTCTCATGATGGAGATGGCTTTCACGATGGATAAGGAAGATGTATAAGCATACTTAAGGGCAGAGATGGGCGGAGTAAGTTCCATGAACGGGTATTCCTGCCTGGCGACAATGGCAGGAAGAAAAAGCATCCAGAAATGGAAATATATTGGATGGTTCCCTTTTCTTTAAGATACATTTTCCATGGCATTGTCTTTCATTTTCTAATTGTTCCTCTTTCCTTCTGTCATTTGGATTGGTGATCGTTCCTTTATGAATGATGCCATTATCTCTCTTGAAATATACGTTGATCATAACGTTTGGATGAATGTAAAATTGTATGTAATTACGAATGAATGATAATACCAGTAAATGAGCGATTAACATGATAACTTGACATTGTCTACCTGCTAATTACACGCAGGAAATTTCTGAATAAAACAATTTGATACTTTGCTCTGCGATTAATTTCTTCAATGATAGAAATGGTTGGGCAATCCGCGAAATGCCAATTTTTATGATAAAAGTAGGTAGTCGCAATGGAATGTATTAGAATACAGAACATCTTAGCTCGCCGCCTCCATGAGATGCGATCAACATGAACAAAGACAATTGATGAATCATGGCTTAGAAACTCACTCCATGTTGCACAAATGATTGACATACGTACATAATATTTCTCAAAGCGTAGGTATTCACCATTTTTTATACATAAAAAATCAACATCCAGTACCAACCTTAATGAGAAGTTTTCAATTCTGCTATCACCACTCTATCACTTCTATCATTCACCAACACTTATCACTACAATCAAAGCAATTCTCGACTTTAACCCCACATCTCAGAAAAATATTGGAAAGCCCTGGTGGGCTGCTCGCTTATATCCAACACTAAACTTAATCAAGTTTAGATTCTTTGTGTACTGAGGAACGAACCGACTTTTCAGCATCAACGACGATTTACAAGTTTACCTTGTTCTCCAACCGCAAATCAGCAATTCTCGAGAGACGGCTTCCTTGTGTTCAGGAATCTGTCAGTCTCGTTTTCTAAACTCACAACCCCCGAATTGTTCTCTCGGTAGCAAAAGCTTCTTCGGAGGCACTCGAGAAGCAGATCAAGATGTCGGGTATCGCTTCCAAGGTAATTATTATTCTCTTAACAATCAACAATAAAATTTTCATGCAGTTTGCGCTTGACAAGATGCGCCGCAGATTCAGCCATCCATCGGGTTTCAATCATTTACGAGTTTCAAGGCTAATATGAATCAATGTAGAACCTTTACGAGCTTCTCGGTACGCACGAATTTACTCAGAAAACAATCTTTGAAGCACGAAAACTGATCAAAAATAGGCAACGACCACGAATATGATTCCGACAAGGAGCCAGAGCCACCAGTGAAGGTTGTCGATAAGACTCCAGCCCGCAACACCAAGCGCAATGCTACTGGAGAGGCACCAGCAGCCAAGGCTCCTGTAGCTGACGGACGTGGTGCTCGTCGTGGAGGATACTCCGGAAACGAAGGTGGTCAGTACATGGAAAATCTCAATATGCATATATCAATACCTCCAATATTACGGAATATTTGAGCTAGTTGCAGTGATCAATCAGAACATTAGCTAATGCTACTTTAACAGCATTCCGTGACCGTAACGCTGGCAGCGCCAACAACCAAGGCAAGCCAACCGATGACTCTGTCCGACAAGATCGTCACCCAAGACGTGAAGGTGGTGGACGTGGCCGAGGTGGTGCTCGTGGAGGCGCCAAATTCGATCGTCACAGCCGTGGTGTCGGAGGGTAAGAAATCCCCTATGATAAAAGTGGTAGCATAAAATATTGACACTTTAAAAGTGATTCCGAGAAGCAAGCTGCTCATGGCTGGGGTGCTACCGAAGGTGGTGCTGAGCTCGCTGATGAGCAAGCCGGTGAAGCTATTGCCAAGACCGAGGCTAAGGAAGATGGTGAAGCAGCTGAGGCCGCCGCTGAAGAGGCTGAGCCAGAAGACAACAGTGTCTCTTACGCCGATTACCTCGCTCAATTAGAGGAGAAGAGAGCCGCACTCAACGCCGCTACTCCTGAAGCTCGCAAGCCAGACAGCAAGCTCGACAAGAAGTGGGCCAACGCCAAGCCTATCTCCAAGGAGGACGAGGAAGACTTCGTCGCTGGAACTGGTGGCAAGGCTAAGCGTGAACGTCAACGCACTCAAAAGCAAACCATTGAGATTGATCAACGTTATGTTGAACCCACCGAACGTGCTGGTGGTAGAGGAGGCTTCCGTGGAGGCCGCGGACGTGGTGATGGAGCACCACGTGGCGACAGAGGAGGTTTCCGAGGACGTGGTGAGGGCCAACGTGGACGCGCTCGTGGCGATAGAGGCCCACCACGCCAAAGTGCCCCAAGAAACGGAGGTGCTTCTGCATCCATCCAAATTGAGGACCAATCTGCTTTCCCAAGCCTTGGCGCCTAAAGTTTCATTGAAACTGAACCTGCCGATCTTTCACAACATGGCATAACATGATATGTAGAAATGATCTCAAAAAATTTGTGTTTTACGCAATCGTTATATGAGAAACAAAAAATTTGATTAAAAAACGGGCCAAAATTGCATTGTGAACTGGTTGATGAAGGATTTTGCTCATAATGAATGTACAGAGAGGTTCTACGACTCAAAGGGACGTATTGGCTCTCAATCATGTTTCGTGATGGGATATTTCTCTTTTCCATTTTTACAACTTGTCTTTTTGTCTTTCTTTGGTCTTACCTTGCGGATGGTGATGTGACGGTCTGGGGGTGGGATTTGGTTACCTGGACTTTTCTTCGCATTTCACTTGCTTGTAACGGTAGATAAAATGAAACGGGTGTTTTCTCTCCATCTTGATTTTGGGGGTCTTGATATTTATTTGTTGCTTAGACCTTGGCTCTTTGATAGAAACATATCAATGGGAAAGGGAAGTAATGAAGTCTAGCTCGAATGTCTTTTCATCCATGAAGTGAGATAGGTGCGTAGCATGAGCTACCAATTATATGACACGCCTGCTGTTTCATGGTACATCTGATGTCCTTGTCTGTATATATGTAGTCAGCTATGGAGAAGGTATGTCCAAGGAATTTTAGATTTACAAGTCTGAGATTTCCCGAGTACATGATTATGAAAGCTTTGTTACTCCCTTTTGGCACTACTTTCAAGTCTTTTCAAGTGTATTACATAGGTGGAAGTAGAGCCTTAGTCTTTTGTCGTCTTTGGAAAAGACTAAGTACATTTCCTTATTGTGAAGCCTTTTTTCTCAACTCGGGAACGAGGATGTCCTTCTATTCATGGTCATCACACGACACAAACACATTCCAAGGGAATCCGTCAATGCTTTCGTTTGCATATCCGGTCGAGCGAAACCTAATAGCTTCTTGAGGGTGTTCGATCAGCTAGCTGGGGAAGTATGGTAAGGGGACTATGTGGCTGGGTCTGTCTGATAATGAAAGATCATGACCTAGGTGTCTGAACTCTCGCTACTGCTCATGGCATACCTTGTGTTATACTGTGAAAAGCCTCTGTATGGTCGTTGGTGTCGGTATCTATATGAGAGTTCTGTGGTTTCGACTCCAGTCATTTCCTCGATATTCAATCACATGTGTATTCCATTATCGATGTCTCCGAAAGGATTGATTGAGGGTGTGGTGAAACCAGCGCCGACATCCGCAAGTATTGGTCAAGCCTGGTGTTGGCTTGAACCCGGTGGTTTATGTGGTGGGAGAGGGATTTTCGTCTGATTCTTCTACATCACCGCCATCTTATTCCATCTAGCATTCTTCAAATTCTCCGCGTCTTGCATGTTCTATCATATAATGAAGAGGATGGGGGCATGCATTCAATCCTGCTAACATGCCGCGCTTCAAGTTCAGGGTTAGAATAGTTTTGTGGTGGGGCAAGGTGACCATTCCGGTTCGCAAAACACGCCGAGTATATATTCTATAGCAACCACAACTCTTCTACATACGACCATAGACTGAAGAGAATTGGGCATCCCGTCCGCTCTGCCATACACAAGCTTCAGATCGGTGGATTAGTAGTTGGGTGGGTGACCACCAGCGAATCCCCACTGTTGTATGTTGATTTCTTTCTTTTTGTTTTGTTGAAGGGGCGGAGACGAGGGGATATTCAGATATCGTTTTTGCCGGATTTGGCCCCTGGCAGAGGCGTCTTTTCGGCACCGCGGAAAGATACCTAGGTAGGGTGGAATGCTCCTATTATTCTATTTGGCGGCGTTGTTGATTTGGTCTTTTCTGGGAGGCATCGGTCATTTGTTTGAGTTTTGCTCCCACTGAACAATTTCTCATCGTGAGATTTCTCGTTGTATATCACGGGTGTATAGTGCTTTCAACAATTGAACGCTTGAACCTTTCTATTCTACTTCTGATGATAGAATCTTTATTTTCTGTCTACATGGATAGGAACTTCAAAATGTGTTTTACTAGGAAAGTATATACTGACTGCCGGTATGTGAGATGAGGAACCAATATTTGTAATTCTGATGTATCTAGGTGTAGGTATCAAAGGCTATATCTTGTTTTAAGGGTCTTTTGTGTATCATTTTACTTCCCTGGAATATTGCTGTAGATTTTGCATCGTGATACTGCTGATTTATGGAAAGGGGGTAAAGGGTTCTGGACTTATGATGTCGTTATGATAGAAGACTTTCAGTGTTTAACAATTTACTTAAGACTTCCTCAACGGTCACATAAGGAACGCATCAAACCCCTAAATACCTCTCTGAGACAGCACAATGTACCAACTCGTTGTTTCATATTCTCAGAGATCGCATAGCGATTAGACTTCCCTATATAAATCCCTCCAGAGATTGGTAATGAGATCAATGCATCCTCTGTTTGTTTCGAGACGATGGCAGAGCAAAACATGAGAATCTTTGCTTCACGGACTTTAGAGGTGCTGGACTCGAGGAGTTGTTTGGTTTCTGTGTTTCCAGGGGGTGATGCAGTTTAGGACATAAATATGATATGCACTCTATTGGCTACTGCCATGCGAATAGTCTAGAGTAATATAGATACAATATCAGACTGGAGAACATTTGATGACTTGCCTGGGCGGTGCTCCAAGGTGCGATATGGTAAGCCTCGCCACTGACTACAGTGTCATTCAGCTTGAGACATATATCTGGGCTTCGTGGGTGAATTCAACAGATTTGGCTCGTCTTGCTAGCCCATTGCCACCGCTAGACATATAGTGATGGTTATTGATCTTTGCATTATTTTCGTGCCGAGCACAGAAGCTCATCTTCCGTCATACTTCGGATGCTTTGAATCTATTTATATCAATGCCGTCGTTAATGAGTGCTACCTGATAGCGTCCTGTAAATCTTCTTCAGGATCTTAAGGAACCACCAAACAAACGAAACTGAAGGACTTGGGACAAATTTGTTGCCAGGGGAATTGAAGAATATGACAGAGATATGAACAGAAATGACCTGCATGAATGAGGCTGATGAAACATGCTCTAGGTAACTTTTATTCTACTTCAAAGCTCCCCCTCTAAAAACAGTCATTCGTGCTCTAATCCACGAGCTTGTCTGGGTGTTGAAACCCGCTCTTTTTGGCACTACGCATTGCCTGATTCTGCGCATTCCGATAGATTCGCAAGTTCACCAACACGGAACTAGGAGACATGGGAGTTATACCAGATGAAAAGTACGCGTGCACTACTCTTTATATGCAAAATACAAAATGTCACCATCATCGAGATATAACCGCTGCTGAACTTCCCCACCACATCTCCGGAGAAAGATGTCCCGAGTTTGACGAGGTCGAAGAAATCGATGGTAGCGACTCTGAGGATCGTCTCTCGAGAGCTTCAACTTGGAGCTCTCAAGATTTGCTATCCTCTTTCTTGTTCGTAGACGGCCTGCTTTGCGGCACCGCTCAGCCAGATCTTCGGTGAGGAATTCTCAATAATCGCTATCATCCACATGCACAACAGGAATCCATGATCGAGACAGAAACAGGTAGGGGGAGCTTTGTGAGATCATACCTAGTAAATACAAGCAAGCATCTTGACTTTGCAAAGTAAATCCTCATCTCTTCCTCACGTATCGTTTTGACTTTCTACGTCCTCTCTACTTTCCCCTTTTCCCTCATCTTCCCACAAGCAAAGATACATATACATGATACGGGTAAGGGAAAAAGCATCTCGACTATCCCTCACAAACGTTTTCATTCCATCAAGATACCAAAAGAACCCAAGATAGCTCCGCACTAACGATCATCCAACTATCGAAAGACCATGATCACCACGAGAAAAAGTCCGACATCGAATATCCAGTATCGAAGTTATACCAAAACCATTACGGGACTATGATCCTCATTCATGAAGAAACTCCTCCTCCCTCTCCCATTCTTGCTCTTTCTTGGACGTTCCAAAATCACCGTTTTCGATATCCTCAACTCCTTGATCCCTTCACTGAAAACGTATTTTGAAATCCCCGCTGGACAGCTGCGAATCAAATATTTATACTACTATTTGTCTGAGATATGGAACGTGATATCCGTGAGACCACTCGATCATAGGTTCGACAAATCATTACTCCTACGTCGAATGTTTAGTTTTCTCTCATGAAACTGAGATTCTCTTGGTAACCTTAGATTGCAGTATCCCATTCAAGAACTGTGGAAAAGGTCAACACAAGACAGTCGCCCGTCGTATAACTATCCAATTCACCCAAACCCTGAATCCAATGTCTAGACAATATAATTACAACGACAGTTTCTTCTTACCTCATCCTCTCTCATCTTTTCTCATCTGTCAATATAAACACTTACTCAAAATCGCTCTAATGCTTGGAATATACGTCTCACATCTATTATCCCCTAGCCATACCCCCCCCCAATACATAGGTATCCAATTCTTATATCCATAACCAACCCACCAGAAACACCACTCCGCCATTCGATTTTACATTTACTCCAAAACTCCACCCAGAGCCCCTCCCTTTGAGCCCTCCATCTCTTTTCCCGCATTAATATCATATGCCTTCCCAGGTTTCTTCAGTCCCTGTTCTCCATCCCCATCAATATCACCCACCACTTTCTTTTCAATTTCCTTGCGCGAGTTTTCTTCCGAGATGCGTTGCGTTTCTCTGGATGCCTCGTCGCTTTCCCAGTCGTAGTTTCCTGCGCCTCCTCGCTGTATGCATAAAACTGTCAGCTAATCCGTTCTCCACTTTCTTCAACATTGCCATCTTCCTCGTCTCAATCCCTGCCCTCTCTTCCCCCCCAAAACCTCTCTCTCCCGCAATGGCAAAAAGAAATCCCAAACTCACCCCACCCTTGTAAACAACACTCTGCATGCTACTCCTCACATTTCTCGGCGAGCTCGACGGGGGCGCGGGATTAATCGTCGGGTTATCATAATTCGTCAATGTTTGCGTGAGACCCGAATTCACGAGCGAGGCGGGAGAAGTGAGATTGCCTGCGCCGCCGCGACCGGTGTCTAATATTGAGGTGTGAGCTAGTTCTCTCTTACTTGGAATGCGAGAGCGGGGAGGAGAACAAACGTTGGTATTCTGGCGGTGGCCCAGCGGCGCCTTTGGCGCGCAATGCTTGTGAGAGTAAGGAGGGAGATTTGTTTTGCTTGATGGAAGAGGAGGAGGATTGGGCTTCGAGATCCTATGCGCGGCTTGAATTAGCATGTGTTTGATGTTTGGATTGAGTGAGGCGGGAAGGCGAAGATGAAGACGAAGCAGTTCTGAATGATGCAGGAGAGGGATGAAGAGAATACAGAGAAGAAGCTGCAATATACATACAGAAGTACCATTACTCCTCTCTACATCCTGTTTACTATAGAAATTCCCCGCGCCGCCTCGCCCTACTTTCTTATATGGTTCTTGAGACATCTCTTCTTGATTTCGCCTTTGGAATCAGTCGCTCGTTCTTCTGCGTTTGAATATATGTCTTAGGTGTAAAAAGAAGTAATTTCGACAACAATGAACGAATTATCACTATATACGATCAATTGATGGAGCAATCAGGGGTGGTCGCAAAGAAGCTGGTAAACAAGCATCTATATTCGCATCAACTCGACCCAAAAAATTATGACGATTTTCCCGTCTTTTCTTTCTTGCACGATCATAAAATCATAGATAAGATACCTAGATAAACATTTCCCACTCCTCAGACCTTGACTCATTCCATCTCCATCTTCCAAGCAATCAATTACTCTCCTAGGAATTAACTTTCTGGGCATCAACCATTTTGTTTTTTTTTCCACTCAAGAGCGAGGAGCTTCATGAACAAGTTACCTAATACCGTCTATCAATGTGAAATAGTACGCACCCGGAGATTTTGCACGCACATGCAAAGGAAGACCCTAGTGATGATCTTTTTCTTCTTTTCTGGAAATACCGAGAGCGCCGATTTGATCGTTTGGCGGGGTAATTCGTGTGAGGGGTAAATGGAGGGAGGGCAGGGCTTATTTAAGGTGCATTTGGTGTCTCTTCCAAGTAAATACGAGTGCATTCGTATAAATTTTATATACATGTGTCTTCTGACCGGAAAGGGAATATGGAATACCGTACTTTGTTACAGAATGCAAGCAAGCAGACAAGCAGACATGCAGATATACAGACAAGCAAGAATCGACAGCTACAGGATGTCAATGTCACATGTGTAGTGCAACACATTCTTATAACCATGTTATACACAATGTGCAGAAAATGTTTCCCCTCATCTCATCACACAATGGCTTGAAGAGAATTTTCGGGGTTTCTTTTTCCCATGTTTCTTCTGCAATACAATACTCTAAGCCTCTTTCCCAAGATATTTGTAAGAAGAAGTATTTGTGCACCGAGATAACGCCTCCTACGCACGCCTCTCTCCTCTCCCACCTCCTACATCGGAAGAATCCCAGCTGGATTCATCAAATACAGTATATATATCTCACCGTGTTCACGTGTGAGGTATTCCAGAGTTTTGACCTCGTGTGGCAGTCGATGCTGGAGACTAGAAAGCCGACCGAGCCGAAGGGACTCTTGGTTGATGCTGTAAGATCTTAGTAAGAATTCTGTCGGTTTGCTGTGCAGACCATATCGTTCTAGATTGTTCAGTGCGATGGTACGGGTACCATCGGGCTGTCTGGCTGCTTCCCCGAGAGAGAAGCTGAATGAGTATGTATGATAACGTCAGTGTGGATCCATTCTGCTGGTTGGAAGGTTGGAAGATGTATGGAAACGTAAAGTCAATTTCGTACAGAATACCTTTCTAGACGACGAGTGATGGCTGCTAGTATTTCACGGGGTGTGGCGCCCATGAGGTGTATCTATTGGAAGAAAAGAACCAAGTCCATCACCGCTCACCATAGCACATCAGATGTATGAATGTGTTTCAGCGATGAGACCTTACGGACCACAGAAGTAGAATATAGCTTATTTTAACAAACAAAATGATTTGAATATATGAAGTGGTCTGAATTTATGCAATAAATTGAATGTATCAAATCATCCAAACTTCAATGCCACTCGATGCCACCATCACCCCATCACGAGGGGAAGTGGAAGGCTTCACTATGGAACATCAATAACTCATCCTTTACTCCGCCAGAAGAGATATCACCCACCCCATCCCGTATGTGGTGTGCTGCCAGTCATACGGAAACATCCATGAAAGGTAACATGATCCTGCATTAGCAGCCACTATTTGGACGCCCATACATGATATTTGGAGCAAGGATGGGAATATTCTTGTGTTCTCGAAATTTCATGGAAAATACTTAATTGGAAAATGTTTCAAAAGATAATGAGGTAGGAGATTAATTGATATAGAAATATGGAGAATCTTCAAACAAAGTCATCTCTCAGAACATGTACATCACATTCAAACCATGGAACCCGTAAACTGTTCCCCAATTCCCCTTTCATGATTGAAAATGGATTATCTAGGAAGCTTGGTGGTCACAAATAAAGTCTTGGTCGCATCCCAAAATCCATCGTGTTCAATTCCACAATCCAATCCTAGAATCTCCAAGATCTCTCTTCGATTTTTCCAGAGTCACATGAAGGAAGCACCAACTGTTATCAATTAATCACTAGCCGTCGATTCCTCAGATCTCATTGGAAGTTCAGAGGTTCCTAATCCATTGCTAGACATCAATTTAGGATTTATACTCATCGAAAGGGTAAATTAACAAGCTATGGGATGATAGTCTGCTACTTATTTCCAGCTGTCCCCTCCCCGCCCTGAAATAGAATGATAAAACCCATGCGAGCCATGCCTGTAGCCGCTGCGGGAAGGCCTCATAGAAGCAATTGATCGACACAGTTCCTTCTGTTTTGTTGTTGTGGGCTTGCAGCGAATAACAGATGGGTTTTAAAGGTCGTGGGGATGGATTCTTGTATTTGTTCGATCCCTGGTAATATTTTATCCTTGAGTTAAGGAGGCTTTGCTCAATTCGCTCACACCATTGGTTTGTGTATCCAATGAAATTGTTTCAAGATACAATCTCGAGATAATTGACCAAATGTGCATCCATGAACCAGGGGATATCTGTATCTTTGTGCTAATCAGCGCGATCTATCCGTCTAAGAAAAATAAGTAGCGATGATCTTTGCCCCCTCAAAGGAGAGCATGTGCATGGTCAACCAGGTATTGAAAAGGTCTAGAACCATTCTTTCTGCACTTCCATTTGCTTCGTATAATCTTTTGTTCTCTCGGAATTCTCCCATTCTCATCCTCATCCTCGTTCACATTCACATTGTCAGAGTCGGAGTTGGAGGCGAAAAGATGAAAACGTAAGAAAAATCGAATTCGGCTGGATATTTTGTGCACGCGGGATGGTGAGTGCTTGATTTTTTGATATCAGGGACGGACGGCATGATTGATGTCTCGGCGCAGGAACAAAGATTCGGGGGATGCAAAGAAAAAGAAAGGCAGATGGTTGTACCTTACGTATGCTTAGCTGTCCACGCGGGTCATCTTACCTCATATTATCAGCCCAAAAGTAATCTTTGGGTTATCAATGTTGTAGTATGAACTTGGGAAGGGTAAAAGTTTCCCAGCGTCCTTGAAATGAAGTCGATGTCCAAATGTGTGCTGAGCTGTGTAAAGATTGATCAAATCGTTTCGGCTCGGTTCGCTCCTCCACTTGTGCAAGATGGCTCCGGGGAAAGGAATTAAAATTGCAGGACCTATTGTGAACGTATTCTAAGCAAATGCAAAAGTAATATGGGAAGCTGGAAATTTGCACATAGAAGGGTCTCGTGTTGACCGGTCTGAGGTTGATTACCTAGCGGAGGATATTTGGGTAGGCCCGGGGGTTCTTATCTCAAGTTTCTACGGACAGAATAGATAGATACGAGTGAGTAGGTGGCTTCGATGGAAATGTAAATCTGCAGTGGATGTGCAGGCCAGTGGTAGAAATACAATATGAACATGGAGTTTCGAACTGGCAATAAGACAATAAGGGGCAGATAAATGGGTAAGGGTAACCTCCTGAATCTCCTGAATATCTCCTGAAGATTTATTTCTTATCGATTCATCAAAATCTGAATCAACGTCATGGTATTCTGTATGGAGATTTAATTTAAAATAACCTTTGGTATGAGTTCATGGGGCCCATTTCACCAATATGCAAAATAATTTGTGCGTGATCGCGGCTGCGATTGCGCTTGATATTACTATCAATCCATGTTAGTTGCATCCACACTTGAAGTTATTGATATTGATAATATTGATACCAACATTTGGAAGGGGGCAAGATGTATACCCAATTGAAAAGGAGCAAAGACTTGGAGGGGGAGTCTTTTCTTTACAAAGTACCTAGTCTTAGTATACTTAGGATACTTATTCCAAAAATTGTCTAGTCTAGCACCTCTCTCTCTCTCTCTCTCTCTCTCTCGCACAAGCATAGGAAAGGAGGCGAATATTCGCAAGCCAGGCCAGGTGAGATGATCAAACCTCCATGTGAATTTTACACTGCCTCTCTACCTATGTGTTGGTTAGGTACCTACTAGGTAGGTAGATATGTCACGGATCCCTTCTAAATCTTGGTTATGGGTTAATAAGAATCAGGTATTCATTCTCCTCTATGGGTACCGGTCGATGATTTGAAAATCCCAATATCACACAGCCCTTTACTTTTAAGAATAGATTGAGTGAGTGAGGGCTTTACCTTACCTTTACCTACCTAATTCACTCAACCCATTCATTTCCTTGTTCTCTAATCCACCAGTGATCTTGTATGCATTTCGTAGGTGACACTAAAAGGCTATACATGTATGCGTATGGGTGTCTGGTGATTCTTGTTCATAGAGTAGATCAATCAATCAAGGTCAACTGAGAGGAGATTTCCCAATGCAATGAACGAATCCAATTAAATTGAATGAACAAACAAAGAAACCTCGATGACCATTCTCCTCTCGCGGCATTCTTCATTGGGGAACAAAACACATTTATTTCTTGCCTTGATTTTTTCTTATCGCAAATGATTTGTTTTGCCAAAGACTCTTGATTTCTGAATGTTCCTTCATAGCTGACATAACACACACACCGTCCGTTTCTTTGTTGCATCGCTCGTTACACATTACCTAACCATTGACTGAAAGCGACGTCTATTATATCTTGCAAGACGTAAAATAAAATTTAATTGCCATCCATGTACAATCACCTCCCTATCTACATTGACCACTGTTTCCTTCCTCTTGCTTTCCAGATAATTTAACACATTTATTTGCATGATAATTACTCACAGCCAGCGTTTAGCACTTCACAATCTTGTCACACGCACAACAATCTACCTAAGCCTTAGTACAGTGCATCAATCAACTTTCGACCTTAGCATTATTAGCTAGTATTCACTCTCACACACCACACGGTACTAAGGGGTAGGGATATCCGTGGAATAAACTAATCGACCCCCATTCATTCACCATTCGAGAAGCCTCCGACTTACGGCTTGGTCAGAATTTAGAAATACGCTCTGTACCTAACTGGGTACCTAGGTCGTAGCTGGACAACTACGAACCGGCCCCGGAACTAGAAGACCAACTAAAGTCTGAATAGTGGGACGACTCCATTAAATCGAAATCGAAATCGAATAATATCCTGTCGATACTGCCTAGTAGGTGTAGTACCTACTACATACTAGATACCTCAGATAGTACCATCGACCCGAGCCTATCTACCTCCTTACCTTCTAGGGCGGCCGTAGATACCGGTATCTACATCTACATCAACATCAACAATTTACAACACTCAATAATAAACCCAGTGATCCTATCAAACTCAATTCCGATTTACCATTTTCTTTAGTTACCCTTCAGACCCTGGTCCAACCAGTGATTCATCACCTCCCTTCCCCCCCCCCAAAGAGAACACACATACGACAGAGAAGGAAAGTGGAATCCCCAGGAAGGAAAAGGTAAAGACTAGCAGCAAGCAACCAAGCAACGAGGCAACCTAAAATTGGTACCAGATCGACTGTTACCGCAACTTTTTTTCCCCTTCCCAATCTTTCTGGATATTTCTACAATTGTGCACAATTTCAATTTGCACAATCCCTCAAATCTACATAGGAAGTTATAGCAGACATTCATTTACTCGATTTCGGGGCAGAAAAAGAAAGAATAACAAGCAAGAGAGCTTGACCATTTACACTTGTCATCTTCCACATATAAACATATATCTTCATCGAAACATTTAGCACAACAAGTCTCTCAGTGGCCTCCAACGGAAACTTGCGAAACCCCGCTGGCCTGCATCGTCTCAGCCATTCGATCCTCCGTTTAGTCCTGGATTCATCCCGGTTCTAAACATTTTTATTTCTCCATTCCAACTGCGACAAATTTCCAAACATCCTTTTTACCTGGGCACATTCACTCACCTTGTTGCTCTCTCGGAATAATAATTCTTTTTATGAAATTCAGTGCATTCACTCAATACTCCCTTCTTTTTGTGCTTTTCCAATCACTCAATTTGCTCTCGCCTACAAAGAACCACGCGGTCTGTAGCTGGAGCTCGAACCCGACCAATTTACGAAACCAATCGCCAATACACCATCCCATTATTTTGTCTCGCTCTCATATTATTGCTTATCATAGCTCGAGGCTTGAAGGTTGGCTCTGCGAATTCGAAAGTGGAACAAAGGAAATAAATAATTGTCAAGATGGCATCTTCTAAGGTGATTACCTTATTTCCCTCATTACATACCAGCGTTATCTATTTATAGGAACCCTGCTGATCATTCTCATCTCTCTCACAGGAAATTCAGCATTCTTCGAGACCTAGCCAAGGCCGACTTCCATCACTGTCTACAAATTCTTCGAGTTCCTATCCACGACAGTCTCATACAAGAAATCACTCTCATTCAGTATCTGCAGGATCACTTATATCGAGCAGCAGGGTGTCTCGACGCAAAAGTGTATCTTCGAACGTTGCGAGTAATGTTAATGCCCTTCTAGCTGCAGCGACAGCGAGTGAGGTTGGCGACAATCCTTTGGCAATGCCAATTTCTACACGAAGAGGAACAATGAGATCCGGACCTATGGGCAGTTTACCATCTCCACCATCGAGTCTGCCAACTCATAGAATAAGGTTGACTATGAAGTCGGGGCGTGGAGAGAGTGCAATTGACGATGATAACAATGACGAGGAAATGGAGGACGAAGAAGACGACGAATTTACAAAGAACAGAATGAGAAGAGCGAGCGAAGGGTCACAACTCTTGAAGGATGGCAAGAAGGCCAATGCCAATGATCTCAAGTGTGACAAGTGTGGAAAAGGATACA
This sequence comes from Botrytis deweyae, assembly GCF_014898535.1. Classification (NCBI taxonomy): domain Eukaryota; kingdom Fungi; phylum Ascomycota; class Leotiomycetes; order Helotiales; family Sclerotiniaceae; genus Botrytis; species Botrytis deweyae. The sequence goes on from NW_024066210.1 coordinate 1,006,225, forward strand.
AGCACAGCAGTTGCTTGTCTAAGCATTTGTTCGTGCCCACCATCCTTTCCTATCTTCCTCCACATGGGCTTCAGCGCGGAAGCTTTGTGTGATAGTGTTGTGAATTGTTATTAACTTTTTGTTTGCAGATGGGAACATACACCACAATGGTCCTACACCTCGAAATTGTTGATCTCAAAGCATCAACAAGTACAGTTGCTAGAAGCGGCTGCCGTCCTTCTTGGAATGAACCAAGATTCCGTCAATACTCCACCGGACTCTGCAAAGGACCCTCAAAGTGATGACCAGGATTCTGCATCTAGTCTGGGTGATCATGAGATTGATCGTGCTAGCTCCGCGGATATGACACCACCACCTGCAGATATACGCCACGCATACGGTGGCAGTTCGTTCAACGGCTCAAGGATACATGCTGGAAATAGTGACTCTTATACCATGTCGGATAGGGTACGTTATGGTGCTAGCGTTCCAGTCGGCTTCGGTCTTTTCCACCAACAAAACTATGAGCGTCGCCCGCCCTCTTCTGGAATGAATGAGAATCGAGAGGAAGACACATTAACCACAGCGATGGAGGCCCACGGTCTTTCAAGCGACTTCCCAGACGATATTCCTCCCGTACCTGGAATCCCCGCTGAATATTTGAATGATCTTTCAGCGAGTTACACACCTAGCCTTCGCCCACGGCAGAGGGAAAGTTTTGCCAGAGGAAGCTATGACCGTCACCAACTCCATGGCGATGGTGATGTGCAAATGGACGATGGTGATGATAGTATGGGAGATGAGGAAGATTATGATCTGCGTTCCCGCGGTCGTTCTGATGAAGACGATGATGGTGTTTTTGGACATATGGAGGAATAACCGCCGGCAAATCTAAATGTGCCAATCGAAGCAGCCTTTCAATTGGCCATTGTGATTATTTCCCTTTTCTTCTCCTGTAGTAGCAATGTAATAAGTAAATTCGGTCGATTCTTAGCACCAATGTGTGGGGGTTTGATCCACTGAGGTTAAAACTAAGAATCGGGTTGATCTACCAGAACAATAAAAACAAATGTTATCAATGAAAAGAAGATACTCAACAGCCAGACGTGCAGATTCCTAATGTCAATGCCATTTGATACCAATTTTGATGGTGAATATGATAATAGTGATGGTGGCGACGATATCGATGTAGTTAACAGTGGCACGTCGAGGCATATTGTATTGTCAAGCACGCAACTACTTGCAAGCCCTTTTTCAATAGGGTTTCATTTCCCTTTCAGATAGCATCACTCGGCTTGAGGCTTTTAGATAGCACTTGCTGGACATTGGTTGGGTAGGGTGCGGCATGTTATCTAGGTCTGGGATAGAGTTTCTTGACGGAGAAGAAAGAAGTTGGCAAATGATTAGGCGTGCAGTAGTCATAAATGGAGCGGATGTAGAGGAAAAAGCAAACGAAGCTATTGTATAAATAGATGAAAGTGTCAGAGGTTTAAGAAGAAAGCAAAGCAAAACAAAATATCAAATGGATTTCATCTTTCAACAACCTGAAGCAAGACGACTTTACTTATTTAAATTAGAAATATCAAAATTTTCGATGTGGATACCAATTGAAAAAAGTGAGAAAATTGTAATGAAAAAATGGTGGTTGGCAGAACGACTCTTGTATACAAGGAACTGGATTGATGATAGCTCACCGGTAGTGACGTCTTGGTGTCCAAGCTCAAGCTGCATCATGCAAAGCAAGCAAAAAATTCGCATGGGCAGAACATAACTTTACAATTATACATCAAAAGAATCAATTCAACGATATAAAACCAAACGATCAAACTCAAAACTCTTGTTGGTTTGTGATCATTGAAAGAAAAATTGAAACGTGAAAAGAGTCTTTTATATCTGTGGGATAAGCGCGCCGGTCCTAGGAGACGCGTTGGTTTTGTTTATTTGCTACCGGACTGGGTTGTTAGGAAACGACAGACGGGTATGGTACTTTCATTTGTTTATATGATCGATCAAACTTAGTTATTTACAAGTACGCAGGATCTTAACACATAAAACGATTCTGAGCGAAATGTACCAGAACGAAAACAATAATAGTAAAGGAAAAGAGGAGATAATGGCTCCAGCAACACGATCACTAAGAAGAGATAAGGTCGAGAGCTTAGCAGACAGTGCAGAGGCGGTAGCGGATCAACTTGTCAATGGAGATTTGAGCCATCTGCAAAGGGGTGATGATTTGGACGAATATTACTCGAAGAAGGAAGCAGCGAAGAGAGAAAATGATGAGAATTCAATGCTTGTCAAGTCAATGCTGGCCGACTCTGGATTCTCACAGCGGAAACCATCGAAGGTGCCAGATCTATTGAGGTTTCCCTTAGTAGTGGTTCTCAGTTTGATGGGAAGTGGGTTGGCTTATAGTTTGCGTGCGAATTATGTTGAGGCAGAAGAGTTGGGAAGCGTTAGTAGGAGGTATCAGGGATGGGAAGAGGCGGCGGGGTTGGTTGCGTGGAGGACTGCGGAATTGGCATTAGGTTGGTTTGGTAATTATGATGGCTATGATTTTGCGGCTATGACTTTGTTGTCTCGTGGTCCTCCAGTAAGTTTTTTTCCTCCAAATTTCTGCCCCACTATCAAATTGCGCTCGTAGTTGTGATGAGTATGTACTGACTTTTGGGATTTAGTTGTATCTTCTTAACGCGTTCTATGAAGTTAGCGTGAAGACTGTTGTATCGTCTCTTCTGATCGATACCCTCACAACCTACATTCCATTCCGATTACTTCGACCTCTTTCTCCCGCTCATGCAGACGCTCCATCTGTGCCAAACCGAGATATTACTTCAGATATTCCTGTTCAGATCATCACTACACTCCTAGCGGCATCTATCTACAGCGTCACTCTCTACGGTGCATACATGTCGTATATGCCAGTTTACCTTGCTACCTATTTCGAAGGTATCCCATCTATTGCCGCCGCTCATTCCGCAACACCTACTTCTCTCCTTCCCGTTATGCTACTTTTAGGCCTCGCAACACGTTCATTCATTTTCACCCCAGTTACAGCCACCAAGCCTTCAGACTCAGTACCTCCGCCATTCAACCCTGAAACTGCTACGTTGGAAGAGACCATTCTTTATAATTTATGGGGCTTTTCGAACAAAACCAGAATCATTATCAAGAGAACGGCTACTTTGATGATGATTACAGGTGTTAACACCTTTTTGCAAACGTATGTTACGGTTGAGGGGGTTGAGGCGCTCGGTGCTGTGGCGTATTCGGGTATCTGGGTTGTGGCTGCGGGAATTTGTGGCGGTGTATTGGGGTTCGTGGGTGCGGTTTAGGGAGGAAAATGTGATGCAGATTTGATGGCTTGACGTTGAGAGAAGTCGGAGGACGGGTAGGTACATTAGGGGAGACGAAGTAGAGAATTACTGTACATGGAAGAAGACGCATATGGATCTCGCTATTTCCTCTTTTTGGGATTTATTGATTTGGCGGAGTATAGTTGACTGGTTGAAGCGAGCCTTTTTTGATTTTTTTCACTGGCTTGAGATACAGGGGAATATGTTCACATGTTTGCTTATCGACACGGCGGACACGGCGAGAAGGGTTAGGGGATCAATCTACTCATCCGGGGGGGAATAATCATAAACACTTTCAAGTAATAGTTGGCGGGTGTGATTATTTGTTTTACCGTGTTGTATTGTATTCTTTATGGTTTTGATTTCTTGAAAAGGAGTGCTGATGGATGATTTTGATGGATATTGTATGCCGGTATCAAGGTTATTTCTAAAAATAGATGCATGTATTGATTTCAACAAAGGGGTATGGGGTACATCTGTCTGTATGCCTATGATACAAGAATGAAGGGAAGTGAATGTGAATTGAATGTGAATTGAAACTTATTGCATTGATAGATACCTGGGTCGGTACTTGTAGATGCTTTGATGAATGATATTGTATTTGTCCATATTTTACAGGACTAGGCTGACATTTGAGATGCGAGAGTAAGCAGGCATTTTATTCCTTTCAGATCATATTGTGTAATCTTGTGACCCATAGCTTAACCGCAATTTCAAGACAAGAAGGGGGGGGAGGTATGTGAATAAAGGGTGAAATGGTAAATCGTAAATGGGAAGGTGCAAACAATCATTTTAAACGGATCAGATTATAATAAAACATATTGATAATCACTAGCATTGGAGCATTAATTAAATATTCATCGTCTACATCGATTCCCAAAACAACCAAGATACATCATCCATCAATTTCATACTCCATACTCCATACTCCATACTCCATACTCCATACGCATTCCAAGTGCTTTTCCCATCTCAGCCTTCCTTTTCCAGTTGATTTTATTCGTCATCAGCTCCATCCATCAGATTCAGCCTTCGACACCTACTTGACTCCTCTCTGTATGATCTAGATACCGTACAGATTCCGTACAGATCCCATCCACTTTGCCACGGTCACGGCCACGGCCACGGCTTCTCCTGCTGCTACTTTCTTCTTATCTTTTTTGGGCATATCTACCTACCTACTACCTACCTACTACCTACTTATTACTCGCGGCGGTACTTATTACTGATATATCTGATATATCTGAAATATCACGAAACAAAGCCTTGGAACCCATGACACCTTTTGGCATATTTTTATAATGAAATATGTAGGCTTCGTAATACACCCAACCCCAATCTAGGATTTTTTTTAATTGTCTTTGATTCGATTAAAGATCTATTCTATTCTGGTCGTCAACTTTACCTGCCTATTATTATTATTATTTGCCATCACTCTCAGTATTTTATCACGGTATTTGCAATTACCACTGTACATACGTACATCCACTGTACATACCACCCATCCACCACCCATCCACACATCACACCCATCACACCCATCCATATACACACATACTCTCCCTTCCAGAGCCTCATCGATATCGCGTCTCCTCTGCTGCAAACTGAAAACAACACTCGATCCGACCAAGATAGAGAAGAAAATAGCATCCCGCTCTCCCAAACAAACATGGCATCCGATGCATCCAGAAGGTATGTTTTTTGATGGACGCTTTCCTTCCCCCTTTTTTTGTTTATTTCCCATTTCCCATATTGTACTTATTTTTACCCTTTTTCCCCATAACTATCGGTACCTTGATACTATTTTGATCTACCTACGTAGATACCTACATTAGCTGTTTTCATAGCTTCCCCCTCCCCTCCACAAAAAGCACGTGCATTTTTATGTTTATGCTACATGCTTTTTCCCTTGACTTTGGCCTTTGGGCTTTTGCCTTCCTGTTCCCGCCGCTTTGCAAGAAAAGAAAAGATGGGGACCAATTGGGGGACCGATTGGGGGGGCAGAATAAGAGCCAGCCAGCCAGGTACAAGCAAGGTCCCAAATATTATAAAGGGAATAAGAAGGGCAACCACAAGATCAAGATATAAGAGGCTCAAGGCAAATTATCGGGGAAGAAAAGGCAAAAAAAAAAAAGACCCAAGATCCAAAATCCAAAATAATACCTGCCAATGATCGCAAAGTAGGCGTTAGGTAAGGATTTGGATTGGTGACAGTATCGCGCTTTACAATTTGCCGATGGATTTTCGCGTTTTTTAGTTGCTTTCACGACAGATTATTACTACACTACACTACACTACACTACATGCCTGCCTACTTACTCCGTACTATTTCGGTCAATATTTCATCACTTATCTTTTTCTTACCTTTCCTTAACAATTGACTTTCGACCAATTTTTTTGAACGACATACTCTGGATTCTGGAACTTTTTACTAATTTGTTTTTTTCTTCTCTCTTTTAGATGGCTTGATGAGTCAGGTATTTGGAGCTGTCGAATCAAGGTCCCACCACAATCGCATGTCGACAATTCAAGAGCAATCGATACTATCAATTCCAACATAAACTCCATCAACGTGGCCGCAAATAATACAATGGATGCCGCTCTGGAGATGACAAGTCCTGGCCGGAAGGCCAAGCTCGCGGAAACGATCCAATCTATGGCAAACTTGAATAGTAACATTGAGAATATGGAATCACCTATGGATCCGGATGCACAGGCAACAATCACAGACTTTCTCGATTTCACGGAATATCTACCTTCTGATTTGGTTCGGTCATTGGCACTCATTAGTGACCTCGATGAGAAATATGTCAATGCCTCGTCGAACTTGAATGACTTGACAAAAACCTATGGTCACCTCCCCGATCTTCCTGCCGATACAAAACCTGACCCTGTCTCTTTGCGAAAAGATATATCTACCAGCTTGACCGATGCCCTCGGTGCACGTACATTGGCTTTCGCAGAGGCGTCACATCTGGTTGAGAACGTGGAGAGACATTACAAAAGGGCCCAGAACATATTGGCGAAGCTTCAGACCATGGCAGAAAACTATCCCGAATCTCGAGAAACAAGTCCTGTTCCGCAGAAGCCAAATTCCCCGGTCTCAAATCGATTGCCAGGAAAATTACTTTTGCGAACTGGAAACCCTGATGGTCGTATGCGTGTTCGCAAACGACGCGCGCCAATCATCACTGTTCCTGGCGAGGTCATGGCTCCATATGAGCTCGACTACGATTCTTATGATTCGTACAGTGATGATTCGGAATCCGACGCTGGTCCACCCACACCGCGTCGGCAGACACCTGCGAGATCCGTATCGGTCAATCCTAAGATCAAGTTGAAGGTCAAGCCAGCCAAGAAAGAGAAAGTACCAAAAGCCCCCCGGACACCAAGGCCCCCTGGAGTTATGGGAACAAACGTACATAGCGCGGTTGCCGGAATATCGACAAGTAACGCACTAGCGAAACTCCAACCTCCACCACCGGATGCGAAAGCGGGAACCGAAGATGCGCCTTGGCTTCAGTTGACCGCATGGGAGCTTGCGAAGCTCAGAAAGAGAATGAAAAAGAATGCGGTATGGAGCCCGAGCGATACAATGATCGCACGTGAATTAAAACAATTGGGACGAGGAATTGAAGCGTATCGTACTGCAAAGAGTAAGGCTGACGCTGCAGGACAGCCTTTCGAACCATCGGTACCACCCCAACTCACCGGGAAGACAGTTATCGCGGAAGGTGCTATAAGTGCAGAAGCCTTAGGCACAGAGGAGATACAACTTAGCAATCGTGGTATGAAGCTTAACGAAGCCAAGAAATTAAAGAGAGAGGCAGCCGCAAAAGAGCTTGCCAAATTGGCGGCTGAAGAAGCTGAAGAATCTGTACGAAAGATGACAGAAGCTGCTAGTACAGTAAAGAGCCTTTTTGGGAATCATCCTGAAGAGGAGAAGAAAGAGAAAGAGAAAGAAAAAGAAAAAGAGAAAGAGAAAGCTCCTACTAAAACACCTAAGAAGCAGCCAGCATCGAAAAAACGAAAACGCGAGTCCACAATCGAAGATGTAAAGGCGAATGGCGAGGCAAACCCATCGAGTATAGATGGCATAACTGACACGAATGATGCTCAAGGTGATAAAGTGAATGAAGTAGATTCTTCGAAATTAGGTAAGCCTCAATTCAAGAGAACGAAGACTGAAACCCCGGTTCCACCCCCTCATCCCATCATCACAAATGCCACTCCCCGCGCAACTCCTGTACCAACTTTGGAATCTGCCGTATCCGTGGCATCTTCCATTGCTCTACCAGTACCAGCTACAGATACACCAATCAATTCTACTCCGGTTGCATCAGTAACGGCTTCATCACCACCAAAGTCTTCAACGCCAATTCTTCCTCCGGGTGCGGAAAAGAAGGAGGCCAAGAAAGAGGCGAGAAAAGCAGCAGCGGCTGCTAAAAAAGAAGCCAAAGAAGCCGCAAAAGCAGTTGTGGAATCGGAATTGGCAGAAAAGAAGGAAGATCAAAAATCGGAAAAGCTAGAGAAGACAACTAACACACGTGCCACTCGAAAAGCAACTCCGGTTGCTCAAGTAATTGAACCCACTACACCACCAGTATCAGAACCCCTCCCAGCTAAAAGACCAACATCTTCTCGTGGTAAAGCAGCCGCTGCAAAGGAAGCGGTAACTGCCGCCGCCATCAAAGCAGAAGAGCCCATCTCTGCAGCTCCTATGCCAGCAGTACTAGATCGCCCTAGACGCACTAGCACAGCTCGCAACACACCGGCACCAGAAACCCGTCAACCGAGCAAAAGAGCAAAAAGGCCTGCTCCAGGTGTTGTAACTCTTACTACAGAAGGCGGATCTACTGCTGTCAGCGTTGGCAAGAGACGTGCTGCTCCCCGCAAAAAGGCAGGACAGAAAAAGGAAAAGAAAGATGGAAGAGAAGGCAGTGCGGTCCAAGAAGTTTTGGATGAGGTAGATGATGATGGAAATTTGATTGATCCAAACGAACAGAGATATTGCATTTGTAATCGGGTTAGCTTTGGCACGATGATTGCTTGTGAGAATGATAATGTGAGTCTTCCTTTCCACAAGAGGTCTGTGTCTTGGTTTGTATTGAATATGGAAGAGAAGAAGGGAAAGGGATAAGCAGAGACGGGACAAGACGAGACGAGACTAATGATTGATTGATTGATAGTGCGAGAAAGAATGGTTTCATCTGGAATGTGTGGAAATGACGGCTGTTCCTCCTAGAACCACTAAGTGGTATTGTCCAGATTGTAGGATTATTTTGGGGATTGGTGAGAAAGGGGAAGTCAACGCTAGAGGGAGGAAAAGGTAATGGGTGGGCTGGGATAATAATGGGTGGTAGCTTTGCTAAATGGCTAATTAGCTGATTAGCTAATATGGAGTTTACAACATGGCTGGCTGGTTTGATTGATAATAATGACTTTGGGAATTGGAATGATTGCATACTTGCTTGCATGCAATAGAGGCGATGGGTCATGAATTCATGATGTTTTCCTTGCAATCTTGGTCCGGAGAGTGTATGATTATGTATGTGTATTGTATGGATGGGAGATGAGAGATGGGAAGTGGGAAGTGGGAAGTGGGTAGGGTTATTTTGTGATACTCTGTCCCATTTGCTGGCTGGCTGGCTACTGGGTTGGTTGGTTGCCTGTTTGTGTGTGGACGTATGTCTATCAACAATTAATATCATATGTACGAGTGGATAGATGGAGAGATGTAATGGAAGTGTGTATTAAAATTGTAGTGGATATCACACTCTACTTTCTACATCTTTGCTAATATTCTATGTAATTTATTCATGTATTTCTGATCTTGTATAATACCAGAAGAGTAGCACCATCTTGTTATTGCCCTTTTATCTCAAGTAAATCCAGGAACCTCGATATTGAACTTCTCTCCGTGGATGCCCCAGCGTGATATGGATCCGCCGCTTCCGAAGAGGAGATCGAGTTTTTGTTCGCGGTGCCAGATGAATCTTTTTTTGTTTTTGTTTTTGTTCTGGTCGGGTAGGGTTTGGATGAAGTACTGGGGGTGGGTGGGGGTGTTAGAATTTGGGGTTGTGGGTTGGTGGATGATGGGTGGATGGATGATGGATGGATAGATGGGTGGATGGATGGTTTATGTTTGAGGCTTTACTTGGTATTGTGTACTGTGGAGAGGAATTCGAGACGAGGTGGGGGTTAAGAGATGGAGAGGGCAGAAAGGATAGGGTAGGGTATGGTAGGGTAGGTAGGATAGGATGGGAGAGTGAAGGGATGGATACATAGGTACGCAAGGGAGAGATAGGCAAGAAAGGAATATATACATACCAAAATTTTATGTTCGGGAATCCATTCCTCGTCCATGGTATCGAGTTTCCAGTCGGAAGCATTTTTGAACATGACGCCGGCGTGGCGATCGCGATAGCCGATCAGGTGGTTTTCGATGGAGTAGGAGGGGTCGTGGAGGAGTCGGTGGAGAATGTCTTTTGCGGTGCGGAGGGGAGGGGATTTTTGTGTGGGGAGGGGGAGGGGGGTTGGGGTTGCAGAGGGAGTGGGAGTGGGAGTTGGGGAGAAAGTTGAGAGGAAGGTGTTGGGTGGGGTGATGGGGGGATGATGGAAGGTACGGGTGCTGGGACGGAGATGGAGATGGGCTGTTTCGAAGGATGAGGTATGCATGGTGTAGGATAGATAACCTTTTTGATTTGGGGGCGTGGATTTGTCTTTCTGGAGGGAGGAAAGCCATTTTTCGAGAGTGGGATTGAGGTCTAGGGAATCGATGTTGGTAAGACCGAGGAGAAAACATCCTTCGTAGAAGGGAGAGGAATCATCTGCTTCTTGATCGACTAGGGGTTGGGGCCATAAATGAAGGATTGAGGGTGAAGATGAAGATGAAGATGTGAGGTTTGTTAGAGCTATAGAGGGGTTGTTAATATCGAATTTCAGTTTATGGAAGAAAGAAATAAATGATGAATGGATAGGTTAGTGAAAATACTTACAGCTCCTCAAGGTCACCAATCTATCACCAAGCATATCCAACCATCTTCCACATTCCAGCGAGGAAGTACCTGAATACACGAAATCTATCTGAATGATAACTTCACCCAAAAGTTTAGCCGGCACATCTTGTTGTTGAATGCTGGCGAGAAGGTTTTTCCAATATGAGAAATGAGAATAACTTTCTGTGGGGGCACTTTCGATGGTGGAATGCATGAGCTGGAATTTCAGGTAGAGGAGTTCGAGGGTTGATCTATCTACATTTTGAAGATGGTAGAGATTATAGGTGTTGATCCATTGAGTGATTTGGTCTCTTTGGTGTGATGTTAGTGTCTATGTGGTGATAGGAAAAGGAGAAGAAATTTACTCGGTTAGATGTTCATCTTCGTCATCGTTGAAGAGACCGGTACCACATTCCATGTGATAGGGTGTTAGGTCAATTTCTGGAACTTTTCCATAGTAGGTGAAAAATTCACGGATTGTAGTTTTGAAGTCGAGGTTCTCTGGGGATGATTCTGATCCGAAGCCTGATGATAGGGAGGCGATTATCGAATTTTCCCAATTTTGATCCGTGGTATCTGAAGCATTGGGTTTCACATGATGTTGTTCGGAACCTGATGATAATGCATGCCGTAAAAGGGCGATGATGGCAATGGAAGTAAGACTTCCAATATTAGAACTTGCATAAAGTCCTTGAACCGTTGCCCAGGCCCTGATGTAGTGGTAGACATGGTGTAGAGTATTGTCTATGCTGACTGTATCATATCAGATTGGCATTTCTATATTTCTGGGGAAGTATGGCGAATGGCCAAGAAATGGAGATAAAGTTCTGAGAGGGGTTTAATCAGATAGGAGCTTACACTTTTGAGCGAAATCGGTCAGCCAAAGAATTCTAATGGCTTGTTTTGACGACCATTCGTCACAGTATTGGAGGGCCGCTAGTGGAATACTTTGAGGCAATTTGTTATGACTATTTGATATGTGAGCAACACTAAAAGTTTAAACAGCCGTTGCATGAGTGGAGACTCTTTCGATGGGTATCTAAGGGGACACTTGGCAGCATACATTCTTCTCACAAATGGCTCGCAACAACCATATTGAACCTCGAAAGTGAAGCTATTGATTCGTACAACAAAGACCGGATGTGCGCCTGGCTGAACCGATGACACAACAATATTCGCATCCGGATACTCAACTTGAGCCTTTTGGATTGCCTCCCAAAAGACGTCTATAAACAAACTTGCCGAAATAGTTCCAAAAACCACGCATTCCAATGTTTCGTTTCTTGTCGTACACTGTATGGCGTGGCTTTCAGTAGCAAAACAGACAAGCTTTGGAAGGGCGCCAATGCGAGCACGACGAGCGCTTGGAATACCTCCTTGATCTTGGCTATCAAGGTCCTCTTCTGGACCCGCAAGACTTGGATCCAAAAGTTTCTGCAATGTTTGGAAAGCTAGATTAGCTTCTTTCCACCACCCTGGAGTAGGGACGTGGAATTGGTCTTGGAAGTATTGCGTGAGTATCAACTCCTCATTATTTGTGTCGTCTGCCATGGGGAAAGTGTGGAGGAGGGTAAAAATAGCTCGAATTGTTCAGAAATAGAAATGAATTGGTTTGAAGGGGAAGGAAATGAGATCTGTGTACAATGCTTATTGTTTGAATGATACAGAAATAGCAAGAAAGAATAAACTTTTTGTATCTTATTCTGATGTAGGGATTCGACAGAGAGCTTGCTTTGCCTTTAACAATTTTGGAGTATATTTGCTACCTTACCTATGCATCAGTGCTTACCTTCAAATCTGCCTTGGTGGCTTCTCAATTGACGAATCTTGCAGCATTGAATACCTAGGTATACGAGAAGAGTCATCGTCGCCAGTCCCTCTCTAAAAATGAAGGATGTGCATCTTTTATCTCGGCCAGTGAGTCATACAACTTTGTACGTACAATCAAATTTGCAATACAAATTGAAGGGCATCGACATTTTCCTTTGCAGTACTCCTCCGTCTCCGTCCGCGATCAGATAATTGTTAGTAGAATAATAATAATAGAACATGTGGTGAGCAGTGATACACTTGATTGGCCAATGACAGAATCATAGAACTCTGGAAGGGAAATGAAAACAAAGAGAAATAAATTGGCATGAGAGTGGAAAAGCTTGGTGAATGGGCGGAGGAATGACAAGATTGTGGGTGGCCAAGGTCTGGGCAGTACGTAGTCGAGATTTCAATGGAGAAATGATTGGTGATGAGGAAAAACATCTGAGCATACCGAGTCTGAGAGAGGATATCCATCCGTATAGCCAAAAGACAGCGTTTCATAAATTATTCAGGTATGCATATTTATTATTATGGATGACCAGGTCTCGCAGGTGTATGCCCACGGTATGGCCATCCATGGTATGGAGACTAGGGTTGGGATTTTTGATGATATATAATATCGCATATTCGTTAGTTGAATATAATACATAATATTAGTCAAATCGTATTATATATAACTAATAATAAAATCCTATAAAAATCCTATAAAAAGCTATTTTGAAGTTATTTTGAAACTAGTTTGAAAAGAAAATAATTAGTATATAAATCACATGATTAGCAAATAAATAGCACCTGACTTTTAGGTCTAATTATACACTAAATTGAAAATTACAACCTATTAAAAACTTTTTCTAAAAACAACCTACTTTCATTCATCCTGATAATTTTATTAATCCAAAAAACATGTGTATAAGCTTAGCATAATATTTTATATACCTCAAAAAGTGTGATAATATGAAATTATATAATCAACCCTAAGAATATGTAATTTGCCCATCCCTAATGAAGACTCCGTCTTCGTACATCTGCAGCATTGAAATGGAATATGGGGATATTTAAATTAATAAAGCGCTCAGTCAGTCAGCTGAAAGTACAAAAAGGGGTGGATCATCCCACCCCGCACAAATGGAAAGAAAGCTTGAGAGAAATGAGTTGATTATTTGCCGATACCTACCTACATACATACTGTTTCCGTACTCTGTACTCTGCACTCTCATCTCATCAAATCAAGTGGCACTTTGTTCCACGGAATCTTACCACTTTCGACACACGGAGTTTCCATAGGGTCTTCTAAGATGTGTGATGGTGACATACTCGTATAGATACGAGACAAGCTGACATGTTGGCTGATGGCTGGTCGTCTAACGGAAGTGCTACTCGAGTCTGGTATAGTATGAAAGGCGTCTTTGAGAGGAGTGTGAGGAGTGTGAGGAGTGTGAGGAGTGTGAGGAGTGTGAGGAGTGTGAGGAGTGTGAGGAATTCGAAGCATTCGAGGCAATAGGAGCCAACTTTGATGGATTCGATTGGATTCGATTTATTAAAATCCATCTACTTTGGTATGCCTCCCTCTTGTGAGATAATTATTACCATGCCTTTCTTTGTCCTACCTCGCCCACACTGCACGTAGGTACGTGAGGATAATATCAATTCAATCTCATTCCATCCCATCCACTCAGCTGCCTCTTCTTTGCATGCCTTGATCGGTACTATACGTAATGAGAAAGTATGGTACGATGTACTCGAATTAGAAGACGTCAAGTGTAACCACCGGGGCCTGCATGATGATCCAAATTGAATCTCTCATACAGTAATCATATCATCTACGTTCTATACCGTGGCTAGGCGCAATTCATTCTCTAGATCAAACTCTATATAGTAGAGATGGATACCCAAGGTAAAAGGCAAAAGATAAAGATGCAGTATCGTCAGTATTGTGAAGCTTATTTATTATTTATTAATAAATGTAACCGAACACTTGCCTAGTATGTATGTACGATAGAGGTATCCTTCTTGACTTGTCTAGACTCAACTACGGGACTAATAAGCACTTGGGATCCTTTTCTCCATCATACCATCCCGTCATACCTACACCGTACTCATCCTAATACATTAAACTTTTTGTTCCCAGATTCACCCAGAGACAGATGGTGTGACGGTCATTTCAGATTGAATCATCTTGTGAACATGAAACTCTGGAGACTGGAGGGGATAAATGAAGAAGGTGCAAGAACATGATAAGATACAAAAGGTCAAGTTCAACGTAAGAAAAACACAGCCCAAATACCAAGACAATACGCAGAGCCAAGAGAGCCAAGTTTCTCCGATCTTGGCCTCGGGGCGCAATCTCTTGGTTGGAAAAGGCTCGCAAAAGTTATTGGCAATTTGGGCCAATTTGGGCCAATTTTCTTACTGCCTTTGCACATGTTCCTTCCATACACGCCAAGAAACATCAGCCAATCAAATAATCCACTCAAGTTTGATCCGAGTGGAATGCCAAGAGACTAGGAGTGGAAGCCAAACTCAATACGGTCGCCAAGAGTTCTTGCCAAGATTTGGTCCCGCCCATGGATTCCGTTCTTCTTACAAGAAGGCACCAAGATCCTCCCTTTGCTTGGATAACTCTTGAGAGAAACACAATTCGCAAGAATAAGAGTTTCCTTCTTTCTTTGACTTCACTTTGCCATCACTATTTTATCAAAACGTTGCACTTTTATCGATTAAGTTGCTCCCATCAATCTGATATTGATACAGCCAAGACCCATAACCCTTTTGGATAAATCTATTTCCATCCACAGTCTAGTCTGTGACAGCCTCCATTAACCGACTATCCTTCATTGGTCGATCGGTTTGATCTATTCCCCATTTCACAATGTCAAGTCAAGACCAGCAGCAGCAACAGCAGCAACAAACTGCACAACCTCAGACTTCGACAGCCTCGAGTTCCAATGCAGAAGCTACCTCCACAGTAACTCCATCAATTCAACAAAATGTTGTATCTGATGATAGTTTACTCTGTCAATGGGAGAAATGTTCTGAAAGATGCCCTACTCCAGAATCTTTATTTGTATGTTTGGTTGTGTTTTGTTTCCGTAGTTCTATACCATCATACATTGCATCATTCCAAAGTCTTCATACTTATACTCTATCTTAGGAACATATCTGCGAGAAACATGTTGGTAGAAAAAGTACCAACAACTTAAACCTCACTTGCGGCTGGAACTCATGCCGTACTACTACCGTCAAACGCGACCATATTACATCTCACATTCGTGTGCATGTTCCACTCAAACCTCACAAATGCGAATTCTGCGGAAAAGCATTCAAGCGTCCTCAAGATTTGAAGAAGCATGTCAAGGTAAGACGGAGAGCTGGCGTGTATCCCTTCGGCTGTGCTAATGTATACTATCAGACGCATGCCGATGATTCCGTTCTCTTGAGATCTCCAGAACAACCTGGTGGCCCAAACGGAGGTTATAGACAACCAGGTGGCAAAGGTACGTAAGGGCGCAAGTTGCCTTTTGTTCATTTAAATGTCTCTAACTTTTCTTATGTAGTAATTGCTAATTTGCAGCACCTTGCAGCAAACCCCATGGGTTATTATGATCACAATGCTTCAATGCACCCTGGTTCCGGCATGTATGGCAATTCGCACCATGGCGGTCACAGTGGATATTATGCACCCGCCCATCCCCCACCATCTTCATATGGAGGAGGCCCAGGCTATTACCAGATGTCTCACAACCCCGACCTTGGTCAACACGCAGCTTGGGATGAGAAAAAGCGAAATTATGAAAACTTGAATGACTTCTTTGGTGCTGCTAAGCGTCGTCAAATTGATGCCAATTCTTATCAACAAGTGAACCAAAGGTTGATGGCATTACAAGGCATTCCTATCGGGGGTGGAGCTATCCATGAGTACATTCATTCCACACCTCAATTAGTTCCAATTGATGGCCATGGAGGTCACGGAGGTCATGGTGGTCATGGAGGTCATGGAGGTCCTATTCCACAACACCAATATTCCCTACCTCTACCAAACTTGAGGACCAAGAGTGATTTGAATTCCATTGATCAATTCTTGGAGCAAATGCAATCAACAGTTTACGAAAGTTCAAATGCAGCAGCAGCAGCAGGCATTCATCAACCCGGTGCTCATTACACTCACCAGTCTATCAACTTCCGTCAAAGTCACTCACCACCACAAACTCAAATTCACAACATTGGTTCAATGGCACCACATGTTTCGACTTCTTACGCTTCAGCACCAATGACTGCTACCCACTCATCTCATTCATCTGGTACACCAGCTTTAACACCTTCCTCAAGTTCCGTTTCATATACTTCTGGCAATTCTCCAATGTCCTCAAGTGGATTGTCTCCCATCTCTAGACACAGTTCTACATCAACTGCAGCATACCCCAATCTCCCTGCAGTATCTCTCGGATACTCTCCACATCACTCAGCAACTGCACCAACATCTACACTTGGCACAAACTTTGATAGTGATCCTCGTCGTCGTTACTCTGGTGGTATACTTCAAAGAAGCGCTGGTGGACTCAACTCTAGTCAATATCGCGAGTCTATGGAGACCGCTACTATTAGCTCTCCATCGCCATCTCCAAAAGAAACAACTCCTCGCCCTGAGTCTATTGTTCAAACTGATGTCACAAGTAACATTGATCCAGCCCTTTCTGTCACTTCACCTACAGTCAGATCAGTTGATACTCTCGAAAGTGCTCGCGATAGAGCTGAAGAGGCATGGATCGAGAACATTCGTGTCATTGAAGCTTTGAGAAGATATGTCAGTGACCGTCTTCAAAATGGAGAGTATGTCAAGGATGAAGAAGAGGCTTCTGCAGCCGATGTTGATATGAAAGATATCCCAACAAAGACGGAAGAGAAGCCATCTGAGAGCTTGTATCCCGTTCTAAAAACAGATGACGATGATGAGTAGTTGATTTTTGAGTATCATGAGGTTGCATTGATCGGGTGGAGTTTTCTGGGGTGGTTGCTTGCTATATCATGGGCTGAACGTCGCTTCAATACAATTATATCATAGGGATAAGGTGGCGCTGGTATGGATGGAGTACGAAATTTATTCAGCACATTGGTCGGTTGCTTGCTTTGATCAAAATACGGAGAATGATACGGGGGTTTTATGGTTTCTTAGGATTATTATTTATTTTTTGATGAATGGAATAGCCTTCTCATTAAATGGAGTGTAGTATATGGATGAACCAGTACATTATAAACCTTCTAAATTATGCCTATCAACGTTTAAAGTGATTCTACACTGAGCTTGCATGTGTATGTCCGACGAATGTTTATGACGAGATGAGATCTACTCGGGCCCGTGAGGCACCCCACATTTCAAGCTCCCCGAAGCACCCCACCCTGACAGCATCTGCAAAGGATACGTTTGTCATTGACTTTCTCATCACACACTATACATTGTTCTCAAGGCATTTCGTTGATTCATCATCACCTCATCATCAGTAGTTAGTAAAGATGTCGCAACGTTCATACAAATCGGAATATCCACAAGGGGTTGAAGTGGATGAGGGGATTAGAGAGTTTTTTGAGGCGTTTTATAAGTTGAGTGATACGGAGGAAAAACACGAAGAGTGAGTTGAGATTTTTTTTGGTTCTTTTGATCGGAGAGTTTTGGAGAGGAGCTGGGTTAGGGATGGAATGGAATGGAATGGAATGGGAGGGGCGAGGAGTAAATGGATGTTTCTTATGTTTCTTGAGAAGGGTGTGGGTAGGAGGAGTGAGTGAAAGAGGGGATCGGAAACTTCGAGTTTCGGAGGCTTGAATGTTTGGAAGGGTTATGGTGTGGAGGGGATGTGAATGGAACTTTGAGGGTAGAAAGGAATGAGTTTGTTTGATATCCTGGAATTGGGGGACTGGAGGGAAAGTAAGAATTTGAGTGATGGAGAATTCTAGAGATGCAGATGCAGATGGATGGGTTTGAAGTTGATAAAGTGGTGGATCAAAAGGATCAAGCTAATGTGTGGATGCGTCGATAGGTATGCAAATCAATTTGCTGAAGATGCGGAGGTAGTCATGGGGATTAAGAGGGTTAAGGGGAGGGAGGGTGAGTTTTGACTTTCGTTTTTGTTTTGCATTCTTTGGTATAGATGGAGGAAAGATGATGGGGAGGAGTCTGTGGGGCTCACGAGGTTTGGAGGATTGGGCAAAAAGTGCTTTTTTGGCGAAAAGAGGATGAGCGAGTAGAAAGGGGGATAGAGGATAGGACTTCAAGACTTGATGAAGAAAGGAAAATGCTAATATAAACCTTTAGAAATCCTCGCTTTTAGAAAGGGCATGTGGGAAAAGGTCGCAAGTCGTTTGCATACGGCCCATAAAATCTTTCCTTTCGGAAAGGGATCGACGGAGGTTATGTTGTTTGGAGTTGTGGCTGTGAGTTCTTCCTATCTACTTGGTGTTTTACTCTTTCAGTGAGTCTGGATTGGAGTGAAGGGAGCGAGCGGATGGTGGGGAGGGCAAAATACGGAAGATAAGAAGAGGGAAGATGTGTGAATTGCGATGCTAATACTTTGATGATATAGTATGGATTGAAAGATGGAAGAAAGGCCGATGTAAGTGTCATGCTTATTTATCTTATAGCTATGAATGATATCGTGTGGACGTATACTCATATATGGAATAGGTTGAATGGGCCGGACGGGCCAAGATGGTTCAGGAGGGCGGAAAGTGGAAATTGGGATTTTACCAAGTTTATTTGGTGAGTACATTTCTAGTTGCAATTGATGCAGGTTGATGGGGTAAAGAGAAGGGGATCAATGACTGATGAATTTTTGGTAGGATTCGGCTGCTGTACAGAATGCTAAATAAGGTTGGAAATTCGAAGAAGGATGGGAATTTCGGATGAATAGGAGGGTTTGTGTAGATTGACATAAAATTAACTATGATAGACTTCATATCAGACTGTGCTTGGAAGAAACCAATGTGAACTTCTACAATCTAAGTTCTATTTCGAGCTTCTAGCTTTGCCAAACATATCTTACAAGCATTACCAATTACCAAATCCAAGTGACTATCGTCGTTGTATCTCATTTCGTCAACCATAATATTGTTGGGATATATTCTCTCCATCACTCAATCAACTTAATAGCCTCCTCAAAATTCATAATATCATCCGCACTCTTCGCCACTCCCCCTCCCTTCACAATCCCCTCCTTATCCACAACCCAACTCCCACTCGTCTGCCATCGGTTTCCACTCTCCGTCGGTCTATTCCATATCTTTTCTTCGCGCCCAAGCTTAAAGACGGAAAACATACTCCAGGGATTTAATACGTGCCAGGCGGAACTAGTGCCTAATCCCCATTGCGCGTAGATTTCTCGATCAGAATCAACAATTACTTGGATGGGACCGGCGCCGCCGAGCGAGTCAAGCCAGGTCTCAGTCGAAGATGCTGTGGAATGGGAGATAGCTACTATGTTGATATTTGGGTGGGAGACAGCGAGATTGCGGAGGGTGAGGAAGGTCTTTTCTGCGAACTAGAGAGAGAGGGGGTTAGCTATGTATTAGACTTTAGAAGTGATTTCAGAAGAAGGCAATTGTCTTGAGGAATGCATGGAGAGTAAGATGCCAGAAGCAGTGTATATGTGAGAAAGAAAACTGGAAACTCACGGGGCAGCCGCAATGTCTGAGGAATGTGATAATAGTAGGGTTTCCACTAGGATTTGGGAATGGGAGTTTGGATGATGAAGGTGCTCTGGAATTGATTTCTGGAGGTGATTGGACGTCAATTGGAGATGGAGAAAACCATGAATTAAGTTCTTGTTGGAAAGTCATTTTAAAATTAGTATGTTTATGTGACTGTTGATGTAGCTGTTGATGTTGATATTCTCGAACAATCGGAGAAAGGGAAGCGACAGGATCATATCGATGATTTCATAGAGGGGAAAAAGCTTCGTGACGTGGGGTAGCTTTCTTATGCATGGCTCGCATGGGTCTGTTATCTTATCGTAACCCCTGTCATCCTGCCTTGTAAGGTTAGTAATGTATCAGTATCAAACAATTTGATCTTGGGAAGATTTTCCAAATTCCCCTTCTTTCGAACATCACCATATACCTGGGTTGATACCTTCATTGTATGTTTATCTGACAGTCCCGAAGTCTGCCATTCATATTCCCTAGTTAAGCTGATTATGTATTAAACGTTATCTTTCATGCGAGTGCTGAGCGATAATCAAAGCATACCATTTCCATCGCCACAAGAGGCTGTGACAACTTTGACAGCTGTCAATACTCAGAGCACTGGATACCTTTTTTGGGAAACCCCTGGAAGTAGTAGAATATGCATGAAGTCATTACCCTTCAGTTGGGGCAAAAGAGTAATTATCTTGCTACCCATTTCTGGAATACTCAGGTAATACTACATACATCCTTTTCTAGATTTGTCAACGTATTTTGACTTGTCAATAGGAATCATACTTTACATATTCGGCAGATCAAGAATCTCTTATTGATCACGATGTTCACTTTAGACCTGGTATTGGAGCTGACGGTAGTGAAACCTTCACTCCGAGAACTTTGATTTATGATCTGAAAGGGGGATTTGGTTCTTTGAGAAAGATTAATGCTTTGTATCAAATAGATGAACCGGTTATTACTGATGGATTATGGTAAGAAGTCTAGATGTATCGATAAGAAGTCGAGAATTTTGCTGATTTTAACTTCATTTCAGGAACGGTCCAGCTGTAGTTCAACGGCAAACAGCCATCCAACAGAGTTCATATCAACAAAGTTTGGAAGAAGGCCTCGAACCACCAAAGCTCACCTCAGAATCGGTGCGCTATTGGTCAGACTTCAATCGTGTCTATTATCATCCAAGGTCCATAGCTCAACTCAATGAGTATGAATTGAATTCATCTCTGATGCCATTCGAAAATTGGGATGCTGGTGAAGAATTATTCAGTTCCTTAGATAAAGAGCATGATTTGCTGGATCGTGATCTTAGACCTTTTGCCGAGGAAGCTGATCATATGCAAGGCATACAGATAATGGGAGGTATCGACGATGCTTGGGGTGGTTTTGCTGCTCGATATATGGATCGCTTGAGAGATGAATATGGTAAGACCACGATATGGTTTTGGGGTCTGGAGGATAATATCAAGGGAATACCCCGAGTAAGTTGTGGTGAGCTGAGGTGGAGTTCATATCAGTACTGATTTTGACAGGAAAAACGGTTCTTGAAGTTGTCGAACACGGCGAAATCAATATCGGAAATAATTCCACAGACATCCCTTTTCATTCCAATTACCCTACCATCGACACGTTTGCCAGGCTACGTCAAATTGGACGCGAGTTCTCCATGGGAAGTTTCTGGCTTGTTGTCTTCCGCGATGGAGAGCATGACACTGCCTTCAAGATTAAAGCCTCAAAATGGTACAAGGCAGACTTTAGACCAATTGGCAAGCACATTGAATGTCAATGGCAATCAGAATATTGCGAAATTACGCATGTCTGTGAAACAAAAGTCTGAAGCAGGAATTAATGATACCATTCATACAGGAACGAACGGACATTCGCAGGCCACAGATACGAGGATTACTTCAGGAAGAACTTTAAGTCGTGGTGAGGATGTGCCTGCGGAGAATGATACTGCCAATTTTGATATGGACTTCTTTCCTACAGAAACAGGAGAGCAATTTCGCGGTCCTCGGAAGTCCGGCAAGGTTCATGTATTTGGCCAAGTTGAGAATTATAGAGGAAATGAGGAATACGACGAGGAAAACGACAGGAATGATGAGGGTCGTGAACGAGCTCTTAGAATTGCTGCCAGTCTTCCATTGCTTTCAAAGTTAGTAGTCCTCTTGATTATATCTTCATTTTTCTTACTGTATTCTTATAGGACATATACACCATTATCTTTTCCACTTCTCGATAGTTTCCCTGGTATCTTCAACCATGAAGATGAGCACATCAGGAATCTCTCAATCAGCACATCTCTCTCGACTGATACGTCTGTGGCCCTGCGAATTAAAAGCCTTCAGCAAATAGTAAATAGAGCTATTGGCATGGATGAACGAGAGGCGCTCAGTAACTCTCTTGGCGAGATCGCGGAATCGTATGAAGAAGGTTGGGATAGTGACACCGACGACGATGATGATTAGTTGAGATGTAAGTAATTACGAATAAGGTAAAGATAGCTTGACTCAATACCACCCTAAGCCACCTAAATTTTACCACACCAGATTACCTGAACTTTGTCCCGACATTCGGTGAGTCTGTACGACTCGGTGATTTCTCATGCGAACTTTGTCAGCTTACATGCCGGGAAGAAAATTTCACGACTCAAAGCTGTTGGGTGGCGTGTTCGGTCACGGTATTGAGGCCTATTTACAGCCCAACTTATACCCAGCAACGACTGGGTGATAGGTCAACAGTGAAGCGAAAGCGACAAATAGTACCGAGAAAAGGCTACCAACGGAAGTCCATCATCGCACAATGTTAGCCTTCCGCCACATCTCTGCTTTCATTGTCTATTTTCCGAGGAATTCTTAATTGGATCATCGATGCATCTCCCTCGCAAAAATTTGTATCTCATTTGAAGCACAGCAATTGATTCATATTCCAACATATCCTGATTTTTTTTTTACCTTGGACCTCACCCCGCCTCTGTTATGCATGACACAGATTTTCAGCCCATTCAAATACAGGATCCTAGTAGACAACCTTCCCCGCATTCGCTAGTAGATCCTGATGCATCTTGAAGTCAAATACGAAGAAGCAAGAAGTCTTTCATATGCATCTCGAGATTTGCTCTAGTAATAAAAAGACATGCTCGGTCGGTACCCTGCGTAGGAAATCATTTAGCCGGAAGACGGAAGTCAGCATACTTCCTATGCAGGGGAAAATCACTCACCAATCTTTAAAGGTACAAAAATCGTTGTGTTACCTGGTTTACCGGTACAAAAGCTACCCAAGAAAATGACACACCACGTTTTTTTAATATTTCCAAAGGCCTCGAGAACGGACAATAGAGAACAAATTTTGTCACCAGGCCTCGCTTTCCCCCGGAAATGTGATTCATGAGGTGGCACCATGTTAGAATACTGTTTATCATGCAAAAGCTCGTGTTCCTTTCTCCTTCATGCATCATAATATTGCTTCCACAGCATTAAGCGACTAGGAACCCATGTTTATGCCAGCCTTTTCCCCACGACTGCAGCCTCCGAAATGGTTAACAATCAAGTGAATTGACATATGTTTATATACACGAGTTTTTCGTATTACCATACTTAGAGTTCCTATTTCAAAGCTTGGCTCGGAATTGAGGGAACTGTTGTTGGTCAGCACTATACTCGTATCCCAAAGCTACGTAGCATACTGGTTGGCCAGTTAGAGGAGACCTTTTTATGTCTTAGTAGACCAGAAAAGATACGGATACTTGCCCAAATTTGCATCGCCAGCATGAAATCATATGCGGCCTTATGAGATGTACTAAGATTGACTAGATATCTTTCAAGGTAGGATCAAGATTTCTTTGCCATTCCATAGATAATAGTCCCCTTGTTCCCGCATGTGTTTGTGTTTGTTTTCATTTTCTGATTGTCCCAACCTTCTAGCAAATATTATAATCCTCCAAACCTCCTCGCCAGAAAGGTTTGCTTTCAGACCTCTCTTTCTCTCAAGTACTTAAGTCGGTCGTTATACCCATTCTCTGTGGTGCAAAGTACAGAGTGTGCTATCGTTATACAAGTTTGACGCAGTACAAGTTCAAAACACGTTGCTACATATTGCAATCATGAAGGCAGCTTTCGCTTTATTGGCTTTGGCCACTTCGACTTTCGCTCAAGGGATCCAGGAAAGATGGTATTCAAGTCCTCCTGGTTATTCGAGCCCGCCTGGGTATCCCGTTGAGACTGATACTACTACTTGGACTACTTATACTTCAACCACTATCTGTCCTGTAAGTAATCTTCATCTTGTTGACATGTTGTATCACTAGGATGGAATGAAGATTGTGGGATTATCGTAAAGATTCCTATTGTTTGATCTCATTTAGAACATTGGATGAATTCATCTCTACTTCCTATCTTTCAGATAAACATCACCTTGTCAAAGGGTGAGGGGTGTCAATGTTCAAGAGCTTTCTCACATTTGAGAGGAACTTCGTCTTTTCCATTAGATGAGAATTTTCCAATAAGTCCAAGAAAGATTCAAATAGTGATGAAGATCTCATACTATAATGGTCACATGCTACCACGTTTAAAGGCAAAAGCTTATTCGTTTCTGATAGGTCACTTCAACCACCACCGAAGAAGGAACAACGAAATGGGTTACAAGTATCGCTACATCAACCGTAGTTGTCACTAGTTGTGTTGGAGGCTGCGGTGGAGTTGTCACTGTACCTGGCC
This sequence comes from Botrytis deweyae, assembly GCF_014898535.1. Classification (NCBI taxonomy): domain Eukaryota; kingdom Fungi; phylum Ascomycota; class Leotiomycetes; order Helotiales; family Sclerotiniaceae; genus Botrytis; species Botrytis deweyae. The sequence continues at coordinate 1,030,768 of NW_024066210.1, forward strand.
CAACTGGATGGGCAACCACCACCACCGATGTAAGAACATTCCATAACGTTTACTTACCATTGAGATTGACTCATTTTTTAGGTTATCGTTACGTATACCACCACTTGCGCAGTAACGGAGACCGTCACTGCTCCCGGAAATACCTACACAAAGACATACACCACCACTTCTGTCGTCGAAACTGGTAAGAATTTTCAGGATTCACCCAGATGTTGACGAATCATTGCTGATATCTGAGTCTAGCTGTACCCACCACGATCGTTAGCACTGTCACTGCGCCCGACACTACACAGACGTATGGAATTCTTTTTAAATCCCTAAGCTGTTCTTAAACTAATATCTTCTGTAGTGTTGAAACTGGAGTGGTTGAAACTCTTACGAGTCTCTGTCCTATTACCGAAACAACTACCATTTCAGGAAAGGAAGAGACAGTCACTTATACGTCAACATCATTGTATACAACTCACGTTCCTACATATATTGAAGTCACAGCCACCGCTCCTGATAATACAAAGACGTATGGATTCTTCCCAAATTTCTACGCTTTTATTCCTCGACTAATGTCTTTCACAGGGTTGAGACCGGAGTGGTCCAAACTCTTACAAGCCTGTGCCCTATCACTGAAACTACCACTATTTCAGGAAAAGAGGAGACCGTAACTTACACATCTACATCGTTGTACACAACGATCCTTCCTACTTATGTTGTAGTTACAGCCACTGCTCCCGACAAGACGGAAACGTAAGCAAGCCCGTTTCACTCTCTTCTCTTTGGAAGCTAACTTCTTCCTAGCGCTGTCACTGGAGTTATTTCTACAATAACTTCTCTCTGCCCAGTCACAGAGACAAAGACAGTCTCGGGAAGCCTGGTGACTGTCATCTACACAACCACTTCATTTATTGTCACAAATGTTGGAACCACCATCGAAGTAGCAACTACTCTCCCAGCGAAAACCACCACGTGAGCATTCCTTTCTTAAATATATATATACGAGGCGAAGGCAACAAACTAATAAGCAAAATAGTGTTGCAACTGGAGTACTTCAAACTATCACTAGTCTTTGCCCTGTTACTGAAGTCGAAACCGTTTCTGGAATCGAATATACTGTTACGAAGACGTCAACTAGCCTTATAGTCACTGATGTATATACCACGGACTACTCAAAAACTACTTTACCGGGAGGAACTAAGACGTAAGTTTTTGGACTCCTGCTCTCCATTTGATATTGTGGCTAATTAAGTGTAAAGAATCGAGACATACGTCTATCAGACGTCTACTAGCTTATGCCCAGTCACTGAAATCCAAACAATCTGTATGAATCCCATTCCCAAGTCACATGTATTCAATGTTTCAAATGACTTGAATGTTCAAAGAAATAAATACTGATAGTCACCTTCTAGCTGGTGTTCCAATCACAAAAGTATATACCAGTACAATCGTCACTGAAGTACAGGTTCCTACTACTATCGTTCAATAGTGAGTTAATCATCCATGGAAAGTCGAAACATTGAGCCCAGACTAACAAGCTTCAGCACTACAACTCAAGCTACTGAATATAAGACTACTGATGTATACGAGACGACTACATGCATCGAAAGTGTATATACAACCATCAGTGCTGGATCAACGTAAGCTCAAAAATTTCTCTTCCTACCTAAAGAAGCATTATAGTCTGACATCTCCATAGCATCGTTTTGACCGCCACCCAAACAAACACCATCCAAGTGACCGCAGTTCACATCTTGACATCTACCCTCCCTGCCGCAACTGGCGAAACCACCGTTTATGTAAGTAGTCCATTCTCTTATCCCTTTCCACTCTCTCCCCACACCCTTCCCAACACACTCTAACCTCATCCCCAGATTCCAACCACAATCGGCCACACCATCGAAACCATTGCCATCGTCACCGTTCCCTCCATCGTCCGCACCATCACCCTCGGAACAACCTACTACGCAAACACAACCCACGTACAAACATCAACTTACATCCAACCCAGCACTTTGACCGTTGGGGGCCAGACAACGAGCTATTTCGTTCAGCCTAGCGTTAGCGTAAGTAGTATTGCGGCGACCAGCGTCGCTACGATTGCGCCTAGTGCGCCGGTGGAGGCGAATAATGCGGGGATGAATGCACCGGGGTTGGTGATGGGGTTTGTGATGGGGGTTTTGGCGCTTTTGTAGACGGATGAGTGGGTGATGGGGTGGCATTTTTCTTCTCTTTTTTTTTTATTAAGAAGAGAAGATGCTTCGATGCTTGGTTTCTTTTCTTCTCTTCTCTTCACTGGACTGGGTGGATGCATATACACACAATGATATGAAGGAAAGAAAGGGGAGCATTATGGATCTGGATCTGGATATGGATAATATTGAATGGCATGAGAGAAGGAAGAAGATAACGATATAACACGATACAATGTGGTAAGGACTGGATATTGGATATTTGAGGGGATACTTTCCTTGATGAATTCTACTTTGGAAAGCGGATGGGAAATGAATGGATGAGAGGGATGAGTGAGAGGGATTTTAGGGGTAATTCCTAATTTATTTGTAGATATTATAATTCTATTCTATTCGATTCAATTTTGTCCTGTCCTGTTCTATCTTGTGTTATGCTATCTTGAGTTGTTTCTTCAAAAATGGATTTATAACCGTATATCTAATCCGTGGATTCTCCAAACCGCAGTTCAGCAATTATAATTATTAAAATCTTTTATTTACTTTTTGAAAGTAAGTTCGTAGGTAGATAGATAGGGAGGTAGGAGAGAATGGAGGTAGGAGAGAATAGAAGTAGGAGAGAATGGAGGTAGGAGAGAATAGAAGTAGGAGAGAATGGAGGTAGGAGAGAAGGGAGGTACCTATTATCCATCAAATTCCACATCTCACATTACCTACCTATCTACCTACCTAGTAAGTATCTTACTCATCTTACTCATCTAAATTGAATAATATGAACAGAACTAGGTATCTAAACTAATATAACATAAAATCCTCTATGATTATTCGGTGAATATTTTCTTATTCTTATTTATTTAGGGATATTTGTTGGATTAATTTGTTGGATTAATTTGTTGGATTAATTTATTTTCTTGATTTCTTTTCTTGATTTCTTTTCTTGATTTCTTTTCTTGATTTCTTTTCTTGATTGGTTTTCTCAGAGTTGTTTTCTCAGAGTTGTTTTCTCAGAGTTGTTTTCTCAGAGTTGTTTTCTCAGAGTTGTTTATTTTGATATTTTAGTTCTATACCTAGGTAGTTCTATAATCCTATAGTTCTATAATCCTATAGTTCTAAAGAGAAATATATATATATATATATTATAAAGTAGCTAGTATATCGATACTCAAGTAGAGTATAATATCTAGTAATCTTAAAGAAAAAATGAGATAGAGAGAAAGAGAGAGAGGAGAGAAAGAGATAAAGAATAATTATTTTTATAAAAGAATAGAAGAATTAATGAAAGATAACTTCTCTCCTCCTCTCATCTCTTCTCCTCACCTCGCATCGCCTCCTTTACTCCTCGTCTCATCTCATCTCATCTTCATTCCTAAAGTTTTATTTTCATTATTCTCAGATATTCTAATTCTAATTCTAACTCTTAAATCTAGAATCTCGACGTATTAGTTGATTTCTCTTCTCTTTACTAGCTTCTTTCTTATAATTAGATAGATAGATAGATAGATAGATAAATAGATAAATTCCTAGGAAGATAGATATTCAAAAATCATTCATATAGTTCCTCAATATTCGCTGACTTCCTGAATGATATAGGATAGATAATTAATATCTTTAATACCTAGATATGTAATTTTTGAAGATAGAATTATTATAGTAATATATCTATATCTATATCTATATCTATATCTATATCTATATCTATATCTATATCTATATCTATATCTATATCTATATCTATATCTATATCTATATCTATATCTATATCTATATCTATATCTACATATCTGAATCGAATCTCGCCAGAATTCTAATCACTAGGTACCTAAGTAATTCAATATTCCAAACCAATCCATCATCTCGAACCCTTATCAGCTTACTACCTCCTACCTACTATAGCATTTGAATACTCCATGCTTTTGATTATTAGAATATAGTGTGTATTGTTAGATACTCTGGTTTCTTTTTGTAAAGGTATTCATTCTATATGAAGTAAGTGATTGCTGAAAAGTGTTCAGCTGGTAGATATGAGATGCTACGGTTGGGTTATATATATACAAATGCTAGGGAAGGGAGTATTAGTGAATTGGTATGGATCTTGTGGTACCGGTATAGTGATGATATTGTTTTGTTTCTCGAGGGGGATGGTGGGTATTTGATGTGTGTGGTGTAGTGTGGTGTGGTGGTTTGAGATGGATGGGATGGGTGGTATATATATACCCGACGTGATAGACTTAGGTATATATATATATAATTGAGGCTCCAAAGGTTAAATCAAAATCGGATCCAAGAATTGTGCGGGGAAGGTGGAATGAGATTTCTTGCTAATGGTGGCACGTGTGGATCATTGGGTCTTGGGTCTAGAACTTGTGGGATTGGAGTCGATCGATGATGTATTAATAAGTGAGGTGATTAGGTAGGTGTTGGTTACTAGTATTGGATTTAGTACTGTAGTTTATAAGTATGCGTGTGGTGCATTTGTAGGTATGTATCAGATCTAAGATAAGATAGATAGATAGATGGATAGATAGATAGATGGAGATCTGATAGTCTTTTATTATTTAGGTTAGAGAATGGATTTTATATTTATGTTTAGTTGATTTACCTAACTAGTTTAGTCAAGAGAGAGAGAGATGAAATTATAGTTAGTCAAGAAATATCGAGTCTCGGAGTAGTTGTCATAGGAAGATTCAAAGATGATAATCTAATAGGTAATCATATATGTGAAAATTGATACAAGTCAAAGAGGTTTCATATATTCGCCGGTTGGAGATCGATCGACCGAAGAATGCCCAGGTGTCGACGGAATAAAGTTGGAGGGTACGTTCTTATGCAGAAAAGTGGGGATGGTATAGGGCAAGCACGAACGTAACGCGTAAATAGAAAGCACAGATTGGAAGTGAGAGTGTGAGTGAGAGTGAGAGAGAGTAGTACAGTAGGTATGAGAGTGAATTAACTTTGGATAGGATTCTTGATGAGGATGGAAGGATCTAAGTGGATGTGATGGATGTGATGGATGTAATGAATGGATCGAGGAATGGATATATAGCTAGCTAGTAAGTCCCAAGTAGGTACAAATCATAAATAAAACAAGTCGGCGTTTAAGTGGTTCGTACTAGATGTAGATGACACAGGAAGTAGAAATGCTTAACGGTAACTACCTAGGTAGAGATGATACTCGACTGGTCTCTTACATAATCACTCTAGTATTCGTAGTATACCAAAGAGTCATATCAACCATCCAACCATCAAGCCATCAAAGTCTTAGTGTCAATGCCGAGGTGGACCGTTCTTGGGAGGTATGCGTAAATAACATTTTAGTACGCGCTCATCACTATTGTCACGGTCATTGTACTTCATATGATCATTCTGAGATTGTTTAATTTTTTTTAAAAAAAAAAGCTCAATGAAGTCATCATCATCACTTGGACAGATAACAAGTACAGAAAACTTACTCTAGTCAATATCTAGCGCGCCTGGACACTTTCTTCCATTATCGATAGTCAATTTTATGGAGAAGGGCAGAAGGACGGACTCATAAAAAAGTGCACCGATTGTTTTCCAAGTCAATTTCAACCAATCATATAAAGACTGGACACTTTCCAAAAATGTAAAAAAGGTGAACAATTAAAAGGCTATCTACCACCAGACCAAATTTCGCGACCAAAGAGAAATCTCCTCAAAACTTCTTTCATCAATCAAATCCAACAACTTTATTTAAATACTCATTCCTCTGACTTATTTATACACATACACACACACACACACATATATTCATACACACATACACACACACACATACACACACACATACACATACACACACACATACACACACACACACACAATACCATACAATACAACCTCAACTCTCGATTCAAATATAAATTCAAAGATATAATTGTTTCCTATATCTTGATCGTCACAAATTCACAAAATTATAACCAATTACATCTCCCAATTTCCCCCTTCAGATCCAAATCTCCCAAGAAATAAAAAGGGCAAGGCAAGGAAGACAAGGCACGCTCGTAAGCAAGCAAGTACCTTAAACAAGGACGCGACTTCCGCGTGACGGGTCCACACGATAGGGAGAGAGGCGATTGATCGTATTGCATTGCATTACATACGTGATTATTGAAGGAAGGAGAACCGCAAAGAAAAAAAAAATTGTTTCTCTTTAAACAAATACAATTCAATTCAATACAATACAATACAATACAATCCCATTCCATTCAATCTAATAATCTCATCACGACATCTCAATAAGCTTAACAATTTGCTGCTTGCTAATTGCTGAGATTGCTGTTAAATCAATCCATCAATCATTCCGTGGCCCTTTTTGCCCGTGGTAAGTGATTTCATTATATCATCCGTCGCATCGTTACAACCTTCCCCTCCCCTCATGATAGGTTCCAACTCTTTGACACTTTATTCGCAAGGGGTACTGCACCTCTCCACCTCCCCCTCCCCCTCCATCTACCGTTCCTCGACGACACAATACTCATTGTTCTCTCTAGTTGTCAACAACTATCCCCAGCCGTACCCATTCACACGACAGACAACTTATGCGCAATAATCACCGGGTCAACGCTGTCGCAAAAAATTATGCATACAAAAATGCCAGCCTCCGCTAAACGCCCTTATCGTCGGGATTCGATGAGGGAAGAGATTGATATTCCTGACTCCTCGCCTTCTCGCCCTCCGAAGAGAAGAAAGAGGGTAAGTGCACTTCATCGTGGCGCATATGCCATTCCCACTAACAGGAGATGTAGGCTTCAGAACCCAAACCTAAATCCAATCATTCAACCTCCAACCAACAACCCGTACCCGAGATGGAAAACCAGGAAGAGATTATCTTTAAGCTCAAGAAACACTTGGGATTATTTAGTGTTGTACAAGTTCTCGAGGACCACGCGGACGACAAATATGAACAAGAGTACGGAGGAGGAGTTCAAGCTTTCGCAAAGTTGGCTGGAAATGGTTGGACTTATTACGTCAAGGATCAGGAGGTCCAGATTGGGCGCAACCCGGCCGAGGGTCAAGAAGAAGTTCCAGGAGCTGTTGCGGAGGTCGATATTGATCTGGGCCCAAGTAAAATGATTTCGCGACAACATGCCAGAATTTTCTTCGACGATGGCTGGCGAATTCAAGTCAATAGTCGCAACGGAGCCAAAGTCAACGGTACGATGTTTGTCCGCAATCACGAGCCAAAAGAGTTGCACAGTGGAGATGTAATCAATGTCTCGGGTATTGAGATGATATTCGTTTTACCTGGTGGCCCTTTCAAAATTCATCCGGAATACCTGCGAAAAATTGAGAGTACCGTGGACGATGGAGAGGAAGCCGATGAAGTAGAGGAGGACGCAGAGGATGTAGAGGATGCTCAGAGAGATAGCGAGGAACCTTCGGATGTTCCTTTGCCCCCTTCAACTAATGGAGCCCGCGCTCAGAATGGAGTTCCGCAAGCGATTGCTCCAGCGCCAGCTAATTGGCAACGTGCTGCTACTCCTCGCGCTTCTCTCAAAGTCCCAAGTTCTGCAAAGAGACCCCCCACTGGCTATTCGGCTGGCGGTACAATGATCATGAATGATTCTGAAAATGTCGACCTCAGTCTTGATTCCAATCATCATATCAAGCCTGGTTACAGCTATGCGCAAATGATCGCGCAGGTAATTTTTGAAGCTCCAAATCAAATGTTGTTACTGAATGGCATTTACCAAGCCATTATGGCCAAATACGCTTATTACAGATTTCAAGCACCCGGCGGCTGGCAAGTAAGTTACCTAGTATCTATTTCATCCTTTGATTGACTCCAAACTAACGAGGTAAAAAGAATTCTATCCGCCACAACTTGTCGCTCAACCAAAATTACGACAAGATACCACGTGGAAAGGATGAGCCTGGCAAAGGTAAAAAGTGGTTTATCAAGCCATCGTGCTATGATACAATCGCAGCACTCGCACAATCAGCTCCTGGCAGAGGTGGTGGCCACCGAGGATCTTCACAGCCAGTATCACCAGCCGCCGCTGCCGATCGAGGGTTTGATGATGAATCCAGTCCGGATTCTGTCGCTAGAAAAAGGAAATCTTCAGCTTCACGCTCACCACGTATGAGGCCACACCAAACCAACAGACCGCAATTTACTCCCGAACGGGCCCCCCGGATTCAAAACTTACAGCATGATTTCCCCGGCGATGGAAGTCCACTACCTAGACATTATCGACGAGTTCAGAAGAACGCCCCTGGCTTTTCTGATAATTTGCCCAATTCTCCACCGACCCTCTCATCTTCTTATCAACAGGATGATGGTAACACATTTGTCACGCCAGCTCCCCACCGTGTTTATCCTCATTTAGCACCGCCAAGTACTGCGCAGCGACCAAGTCAACATATGCCAACTAGCTCGCCTGCTCCATTTTGGACGTTCGCTGACGGTACCCCTAATCATGGATTTCGTGGTTATGATAATAGCCCTATCAAAAGGTTTCAACCTAGCGTTATTCCCGATAGTAGTCCACCTCCAATGCGACGGACTCCAGCTCCGAGTCCTACCAAAAGTGCAGTTTTAGGAAAACTTGAGATGCCAGATGTTGATGAGGTTGAAGAAGAGGAAGAAAAAGGATTTGATCTTACAAAGTAGGTTTCTCTCCATTTTCCTATTGCCAAAACATCTATTGACAATTTTATCAGGGGATTCCAAAGTATTTCTCAATTCCACCTCGAGAGTGTTGCAAAACTTACTGCGACACCTGTATCGGGCTCCCTTGCGGCTCGTATTTGAGTTACCTCGCCGATACAAATGGTCTTTGCAATTGTTGAATTTGTTTTCTTTTTACCTCTGCACAGTGTGAAGGTCCACCCTACCTACTAGCTTTATTTGTAAGCAAATTACTACTATATCGACGATTATACCTCCTGGACACTCCACCAACTCACCTTCACCTACTCATTTATATTTACATCGATTCATAATGTGGCGTTCTGCAAAGCAGGTTATCGGATTGGAAGGTCATTTGATTATGTTAAATTTTCCCCACGAGTCTTATATGTCAGGGTTGGGAGTATGGGTTATGCTTTTTGTTATGTACATTTATGGGTGGGATTGGGATCGGTGTTTATTTAAAATGGGAAAGAAAGGAAGGGAAAGAGAATTGGGGAATGGGGAATAGGGGGACTTGCATTTGATATTTGGTTTTTATGATGGATGGATGGGTGGGTGGGTGGTATACTTTAGACATGGACGATTATGATTCAATGGTTATTATGAGTGGGTAGGAGCTCATGGGGAGGAGGACAATGGATTACTGGTGCCGCTAGCCTGGCTTTGTTTGCTTTTTGGGAATGTATGTATATAGGAAGGTGTATAGGATTGAGGCTATTGATTAGTTAGGCTTTGATATCAAATTTGCTTGGAACCCTTGTAAGAAAGAATGTTGAGGAGAAAATCAAGGGTTTGTGGGTTTGTGAGATGGATGAGTTGGGATTGATGGAGTTGTGGGTAGGTACCTAGTAGGTATTTAATAAATCTTGGAATGGGAGGGAATCTGCTATATATAATGTAGGTATGCTACCGAAGAATGATGTATTGAAAGACTTTATCTACAATCATATGTATGCCTCGCTCTCCCCCTCTCATTTCGATACTAGACTTTATGGGAAGGGAAATTTTGAATCTTGGCTTCTTTGCAATTCTCGTGTTGCGAAATTCTCCTAAGATAGGCTAATATAATTATTGTGATACCAAAACGCCCTTTTTACAAATCCATAAACTCCATCCTTCCTAACAAAGATTGACTTTTCTTGACGTGCTTTCTGGTAAGTCCTTGTAACATTGCTGATCCAGGTATTGGCGATCCGAAGGAGGTCAGATGGAATAATCTCGTTGTTTCCAAACCAGCTTCTGGTGGCCAGCCGCAAGCCATATGTGACATCAATCTCAAAATCGGGTGCTTTCACAATTCCCTCAATCATCCATCTCCATATCATCAGCCTCCTCCACACCACCATCAACCAACTCCTTGAGCCTGATCTTCTGCTTTCCAAACACACTTCTTTGCTCTCTCTCCAAATCCAACTCGTTGACCTCTTCTCCCAACTCCTCGAGTCTCTTCTTCTCGCTGCCGCGCATCTTGGGGAGCAAGTGCTCGTTCTCTGCAACCAATTTTCGGTTGGCTTCTCTTTGTCTGGCCACATTGCCTTCCATACGCTTCTTGTAGAAGACACGTTCGCGACGGGCCCGGATTTCGGATACGCGTTGCATGGCTTTGAGGGTAGTGGCGATGTGTTCACGGTTGTAACGGACGGGAACGTTGCGGCGAGCGGAGAAGTTGAGGGTGCTGTCGACGACCATTTCTTTGCCCGCGGCTTTGCGGAATGCTTTGGTCCATTTGAGTTTACGGGGGTTACGCTTCATTTTGAACTAGAGGAGGGAGAATGTTAGTCAGGGCTTGGAGATTGAGCATCGGAGAGAAAGGTGCAATGGTGAGATGGGGGGTCTGTGGCGTTCTGGAGTGGAGGGAGATGGATGTGGTTTAGACGTACGTTCTTGTGGCATTTACTGCGGCAGAATCTAAAGGTTCGCGCATCGTTACGAACGAAGGTTATGCCCTTGCTTGGGTAGCAGGGCTGCGAGCAAAAATAACAGGTTTCGATTCTATTGATGAATTAGCAAAGGTAAAGATTGCGATAGATGTTTTTATCGTCGGGAAGATTGTAAATGCGATTGAGATCTCGAAAGTCCATGAATTGCGGAAAGAGACTTGATGTTGTAGATGGGCGGGAAAGTTTCTTACCTCATGTTGGCGGTATTTCTTTCTAAACCAGCTTGTCGTTGTGCTGGATTGTCGATGGATAAGTATGGACTTCAGAAATTTTGGAGGAATGTCCGACTTTTTTCACTAGCGCCATCCGATAAGATAGCGATGGCACGTGCTTACCATTTGACATTCTCTCAAAACAAATATCCCCTGTTTGTCTCTGTTGATTTTATTGTTTTTTCATATCGAAGAAGGTTCTCAAAACCTTCTCCTACTGTGATTATATAGTCGCCTTCATCAATGATTTCGATCTTTTGTTGATGTGATAGTTTCTTACATTCACCAAGTACCTCTTGTGACCAATTACAGTAGCGAGAAATTTGTATTCTGATATTTTCCTTCAAGAATCTTTAAGCTCGACACCTCAACATTTACAGATACAATGTCGCTCTATTATGAGGCAGCTGAAGTTCTAGCTGCTCCTACTAATCAGGGTGGTAGTTTGAGATCAAGAATTTTCAGCAAGAAAGATCTAAAATCACAACCAGCTCAAATCTATGCTCTGGCGATAGAGACGTGTAAATGGAGTCCAGTTTTGAAGGATGTGATCGAAAATGCGGATTTGTTGCGTTTAGAGCGAAAGGTTAGTATTGCGATAGATTGAAACTTTGAAATAGAAGCTGATGTTATTTATAGCTAACTCCAACTTTGTCTCTTCTTCTCGTCCATGACTTACTCTTGGCAAAGAGAGGAATTGCTCTCCCAGCTACTCATGGTTTACGGGCCTCAATTGAGCGGCATAAGGGGAGGTTGCAAGCCGAGTTGACCAAGGCAAGACTTCGGAGAAAAATGAGCACCATGGAAGCTTTGAAAGCTTATGTCGAGACAGGTCAGGAGAATGCAACTGATACATCCGAAGCACCTTACCCTCGTTGGATACGTATCAACACTTTAAAGACTACTCTTGAAGATCAACTCGAATCTACTTTTACTGGATTTGAACGTGCAGCGACGATCGATGCTGTTAGACACCGGGGGTCTAAACGCTTATATATCGATGTTCACATTCCAAATCTCATTGCTATATCTCCAAATATTGATCTCTCAAAGAGTGTAGCATACAAGTCTGGAGAAATCATCTTCCAGGATAAAGCGTCATGTTTTCCAGCATATCTCCTTGATCCTCTTGCTGAAGACGGTGATATTATCGACTCTTGCTCAGCACCTGGTAACAAGACCACTCATATTGCGGCTATTTTAGTTGATCGACTTCCTGAACCAGATGAATCTACTCAAGTTATTCACGCATTTGAGAAGAACAAAGGGAGAGCTGAAACTCTAGAAAAGATGGTCAACTTGGCAGGGTCGAATACGTTTACTACACTTCATGCTGGATATGACTTCTTGAAGACTGACCCAAATTCTGGTACATGCAAGAATGTTGGTGCTTTATTACTGGATCCCAGTTGCTCGGGAAGTGGAATTGTTGGTCGGGATGATATGCCCGAATTACATCTACCAGGTATTAAAGAAATAGTTGCCAAGCCTTCTAGAAACAAAAAGAAGCCGAAGAAGGCACCGGAGCCAGTGGAGACAAGTAAGAAGGAGACAAACAAGAAACGAAAGCGCGAGGAAGATGGTGATGCGTTGGAAGTAATGGTTGATGACGATGGAGTCGTTACTGCTGTCGATAGCGATGCCGAACTAAAAGCTAGATTAACTGCTCTTGCAGAGTTTCAGTTGGAACTTCTTCTTCATGCATTCAAGTATCCTGCTGCTCGAAAGATCACCTACTCCACTTGTTCAGTTCATGCCGAAGAAAACGAATCTGTTGTTCAGAAGGCTTTAGCCTCTGATATTGCAAAAGAAAGGGGTTGGAAAATTCTTCGTCGTGACAATCAAATCCGGGGTATGAGGGAATGGCCTGTTCGAGGCTCTATAGAAGCATGCGATGGTGATGAAGTAGTTGCAGAAGGATGCATTCGAGCCAACAAAGGAGATGAGCATGCTACTATGGGATTCTTCTTGGCGGGGTTTGTGAGAGATCAAACATCAACTGTTGATCCTGAAGCCGGACTCCTGAGAGATGAACGCGGGCATCTCGTACGCGATTTAATGGGTTTACCAGTTAGAAAAGATCAGGAAGATGCAGAGGAATTGAACGTCGATGCCGAAATGGCACCTGAGGAAGCTCAAGATTTCTCACCGGAAGACGATGATGAATGGGGTGGCTTTGAGGAAGAGGTTACACCGATAGTCGAAGAGAAAAAGGAGGTGCATGCAGTTATGGAGAAGAAGAAGGAAAAGGCCAAGGTCAACAAACATGCCCATGATGCGATTAAGAAACGTGTCAATATGAGTGTAAAAGACAAGAAACGGCAGAAAACAAAACGATAATGTAAAACCTATTAGCCGAGGTGTTGTATATTGAAATAGAATGATGTTGCGGAATACCCATCGTCACCAATACCTATTGATCGGATAATATGAATGAAGATGGGGTTTTCCCGTTTCACATTGGGTTCATTCGCATGACAAGCGCCGGCACGGACACGGAATAGGTGCCAAAACCCCGGTTTCTTCAAGATGTTTGTCACATTCTAGACATAAGCATGGCGATAATTTTTATATCCGCTATTGCCAAGATTTCGCTCGGCTATGTCGGCACCTGTTAGACTAGAATCTACAATGATACACCGCAAGATGTATACCCATTTGGAGATTTCGATCCATGGATCCCTATCACTAAATTGAACTTTATTTTTTCCCATTTGCATAACCGCAACTTAGGCTATTCTTGATCCACTAAAGGGTGCGTCCTTAATCAGACTTCATGACATACCGGGAAGAATCTCCCCCGAATGTGTATAATTTCAATAGATGCATTGCATAATGTAAATTTATCAGCATAACTCGCATAAATGCTTAGGTATCTACTCGTCGGATGTTCCATCAGCGGTCAACAGAAAGGTGCTATTCAAAGTGGATTTCAAATGATGTTATATTGCAGATAATATATAATGTATGTTGTGCGCCGCAAAACGTTTTGAGTATTTTTCATATTCAGTCTCGCATTTCGGTGTCCGAATAATTTGGCAGGGTTGCATTTAACCAACCATACCTACCCCAAACTCGAATAAATCCGTAACTACATCATGGTTCGAACTTCAGATTCTAGTTCTTTAACTGCAACGAATATGGATAGAGATTTGGAAGAACAGAAAAATGTCCAAAAAAAGGCTAGACATTGGGAGTTGGTTTTCGACCAGATACATGTCACGCCCGAAGTACTCAATTACCCTTACAGAGGATCTGGGACAGAACAGGATCCTTATGTGGTAGAGTTCATTCCAGGCGATCGCAGAAATCCATTGAATTTTACCATGTTGAAGAAATGGACTATCACTTTACTTCTTGCCTTTGTAAGTTCTCCCCCTTTTTGCATCGAGGTCTCGGTTATTATTCTCCGAAGTTTGAGCTGTGTGACGGATGGGGGTGAGACATACATACTTCTCTTACACACATACTAACTGTTGTTGAAGGCAACCTTGGCAGTTTCTTTTGTGTCCTCGGCATATACAGGCGGGGTTAAACAGATCATTGAGGAGTTTAACGTCAGCACGGAAGTTGTCACTTTAGGAGTCTCGCTTTTCGTCTTGGGTTTTGCGATCGGGCCGCTTATGTGGGCTCCCTTGTCAGAATTATATGGTCGACAGGTTCTCTTCTTTGGCACTTATGCTATGCTTACTGTTTTCAATGCTGGGGCTGCTGGAGCAAAAAATATACAAACACTCTTGATCATGCGATTCCTCGCAGGCGCTTTTGGTAGTTCTCCTCTTACCAATGCCGGTGGAGTTATTGCCGACATGTTCTCTGCTTCTCATCGAGGAATTGCTATGAGTATCTTTGCTGCAGCACCATTCCTAGGCCCTGTTATTGGACCAATTGTAGGCGGCTTCTTGGGAGAAACAGAAGGTTGGAGATGGGTCGAGTAAGTTGCATTGCTTAATCACTGTTTATACTATGGCCCTAACACTATCGATAGAGGACTCATGGCCATCTTCACCGGAGCACTCTGGATTATTGGCACACTCACCATCCCCGAAACTTATTCCCCAGTCATCCTTCGTCGCCGAGCAAACAAGATGTCCTCCATGACGGGAAAAGTTTACAAATCCAGGATAGAAGTTGACAACGGCTCTAAATCTTTATCAGCAGAATTCAAAACGGCACTCTCAAGACCTTGGATTTTGTTGTTTACAGAACCTATCGTGTTCTTGTTAAGTTTGTACATGGCAATCATATACGGAACTTTATACATGATGTTTGGAGCATTCCCAATTGTGTACCAAACTGGACGCGGATGGAGTGCTGGTATTGGTGGATTGGCTTTCTGTGGTGTTGCAGTCGGGATGATGATTGCAGTTCTTTACTCAGTGTGGGACAATAAACGATATAACGCTACAGCTGCCAAGCATAACAATGCTGCTCCACCTGAAGCTCGACTTCCACCTGCCCTCATCGGAAGTATCTGCTTGCCTGTTGGTCTCTTTTGGTTCGCATGGACAAATTCTCCAAGCGTACATTGGATTGTCAGTATCATAGGCACTGCTCCCTTTGGATGTGGGATGGTATTGGTGTTCTTGAGTGTCATGAATTATTTGATTGATGCGTATGTTCTTTACGCCGCTTCCGTTTTGGCGGCCAGCAGTGTTCTTCGTTCCTTGTTTGGTACGGCGTTTCCACTCTTCACTTCTTGTAAGTATTATCTAAATTCTCCATGACTGTGTGTCAAACAGATAACTAACTGTATGATTAGATATGTACCAAAATCTCGGCATTCATTGGGCAAGTTCAATTCCAGCTTTCCTCGCATTAGCCTGCGTACCATTTCCATTCCTCTTTTACAAGTATGGAGCATCTATTCGAATGAAATGCAAGTTCGCGGCGGAAGCGGCACGTGTATTGGCGGAGATAAGGGGAGCTTCTTCAAATGAAGATGAGGCGGAGCAGACAATAGAGGATATGGAGGAACGGGAGGCGAGAAGGTTAAATGCCCATGAGGAGAGTGAGAAGAATGAAGCTGTTTAAGATGGAGAGAAACGCGAAAAGAAAATTAATGAATGAATGAGAAGGGTGTGCGATTTGATTCCTTTAGTTTAGCGGCATAGCGATCGAGGAGTTTTGATGTGTTTACGTTTACGATCATAATAGAAGTTAGCATTTTGAAGGTGTTGGGAAGAGGGTAATGTAGGGTTTGACTTGTTTCTTATTAGATATCCCATGAAGCATATGAAAGATACTCGGCTCAAAAGTAAAACTATATTTTTAAAAACACAAATGGTCCAGAATGATGGTGTAGGAAGTTACGAGTACCTAGTGATTTCATTAAGGTGATGCGGCTTTGAATTCCTCCATAAGCCACATCCGTGCACGAGTTCCCCCATATTGCATCCCATCCTTTTCCAACCTTCAAAACCCATTCATCACAGCTTCCTACGGAGATTTACACCATACTTATCAACGTTCGATACAACATAAAATTGTATGTAAATATGCACGGCGCATTACGAAACGTTCCTGCAAGCATTGGAAATATGGATGGGTGGCACCGAATGGCCAAGTCAGACCCCTTCTGAATACTGAGCTGTTGGATTGATGTTTGCTGAAGACCTCAAAGTTGCCTAAGCTGGTGAATTCAATACTGAATGCAATTTCGATTTTATATGTTCTGATACAAGTCTCGATTTCTGTCAATAATGTTGCAAGGCACATTTTTGGCTGTAATTGTCGGCAGGATCAGCCCGTCCATACAATGCATAGTTAATTTGGTTATTGTGTACCTGCATCTATCACCAACTTTTGGTCACTCATCGGCACATCCGTATCTGAACAACTCCCATCGAATTGCCATCAATCGTGTCTAAATTGCAGGTGGCGTGTCCTCACATGGTTTTGTTGGGGGGAGGGAATCTTGATATCCCGTTCCGCTGGGACATCACGCCGCGAAGCCGCATTATTGATTTGATATCACACTCCTTATCTTGATTCATCCGAGATTATGGGGAACCACCCCCAGATCCTCCGTACCGTTCTACATGATATTTCATCTTGGTTGTTCGGAGTGCCGTGGTTTGTAACATTCACTTGATTCCTTAGAGTAAAAAGTATTCTATAATCTTATTTACATCATGTAGGCCCTTTTCAATTTCGTATTCTATATCTCCGTCGTTACACTCTTGGAAATCTATCCAAAAGTCATTCTTAATCATGGTTTCAATCCTCCCAGATGGAATGTCCAACATGGAGGCAACTGTTTCGTTTTTAATCATAGACACAATAGCTCTCATTTTACGCGTCATTTCCAGGATACAAACAAAGGGTACGACGACAACCGGGCGATTCATCCGCTACGATGACTGGTGGATTCTCGCAGCCTATCTGATGTTTGCTTCGCATTGTATTGTGATCATTTGCGGCGAGTACATACAATCACCAGAGCTGATAGTTCGTACTAACTGCATCGAATAGACATCACAAAGATATCAGGCACCCTCGAGCCATATCTAGTCATGGATCCAGATCATCGATTGAAAATGCTCGAGGTAGAGTCTCATATACAATCTTGCTTCTTTGTTAGTCCTGAGTTGACACTCATACAGTTGTTATGGATTGGTAGCATCCACTTTCCCTTCATCATCACGGCCGTTAAAATCTCAATTTTATGCATGTACCGCTCTCTATTCAAAACGACACCAAACCTCATTCGATGCGTGGATATAACAATGGGTTTAAGCACAATATGGTTCATAATCACTGTATGCTTGACGGTGTTCGGGTGCACACCTATCAAAGCAGCATATAATCTAGCCCTTAGGCTTGAACCCACCACACATTGCATTCCATACGGAGAGATAGTTCTTGGCTTTGAGCTACCCAATGCAATCTTGGATGTGGTTATTCTAGCCTTGCCTTTTTTCGTCATCAGAGACCTACATGTCCCTGTACGGAAGAAGATGCTCTTGTTCTTGGTTTTTTGGTTCGGTGGGTTGTAAGTAATTTCGTCCTTTCAACGATGCGAGTGACCTGATATTAACTAGCTTGTAGCGTTATTGTGACATGCATACTACGCATAGCATACTCATATCAGCCTCATGATCCAGAGCATTGTAGGAAACGTGAGATCATTTCGTTCTGAAAGTCACTAAAGTCTATATAGTTTCTGGATTCTCGACTGCGAACGAGTGGTTGATGATTGAGGAAGGAAGCGCTATTTTAGGAGCCTGCGTTCCGACATGTATGTTTGCACGAAATCCATTCTTCGATTCAAACTTCCTTCTTTCATCTTGTACTTCTTTTTCATCTCCTACAGCTACTTCAACTCTACCAATTTCCTTATTGCTCCCAACTCTTTCTCTCATGGGCAATTACTGATTTCTCTTTTTTGCAGTTCGACCCATACTCAAAACTTATTTTAAACTTCCAAAATCTGTTAGCGACTGGTTCTCTTCGACGCTGGGTGCCTCAACATTAACGAGCAAATTCTCCAAAAATCATTCGCGAATCAAAACTCAACCAAGTCAATTGAACGATCGATCTGTGCCCTCATATCAGTTGAAAAAGCTATCAACAGCCCATCTTCAGCGTGGGAGAGAATGGCAGAATCAGGACCTCGACACAGATTCGGATGAAAGCCCACTGGTTGACAATAGGATTTGGGTCACAAGGCATATTACAACTACCAAATAGACAAATTGATCAGAACTAGGTTCTGTTAATAATATTATGATTCCATTATTTTCCCTAATCAATAGCTTACTACTTATAATTGTTGCTCGCTTGCTCGAGATGAATGCTTGCTAGAGCTAAGATGGAATTCGTTCCATTTTTTGTATGTGTAGACGCAAGCATCTGCTTCACTTGGTTCAAGTGGATCGATTAGTTTCCTGTTGCGAATAGGTCGTCGATTCAGTCTCGCTTTGTTCTCACGTGCCTGTTACTAAAAAGATGATCCAATTTCGTCTCATTTACAGATTTTTGAAAGATTCGAGTCGGCTTTATTCTCTATGGGTCTCTCTTCCTTAAGATAGATTAGATCAGATGAAATACCAAAAAATGCATCATATCTTTTAGGTACGATTAAAAAGGCTTCTGACTAATGCTGAATACCATATGCTGTTATACATCAGTCCCCGAACCATATTCCCAGAGAGTCTTAGGAAAGTGAATAGTCATATCGAAGAAGTTGGTAATTCTAAGTTGGAAGTATCTGTTGATAGCCATGTTGGTTAGAGATTATCTCACCAGAAGGCCATCGAAAGGGATTCTTCATGGCACAACAACAGGATGGCTGGAAATATTAGGTCTTATACTTGTTCACTATTATGTCGAGGACTCTTTTCGTCACAGTTTTCGGCCCCGTTCAGAAATTGGTTGGTAATGCGGCCTCCAAGACCTTATGTAGGGAATTGCCCAACCATTAATAGAGGTTCTTTCGCGGTCTACGAGCCATTCGCCTGATCTGTTCATATTTATTTTAACGTCGAAAGGCATGTTGGAAGGTTATCGGTTGCGACTCTACTTACAAAGATTGATATGTTTAAGTATAAGAATGACAGGACTGCTAAGAAAATGTAAATCAAAACAACATCCTCTTTAATTACTCAATCATCATTACTATGACTTACTAGTATCAAATTCATTATATTGACTTTCATTTGCCAGTATCCAGTGCTTGAAACACCGTCATACCCTCAATAATCATACTGTTACAAGCTTCAACATGCCACACAATCCAGCTAGCCAAAGGGACAAATCCGGCAGAACTCCACGATCAACAACAAAGCCTCCTGCGACCAAAAGAGGAAGGCGTGATTCTTCTCTTGAATTATTCTCGGATGATGAATGGACAGATCTTGATCATGAAGAGTTTGATAGAAATCTAAATCCTAATGCATCTATTCAAGAATACTTTAGGAAAAAAGATGAAGCTCTCGCGAGACAGGCCCCTCCACCGAACGAATATGGAGATTTTTTGGGAAGCGAAGATCTGGAGAGTGTAGGGATATTAGGTCAAAAACTTTCAGAGAAGAGGAAGAAGAAAAAGGCGGAAGAGGAGAAAAAGCAAAGGGAGATGGAGGAAGCGTGGGCGATGGCCCCCCCTCCCGCTACTTCCCATCCTCGACGCGGTAATGAATCTGGAGAAACTCCTTCTCGCAGAAACATATCATCTTCTCACAGAGAAAGAGCACCTCTTGGTACAGACAGAAAGTCTACCCCTGCTCGTTCTGAACCTAAAACACACCATCCCGCTCCCTCTCGCACAGATGCACGTAAGAGTTCAGGGTCAGGTAAGAGTTCATCAGGAGATCATAGAGACAGCAAACGCAAGCGAACTACTGGAGGTAGTAGTTAGTTTGGTGTGAATGGCTTTGGAATAATAGAATATTAGTGGTTGATGGGTAGGCGTCAAGGCGTTTTCCCTTTTGGTGGTCAAGTATTTTAGCATCAGCAATTATGAGAAACGATGAAAAGGGTGTACCAACAGATTTGTCTCTAGATCCCATGCGTCGTGATTAGTCAAAATACACTCGTGACATCTCGCAGTTCAACAGGCGTTTGTTTGCAACTTCAAAATGCAAGATGATATTGATATCAAACACCACATTATCGGCAGCCGAAAGCGCTTTGTTATATTCTCCGATAGGCCTACTGATATCCTATTGTTCCTTATGTTTGAGGTGAGTACCTCGACTCCACCACAAGCACTGTTTTGATAGCTTGCCATGTGCATGAAAAGCTATCTATTCCTTTATACTACCCGAAACTAGAACTTAGTCTCCAAGTTAGGGATTACAACTCTCAGATTCTTTTCCAATACCCACCTCGTTGCATTCCTAAGAAATCTCATTGTCATATGAAGAGTTAACTCGATCTCCTGGATCTCTTTTTGTTGTTTCACATGTAGACTTCATCACACATAACACACTAGCACATTCCTCTAGCTCGAGGATTTAGTTGTTGTTTTTCCAAAAATTGGATATAAATAAATAGACCCATTATATCGAATAGTGCCATATTGAATATCAAATTACCAGATATTAGATACAACACACGATGTTCCAATCCTAACACAACAATATACCTAGTAACCGCGGTACTAGCTTTTGGCTCAAACCATCTCGATTTGCAATATATAGATAAATAACGCTAAAATTCTCCGCTGTTGATTCCAAAATACTAAGAAGCTAGCACATATGAAAGCGCTAGTCATCTCAACTATTTAAGCTCAAATGGCATACTAATAACCACAAATTTGATATTCCTACATCTCAACAACACGATTATGGTAGCAAAGAAAAACTTAGAAAACCGACCACCTAAAGCATAGAGAAGCCCAGTGGAAAAATTGGACAAGCCAAGCATCTTGTATCTTCCCACCCAGCGCATCTCATCCCAACCCAGTGAAGTGTCAAGAGATGGTATATCATCATCTAGAACCCCACATAGAGAAACGAAGAATCAAGACTACTCGATAGACAAAATAAATAGGTCGGATATTTCGAGATGAGATTGAAATTTACCTACTACTAAGGATTTAGACGAGTGATAATAAGAACTATAAGATACTAAAAACTTGAAGAGAAAGGGTGATAGGAGAAGAGCAGTGGATGGAAGAATGGTTAGGCGCAAGAGAGTATCAGACAACTAAACAAGAGTATTTATCTAAAGGAGATGAAAAAGAATTGCAGGTGCTGGAAGATTTATCTAGTGCTTGAGACTAAGCTTGAGGTTGAGTTCGAAGTTGATGGAATTGAGACTCAACATGAAGAGAATGGTAGGAAGGGGAAAGGTGGGGGAGGGGGGGTATTACTATTCAGAGAATGTGCTGAGAAACAGCAATATTCAGATTTAAGTTCTCTCTGAGCTGAGTAAGTTAGACTATATTAATATAATAGTAGTGAATAGCTGATGGTACATTCGCAAAGAATACACAGTATTGAAAAGTTTGCATTTAAACACCCCCAAAAACTCCATCAATGAAAAGACTCAACACCCAGGTTCTAAACACCGATAAAGTATCCAGAGTCGTATATCTAATCATTTCTTCGCATATTCACCCTCAACTTCACCAACAATAGAACAATATTTCCCCAGTCTAAACAAGATCCCCACAATCCCCAATACGAACCTCGCTCTCAGCTCTCCCGCAAAACCAACACCCAACCAACAGAGACCAACAAGCATTCCCAAGGCTGATGCGGCACTGTACATGCCGAAGTGAGATTTCTATATCCAACACCAACTAACTTTACAGTAGCGCTCCAAGGCTGAACATAGTAATATTATATCTGCGTGGAATGAAAGAATGAACAGGTGTACGTTTATGATTAATACATTGGTGTTGTAGTTTGTTAAAATCGTTGGTGGCGCGGTATGAGTGATTATTGAGGGCCAGAAATATGGGTTGTATTCAGGGTTAGAAATCTTGAGATGATGTGATAAGATGGATTTGTCTTTCACGTGAATGGATTTACAAATTGCAGTGGGGTGTTTGCTTCTGTAAGTGATAAAGAAATGTGTCACTTCAATAGGAGTATCTTCGTCTCGATTAGTGAAATTGAAAGCTTCTCCTCGAACAGCAAAATAATGCCAATCAATCTAATTGCGAGTTTTCAATAGTTCGGACTGTGCCCCGACAATGGAGCACTTGAAATACCTAAATCCAACCAGAACACTCAAATGATCTGAAAAGTTAAAGCAATTCTGAATGTTAGATCGCGTTGAAACATTAAAGCGTCAATCCAGCCCATTCAACACACTGATGTGATAGCGGTAACTGTAATGGGCATAATAGCACAAAGACTAAAATTATGAGACACCTGCATTGGATTCCGCAGTTCCCGGCACTTGTCAATCCTCGATAAATGCTGTATTCGGCAGTTGGGGACCTTGGAGCGACCAACTGTTATGCCATCACAGGTTTTCAGCGCGGCTATCCAGGTATAGAAGCGTTGGTGTATGTCACTACGCGAGCTGATACTGTTCAGCTTGAATGTTGAATAATACTGAATGTATTGGGCTCGAATTTGAAGGGCTTGAATATTCCTATCACGCAGGAACAATGCTTCTCATTTTGAAAAAAATGTAGGCACCATAACGTAAAAGCAGCTCCTTATCGTAAACATCATAACCGGGTCTCAGTGTGGAGGCATCGACCTTGTTTGTGCCTCTGACAACCTGCGCGTTTAATGAAGCCGCGGAGAGATTAAGTAGCGCAAAATTATTCTGTGCATGAGAACCATATATTGCCATGTGATGCAGCATACTTTGGTAATAATTTCACTCGTTGAGACACTTCTCAAAATAGTTTCATTCGATGCTATGCGGCTCAAGTGAAATTTTGGAGAAAACATACACAATCGGATAGTTTTTTCCCAACCATTTCAAGACACACATATGCTGGGATCACTCCCAAGAAAACAATTTTTCTCAAGTTGTGATCCAGACCGTGTTTTCCCCAACCTATCATCACAACAGCCAGCCTTGTGCTCCGGACGCCACATTCAAACCAGGCTGCCCAAGCGCCGGGGTTGAATATCACCGAGTAGATTGTGACAACATGTGTGATTGTGTTCACAGAGAAATTCCACAACACAAATCATTGGGGAGCCACGAATGGATGGGCCTTCTGATAACGATTGCCATGTCTTACATTGGAACGTGGATGGGTAAACCCGTTACACCGAGCCTTGTCACACGTGCAGGCAGAAATGGTTCGTGCCGTGCAACCACAGATGCGCAAAATGTTATACGCACTGCAGTATACAATTTTACAGCGTGGCATTATGATTGTTCGTATTCAGGCAATAGATCCCTTGCGTCAAAATGCAGAGCAACAACTGAATAGAAAATTAGATAAAATGGACACGAGAGAAAAGACAACGAAGAGAATGATGCTCTTCCAGATTGTCTCGTGATTTAGTTGACGATGAATACCAACATTGTGATTATTGATGTTGTGTGATGATGAACTTTGTTAGGATAAGTTTCAAACTTCTCAATAGCGCTGTCTTATTTAGGATGCGGATCAGATTGGCTTACACGCCCGGCTTGTGAGACCAGGGGGAATAAACGTTGAGCAAGATCAAGTAAGGGCTGGGATTTTGACTCCAGCTACTTCTCGGAGTGGCTTGACGGGCGTACAATGTTCCAGAAAAGAGCGGGTGGGGCTATTTTCTGCAGCCTTCGTGATGTGCATTATTAAAAATAAAGTTTCGACAAGAGGACTTGAGAAGCATATCATTCCTGATATGTCAAGACATCAATGTAAAGGAGAGATAACTGAAGAATCGTACTGTATCATTGGTTCTCACACCCCACCACTATGGCTCGGCTGGAGGCATGTAATATTTTGACTTTGTATGCCCGCCGCTGCACGCCCAAGTAAGGCCAAGAAAGTGAATCTTACAGCAACATGGAAACAGACTATTTCCATCGATGATCACGCACTGGCTGCTTCAATGGAAAAGGGAATGACGTACATGAAAGTCTCAAGTAAATCGGTACTAATGATGTTGATCAGGTACTGACTCACAGAGATAAGAATGAGAACCTTTCAAGATGAACATGAGGGGTAAATGTGAAAAGGCTCGTGACACGGTGACAGGATCTTAGGTGTCTTGATATGGGTCCTCGAGTATACATAGTGGGGACAATGAAGTGGAATGATAGGGAAGTATATTTTTCCTTCCTGCGCATTTGACGCAATCGAATACTTGAGATCCTAGAGTTGATAGAGAGTCCTCTGACTTGGAAGTGGAGTCTACACCGTAAGAGGCTCGAGAGTCGAGAGGATAAGAAAAGGTGGATATCAATCAACGTGATCTGAATTCGGGTATCAATCTAAAAACAAACAGAGTCCCCGGATCAACGACGACCCCATGGCCATCGACTGTCAGAATGATCTAGCTGGGGCCGATCAGGAGATATATTGATTTCATCGACTTATCGAAAGAGACATCGTCATATCTTGGTATTCGCGGTTGGAGAATAACCCGAATTGGTGGATTTCCATCATGGTAGTGGAGTGACTTCCAAGGCGACGAAGGATTTTGATGTTTTGTTAATTGAATCCAAGTTTAATGAGTTTGATGTGTTGTTTAGCTGTATGTTTGTTTGTGTGAATGGCATAAAGTAATGGTGGCTGGGGATAATCAAAATTTACTGGATGAGAGCTTGTACACATATGAGATATAGGCCTGATATTGGCCACAGAATGGATTTTTGTTTGGTTAAGCGATGGTTGTGGTTTAATGAAAGGCCCATGAACGCTGTAAAGCATGATAAGTATTGAATACGTGGTGCCAAAGGATTTCGATTGACCTGAATGATCAATCATCATATCATAAATGCGTTTAACATGACCTAGGGATGTTGTTGAAGGATTGGCGGATTAGAGAATGCCCAGATAGGTGGTGTCCATTGCAAAAGGTTGTCTTTGATTCTTCCCCGTATTGTGATATTATTGTTCCGAGGATTGTTTGGATAAGAATTGACAATTCATTAATTGACAGTTCACAATTGACATTAGTATGTACTCGAGGAGTTGAGGTACTTCCTTCGTAGCAGGATTGTCAAATGTTGATAAATATTGATGAATACTACCTGGCTATTGGTATTGTCTAAAGTCACCCCTCTTATCCGAGGTCCCGCCGTGGTTTATAGTCTTGGAAAGTTAGACTTCAGTACGAATGGAGTCAAAACTCTTTCCTTCAAGGGCGGGATGTCCGCTGTCAAGCGGACCCTTCCTTCCCTTCCCTTTCATGTGAATCACGATGTAAGAAAAAGGAAAGGAAAAGTTCAGATGATCTCGCCAATTGAGTGAACCCCAAATCCTCTTTTCTCCATCATAACCTTTCCTACTTCATACATCTGTAAATATATGAGTAAAGGCGGGGGGATGGATATTCATCGGGATCGTTGGAACTGAGGGGTAAAAAAGCGCGTCAAAATGTATGATGCCTTTTGGCTGAAACAACAGCTATGGGAAGTCAACTCAGATTGGATAGCGGGGCAGCCGATACAGGACAAGGAAGTCCTCGCATCGCATTTGCATTATTAACTGCAGGAGCACCATCGGACTTTCGAAAAATGCAACTGTCAGCAGAAAAATGTGTTTGCCAGGATGATGGCGAATTTTTGCAGTTTGATAGGTGGACCTACTACTTACTAGGGAAGTGTCCCTGAGTAAAGGTCATGAGCTCTGCGACCCCATTTTGGTGTCAATTAACCCGCAATGCCCTGGTTTGGCTTAGTACATGATGTATGTGCCTCTGATGTGCGGGAGATCTGTCGCCAAAGGCGGTACAGATATTGTTGATTGTTTGAAATCCTTTCGCAGATCCTGATAGGGTTTGCCATGTTTAGCTTGCGACTTCTTTCGAGGTGAAGCTTCGGATATTTCTCGATTTCCTGCTGTACCGTGTACTCTGTACGAGTGATCAATCAGTGGGGCATATGCAAACCAAGGGAAGGAGACCATCAATGATCGTTAAGACCTGCCAAACTAATGCTCGAGGTACATAAGTACATGCATGAGAATGCACGAGAATGCATGATATGCTAGGAAAAGCTATTTTATCAATGGAAGTGGGAAGAAGAAGAGAGATGATTTGTACTTTCCAGTACAGAATGGGGCAGATGAGGGTTATCTTTGCATGGGCGTCTGCATGATGATAATTACACAGCAGGAAATTGATAATCTGAGGTCTCGGCTCAGGAACACCTCTGCACCTCTAGATTCTGGAAACACTGACGATTTCTCACTTGGTAAGAAAAGAGATCAAAAATGGACCATACAAATTTGATAGATTTTAACATGCCGGGGCCACAGATACAATAAGTTGGGCCTTGATGCAAGCGACGTTCCATTTGATCTATTCGTCCATTCAGAGGATCAGGAAAAGAGGGGGGAGCAATGGATGGAAGGGTGTGCTGACAGTGACTTTGGTACCTGTCTTTATCCGGTATATCTGACGTTAGCTATACCCCCCCTTCACATTCTAGATGCTCAAGGTTGGAGGTCGGGAAATGTTGTTTTGCGGCTACTTGAAGTATAATCACAGTTGTATTCGGCGGTAAAAAGATTTTATAATTAGGTAGGCTCGAGGTAGGCTCGGTAGGCAAAGCTGATGACTGAATTCTACATCGCTTAGCCGTAGCTTGGAATAACCTAGCTGTGGACAAACTACTTCATTAGTGACATCCGAGTTACTCGAGCGTGCAGTAGAAACGTGGTGGTCTCATGCACTATGAGTCCTTGATGGGACTTAGTTTGAAGCTTTTTATTGGTTCATCTATCACCAATGGACTGAAAGGTCTTTCGATCACGTCCTGCTTTCCTTCCGGAGTTGCCATTGTTGTTTATTTACTTGATTTTGGATGAGTGACTCTGAATGCGGTAATGGACTGATTTTTTAAGGCTGGTGATGGAGATGAATGCTTGACTCTGAGCCACAAATAAAGTGGAAATGTCACATATCTAGTATGAATACTTCATAGATACTATAACCATTTTGCCGACATAAGATGATGCCTGGTGGCCATGAGTCTCAGATGTTTTGACCTCACATGTCAACCAACCCAGCTGAATCGATACCAAATAATAACCACTTTTGAGTCTATACCCGACGAAGTTACAATATTCAAACAAGCTGTGCTGCATCTATTGCCCGTTCAACGACTTGGCTCCGCTTCTATTCGATCAGTATCATTGTGGCGCGTGTTGGTTTGCTAGATCTACTACCACTATTGAGACGTCTTTTGAATTCTTCCGCGGTGGGGACTCTGATATCTTCACGCCAGGCTCTACTTAACTCAACTCCATTCTCTACCATTCGATAGAAAAAAAGCCAGGCTATCTTTTCCTAATATCTAGCCCAGGCCAGGCTTACCTCATTACTCTCTCCAGGTCTCATACATACATATCATACAGGACTCAGCGTCGTATCGTATGGTTCCAATTCTCCCGCTTGCATCACCCCATCATATCACCCCCATCATATCGAGTCAAGTCAAATCCATCAGCGTCATATTCAACTTTCATCGTACCAAGACCAAGGCAGCGAGGTCCATTTACCTGCTCTGGCCCATTGCCTATTGATGTTGACGTTGATTTGAAGTTCTGGGACACTGAATGCTTCAGAGTTACCAATCGAGTTAAATCCAACCATCTGTCGACTATCGAACGGATACTCCCTTTTAAAGTTCGACTAATCATAAAATATCTAAGGCTATCGACTAATTCAAATTCTGACAAGCATAACTTGGAACGGCCTAAAGCTTTTTCAATTATAGGATTACAACATTCTACAGAAACCTCGTTCTGTCATTCGTGAATAGTTTCAGGGAGTGGATGCCCCGGCTGGGCCATTTCCTTCGCAAATCGTAATCGTCAGGACGACGATTCACCGCCTCGTTGTCCCCGTCTCGCCCTATATCCTTATTTGATACTCCATGCCTACCTTTTACTGCGGTTGCCGTTTATACTGAGCCTGGTACCTTGACAGACAAATGATACTGTTTTACTAGAGAGACTGGATTCTTGGACCCATTCAATACCATAACAAAGGATACGATACGTTCATTCGTGTTGTTCTTACACTGCTTTGAGCCAGTTGAACCAGGAAAGCGGAGTATCACTTACTTACACTTCCTTAGCATTACTTCTTACCATTGCCATTACGAGTAATAAGGCGGGGACCGCATCAATCCACCAGGGCATTCTTTGGGAATCTATTCGAATCCTCAGTATTACTGTCATTCCCATATATCCTGATTGAGGACCCATTAGAATCCTTTCTCCTCCTTTTTTTGGTTCCTTCGTTTTGGTGTGTTTACTTTTTACCTTGTGTATAGAGTACTCGCACAGAACAAAACGTCAATACCAATTATCCTTTACATCACCTCACATCATTATCACTACAATCTCAAATCCAATCCAATCCAATCCCAGTACGATATATCGTCGAGAGTTGTCAGGACTTCACACCTGGGAACCGCACTCTTCATTTGCTTCTTCTACTTCCACTGTTCTACTACTACTACTACTGCTCCTTCTTTATCTTCTTCGCTACGAATACTCCGTATTCACTTCTGACGACCACCGGACGGAACCATTCTCTGTATACATCCGACCCGAAAGGCAAATTTGTACACATCATTCGCTCTACCGCTCCATTTCCATTCTGTCCATTCAATTCCTTTTGGAACAATCTTGAAGAAGGTTACCAATCGCCACAAGCTTACGGAAGACTTTTCTTTTTCTTCGTCGCTGGTTTCACGGGATCTTGACTGGTTTCCGCTCTCCCGTTGATTTCGCTGCGCCTTGCTGACTCAAGATTCCACCCTTTGGGATCTCACATCGTCTTGGTATCTTCAATCAATCACCAATCAATTCCAGCCTCTTCTTTCGACCTTTCAATTTTGCCTTAGTTTTGCCTTGCCTTTTGCCTTTACTATTCCACGTGGTTCGCATCTCGGTCCCTTGGTTGGAGCCCGTGTTCATCCCATAGGTAATTTGCAATTTTAACGGGGTACGGTACCTGCTACCCAGTCGGGATAATCCGTGACCTCATTTACTATTCAACTCATCCAAGCCTCCCAGAACCTGGACTCCCAAAGATTTTCAAGGATTGGGAAAGATCGGATCCAAGATATTTCCAAATATCTCTCAACTCCTCTGTTGACAAATTACCTTCTCTTCAATACCATTCGGATCCTTTGCATATCGACAATTACCCTACCGATATTTGAATAGTAAATCCCTTCAGCTCTTTTCAGATTTGAATCCTCTCAACATTCTTCCTTTCTACGACATTCTTTAATATAATCAGCTACACAACTTTCGCATTGCAGTCAATAGATTTCTATCTTCACTTCTCATAGCAGATCACTTCCATCGATTTCTTCGCTTGCTTCTCGACGACAATGCAATAGATCAGTCACGAAGGTTTGCAATTTACGAGCAATACATTACGCACATTCCCATCTCTCATTACTTCAACCTAATACCGCCATTTTTCTTTCGCCATGAGTTCGCCACGCCTCCCTACAGATCCATATAAAATCCTCGGTGTTGATAAAGAAGCGACGTTACCTCAGATTCGATTAGCACATCGAAAACTTGTTCTCCAGTGTCATCCGGACAAGGTTCAAGATCCTCAATTGAAGGCAATAAAGGTCGATGAATTTCAAAAAGTTCAAGAAGCATATGAAATACTTAGTGATGTATCAAGAAGATCCGAATATGACCAAACGGTCAAACTGCAGAAGCTGAGAGAGGAGTTGGGCAAAACTGCAACTTCAACTTCAACTTCGAATCCAGTTTCGACCAGTAAAACTTATGAATACAATGTTAGGACCGCAGAACCTAGACCGTCAACATACAGTTCCTCGTATCCAAAGACTGCACAAAAGCCTCCAAAAGAGTCAAATGTGTATTCAAAACCGCCACCGAGATCTTATGAGGATTTGTACGAAGAAACTCCGAGACCATCTGTTAGGAGATCCAAAACAACAACTAGAGATTCGGATAGAGATGAAAGGGAAAGAAGGAGACAACAGGAAGAAGATGAAAGAGAGAAGATGAGACGGAAGATGGAAAAGGAAGCTAAGCGTGATCACGGAGATCGAAAGAAGTCTCGCGACAAGGAGAAGAGACGTGGCACCGAAGAGAAAGTGCGTCCAGGCACATATGTTGAAGACGAATCCAGTGGGGATGATTTTCGACGAAAAGCGGAACGAGCCGCACGAAGGACAGAGGAATTGAGGGCCGAAACTGCTGCTCGACTTCAACAAGAACGGGAGCACAGAGAGTGGGAGCTTCGTGACAGAGAACGTGAACGAGAACGAGAGTTACGCGAGAGGGAGAGGGAGAGGGAGAGGGAGAGAGAGAGAGAGAGGGAAAGAGAGCGAGAGCGAGAACGAGAACGAGAACGAGACCCTCCAGAGGTGAAAGACTCGCCGATGGGAGAGAAGTGGAAGGATCATATGGCAAACGCTGCACGTTATGTACAAGCTTCACGCAGAGAGTCGGATATTAAACCAGAAGTGCCATTTGCGCCAGCGCCACCTGCAATGCCCACTATGCGTCGAGCAGAAACATTTGCTGCACCATCATCTACACCATATAACAATCACTACAAAGTACACCCATCTGCTGCTTATGAAAATCATAGTGATGATGAAACACCACGAAGATCAGCAGCACGACCATCACGCCGTTCTGCAGAGACTCCTTCGAAAAGTAAAGATACGCCTAAGCCAAGTAGACGCTCGACTAGGGAGTCACCATATGTGAATACCGCCTCAACTTCACCTCCTACGAAACCTACCCTTAATAAACAATATTCGGAGCCACCGATAGTTGGGGTTGGATCGGGTAGACGGGAACCTAGTCGATCAAAGACGGAGTATCCTCGAGAGCCACCTCCACCACCTACATTTACCAGAGCAGCTACATTTACACAAGGCATGGGTACGAAGACAGACACTAGGGATAGGGGTCGTGGACCAATTCGGGTTGTTCAAAATCCGGCGTCAGACTCTGATTCTGGATCTGACTCTGAGTCGCCATCACCAACACCACAATATTCTCATGTTAGACAGCCTCGAGCTCCTGAGCCTTCTGGTACTACCAAAACTTACGTCATTGGTAGTAATGGGCGAAGTGAACTCAAGGGCTCTACTTATCGATCAGATCTCCGCGATGCTGCTTACACGCGACCTCGAAGTCCATCTCCTCGTCGAACCACTCGTCCTCCTTTGGCACGAAGTGGTGGAAGTGCTTCTCGTCAGGTGCGATCTCGGTCACGGGGGTATCACCCAACATCTGCGCCCGAACCGACTGAACCCGTAGTTGTCAATGCCCAACCCAAACCTCGAGAGGCTGCTCGGGCCACAAGTCGTGGTGGATATCCACCACAATACAATGTAAACTTTTCTGCTCCAATCACACCCGACAATATTGTCTATTCGTCTGGAACGCATTATGTCGATAGAAGAGCTACCGAACCGGGAAATCATCGCGAATATACGCCCTATGCCACAGCTCGTGGTCGTGAATCGGTCTACTAAGCTTTTACTCAGCAAGCTTTTCTCTTTTTACAATTTGTTACATAAATTACTCTTCTTGTATCGACACCGACTTTTTAAACACAATACGCCTTTTTATACAGTAACGACAGCGCAGCACATTATGATTCCCCACTTTTTCTTCTACAGTATTTGCTGGTTGGGTTTTTTTCTTACTTTTTTTTCTACGGGGATAACACGAACACGATGAATTATGCAATAAAACAGACAGGCTATGCAGCTAGCTAATCGGATCGAGAAGACAAGAGAATTTTTCTCCGATACATCTAGTCGAGAAAATTGAGAAAAGAAATTGTTACAAATCTTTCTTCTTTCTTGGTTTTCGCTTTTGGCTCTCTCGTCGATATGTCGCTGCAGGAGTCTGAACTTTGCTATTGCATTGGATCGAGTTAGTTATTCATCGTTGTTGTAGTTTTATGACTGGATGGTACCTCTGATTGGATGGGTTGGGTGGATTGGGTATTGATACGCAAATTACATTGCTACTATGCAATTCTCGCGATGAGTGAGTGAGTGGTGGAGGAGGAGGATGGGTGAAATTGATGGATTACATATAGGGACAGGATGACTTAAGATGATTTGATTGAGTTTTGTGGCATTTGTTTGCGAGAGTGCATGGACGGATAGGAGCATGGTATATGAAATGGTTCACTTGGGAGGAGTTGAACAATGGAAGAGAGCGGGAAGAGAAGAGAAGAGAGATTTGATAAGGGAGGGCATGAGGATATGATTGAATATTCATGCAGACCAGTGATCTAAATACCTGGGTGCTGATTGATGAACATGGCCATTGATGATGGTTGGAATGATAGATATGAGATATGATTGAATGAATGAATGGAATTCTACAAGTTTTCAAGTAATGATTGTTTTTGTGCTTTGTGCTCTGAATGTGACCGTGCCATCGATGACGATAGTTTGAACTTTGAGGTGAGGTCAGAGGCTCGTGGGAGGTGTTGAATATTCCATGAGTGGGCAGGACCAGTGTGGCGAAGAAGGAAAGTGAGAACGAGGACGACGAGGAGGAGGAGATTCGGGAAAAACGGGATGGGGGTTTAGATGGATGTGGAAGCGAAAAGTATATAAAATATTTGTTATATTATGTACGAAACGAATTTATAATTTTGTGCTCGAAAGAGGAAATCAAGGGAAGAGAAGCAGAATCAGTTGATCGAGTGAATAATAGAGCGAGAGTTTTGGAGCAACAGCTACTTGTTTGGAACGGAATGAATGAATGTCGTTGCTAATGCTAATTCTGAGACATATACACCTACATGGGTAGATAGAGATGGATATGCGGTAAGATTCGAGAGAGATGAGATGAAGTAGAGAAATGTATGAGGTGGATTGTGATGAGATTGTGATGAGATTGTGCGATGTGGAAGTGAATGAGATGGGACAGTATGAAAAGTGAATGATGAAATCTACCTTGATGGGTACCTACCTAGTACTAGGTATCTAATAACTAAGGAATTTGAAACTCAATAGGTAGGTAGGTACTTTTCGTTCACATCCAATTGGAAGCTAGCTATGTTGGAATTGATTTTTCCAACCCCGAGATCCTTCATTGCCTTCGCTAAGAAATTTGCGAGCGCATGGATTTGGGGAGGAGAGTAGGGAAGAGGGCTGTTCGTACCTACCTAGTGAGTGATGCAGATGTGAAAGATGAGATGGGATGGAATGAGATGGATGAAGAGGACTAGGTAGGTAGTGAATTATATTGAATTTGATCACTTTTATTGCATGCATAGGCATCTGAACTATATTGCATTTGACGTCTTTTTTTGTTAACGATCGAATGGATGGTATTGTGAGCATGAATATCGAGAGGCTGGAAGATACCTACCTGGGTAAGAAGAAGAAGATTTGATGAATTATGCAGTATGGGAATTGGGGGAGTTGGGAGTTGGGGTTGTGTTTTACTAATTTCTTCGTATTGAAAATCATAATGTGGAGTTGGGTGATTTGATTGCATCGTTTTGATATGGTAGCGAATAGTATGTATAAAGTTTAAGTACATTTCGGATACGGTATGAATCCATATCCAAACTATTGTGATGAGATCTACTAGGTATGTAATCGCGCGTGATGAGAAATGTAACGGACAAAGGGAATGAAAAGCAAAAGAAACGATGATTGAAAATTGTGGTATCTAACTTGTGATGAGTCAAAGAAAATTATAAGAATAAGCAGTGCACGTTCTGGTATCCATCTATGCAGTTTATAGAGGCTCAACACACCAGCCAGTCACCAACGACGCCTCCCATATAATACACCTTCCCCTTTAATGGTATATGAAATGGCCACTCTTCCGGGGCCAAACTCTACTCTTCTCACCCCCCTCCCTGTCTCACAATAAAACATACAAACTACACATACCACTCAACCCCAATATCATACTACACCAAAAACACACATTATTCAACACCTTCTTCCCTCTAGCCCACGGTCTACTCTGTAACCAAATGATAGGAAGTTGACTCATCTGTAGTACCATTCCATAGCCTCGAAGTTTCTTAGTGATACAAGCCATGACTATTTCATGGCCGATGGCACTGATGAAGAAAGTTATAAAAGTGGCTCCCCCTTTCCCAATATACGAGCGAGAGCCGAGATATACGTGACGATGGAAGAAGTGATGGACAGGAATATTCCATTCGCGGGAGAATTGCATCCAGTCGGTACTATTCCACCAGTCAGAGTAGAAGTGGCGATCTGCAAAGCCTATGGGTTGAGAAAGACTTGTCAGTATAGCGCGCAAGGAAAGGAAGAGCACTGAGGTGCAAATAGATTTGGGGTAAGCCAAGAGGGCCGTTGAAAATTTTGTACATACAAGTTATCTCAGCAAATGCACCGAGGACGAATTCAAAAATTACAAGGAATACGAGAAGGAAAGTAATCATGAAAGGAAAGAGAAGTAAGCTGATTGATTCAGCAACGACAAGGGCATTTTCGGTAAACGAGGTTGCAGTTTGAAGTCTCGTTGCCGATGCGGTCATGACGGGATGGATAAATTCTTCGGAAGTGATAGTGAGCAAGAAAATGACACCAAACGTAGCAAGAGTTTTGTATCCCAATTCTGACCAGACTATACCTGCTGTGCGAGGATATTCGAGCTCATAGCAGAGTGTCGGGCAGAATATATAATCGACATAATTATACCACGTGAGGTTCCGAGGGTATGTGACCGAGCCCATGGTGGACGTCAATTCGAGAGCTAAATCCTCCCTAAGACTCGCAACCTCGTCAGCTTTGGTCTGAGTAAGAGCTTTGATCTCTGACGCTGTTCTCTTGTGACCTGGACTTGGATATTGATACGCTGGTGCTTTTGAAGCAGTTGCTGGAGAGTCAAGCTCTTGTAATCGTCGTTCGGTTTCGCTAAGGTGACCATTGTAAAATGCATATGAATGCATTTTCATAAGTAGGACCATAGTATGAAGTAAAAGAAAAACCTGAGCTGTCCATGTCCAATCTCGAAGGAATGGTATGCTATACTACATATCAGCATTGCGCTCCACTATTGTATGCAGTAAGGACACTTACGAAACCCAGAATGCCATCCAAATAATTTGGTATAAACTCTGGATGGCCATCCCTCCTCTGGTCCATTGAAACCCCAAAGATTTACCTGTCTTACTTCTGAAGAAATTATGAAGGGGAAGACTTATGGATGTAGATGCGACCATTAATGCATCTGCGACCCCAAGTTCCCAAACCTTTACCGTGAATAATTGCCAAATCTCCACTCTCATGGGATAACCGGTATCCTTGATATTTCGCAACATCGTTGTGATTGCCATGATAGCAAGACCAATCCAAAACAAAATGTAAAATCCAGTGAAATCATGGTGATCACTGTGTGGATCTAAGTGCGAGACTCTTGAGGTGTATTCGATTATAGGGAAAATACGACGTTTCTGCTCTGCTTTGACTTGTCTCTTCGCAGAGAACATCGATTGAACGGAGGGAGGTGCATCTTCGGGAACAGGTGTTGTACGTCCACTACTTCATGTTAGATACATACAGCAGTTAACTTGATTTGAAAGATTCACCTAGTTGGGCCTGTAGAAATACCATCTTCAGAGAAGTCTTTAAAATTATTGACTGGTAATAACCCCTCCTCACTTATTGTTCGAACAATTGTTGGGTTAGAGCTATTTTGGGGTCTGGGACGCAAGATATGATCATGACTATTCCCATTGGTGTATACATCCGCAGAAGTAGACATCTCGTGTGTATTGAAATGGATTTAGAAATTGAGTGAAGCTGGCCGCAGAGATTGGGGGAATGAAGCTCCTTATGAATGCCCCTTTTGAAACAAATCAAAGTTTGGAAAGGGTCTGGCAACTTTTATGGACTCAGTTGAATATGTCATTTCATAAGGGGAACTCAATTTAGATATGTTTCCAATTTCCTTCATATACAACCATTAGAATAAGAAATATTTTGACCAGATTGACTGATTCATTGCTTATCCATTATCCATGGATGATGATATTCGAGGCTGTGGGTTATATTCCCACCCGTTCAACCAGCGGCCTTACCCGCGTATTAAATACGCACCGGGGCCATACCGAGCCACAGTAGGCTTAATCGTAGCCTCGGGCGCCACCCATTACTAGCACGTATGCGGACTAGACCGAGCTTAGGGGATGCATCCTGAAAGACATCAAGACATCAAGCGAAGTATGGTGGCCTTTGCATCATCAATTAGGCACCTCAGAATCAAAACGACTATTCAATCACTTTATTATTCCTGCTCCTTTCTTGAAGCAAAACTTGTGATCTCTTGAGCTGGGAAGTTTTAGAAGTTTGGCCCATTTTGGGCCTTGAACAGTATCAGAATGAGTTCATGTAAGTAATAAACAATGATGCCCCATACCCCTCGATTTCCAAGCTCATCATACACAGTGAAGCAATTCATTCGCAATGTGCGAGCTTCGAAAACAATCGCAGATGAGCGCGCAGTCGTACAAAAGGAGAGTGCTGCGATAAGAGCAAGTTTTCGTGAAGAGAGTGGTGATCATAATGTCAGGTAGGAAGGTCACCGCTTGTTTATTTGAACATATCTGACGTATTGGATTGGCAGACGAAACAATGTAGCGAAGCTATTA
This sequence comes from Botrytis deweyae, assembly GCF_014898535.1. Taxonomy (NCBI): domain Eukaryota; kingdom Fungi; phylum Ascomycota; class Leotiomycetes; order Helotiales; family Sclerotiniaceae; genus Botrytis; species Botrytis deweyae. The sequence continues at coordinate 1,067,965 of NW_024066210.1, forward strand.
TACTTATTCACGTTGGGTGAGAGAACACATTTTGGCCAAATAGAATGTCTCAAACTTCTTGCATCTCCAAGATTTGCGGACAAGAGATTGGGTTATTTGGGAACAATGCTTCTACTGGACGAAAATCAGGAGGTACTGACATTGGTTACAAACTCTTTGAAGAAGTATGCGCAACTGTTAGACTCATGGAGCCATGAAGCTGACTCGAACACAGTGACCTCAATCACTCTAATCAATATATTGTTGGATTGGCTCTATGTACCCTGGGAAATATTGCATCGGTCGAAATGTCTCGAGACCTGTTTCCTGAAATCGAGACCCTTCTCTCTACCGCCAACCCCTATATTCGTCGCAAGGCTGCATTATGTGCCATGAGAATATGCAAAAAAGTACCAGATTTACAAGAACATTTCCTCGAAAAGGCCGCAAACCTACTGTCGGATCGAAATCATGGTGTTTTGTTGTGCGGTCTTACATTAGTAACAAATCTCTGCGAAATGGACGAGGCAGAAGGAGGAGAGGAGGGAATCGTGGAGAAATTCAGACCATTTAGCGGCGGCTTAGTTCGAACGCTGAAGGGATTGGCTAGTTCCGGTTATGCCCCTGAGCATGATGTCACTGGAGTTACGGATCCATTCTTACAAGTTAAGATATTACAATTGTTGAGAGTTCTTGGCCGTGGAGATCCAGAAACAAGTGAACAAATCAACGACATTTTGGCCCAAGTTGCTACAAATACAGATTCTTCAAAGAACGTTGGAAATTCTATTTTATACGAGGCCGTCCTTACTATCCTTGATATCGAAGCTGATTCTGGTTTGAGAGTACTTGGTGTCAATATCCTTGGAAAGTTCCTCTCAAATAGAGACAACAATATTCGATATGTGGCATTGAACACACTCATTAAAGTGGTCGCAATTGAGCCAAACGCAGTTCAGCGACACAGAAATACCATACTTGAATGTCTTCGAGATCCTGATATCAGTATTAGGCGGCGTGCATTAGATTTAAGTTTCACTCTCATCAACGAAAGTAATGTCAGGGTACTTATTAGGGAACTCCTTGCTTTCTTGGAAGTTGCCGATAATGAGTTCAAGCCAATCATGACCAGCCAAATTGGTATCGCAGCAGACAGATTCTCGCCAAACAAAAGATGGCATGTGGATACTATGCTAAGAGTCTTGACTTTAGCAGGAAATTACGTCAAAGAGCAAATTCTGTCTTCATTCATTCGGCTTATTGCCACCACTCCTGAATTACAAACTTATGCGGTGCAGAAGCTCTATACTAGCTTGAAAAAGGACATTACTCAAGAAGGTCTTACTTTGGCCGGTGCCTGGTGTATTGGAGAATACGGAGAAACTTTACTTCGTGGTGGACAATATGAGGAAGAGGAACTTGTCCAAGAAGTCAAGGAGAATGAAGTTGTTGATTTGTTTTCAACCATTCTTAACAGCAGTTACGCCACTCAAATTGCAACCGAATACATTGTCACATCCTTGATGAAGCTCAGTACACGTCTATCAGACCCTGCACAAATTGATCGGATTCGACGAATCTTGTCCAACAACTCCACGAACCTCGACATTGAGGTTCAACAGCGAGCGGTAGAGTATGGCAACTTATTCAGCTATGATTCCATCAGAAAAGGTGTATTGGAAAAAATGCCACCACCACAAATTAAGGAAGAATCCCGAGTTCTGGGAGAGGCAAGCAAGAAACCAAGTAAAGCATCTAACAGGAAGTCAAAGATCGTCAAACCAGCGGAACAGGATCTGTTGTTTGACCTAATGGGAGACGGAGGAATGCCTGATGCAAGTGTTGGAGGTGCTAATAGCGGATTTCAAAATAATGCAGACCTTCTAGCAGACATACTTGGAGGCACCGATTCATCTCAACCTACATCACCTCCAGCTCAACAGTCAAATATGAGTTCAATTATGGACCTATTTGGTAGCACTCCATCTCAACAACCCCCATCTGCTACGGCAACTCCTTCAAACGATATTTTCTCTAGTGTATCTTCGCCCCCACCTCAAGCTCCTTCAATCCCAACCCATCCATGTTACGACAAAAATGATCTTAACATTACATTGCAACTTCAACGAAATGCAGAAGGTTTAGTGCAAGTCTTGGCTCGTTTTAAGAACTCCTCCATGCATCAATCTTTCTCTGCAGTGGCATTACAAGCTGCAGTACCTAAAACGCAAAAACTCCAATTACAAGCTATGTCAAGCTCTGATCTGGGACCCGGGGCAGAAGCAACACAATCAATGAGGATTACAGGAAGCAAAGGGGTAAGTTTTCTTGACAAATTGCCACAGACCATTTACTGATTGTTTTAGCCACCATTACGACTGAGGTTAAAGATTTCTTATGCGCACCCAACTGCGGGACAAGTTACGGATCAGGTAGATTGGTCGGAGCCAAGGTAGTGAGGCTCTAAGTAATCGAACTGCATTTAGAAAATCTATGAATTGTTATTATTACTCGGCGTACTGCATGAAGTAATTGGTCGGTGGCGCTACTTATGTTCGCCCAGGTGTCAGCCTGCCCTGGAAGCTCGTAACGTGGGCGGCAAAGAATACAATGGAGACTATTTATTAAAACCAATGAACTTTGAACCAACTTGTTTCGATGTACGTTTTCTGATTTAGGGCCCGGTTGGTGGCGTATTCTCGCTTTAACAGCCTGGAAAGCTCAACGACATTCACACCAACATTTTACTTTTTCGAATTGTGAAACACACACTTTTGTTGTAACATCTCACCTAATCTTGACATGCTGAAAAACAGCCGATCAAGTATGAGTATGCATTTTTCAATGTCGAGCCTCCCAGGTGACTAGGTACCTAGTGTATCTCGGTGGAACTTACCCCTTAGTGCTAATAGCCGGCTCTCGTTAGTGGTCGATTAGTTCTTGGTCTGGGAAAAGCACATGATACTACAATATGAATATGCCACTCGCTCTTTAAACTTAACTAACAATATTTGTATCGATAAAATCATATAACTGAATTTTATCTGATGATATGAAGCCAATTATTACATTAACTTGAATTTAGGTGGTGTGTAGTAAAAATTAGAGATTTCCTGTGGCAATTTTCTATCAAGAATGAAGATCGAAAATGCAACAAGAAAGCTAAAGGAACAAGTGTTTTTTCTAAGACAAACACTTTCCCCAACCAGGAAACAATCGGCCATTGTCGAGAGTCAGTTATCATATAAAATGATCGAATTGTTCCTTTGGGTTATAATGGCTGATCGAGTTGATCTCATATTTAAGAATTTCCTTCGAGTTGTCCAAGCATACCAGTGTGGGTTCAATTCTCGTTGCCGAGAATCGAGAATTGATTGAAAGTGTACTTTTCGTGATCTGTCAGTGACTACCTAGTAAGTAGTATCAATTGAAACGAATTGTACTTATCTTAAACATGAATTGGTAGATTGTGCCTTTTTATAGTCTCAATTATAAGTGACAAGAGCGGGTTGTTGGTTCATTCTCGTTATCACAACTAAAGGAACCCGTATTGCGCCTTCCTCAAAAGTCAAAAATTGATACCAGTCGCGGTGATTTCTACATATTACTTATTTACAATACACTTCTGATTTGAGTATTGACAGAACATTGGATTCAACGCTCTTACACTTGTCTCAGATCAATTCTGGCCTCCCAAGAATCTTATAAGTTGAATCAGTCTTGTTCTTACCCACGCAGTACTGCATCAAATGCAAAGATAAGCAAAGAATCAGTGGTGACAGGAACAATGACATCTATCACGTTATCCGAAGTGGAGCAGGCGGACATCTTAAGACAAGAAGGAAACGATTTGTACAAATCGAGCAAACTCCTACGATGTATGGTATCACGATTTGATTGGCTTACTGGTCATGGTGTCTGACTTCAAAAAGCTATAACCAACTATCAAGAATCCACCAATCTTGTACCGGACAATTGCAAACCTCTTGGTAATTTATCGACGGCGTATTTCGAAGTTGGGAATTATACCCAATGTATCGTTAAGGCGAGAAGAGCTCTTCAAATCTTGGGGGAAAGCAAGGACAATAAGAATACGGATTTGGTAGAGAAATTCCAACAACGGATAAAAAGGGCAGAAATACATTCGTTTGAATCTTCCGAACTGAAGCAGCTGCAAGCTCGACCCACAAATTCTTGAAATACTTCCTCGTTATCGGCCAACATTGTAAAAGCCCTCTTAAATTCTTGGATTTATCTGACCAATTGCTTCTACAGTGCTACTGCCAAGGAATACTGCCGTGTCGGCAATGATAAGCCTGCTTCGTTGTTTCATCATACCATTGACAAGAATGAGCCTGTGTCTAGTGATGTCTCCTTTCTATTCGGTGGGATTGGCGATGCACGCAATTTACTTCAAACAATCATTGGCATTTCTGAGCTTGAAAAGAAGCACCACATGAAGAAAAAGCAATATCATCTCACCATGGTCGATGTCAGCAACAATACTATTACAAGAGACTTGATCATTTCTATGTTGCTGGAAGAATATTCTAACCTCGAGCCAAGCTCCGAGAAAGCTGAAGGAATTCTATCTACTTTGTTTTATGTCTTTATTGCCATCATTATTCCCTGCATCACTTTCAATCACTTATATCGCACCATCGATCGAGCCCTCTCTTTGCTACAGTTAAGCACACAGCCTTTGAGTTGGATGCATCTTCGTGAGGAGGACTTTTGCTTATACAATCCAAACTTTGGAAGACTGGAAGGGCAGAGCTTTAACTTGCATCACCACTGCCAACGCAGTAGATAAAGTAATCTAGCAACTGCACCGAAATAAGATGATACTACCTCCAGCGTTACGTGGCGATGAAAATGTGCCCACTGCTTTCAAGAAAGAAAATAAACTCTACAGGGCTACAGCGGTTCTCATTCCTCCCACAAGACTTCTTCGAAACCACAACCCTGCAATCCTAGCATTACTCCAAAATCGAGGCAGTGATCCAGGAAAAAGCGATGCAGCATTAAAAAAGCATCCGCGTGAAAACTGGACTTCAATACAACCCTAATGTATCTCGATTGGTATGATTTTCTGCAGGACAAGAATGATTTTGGCCTTGCCAACGATCCTTTCCATGATTTAATAGACTCTCACTCTGCATCAGAACCCTCGCCTTCGGAAGTAAAGACTCCTGCCTCTTTATATGATTACATTGCTCCATTCTTTCAAGATGCAGCTCGCTCCACCAAATTCCTCAGTGGTCGTCTTCAGGCTGAAGCTCTGTGTGATGATTATGTGGATTTTGCGGAGAAATTAAGATTCGGATTGTACCGCGATGAGAATAGTCTACAGTCATCAGACGCCACAGCATCGAAACTAATTCATCGAAAAGACTTCCCAGTCTTGTATGACCGGATTCACTTGAGTAACGTACCGTGCGTATCCCATTCTTCTTGTTTCACTTTTACTCCACTCCGACCGCAGTTGAAGCGCGTTCATTACCCAATGTTCTGAGCAATGTATGGGGTTTCAATCTTATTTCTTTATTATGATCCTTCAATGCTTTTCTTTCGAGAAAGTTTTCCTTTTATCGTTTCTCGAGAGTCCAGACTGATCAAATTTTTGTAGTGACTACCTAGGTATGTAGGCGGGCATCTTTCCACATTTCTCTATGCTTCACAAATCTTGAAACAACGACCGACCAGCTTTGTTATATCAAACTGTCTACGGAATACGCTCGCCATCAATGATGTGGAAAGCTTTCTGGCTGAATATCAACTCATTACTGATACCAAGATAGCCCAGCAACTTACCTCTGTGACGGTGTTGTCGCGTGGTGAGGAACCATGGCCAATGGCCAACTATATAGATTATGGATCATCAAAGCCTTTCTTGCGGCAATTTGGAGGTTTACTTTCCCGGAAGCCCTTTATGAAGTGGTTCTATGCTTTGTTCTTCCGCCTTGCTATACCATACAATTCAGACTTAAACATGTCGGCTACAGTAATATTCTCGCCTCTGACTCTTACCATCATATTCTGGCTCATAGCCCATCTACGTAGCATCGGCTATCCCTCTCATTAGATGTCTGAAGCTTTGTTAAACATTCTCGAAAACAAAGTCTAGACTACAGCCCGCCCGCCTCGTCATTCGCCAAATCCAGTCACTGAAGTGAAACGCGAGCATGCTGAAAAGCACCTTTGTAATTTGCCATTTATTCAAGAGATGGGGACCCTCGCAAGACTGTTCGAGCCTTTGCTACCTTTCTCCTTGCCCTCTCTACCCGGCATTCCAAAAGAGAATACCATCTTCAAGTACAAATTTCACCTAACTAATGTTCGTCTGAAGCAAACGCACTCCATGCGTATGTTCAATCTTGCACTTGTCTTTTACAATTATGATATTCTGAAAGAAATGTGGAAAGATCTTGGAAGTTACATTTTCAAAGGATTTGAGAAAACTACTTGATCCTAGCTAGGGAGATGAGAAAGATGCAAGATAGAAGGGTACGTCGATCGAGGATTTGAGAAAAAGGGGAGTAACAGTTTGGACTACTGTCGAATATGATGGAGTGAATAGTATTGTAAGCGCATGGATGCCAGAGGCTTTTGTTGAAAAGATGGAAAGGGATTGGTGGAGATTTGGCCTATGGATAGTTGATACTTGGGAGACTGTTAATTATGGTCCTGTTGCAGTAAAAGGTACAGTGTTTAAAGAGGAAAAATGGGCAAACGCTGCTTAATTTCCAGTGACAAAAGTGGCTGCACGACCTGATGGACGACTCCTCAACTTGGAAGTTCTTAATTCGTTTCAGTATTCAATTATTTGGCTTCAAAGCTGTTGATCTCATTGACTGCTTGACTTGAAAAATTGATCTCTAAAATTTAAAAGCATATATATGGAGATTTAAAGAATGCTGCATTGATATAAGATATCTGTATAATACATTGTCATACTTAAGGTTGGAGCCAGCAAGACCACAATAATGAATGTTTGCTGCTTTGATGATACTCATTAAATGAAGATTGAAACAGAATTATTGGACCAACCTGCATGTGAACAAACATTCATCAAACTGCAAATTTCCGCTTCATCTTTGCTGTCTTTCATTCAATTGCTTGTTTCCTTGACATTTACAGTGAATGACCAGCGTGGTTATTCACTAAGTGGCTTACAAGTGCGAGATACAAAATTACTGCACTTTGGACATTCTTTCGTTTCTTGTTTAAATACTCTTATCACCCCCCTCATTTTGCAAGCCTACAACCTTCACAATCATCAAAATGTCTTCTCCGGAAGATCTCTCAAAAAGGTTGCGGGAGGAGGGCAATAAACTGTACAATTCTCGGGACTTCGTCAACGGTAAATTATTTCTCCTTCTGGCTCTATATGTAAAAGCGTGAATCTAAACATTCAAACAGCGATCCATAAATATATGCAAGCAGCTCGAGCATCCCAAGATGATCCAGCACCACTTCGAAATCTCTCTTCCGCTTATTATGAGAGTGGCCAGTATAAAATGTGCGTGTTATTTGCTAAGAAAGCTATTCAATTGATGAATAAAGCAGCCACTGGCGATAAGGATAGTGCCTTCACAAAGCACATTCAGGATTTGGAGGAAAGAATCAGGAAAGCCGAGAACAACCTGCCGGAATGCCCTCTTCATATGCAGAAAGAACGCAGGGTGGAAATCTTGGAGCGACTTGCACGATATCATGCCTCAATGTAAGTGGATTGGATTTTCATCTCCATCTCCATTATCTACAGATTGGTTGAGTGGATGGATTTAATGCGTTGCAGGAGATCCGCGGGAGACTACGTGACAGTCGGTCATGACAATGCCAAATCCCTCTTCGACGAATCCCTTGCGCTACAAATCCCTGCCGGCGAGACCATCTCATTCTTCAACAGCGGACTAGGCGACGCTAGACACTTCCTAGCATCGCTTATTAGTATCGCACACGAAGAAGCCAAGGGAAAGATACCAAAACGTCGATATCACTTCACGTTGAATGATATCAATAAACATGCGCTTACTCGAGATCTCATCATATTCTCTCTTCTAGATAAGCTCTCCCAGGTCAAAAGAGAACAAATATTCGACTATGTGAGCATCTTGAACACAATCTACTTTATCTACGCATCATGTTTAATGCCCAAATGGGTCAATGAACAGCTGCAAGAAGTTATTGCAGAGCTTTCAAGATGTCTGAGAAATGGCCAACAGCCATTAGAATGGATTTATCTGTCTGAAGCAGATATTCCATCCTACATCCAAGCGCTCGAAAATTGGGTATCTGGAGGCAAAGTAGCGAACGTATTTACCGCTAAAGAAGTCATGGAATCTACCATAAGTACCATGGATGACTCTATATACAGTAATAAGAGTGCCGAATATTGGGAACACATTGGGCCATACTGCAACAAGGAGAGAGACCTCTATTGTGCAACGGGAGTCCTTCTGCCATTCCTGCAAGCAATGCAGAAACATGATCCAAAATTGGCGGATTTGAGCCTCAAAGCATTGCACAATCCTAGAGGAAGAGAATCGCGGCTTTTCATGACCCATGTTATGACGGATGACTGGGTATTTAACCCGACAATGCTTGATTGGGATGCGCATATAGATATTCGAAATCCGGAGCCAAGAGCCTTTTTGCGATTTGATCCATTTAATCTGGTCTCGAGACTGTGGGTGGAGCTGAAGGAGGAACTGCCACCCACGGAACAGTATCCACACTTATTCGAACACATTGCGCCGTTTTTTGCGAAAGCAGCACGCGCAATCAAGTCTTTGGGTAGTAGACTGAAGGTAGAGATAGTAAAGGGTGATTACATTGATGTTGCTGAACGAATCCATTTTGGTCTCCATTATGATCCCACTCAGAGTCAGGCACTGGACACTGGGGATATTGGGTATCCGCGCCCAAAAGACTTCCCATCGCTTTATCACCGAATATCCTTGAGCAATGTACCGTGAGTACACTCCTTCTAACATGATAGATGAATGCAAAAAGTCTAATATTACAATATAGTGATTATGTCGGTGGCCATTTAACAACCTTCCTTCATGCAATGCCGCTCCTCGCCCGCCACCCTACTACTCGTGTGGGCAGTGTGTGCCTGCGAAATTCCCCCTTTTTCCGCAACATGGATGAATTCCTTTCTGAATATCAACTTGTAAGCAGCGAGAAGATGCTCGAACAATTGACCGGTGTGCGTATTGCTTTCAAGGGACGTGAGCCTGTGCCACTCGCCAACTACACATATTACTGTTGGAATCAGCCAACTGAGTCTGTACCGCTTTCAAAACAGGTGAAAGCCCGACTTTCTCGTGATGATCTGAAGAGGTGGTTTCATGGACTTTTCCTAAGATTGGCAATTCCTATGACGTCTGATCATCGTCTCATTTCAGACAACAATCATATGATCTATTCGCCGCTCAATCTTACGATTCTTTTTCGTCAACTAGCTCACCTTCATTGTTTAGGATATCCTGCTCATTGGCTTTTAGAAGTCCTAGTCCCATTGCTCGAAGATGCCGGAATGCTCAAGACTAACGTTCGACCACCAAGCAATGTCCCACTTCGACCCGATCAAGTTGATTTAAAGTATCCGTTCAAGGAACTTTGTATCGTGCCTTTTGTGCCAGAATTGAAAACTCTTGCGACTCTCTTTGCTCCTCTACTCCCATTCCGCATCGATCCAAATCTTCTCTATCCCATCGACAAAATCCACGAATACACATTTGATCTCTCGCCATTACCAGAGACGTTTTTCCAGCCAACATGCCTCGTTCTCCTTTTCTGGTCACCAAATGGCAGTCCCAGCGGCCACTTCCCTCTAGAATTGTATCCCAGTCTGCGTCCGTTTCTTGATCCAAGCCGGAAATATGGCGTCGCTGATCACGGATCTGAAGATGCAGCGCAGAAAATTGAGGATTGGAGAGCCAAGGATGTTATTGTGTGGTCGACTTTGAACTTCGATATTGAGAAGCAGGAAGCAAAGGCATGGATGCCGAAACAGATCATTGCGCAGATGGTGAATAAGGAATGGAAGTGTGCGCTTATGAGAAGAGACCTATGGATGATTGTTGGGGCTACGCTTTTGTCGACCTCGGGGCGCGTCAGAGACATGGTGAAGATGGGAAGAAAATGGGACGAAGGCTTCAAAGAGGATGACGACACAGAAAAGGATGATGATGGTAGCAATGATGATGGTCGCGATGATGAGGATGCTTTGCAAAGAAGTGGCCCCAATACTATGGATCACCGAATGTTCCAAGCAGTAGTAGAGGAGATTTTCAACGACAGTAAGAAGCTGGGAGCCGCAAACAAGAATATTATTGATGGTGGCGGGGCGATGGACATGAAGAATAAGAGTGAAGACGATGATGGTGGCAAAGATGATGAAGACGATGTAGACGATGAAAATGATGAGTATTATGATGAGCACTCGTTGGATTAGAGTTTTAACATGGAGAGTTGGATATCAAAGACGGCAGGTTGTATGAAAGCAATGAGTATCCTGTCAACAAGTAAACAAAAAGCAGAAACGTATCTACAAAAATTGAAGACCATGCACACACCCAAACATGCAGACGAATTCCACTCCATTTCGAAATCCTCGTTTAATGTTTTTTAAGCCCAACTTACTTGTTTAGAAAACTTTACTGACAACTCGCGCCGGCTATAATTGCCAAACGTTGGTGAAATCACATCTTTCAGACCTTATCTTCGCATCTTGATGCTCAACTTCGAGTCCATGAAAAACATGCACCCTTCTTTTCATAATTACTGAGCTCAGCAGCACTCGCTTCAAACTCTGCTTGGCATCTGACTGTTGTCCTGCAAAGTTGCAGCCTGTTTCACTCTATCGGTTGCAGCTGAGAATAGTACATCTCACTACCTCTTCAAAGTCCTTGCTTGGCAGAGGAATTTGCCCTAGTAAACGGATCATAGTCTCTACAGGAATCTTCTACACGTGGGCGGCAGTCCATCGGCACTGGTATGCCGAGGAGATACACCCGCCAGGATCCCAATAGAAGACAGAAAACCTAATGAAATTCTCAGAGATGAGATTGCTTTTAGTACTGCGTGTATATCCACTTACAAGCTTCAATGGCAGTCATTCAACTCACCAATGACCATCTAAGAACCCATTGTTATTTGCTGCACTATGGCATCCACACTCTGTCAAAAACCGCGCTCGTAGGTCCAGAAAGCATACAGCTCCGAAGCTAGATGCACATACCACAAAATGGTGAACTGGAAGGGGACTATAGTAAAACCTCTCTATAAGGATTTTTCTTATAAGGATAACCTCTCTATAAGGATATATTTTTCAATCCCAAAAATTTTCAGGGCTAAAAATGATCTATATCCTTAAAACCCTTTTATAAGGATATCCTTATAATTTCCGGTTCTAGGATTATGTGTATTTTTATTAGGTTAATAAGATTATTAGGATTTGAGCTATTATATAATAAATATAGTTAGATTTTAGAGTTGGTGGAGAGATTTAATTGAAACGCAAGAATTGTTATGTAAATAACCCGATTGGGACTAATCCGAAAGAAATTACTACTATATCGGGATTAAGTGGAACCTCTATATAAGAATACCTCTATATATCCTTAAAAAAGACTATAAAAACCGGTATCCTTATGGAGAGGTTTTACTGTAATCTGCTTTTATAGCGGCGGACTCACATATTGTCTGGCAGCACGCGTACTGTATCATGCTCGCTAGCTCAACTCATTTCTTTTTGACTGCCGCAAGACACTCCACATCTCGATGAAGAGATACTCACCATACCTACCTTAGCTCAGCATGTTTATTTTTTTCTTCCAGAGGTCCTATTTTGACCAATTGAGAAGCTCCACGACTTGTAGTATCCACTCCCTCACCCCGGTATCTGGTATCTGCTCTCCATTTTGTTTATCTCTTCCCCTCCTTGAGTTAAATTATTTATCTCATTACCAGCCGCGGCATCAACGCATTAACACAACCCCGCAGCTCCATAAAAGTCGACATTCAATCCGACGCATAAAATCTCTTACACCAGTGTGCTGGAAAGAGATTTTCCTCCGAAGACTACACTTGCATCTCATCCCAATATCGCGATCGCAGTTTGATTTCTCAGCGACATCGCTCACACGCATCATCGCGTGTGACAGCAAACTCTTGTTGCAGATCTGAAAGCCCAAAATATGTCGAAACGGTTACACGCACTGAGGCACTCTCTGTGAACACCGGCGCTTCTCGGACACTTCTTATCAGAACCCGCAATTTGTGCACCCTCTGCCTATTCCCATCTCATCTGTTATGCTACTCTCACAGCCTCACAGACCTTTTTCCTCCCTACCCACTCCAGCCCAACTCAAACTCAAATCCAAAACCATCTCCGCATGCATGAATGCCATACAACCTCCAAGAAACAAATGGTCGGGCCTTCCCCGCTCCCCATCACTCTCAAACTCCACCTGACAGCTCACCGGTCTGCATATCACGTGAAACGAAGCCAATTAAATCACATCCTCATCATTTCCACGATGCTTGTATCCAATCGTTTCTGTCTGCTCTTATCTTTAAAGGGGTGAGAAGCATTGAGTGAGCAAATTGATATGTGGAGATGTCGAAGAAATGTTCTCGTGAGTCCGTGCAGGAAACATCTCATTTGTCAATCACGTGCTTTGACAGGATCGCTAATATCGTTACTGTACGAAGGGTACGGAGGGAAAAAGGGTACCCTACCCTACGCACTACTGAGACAATTTGAAGATCAGGCTAAGATCAGGGTATTTGGTAAATTGCAATATTGGAGCCCTAGATAACGTATCCAGGAAAGAATCCAACTTTCAAGGGTTCACACTACTAATGCATAATGATAAGGTAGCAATGTTAATGTATGATGTTTGTTTGATTTATATTTCCTTGATCTTGTTACATCCAGTTCAGTCCAGCTAACTATTTACACAGTAAATAAAACAAGTGAGGCGTTTCCGAAGAAACCGCTCCAAGATACTGAAATGACATATCTACATGAAGTACATGAAGTACACAACCATCCATCATTGCTTGTTTCCTCTCGTGCACATGTATGATTTACGATATATGCATTGTAACCCCCATCTAACCCAAGCATCAAAATATCTCCACGGCCCTCCCTTGCCATAGGATCTAAAAATATGAAAACACCCATGAAACTATGGATGTCCACCTCCACTCAACAGTCTAAAGACCATTCAAAACGATAAATAAATATCTCACGATATGCATCAGTGACATCACTCCACATTCTTCTCAAAAAAAATCACTCAAGCCACGCAACTGCGTTTCTTGCTGGAGAATTAATTCGGTTCCTCTCCGAGTCTCCGAGGCCGAACCCAATCATCACGCTCCACGCTCTGTGGGGTATTGGAAACCCGGATAAAATGCAAGGATAATAAGGGTGCAATATGACCGGTTTTTTTATCCTTTCTCTTGGCATGAACGATAGTAGGGACAGGAGGCTGTGTGCATGCGTTTTTGAGGATATATTGTTTTGGAGATTTTTTGAGTGGAGGATTTTTCTGCATCATTCGACTGTGGGGGCGGGAGTCGACAGTAATAGCGATGGCGATAGTAAGATGAAGTCGTAAAATGAGGTCGTATTGAGTTTGGCTATGCTCGTCGTTGATATAGTCTTTTGGCGGGGCAGATGTAATGGCGATGCGATGCGACGCGATACAACCACACATCTAAAACGCTCCCGCGTTGTACAGTGTATACTTGCAATCATCTAACACATGTGTACAGTGATTCTTCACCCAAAGGTACTGGTAACGCATGGTATGGTATCGTAAATAGTAGTACTGTATTGTAACAAATCGGTATCGGAAATAGGTATCAATCGTGCCCTCACATCATAACTCCATACTCCAAGTTCCCTAATCCTTTCCCATGGGCTTCTTTCCAAGAAGTATTCCCTGAACTCCAAACCATCCGGAGGCGTCTATCTTTACATCCATCCAAGTCCCAATCCCGTACCTTCGAAGTCGTTGTTGTTAAGTTGTGATTGTCGCACTGTACACGCTCGTTGAAACCCCTTCACCAATTCTCGCTTCACTTGTAACCAACCATCTTGGCACAACGATCACAATAGTACAGGTTGTGACCGAATCGTACCATGCCGTTGGCGCTTGCATCATCTGTGCTGACTCTTCGTAGCTCGTTGCCTTGGTATTGCATTGTGCTGATGGTTTCGACAGTTTTGGCGCATCTCGAGCAGCGCATAACTTCTACTCTTGGTTCCATTGAATATGATGATTGAAAGGATGAAGACGATGATGAGGATGAGGACGAGGAGTCTGATGACGCTCTGGAGAATGTATAGGATGACATTTTGTATGTGTGTGTGACGTATGGAGGGAAGGTATTGATGATGTGGGCGAATTCTCGCAGCGAGATAAGATGGTGTATGTTGGATCTGGTTGATGGTTCGAAAATGATGGAGTTATCGAGTATATGATAAAATCTCAATCGATCTCAACACAAGATATAATGTGTTTTTGAAGAGGAATACTTGGTATGTACCCTCGCTCACTAAAATAGAAAAGGCGGCAGATCCTTGGCTTGGAATGCGGGCGGATGCAACGGTGGTAATATGTAGAAGAGATGTGAGTGCTGCGCAATATTGGACGTGCCAGGTAGTAGTCGATACGGATCGTTTGGATAGGAATATGGAAAAAGAAAAAAGGTTGCGTTAAACTTTCCCAAGAGGCTTCTCGGACTTTTACATTAATTCTCCAGATTGATAATGGTAACGAGATGATTCTGTTAAATGAAAATGCCAATGCCCATGCCAACACCAATGAGGAGCCCTACTCAGGTAGTCGAAATCAAGGCGGGGGGAACTCGTCTCAAGTTTTTCTTAATTTTTCCAACCGGGATGGAAGGTCTTTCAAGAAAAAGACCGATCGAAATATCAGTTTCCGATCTCGAGTCAACAGGCACTCTCCAGGGTGTGGAACCAGCTACCCTAAAAATGGGATTGTGTGATGTAGATCAAGGAACGGGGGAGATGGACAATTGATGTTGAAGCCTTGAAGGGTACGCTTGTTTAGTTTGACATGAAGAAAAAAATAAAATGTTCCAGTGCTGGTGGGAAAAGAAAGCAAAAGGAAAAGGAAGAGATTTGAGTCTCCGAGTTTCTGACCTTTTCAACGCGAGAGAGATGGATGTGGTGTAGCGGGGGCAGTCCAGCGAAAATACTAAAAAATTCAAAATAATTGTTCCAAGTCTTGTTGTGGATTGATTAGCTGATAGGTGGAGCACACGTAAACTTTGCTACGGAGTAGGTATGTCTTGAAACCAATGATACCCAATAATGATACGAATATTGTCCTTGGGTTCCGATAAGGGCAAACAGCTGATATGTGCTGCGTAAATTGCTGTGGTCTGATACACTCTGGAGAGAAATGGTCCATCGTCTTATGGTCATGTATGGTCAGATATGGATGGTCATGCAGGCTGCAGCTCTCACGCGGGAATGACTGGAAATAATGCCATGAAAGGATTCCAGCAAGCTCTTGAAGTAACCTCTTGGAGTAACCTCTAGAGGTATTGTTGAGGTACTATTGAGGTATTATTGGCATTATTCTGATTACTCATGGCTATACTTGCTATACTTGCTATACTTCGCTTCGGATCTGGCCGGTATGGACGACTAGGCAGTTGTAGTAATTAACTCGGCATCGTCGGTTCGTCGGTTCCTAACTTCCTCACTTCCTCTCTTCCTACGTGCGTACCTTCGTACCTTCGTACAGTGTAGTGCATAAGTAAGAACGGCTAGAGTAGGTGTCGACGTGAATGGTTAGAGCTCCTGAAGTGCGTATTCGGTTGCTCTGTTGATGAAGGGGCTAGAGAATTGCTTGTACATGCCCTATAAGGTTAAGGAGTAGTTCTTGTGGCGATGTGCTGCGTAAAATCGATTTGTCCCTAGACGATCGAATGAAAATCATCCGTGAGTTGCGGGGGAGTATTGGAGAATATTGAATATCAACAGATCTTCTACTCCTTTGAGTGAACCGTCTTGTCGGAAGGTGTTGGGTTAATACCGTAGGCTCAAATAAAGTCGATCCCTAAACACCGTCGTGGCATGTACCGATAACCATCACAAATCCCATGCTCTCCTTTACCCCTACGTAAATACATGAGAGGCTTAACCAGACTTTATTGCATGCTACGATGTAACCTTGAGCTATCCGCATGCTCTGCAGCACGCTCATTTGGTTCTTGCCGAATTTTCAAAGTTGCCGCCAGAAAAACATTTTACTCGGGGCAAGTCAACTAACTCACGGGTGATTGTGCGTGTCTCCATTCAGAGATATTTACAGGGTTGTGATTTACCTACTACTGCTCTAAGGTATGAAAGGACATCTCGTACTTTACCCATTAGACTTCCGAGCGCAATCAACCAGGCAACCCTTTAGAGTTTGACCGCGCCAGATTATTTTGGGAACGAGGTACATTGGGTTGGGTTGTGATAAAAAGCAATACATACTACATACTACATACTACATACAGATGCCGGTAGGGTTGAGAGAATACCCAGGCAATAATGTCAGTCCCGAAAGGTTGATACCGGCAGATACATCAAAACTACAGGTATCCAATTTTATCTCCTTTACTCTTCCCCAACAACCTCGAGGATTCCACGTTGATGGCCAAGAAAGGAGGATATACTGTACATTAAAATTTGGGATCCCCTTTCCATCTCCTCGGTACCTACTCAAACCTTTCATTATCAAAGTTCTCGTAAGAAGCCAAATTCTCCTGTCAAAACCATAGCGAAGGAGATGGCCGAAAGACAGGTCCAGCAAAATAGACTCGTCGGGTGACTCAGAAAATCGCTGCCAATCTCTTGGGGTTGATCGTGTTTGCAGAGGAAACCCACAATACATATCCGCTTCGCACCGAAAGATCAACCGCGTCTCTCACGCCCAAGGAGCTATAAGGCTTGTCTAATATCTATGAATCTTCGGAGCTTGTCCGACGACCGTGCGTCGTTATAAGTGGACTGGTAGAAATACCCTTGAAATTGTTTGGTGGTTTTACTGTTAGGGCGATCGAGTATGTGAGGAGGCATCGAGATAGAATTTCGAGATGGAAGACTCTGTCTTCTATACAATGAACGGATCTACCAAAGCTATCGAAAACACTGGGGTTTCATACGATTGACAGTAGGGATTAATACACATCTACTATATATGGAGTGAAAGATTGAGATAGGGCCTGGAGAACCACAACATGCTGTAGATCCACGATATCAGCCTTGGAAACATGTGTATTTCTTATCGAAACTTAGTTGAACGTTGCGAAGATGTGAAATGGACCGTCAGCGGATAGCCCTTCCGCAAGTATAAGGTTTTGTTAGAACTTCATGTTAGTCTCGAAAAGAAGAAGAAAAGATGTCGAGAAGGGAATGCCGTAGTCCGTGTAGCGTACGTACGAGCTTACCAATGTCACATGTTCCTCTCACCATCTCGCTTTCTATCTGTTGAAGGCTTGGTGCTTCGTAAGTCCGTAGGTGCCGAGTCGAATAGATTGTCAAACTTGATGCTAAAGTTACGATCATCACCTGCCCTACCCTCCCTCGACTACATCCGACCCCGCAAACTCCGCAATGGCCGCAATGTCCATTGTCCATTGTCCACTCAGAATTGACTTTCTCATGTCAGACTGTACTGGTATGCCTTTGGCACCTGAGAGTCAAAACTCTATTCGATCGGACTCAAAATCGACACAGTCGCCGACACTGAGGGTTTGATCCGGAACTCAAAATTTTGTTTGTTTCAATCCGTGCCAATCTGCACAGGTATAAGGAAATTTACGCGTCCCCAAGACGAGGCAGTGCAATACAGGAGTACGTATTTGGCTCAAGTTTCTGCCTTCGTAGATATGACTGCGCACACGTTCAAGTCTGGTAAGTCAATAAGTTATGCCGCATGTTACTTAGGGGTGCTGTGATGACCAGATTCTGATCATGGCCACGCTTGACCTGTGAGAAGTCTACAAGTTCATTACGGGCACGCGATCTCTCGTGCTCCGTTTGACATTTACTCTTGATTAGAATGGTGGCTGAAGACGGCTATTTTCCGTATCTTCCTCTTGGGTATCTTCCGGATTGCTAAATGTTGACATGCGGAAAGAGCCTTGGTTTGTTTTGCCGAAAAGGCAGTTGAGATCTCGCGTTTGGAAACAATCTCGATTCCCCTATCCCACACAGGGAAGAGTGTTGACTATTCAATGGACTAGTCTTACTTCTATGACCATTGATAAGTGATAGACTACTGCTATGTGTATGCAAATACATAGCTGTGGTCTGAAGTGGCCTGGGCTTCAAACCTGTGGTACATTCAAGTTTTCAAGACTGTTTGAGCTTCTTTATTGATTGGAGCTATAGCTTTCACGATCTCATCCATTATGACGACTTCATTCAACCTCAAATCATTTTTCTTCCTTCTTCAACGGCGCTCGTCATACCTTTCAGAGTTGGTAAACCTCAAAGCTATCTCCGTCTTAATTCCTCTCGACGCCCGACTATTGACTGGCTGCTTTGACTTCCAGTAGGTAGTCACTAGGTAGGTATAGATTTTAAAATCTTCCTCGGGAACCCTTTCATAGCTACCTCGATCTTGAAGTTTCTTCTAGTTAACCTTGACCTTCGATAACTTTCTTTGCATCGCAGCTCGATATTAACTGCTCCACATGTCAACCACTATCTCGGTATATCCTCCGAAGTTTCGAGTATTCTTCATTGGGAATAGTTACATGCTATCAGAAAATGCGGAAGCTCTGCTCCAGCCTCCATCATCACTTTCAGTCAGACGCCGCAATGACTCAGAGACCAAGAGTTCTGGACCATTTATGATGCGATTTTGGCATACATCATAACATCAAAACATCGATGCCTCGAATGCCAGAACCTCAATCCAATGTCAAAGTAACGCTCGTCGATTTATCCCGTTCTATCCGTTCGAATGCCTTCACACCAAACTCTTTCCACGCTAAATACGCCCTTTCACACTGTTAAGCCGAGAACCCCTTAGGATTCAATCCGGCACGTATTCCCTAGATGTGTTGTTCCTGTACGAGATAATTGCTTTTTTTCTGAAGCATTTTCACGCATGAAAAAGGCAATTGACTATCCACATTTTATGCACATTGGTGAACGCCAAAGCTCATCTCTTGAAAACACTTATATCTCGATGCATTATAATACATCAAGCTTTACTCAACACATAAATACAACAAAGTCTATATTAGATGTAAAAATTATAAATATATTCAATCGACGTTCAATTCGAAATATCGATTACTTGATTTGATATTGAATATTGAAAAGCATGTATACCTAGTTCCGTGTACCAAATTCCCTGTCCTGCTGGAGCCTGTGGATAATCTAGAAGTCAAGTGACTTGAATCCAGAACCTTCCTTTTCTTTGGAAATTGTGGGGGGACAGGGGATCTTTTCCCCTGTGGATGTTTTGGATCGCAACAAAACAAAAGGAGACACGATATCATTGTCACAGAAACGACGATTCTCCTTTAAAGAGAAATGTTTCTTCGAATCGAAATTGTTCTAGAAGTCTAGATTTTGATTAACTCCCCACAATTCTCGTTCCGAGAAGAGAGACAATCTACAAACGATCGGGCCGGAAATTAAGGAAAACATCTACGATGTATCTATCTGTCTTCTGGAATTCTCCGATTCCGATGTGGATAAGTCACAGTTGTGATATTTAAAGAACCAAAAGTCTAGAAGTTTGTTTATGTAACTCCTTGAGGGTGCAGCAGAGGGCCCCGAGTGGGGTTAGGATCGTCGAAATCTAGAACTTGTTCCTTTCTACTCGTATCGTTTGACGTATCAGAATTGTGATGATCTACGAACCATGATCGTCACGTAGATTGGAGGTCAGTTGTGAGGACACATACTCAGCAATTGAATTGGATGCTGTATGTTCTTAGTATCAGAGGGGTTCCCGCCCTTTGACTCCCGGTAGTTCTAGTTCCTCTCCATCTTGTGCTTGAGTTTCAGGTATACCATGGATTGTAATCATATCATACGCTGACAATGAACCCTTGGCTTCTTGATAGTATTTCGTGTACAGTCCCTACATTTACTTTATCGTTGGGAGATTGTAGCATGGCCATCTCATTCTCACGCGCTCTAAGGACACGACGCGATACAACGGCTTTCAGCAATAGATCACGATTGGAGATATTGTGTCGTGTCCGCAACTGATGATCCTGTCGTAGCCTCGTCGCTCTAGTAGTACGAATTACTTGAGGAGGTGGGGCCATAATGTTAACAGACCGATGCGGATCATCAGTACGAATGGAAGAGATTGGCTTCAGTTTGGAGGTCGCAGGTGGAATGACAGTGCTCTTAGAAGCTTAGGTGGTGGTGTTACTTGTGTAGATGCATCTCGTAGTTTATGTATCTTCACAGGCAAACGGTGCAATTGTGTCTTATTCAGTCGTAGATAAGTGGCGGGATGAGGTGATGATAGACGGACGGATCGAATTCTGACAGGTGGTATGGGCTTCGCTTCTTTTGTAACCTTCTCTCTGACTGTCTTGCGCTTTAGCACATTCTGTGAAAGCTCTTGGTATTTATTTCAAACTTTAACAGAGTTATCCTCTTGGTGTTTCTGATCATGTATTGGTTTCTTGAGTACATGAGTTGCAATCTTTCGGTAAGGTTGCTGCAGTTTTGGCAGTACTCGGGAGATGAGATGTGACATACTACATATATGTAGATGTTTGCATAGTAGATGCACTATAGCTGGCATTCTTCTATTCGTTGATTTGTTTATCTCCTTGACGAGATTTGGTAGCTTTTCGAGGACATGCTTTGTTTGAGTTTCTATAACCTGAAGTTAGTGAGTTGCTATATGATTGGAACAATGCTTCTCAAGTGCTGTGTTATCTCCAAACTATCTATGAACCTCCGTTTTTCGTACAGGACACCCTCTGATATCGCTCTGTTATGATATACGTGCTCTACACGGAGTACCCTGAACACTTCTACACATATCAGACACTTTCTCTCATATCCTCTAAGTATCATAAGTTTCTTGCAATATCCCAGGGACTCCTCAGGACACTTTATAAGCTTTTGCGTATTGTCAGGACACTTTTACTTCTTTTGCTAGTCAGAACACTTTCTCTCCCTCCCCTCCTGTTGAATATGCGGCCAACACTAACTTATAAAGCTTCTCTTCTTCAAAATGAATGTCTTACTTCCCAGCAGCGACAATCCAGAACACAGCAGCGGCAGCAGTGATTTCTTCCCCCAATTTTCTCCTCCAATAACTAATTCTTAATAAATTCCTTTTGTTGTTCTACAGTTTTCACAGGTCCTAATGGTATATTTTTGTGTAAGTGGAGGCGGAAATGGAGAAGAATGACCAAATTCTAAACTATTAAATGCAAGACAATGTGAGTGCAAATGAGAGATCATAGCAATTAAAATCAAATGTAAACAATCACTATCTTCTATTCAGAAAGCAACTTCAAATTTGTCACAAAGTGAGCTGATCTGTAATTTGGTCAGACAAGGACATAGTACAGTCTTGCAACAGTCTATAATCTGAAATCATACATATAATTCTATCCCTCTAACCAGATAGTAGCAGCAGCAACAACAGCAATAACGAATCCCGGACCAGCATGTACGATACCCATTTTCACGCTTCCATTTTTCGCAATGAACACTCCATCCGTTCCCGCGACGATAATCCCCGCCACCATCAGGATATATGCAATCGATATATAATGTCCAATTCTTGCCAACAAGAATATCGAAGTTCCCGTCGCCAATTGTCGCGTTGCCATTAGTGTTATATAACTTCTTAGGATGGGTGTATCTTTCTCTTTTGGCACGGTGATTCCAAATGTCTTGCTGAAGGTGATGGATGGGATTTAGTAGTGCTTGTATTCCTGTGATTACTGTGGAAACGCCGAAGATGATCGATATTGATTTGAAGAGAAGCAGAAGAGTTGAGGTTGCCATTTTGAGGTTGTCTCTGAAGTGGTTTGAGTGGCTGATTGTTAATTTAGAGGGTCGGGATGTGGAGGACCTGGTCTTTTAAGAAGGATGATGAGTGTTTGATATTGATATTTACTAATCTTTGAACTTTGTTGTCTGGCTAAGTGAGAGCAAAAAGAGCATTAAAGAGGATAACGCTGATTAACCATCAAACAGAGCAAATTAATTTCAATTGTTAGACAGCTGGAGGTTTTTAGACACTCTCTATCTAGACCATGGATTTAAAGATGTAAAATCAAATATCATGAATTTTTCCAGAGCAATTGGCCCCGCTCACTCAGCTTTGCAAATTTAATATTCCTGTTAATAATCCCACTCATCAATGTTTGTATAGTATGTTCCTCCGTTTTTGTTCCCCTTGGTTCGTGCCAATTCATGTGACACCAGCAAGGTCCCCACTCCCAGTAATATTTGTAAATATTAGAAAAGAACTAACCCATACTACTACTCGTCTATATCATCAACAACCACTATTTTTCTTCCTTCCGTTTTCGAGTCAGTCTTGTTTTTCTATATTCGCGACTCAGGGGCAAACGCGCTCAAAGAGGATGAAAAGAAAGTAAATACAATGTATAATGTACGAATATAGAGAAATAATTAGAGAGAGGTGTTTTGAAGTCTATTTGATCCATCCGACTGTAGCCTATCGCTCTAATTTCGTTCCTCTGTATTATAGAGTCTCCCGGCATAAGTGATTTGACGAGCTCTTTTCATTCCCCCTATGGTCGGCAACTGACGACAACAGCAAAGCTACTTTCTCACACAAACATATCATGAGTGGCAAGTGTATTCATCCGAGATATGGTACATCTTATAAGTTCGATCCCCTATATATATAGATAGCGTACCGTTGTGAATGATGAACAGCTAGGGTTATGATTCCTCATTTACACAATGCTTCCTCCTCTTCCCCTGGTACAGATTGGTGAAGCATGATATGTTTGCATAGTTAGACTTGAGACTTTTCTTCGAAAAATATGGCACCGGGAATAGAGATGAATGGGTATGAAGATTAAATACATAGCTGTATTGCACGCAGACATCTTCTAAGTATCATCGATGGAGACAGTAAATAAATTTTATCCCCTTTGAAATTCTAGACACCAACACTGGCAACTTCTATAAACGTGGCATCTTTGGTCAGACCCTTTGCCCCTATCTGGAAGCGATACTGTTGTCAAAAATTGTTTCTGTTTCAGTGAATTACTTATCGGGCTTGTTCATTGAATCTCACATGTATTTGTATCTCAATCCTGAGATGAATAGATTCTACGCAGGGAGTGTATCTGCACTCGTGTCCAAAAAGATGGCGACAAGGTGGACATTTACCCGAAGCAGTGGATAGCAAGTACCATTGCAATGATGATAGACAGAAGCTGCCAAAGATAGGGGTGACTTCGTAGAGCAGCGAAGATGAAGGCATTATTGGGCAGATGCGAAAGAGGGTATTGCCAGCGATAGTCGGTGCACCTGTGTTCTGTGTTGTGTCAATCGCCGCCTCAAACAAAAGTATGCGGGATGGGTGCGATTTCAGTTTCAATGATTGTAACTATATATCATGGCCGAATCACTAGTATTAACTAAAAAAATTCTACCAGCTTATCTGTATAAGCTTTGTGAAAGTGCTGAAGGTGGAAGCCAACAAGAAAGTTGGCCTTGAGTACACCTACACAAGCCTACCTTGAAGGGGATGTAAATTTCAAAAATCGTGGGTTTGAAGGAAAGCAAATCAATGTGCAGTGGCACGCGTATTCTTCCCAAGTGATACTTAATGCCATTTAGGTTGCGGATTAATGCTGTCAAAGCATGTAATGGCAGGTTTAATGAGGACGAGAAAAATGAGTTGAGGGGAAATTAGAAAAGATTGATGACATGGTGATCATTCTAGCACTTCCTAGCATTACCTAAAGAGATTACATGATAGTGAGATGGTCATCGATCATATAATCTGTGTAGGTGAAGAAAGAAGAGCCTTATTCTGCCAGATCATACCTTGAGTTGCAATGTGTGGGATGTGCTCAAGGATCGAGGATGATACTACCAGAAACTTCAAGATGGATACATTGAATAGCAGAAGACGCCAAAAGTCGTTGGTGGAATGAGACTTGGTACAACAACTTGTCGAGTATTGAAATTATTCCAGCTCAACTGAGTTAACGAATAGCTAGCCGAGTGAGGAAGCACAAACGTAAAATTTGGGAAGTTTAGGCTTGGGGAGACAGAAAGATATAGATTAGAATGCTCAGAACTTTGTATTCCGGAAACCTGCATGACGAATATAACAGCCATATAATGTCACCGAAGAAAAAACACAAAGATAGTTGATCAAGCATTCGCCGTTTATCAGAGGCCTAGATCCAGGAGACAGTGAGGTTGGGAGAAAAGTTAGATTGGACGGCAACAAACTTTCTACTCGGCATTATCAACAGAACAAGGCTCTTGCTTAGGAGCTTGCAAGTCTGTAACTACTTCAGAGGACTATGTATCTCCAACTCACTAGCTTTGCATTCAGAGGGGAAGTCTGAGATACTAGGTAGTCATTATTCCATGCGTCATGAAGTGTGCGCCTGCTCAGAAGTAGGAATGTTTCTGGATATGAGTGTAAGTGGACGGTCATAATTGTAGACAGCAGTCAAGCCAATCGCGATGACCAGACTAAATCTACAATTTGAGATAGGGGGGAATATTGTTAGCCGATATGTCAGAAGATAGGCACCAGAGAGGAGAACTCTAAGAAGCGAGAAAAATGTTCAGGATGCTCTGTATCTCAACTGCTTTTCGGATGGCAGGGTTTCCATTTCCGGAAATTGTGCATTTTAGAGTCTCGTTTGATATTAAATTTAGATAGCTTAATGGCTCGAATATACAAATTTTGCGAATTACGAGAAACAGAGAATGCCCATCAATCCACTCAAATCACATCGAATCATTGCCTCGTTCACAACAAAAGAACTGTACAAGAATGCCGCTAATTATTGTGTTGCAAAAACATATCACAGTATCTACAAGGAGATCATTTGGTGACAATATCTTCACGCTCATTCTCCTCATTTTCCAACTGTGATGCAGGATATTTGGAATGGAAGTTCATAGATATCAGACGAGAACCCCTAGAATGCTTAGATCTTCAATGAAATCGAAGCTACAACTACTTAGGTACTTATTAATAGTCGTTAGACATGCGTAATATGCCCTATTAAATCCAAATTTGAACAGATCAAAGTATATACATTTAGACATAAGTGCCTAGGTAGTGAAAGAAATGTAGTGATACTCGGTGTATTCAATTATTCAGAGATCATGAGTGAACAAAAATGTTTCAATTTTTCTAGAGAATCTCATCTCATCTCAATGAGGGCAGATAAGAAAAGAATAGCTTATTGTTCAATCTTGTTTATGTCTTTGACAAAGTTAGGATGAAGATATCCATCAGCAAACCTATCACATGACACAACCGTTAGCTTCCCCACAATAAACCAGGTAAGTTAATAATCAGACTTCCCATCAACAAGCATCCATTGGTAGATAGCCGAATTGCCTCCAGGAACAATGGTCGGCCCGAGCCCACATGAACTAGAATTCCAGTTACACTTAGTACAAAAGTCCATAGGTTATTGGGAAGATATCAAAGAACCACGACCCTCTCTCTCACCGGACGCACCACCATCATCTCCAGAGCCAGAGTCGAAGAAGAAATGGCATCGATTCTTACAATCACTGCGGGGGTTGCTGCAGCGGCGTTTCTAGTAAGTTCTCATTCCCATGTCTAGCGCAATGAATTTCAATTCTAACTGTTCCCCAGGGCCGCGCAGGTCTCGTAGCGTTCAGAAAATCACGAGGAGAAGCCGTCGGCGCACTCGGAAAAGCTTTTTATAAAGGTGGATTCGAGCCCAAGATGAATCGCAGAGAAGCTGCACTCATTTTACAACTCAGGTGCGTTTAATCTACCCCTCTCTATTCCCAATCCATCGCATAAACTAATTTTATCTTCTCCCCGCAGCGAACGACAACTTACCAAAGAGCGCATACGAAAGAATCACCGCACCCTCATGATGTTGAACCATCCGGATCGAGGCGGCTCACCATATCTAGCCACCAAAGTGAACGAAGCAAAGGAGTTTTTGGAGAAGAACGGGTGATCTTTCTTACTTCCGCATACAATTTTCTTGGGGGGTTTTGGATGGATTTTCCTTGGATCAAGTTGGCGATTCGCTTTTCTCGACTTCCGCATACTTCAATTATTCGCGCACATACGATTTCAGCCCTGCTAGATTGACTATTCCTGTGGCTTCTCGACATTCTCTTGCGATTTGGCATGATCCGGTGCGATTACTGCTACGACATCAGCTTGCGAGACACAATAACCCGTATCCAATTTCAACTCCTCTACTCTGCACATCTCTTCTCGAACCAAAAAGGCGAGCGACGACCGCAATCTGATGAACTCCAACCTCGACTTTCTTTCCCTGTACATCAAATTTTCTCAACCCTTCGATTTCACACATTCCCGAATCCTCCTTCAAAAATCTCCACAAATGGCATTATAGCGAATGGCGTTTACATTTCATATTGGCAGCGTGGTGGCGAGGTTGTTTTGTTCATGAATTCTATGATTCATGATGAATTGACGGATAGATGCATGCATGGGTTGGGCGGCGTTTCAATGTATATTATCAATGGATTGATATCACAATCTGAAATCTCCTCTTCTAAGTTACATGAGAATAAACAGATAAGTTCGTCTCCTTGCTGAAGTAGGGAGATGGAATTTTATACGCTCAGATAATTGGCTTGTTATCTATTTTGGTCATGATGAATGTGAAAGCATATGTAGAGCGTTCTTATTGATATACCCAGGTATGTAATGCAACTAATCCTTGCTACGCTATGTAGTCCTCGCACCGCTGTATTCTTCGATATATCTACTGTTTGATGTAAAGAAGCCATGCATAGCTCATCGAGGGAAAAGAGAAAACGAAATTGAAGAATCCCAACGCAATTTCAATGCAAAGTTCTTCGCTGCACCTTCACTCATAACTAAGGAGATCTGATCCAGTGCTCAAAGAAAAGTAAAACGAGATATGCATCTCCGCGCATTCGTAAGCCTCCCCACGAGTGATTTGATCGACCGAGGAATAGAAGACGAGATATATATCTTGGACTCTGCTCAACCTTATAATCTCACATTCCAAGCTAGGTACGAGAAAAAATCACATCTACCACTTAATCCTACGTGCTCTCTGCTGAGGCCACGGACCTTCGTCAGTACCCTTTGCATCTTCTTTCTGCTGTTCCAGGAGTTGGAGCGATGCATTTGCCGAGAGATCCATGGGAATTTTACCCTGTTCTTGAAGTTCGGCAAGAGTAGCATTTTGCATTTTCTGTTCGAGACCTGTCATTTCGGGGTCGAGAGGTGTAGATGTGGAAGGCTGATCGGTGGAAATGGGAGTAGTGGTTGATGTTTGGGCAACTGGAGCTGGTACAGCAGAAGTCGTTGTGTTCCGAGTTGTCCATTCTCGACCCCAGTCACCACCTGTACGGAGTTGAGATGTTGCTTGATCCTCGGGATTGCCCTTGCTATCGGCATTCGAACCACTACTGGTGCTAGCTGATGACTTGAAATTGGGACCTAGACTTTTGTATCCAAATTGCTCTGCAGGTACAAGTGCTGGCTCAGGTGTAGAAGCAGAAGCAGAAGCAGAGTTCGTCTTAGATTTTCCCTTCTTTGTTGGAGTAGCCGGAGGGGTTCCCCATCCTCCCTGAGAACCTTGGGTTTGGCCTTGAGCAACACCGACCCAAGAGGTAGCAGCAGTAGTACCTGAATTGAAACCTTTAGGCCACAATTCATTCACATCTGTTACCTTTGGTCTTCTACTCGCAGCCTTATTAGCAGCATCAGCTGCTTTCTTGGCGTTTGCTTGCTCGGGCGTAATACGTTCACCACCGTCGCTACCATCAGAAGACCAACCTTCTTCGCGCTCGTAAGCTAATTCTACTGCTTCTTTCACGGCTCTGATTGATAAATTAGCATATTTGGCGAAACTCAGGGCATAAGAGCGGGAGGAAAGATGGTTAAGATGACAGGTAGACATACTCAGAGATTCTATCCTTCTTCAACTTGTCTTTCTCCTTTCTTTCAATCTTCCTATCCACCAAGTGTTTACAAGCGATTCCCAACATAGCTTGCAAAGTATACACAGCATCATTACCCGCATTATGTAAATTCCAGGCCGCAATACCAATCTCCGCAAGTATAGCAGATAAACTTCTTGGGTTAACTTCCCGCTTCAGAGCTCGCCACATGAGAGTGGTATCGCAACCTTCATGTAGTTTAAGATTATTAATTTCATAGCCGATTTGTCGAAGGAAGCGAATATCCGCATCAACGTCGTGACCAACAAGGATGATGTTACGTTTCTGATCGGCAAGATCGGGAGATGGAGAAGGGTCGGAGAAGGGATATTTGAAACAGCTACCAATTACGCGGGGTGCATCATCTCTACAGATAATCTCGCTCGTGCTGTTGGGAAACAAGTGTCAGTAGTAATTCAAATGCAAGCGGCAAAGGAGGAAAGCAAGGTGTCCGGTAGTCCGTAGTGGTAGACTGGATGTAAAATTTGAATTGCATCCAACCGTACAAAATGGGTTGAATGATTCATTTCATTTTGATGATGGTGGATAGGTCATCGCTATCAAACTTCGAAGTAGACCATCGAAGTCCTTGAGGAAAAGCGCAACATCATATGAACTAAAAGGTCACGGGAATTTTGAACGGAAGAAAGAACATACCCAAATTCAAAACTACCAGCACATCCCTGAACATGTTTTGTGTTATTGAGATGCATGTTCTCCTTGATACGGAAATGTCTTGCACGAATAGCCTTTCTCCAGTTTTCGCCGAGTTCACCCGGTTCCATATTAGCAATATCTAGAACGTCTAGAGTAGCAATACCAATTTCTGTAATGATGTTGTTGTTCATTTCATAAGCTTCAACATCTATGCAGACAAAAACGACTGCATCTTCCATCATAAACTTTGTAGGTTTCTCCGGATCATAGAAGGTGTCGTTATCTGAGGAGTTAGTTGGTGTGCCATTATCTGATCGTTTGCGCAACCCTAGATAACGCTGAACACGCTTGGTAGAATCCTTCCAAGCTTTTTGTTTGGCAACTCGCTCGACTCGTTGCTTCTCCTTATTAGCAGCTTTTTTGTTCTTTGCCGTTAGATTCAGAGCTTCAATCTTGGCTCTAAAGGCTGCAAGTGATGTATCTACAAGTGGCTTTGCGATAGGGGGCTCGCCATCAAGTTTGTAGTATCGAGGTGGGACGTTTTCTCTCAACTCATCTGCCATGTTTTTGTTGAGTACTCGCCCAAGATATCTGGGATAAGGAGTACCGTCGTTGCTAAAGACTGCGTCAAATGCGCCTGCTGATCCAGAAGGAATAGTAAGATTTGTACCAAGTGATCTGTTGATAACAGCCAGAAAATACTCAACTTGCTTAGTAGGGACAAGGATTATCGGGCTTTGATTCGGATCTTCTCTCAATCTATATAGGTAGAAGCTGTCTAGTGTTAGAAAAACGAGAGGGAAAGCTTCTCAACGCCCCTAAATGGGTGGTAACAAGTCCAAGGGCAAAGAAGTCAGAGTCGAGAAATAGATAAGACTTACAAATCCCAAGTTTGCAAATAGCATTTACCTCCGTAGAAGAACTGCTCCGTGACCTGCAAATTTGTTAATATAGAAGAGGATTTGTAAGATGGGAGAAGCGGGTGGGTGGAAGAAGTCCATCTATGTATGTAGTGAATGATCTACTCAAGTAGGACGATCGACGATCGACCCCGCAGTAGATATGACAGAGATCGATACAGGTGGGGGGATAGTGCTTGAGTGCCTTACCCTTGGTCTATTTGCATGGCCAACATATCTGTATGCATACTGCGATACGGTCTTCCAGGGACAAAAGCTCTCTCCCTCTGGAGCAAGCTGACCATAGTCTAGTTTCTTGTACTCCTGGAAGTCATTAGGACCCAGTTCAGGATCTACACCTCAAAATTAGTATGTTTTACACGGAGTAAAATAGTTTGACATACAAAGCAGTGGCGCCGATGACCCATAGTGATGTTGGTTCATACCCGCTCGCATTCCGGCCGTGATGTTTTCCCCGTCGTCAAATTGAAGATCCTCATTTTGGTGCTGCTCAGGAACATTGCTACGTTGCTTCGATTTCCCAGCGTTTGATTGGGGTGGAGAATCTTCTTCTTCGGAGGTACCCTCGTAAATATTGTGAGATTTAATTGTGAATCCCTCCGGAAGCACGAAGGCTTCTTCGCTCTCCGTTTGCGTTTCCTCCATATCAGGATTGTCGTAAACTTCTTGTTGGCCGGTCAAGGCTCTGAAGCGATCAACCCGATCGTTCATATTGGGTTGAAATTTGAAAGTTTGAATTGTTGTTATGATACCGTTGTAGAAGGTTCAGGGAAGGCGCAAGGAGTTGGGCACGAAGCAGGAACCAAATTTAACCGGCTTCCTTACTCTCTTGAGCATCCACTTGTCTGTGAACAAGTCTCCGCCTTTGATATTCACTCTGATTACCTTCTTCAATCCTAGGTACTTCCTTTACACTTGATAGATCTTTGGCAGAAATATGGTGTAAAACACTGTCATGAAAGTGACAATGGCAGTCTGATTGCAATTTTTGTCACCTGACTTTGACCAAAGCAAACTTGTGAGAGACTGCCTCAGGATATATTTTGCCAGTTGTCGTAAAACTGTCACTTGTGGAAAATCCAGGAAGTTTTTCTGCCCCAATATAGATAGATAAGCAGAGTATTTCCTAAAACTGAGCAATAATTTATTTCATCCCCTTCATGAATGAAGTGTGTATGCCATCTGATGTGAAAATGTTCATCTTTAGCGTGCATTTCATGAAGCGAGATTATAGCGTCTTTCATCGGAGAAACCCCTATAATAAATGAATATCTAGAATGGTTAAATCTATTACTAACCGCTATCAGTTAACCCAATGTTACTCTATCTCCCGCACATATTTTCTTTAAATCATGGTGCATAGATCCTCCTCCTGCCATGAACCTCGAGTTACATGTATATATAATCTTCCTCTAGTCATGGTCCCAAAGTATTGGCAAGGATTGAATCTCCTGAATCATCATATTATTACATACGATGATATCGTCTAGCTAAAACTAGCCATCTTCCAGCCAGTTCATTTACTTTTCGTTGTCTTCTCTAAGAGATGAACAAATATGGCATCATCTACCACCATCTTACTTCCCCTTGAAAGATTAAAATAATATCACAAAAAGTAAGCAATGCACATAGGCATATAACAACTCCTTGGCACCTGTTCGTAAAGCTCGCTCCCAGCTCCCATATCATGTTAAATAACCCAATCCCAGCCATTGCATGCCGAGCAATACCATGCCAACTAAGCCATCATGCCAGATGAGATAGATATCACCCGCTGTGCCGAAACGCCACTAATGCAAAAAATCGAACACCATCCCACCATTATCTTCGCTGAATTTTTCCCACCGAACCACCGTACCCCCCATCCGTACCCCGATTTTTCCATCAAATATCGTAAATGTAGCAAACGGTCATCAGAGATTATCTAATGATACCCCAATCCGCAAGTCTCCCTCCACCCGCATCGCAGTCATCTTTTTGCCCTGGCTTTCTACCGAACACATTCCAGAACCTCAAAGTCTCATCGCCTGCACCTGTTACCACAACTCTACCATCAGGACTCATTGCCAGGTATAATACTCTGTATGTATGACCTGTAAGACTAACGACCTGTTGCATGCTTGGATATTTCCACACTACAATTTGGTTTTGTGAATAACCATGGGTAGATACGATCTCATTCGAGTTCTTTGACCATGCAAGATTGCATACTTGAGAGCCAGTATCAACTTCATTGAGTTTGATACCACGCTTAGTATCATGGAATATAATACGGCGATCTGCGGTACCACCTCCAGATGCAAGAAGACCACTCTGATGAGGAGACCAAGCAATAGCTTTGACAGCAGCCGTATGATCACTGAATTTGTAAGTTGGAGTATCAGATAGCTTGTCCCAAACCATAAGTTTGTTATCGTTGCCACCTGATGCGAGTTGTTGATCATCGCAATTCCAACGAAGACCGCAAACTTCTTGCTTATGTCCCACCAGTTTCCTCAACCATTGATCTGGGGCTCGTACATCTCTGTGGTAAATGAGACGATCTCTGGAACCAGAAGTGAGGATGTGATCGTTCCAAGCAAGGGAACCCACTCGAGCTGTATGACCCGTCATTGTTCTTAAACGTCGTACACGTTCTGCATCCCAAATCTGGACAAATCCTTTCCCGGTACCAATGGCAATATGAGAGCCACGTTGAATCCACGAGACACTTGTGACAGTATCGTCGTTTAGCTCGCAAAGCTTGTTGACTCTTCCAGTCTGTGAGTTCCACATATATACACAAGAGCCAAGTCCTACTCCAAGAACATTGCTGCTGCCCCAATCCACAAGGTTGAGGTAGAAATCATCGGCTAAATCAGGAGCATCTAATACCTTGTATGGCACTTTGCTCACAACTCGAGGTTGCTTGCGTGGACTCATTAGCATCTGTTGGCTATTGAATCGTACCGGAGAGACACTGTAGAGCTCTGATCTAACATCCAGATTGATTCCATGTCTACTCTGAGGTGTCCGCGATGGAGTGGGATGACCAGCGATATTAGTATGATGCCGCGGTGACATATACGTAAAGAGGTTCTTGTGTGGAGTAGAAGGAGTAAGTGATGCAGGTAGTGATGAGACTGCAGGTGAAATGTGAGGTGGAGTGTGGGATCTAGTAGGATCATTGATAGTTGTTGTATGTGATTCAGGTGATAAACTGGTAGGTGTGGGTTGTGGGATTGTGGTATCAAAGAGCTCGGACCTAAGCAAGGTAGAGAATGTCCTATTGGCTTCCTCGGCTGGTTCAAGATTAGCTAACGGCTGGTTTGGGATATTCACTGTTGACCTACTCCTTTGAAAGTGTAGTTCACCATGTGGGGTACGCTTCTTTTGTTTAGAAGGTGTCGCTGGAGACCCCTCATCATGCAGTAAACTGAAGCTGGCTTGTAAATCTTGCCCTTCCCGATTTGGAATAAATCTACACATGAGATGTCAGTACACTGTCCGATAAAGCAATTTCCGGTCTTGCAACATGCGCATATTCAGTTTTGACCTTGGAGAGTTCACATTCTTCAGAGGAGCAACTTTTGAAGGTCAAACCAACAAAGATCAAAACCTGTCTAGAACAATTATTTTGGACTTTTCATGTTTCCAAATTTTCGCAAACACAAAGCCGCAAGGGAAAAAAAGCCATATCTCTTACCTGTCGCCATATACTCGTTGTCGCTTTCTGCTTGGGCTTCCTCCAGGTGTGATATCACGATGCCTACCGCCGGAATCCTCGAACTCTCTCATGAGGGCTTTGCTCAGCGCATTCGAATCGACCGCATCAATATTGGAGCGATATGTTCTGCTTGTATTTCTTGACGAGTTTACGTTCTCTCCCTGTGGTTTCCGTTCCGTCATTCTCTTGCTTGTTGTGGTAGGAGGGGTCGATGAGCGGGGTGGTGTGGATATTGGCGGGGTATTTAAAGAATGTTGAGTCTTTTTGAGATTCGCATGAGATTTGGAGGAGCTATAACCTGGGTCGCCGTTAATCCCCATGGTGATTATTGCCTTGGAAGAAAAAGCAAGCAGTTATTGGTTGAAGGAGCTGCTGGGAAGTCTTCCAGATAATGTAACTAGAGACCTAATGCCCATAAAACACTGCTGCAATTTTCGAGATCAATCTAAGTCCAGGGTTGAATGGTACTGTCGTTATGCGCAATGCGATCGTCGCGTCGTTGTGGTAATAACTTTCGTATCAATGTTTTGGTCTCCGGTGGTTCGTTTCCCTGCCACCCATCTATTGTTGTACTAAGAAAGGTCCGCAATCAATTGTAGGCTCGCTTTGCCGCCGTCCACACGTGCTTGGCTAATCGCAAAGTCACCGATTTCGCTCTTGAAAAAAATCCTCTTCAATAATTGTATGCTGTTGACTGATCTCTACAGATGTAGATCGTCGAGGGTTGTGGTTGTTGATAGATGGGGAGTTGATAATATTTTGGAGTCGAGGCGGGAGATGTAACGCTATTCCCTTATCGGCGACACCCTACGCGAATGTTCCGGCTTCCGTAATGACTGAATGCTTGAATGCTGCTTTTGGTAGCTGTTTGCAAACCACCTGCTGTTGGGATTAATGCGAACGATTGAATTGAATGAACCTTGGGATGAAGATTTCCCATGGAGAATGCAGAAAACAGTAAGAATAATAATGGGTGAAGTGTTCTAGGTCGTGAGTTCAAAAATTGCTATATTGTTAAGTTTACAAGAACGAATGTAGAGTAAAGTGGAAGTGAATAGAGGAGAGGAGAGGAGAGGAGAGATTTCCCCCATCACATTTCCCACGGTGCCGAATGCCCCCTACAATTGAATGGAACAACGCGACCTTTATCGCTTCCCTCTCATTTACCATCGCGACTACTCCATCTCAGAGTCAAATACTCCTTACAATGGGATGAAGCAAAGCAAAACCAAAACAAAACAACGCCTCAATATGGTAATATGTGGTTTCACACGTCTTGCTCTCTTGGGCTTTGTTATGAGGAGAGGGTACCTGGAAACGCGAATGGTATTCGTCCGACTGGTCATTTTCGAGTCAGGGGTTTCCTGCATGCAACACTGGGAGAAATTCATTGGTGACGATTGCATTGAGCGCGTAAAGGACTACGGAGGTTCATATGTATCATCAATGTATTTTGATAACAACATTCACGAAAAGATGGCTTGTCTCGCACGAACAATAAGATTCACATGGATCGGGGGGAGAAGGATGTCAAAACATAACTCAAATTATTGAATGCTGGATAGTAGTTTGATAGTTTCGGTACTCCAAGAAGTGGCATTATGTGACGAACGGATGTACCGGAACACTGTACTGTTCTGTATACCAAACGAATTCCATTCAATCCGTTCAGAGTAATGAGAGTAATGAGTGTACCTAGGTAGGTATTAAGAGTTAAGAGCGTTATTAAGAGTCTTAAGAGTCTTAAGAGACCATACCTCGCATACCTAACTAATATTACATATTAAGCACCCGCAGTTCGTTCTTTTAGCCTTTTAAGAGGCCGCTCATAGTAACAGGTACCGAGCTGGTAGTTCATTCGAACTTTCCCGAACATCGAACATGCCATTTTTCAAATGTTCTTACGAAATACTTTCTCATCATCAAATCTGGCTAACGGCATAGCCATGAACTCAAAGATATCCACTACTCGTACTAATAAGTGTTATAATATATACTCGGTGCTAGGTGGGTAGATGAGAGGTACAACAACATTGACATTCCAACCTTTCCGATTCTCTCTACATCGTACTAATGGAAGCGATGGAGATGGTTAGATCTCGTGTACGACCGATCGAACACGAGAAAGAAAACAACGGGAATTGGTGTGTTTATATACCCTTTCAAGAAACACAATTCAATTCAAAGTATATTAGTTACTACTTACTGTATTTTCCTTTGCTTTACATTGCAATGATTGCATATACAATTTCCAACCAATAATACACAGAGCAACCCGTACTTTCCACTGCTAATTGAATGGCGGTATGGTTGCCAATTTCCTGCCCTGGGGAATTCTCTGTCGAAGGCGGGAAACCATCGTTCCCTACTAAATAGCTCAACTAATTTGGAAGAATATTGGGATCCACGCATGAAATTAGCTCTTCAACTTCTCCAAGCGACATGATTTGGCGGGACTCGACGGGCTGGCGGGGTAGGAAAATGCATTCCATCCAAAGAAGTGAGGATAAGGTTCAAACAAACCCAGTTTGTGGAGCCGTGAGCAATCCCCGCATTTCTCCCGATTTCCCACTTCCTCCATATTCCAAGATCAACATCCTGGGTAAAGGGCCACCGACTTCTTGATCTGTTCTCCTTCGAGCTAAGCCGCCGATTTTCTCGGTCATATTTTGCATATCGTGGGGAATTACACGAGTTTGAATTGCTATGCTACCAGTCCAAGACTGGGGAAACCTCGAGTACCGGTATGTCATAATAACTCATCACTTGACACTGTGAGAATTAGCATTTTGTCATCAATCATGGTGATTAGCCATTCAAAGTAGGTTCATCTGGTCTAGCGGCGGGGGGACCGGGGGGTTTAGTCAATTTTCAAAGACGAGTATATAAAGATGGCAAATATCCAGCTAGAGTAGAAAGAAATCATCCCCAACATCTTCTCACAATGTTTCGCCTTACTTCTTTAGCCGTTACTCTTCTGGCCGCTGTATCCAGTGCGCAGGAATCGAGTTCAACTTCGGCAACTGTCTCAATTTTAACGTCGGATAGCAGTGTCCCAACCGATGCACCTCTGCCGGGTGATTATACTGGAGCATTGCGACCTCAGATCCATTATTCTCCACCTCAAAATTTCATGAATGATCCCAATGGACTTTTCAGAGATGCAGATGGAGTTTATCATGTCTATTATCAATGTGATTGACTCCCGAGTTTCCCGCAACATGACGTCGCTAATAATATCTTAGACAATCCAACACAAACTGTAGCCGGAAACCAACATTGGGGCCACGCAACATCCAAAGATCTCTATCACTGGGACAACCAAAAGATAGCGCTTTATCCTGAAAATGCCGACGAGGGAATTTTCAGCGGGAGCGCAGTGGTCGATGCAAACAACACATCTGGGTTTTTCCCGAACCAAACTAACGGTGTAGTCGCGCTTTACACCCTTAATACCCCTGAGTCTGAGACCCAAAATCTTGCCTATTCCTTTGATGGCGGATACACTTTTGAGAAATATGCCCAAAACCCTGTCATCCCATCCACTTCTACTCAATTCCGTGATCCCCAAGTCACATGGTTCGAGGACCATTGGGTGATGGTAGTTGCCTATGCTCGGGCCTTTGAAATCGGTATCTTCACCTCCCCTGATCTCAAAGAATGGACCGCCACTTCCAATTTCAGTCACCACGGTCTTCTAGGCCTCCAATACGAATGCCCAAATTTGGTCCGCATGCCTGTTGCCAATGGCACCGGAGATGAAGACATGTATCTCCTTATTATCTCCATCAATCCAGGTGCACCTCTCGGCGGTTCCACGACCCAATATTTCCCCGGTACATTCAACGGCACGCATTTCACCCCCCTCGATTCCGCAGCCCGTCTCACCGACTTCGCAAAAGACAACTATGCAGGCCAATTCTTCTCCGGGATTCCAGCAGATGAAGACCCTGTTTTCTTAGGCTGGGCCAGCAACTGGGAATACGCACAACAAGTCCCAAGCGGAGACCTCGAAGGCTGGCGCAGTGCCATGTCTCTCCCCCGCCGTACCCATCTCGCAAACGTGACGCGTACAGGCTGGGCCCTCATCCAATACCCATACGACATGACGCCCCTATACAATGCATCAGAACCCCTCGCCTCGAGCGACAACCTCGGAAACGGAAGTCTCATCGCCGACTACTCATCCATTTCCAGCGGCGCCATCTACATCAGCTGCAAC
The DNA here is from genome assembly GCF_014898535.1 of Botrytis deweyae. Taxonomy (NCBI): domain Eukaryota; kingdom Fungi; phylum Ascomycota; class Leotiomycetes; order Helotiales; family Sclerotiniaceae; genus Botrytis; species Botrytis deweyae. Next base: position 1,105,680 of record NW_024066210.1, read on the forward strand.
GTAACCAACATCCCCAGCAACAGTCTCGCGCAAGGAACCCTCAACTTCACCTTCTCCTCCTCCTCCACCCGGGAATCCATCTCCGGAGGCATCTATCTCGGAGGCGACGCGCCCTTCTGGCTTTCCCGCCGCAACCTGCACGGTTTCGCCGAAAGCAACCCCTTCTTCACCGATCGCTTCTCCGTCGGAAACACCATCAACGACCAAGGAACCTTCCAACTCGACGTCGTCATCGACCGATCCATTCTCGAAGTCTTTGTCGACGCGGGGAGAAGCAGTGGAACCATTACATTTTTCCCAGAGGGAATCCTAGATACCGTCGAAGTGAGAGCTGCCGGGCTTAATGAGGGTGTGCTCGTGGATGCCAAGATCTGGGGCTTGGAGGCCGCGTGGAGTGACATGGCTAATGATGATGGCATTGTATATGGAAACGTAACTACGGCTGCGAATTAATTGTTGTAATTGTGTGGTAATGTAGTAATGAATTCGGAGGACTCGGAAAAAAGTAGAATAGAGAATACGATTTTATGAATGTATATTTTGTTATTACTAGACCAACATTTTTAGTTTAGGTGCCCTCTGTCGCCCGTCTGAATACATATCATATCGTATCATCGCCGTGTACTAGGTAATCATAAATGATTATAGCGACAGAGGTATATTATCAACGAAAATTTTCAAGAATTCGTGGAATAGATGAGGGGAGTTGGGCAAGGTAGCCAAATCATGGTATACACATTAATCGAATCGCAAGCACCACAGTTTTGACCATGTATTTATTCATATTTTTATATTTTGCTTGATTACATCCAGCCCATGCCATTTGAAGCGGCAGTAAGCATTATTAGGATCGAAGAAGTATCTACAACTCTCCATCGATTGTGAGCAAACCCAGACTTTCTACGAGAAATTTCTGAGCGACTTTATGTCTTCTTAACCAGAACCCAGGGGTATCGTATTCTTGGGCACAACCTAGAATACCATTCCATCATTTATCACTCTTGCCACTCAAACCATTACAAAAGCCCACCCATTGAAGCAAAAAAAACACCCCTCCCCATCTGGTTGATCGAATTCCAAATTATCGAATTCGATTCATCTATGCGGTAGCGGTGGCGACGGGAATTGAAATGGTTTGGTTGGAATAACATCCATCGACGTGGTTTACATCGGCGCAGGCGAGGGTAATGGGGGTATCTGCGGATCTGAGAACTTTTCCTAAATTGCTGTGAGGAATGATGTATTAGCAATTATCTTTGCGAAATGTACATCTCAATTCCCCGGACCCAGCTTGGTAAATTCGGTGGGGAAATTGAGGGAGGGGGAGGGGGCGAGGAATAACGTACTCGGCACCAACGAAACCATGAATCAACTCAATACTGAATTGAGTGAGGGATGTATAATCAGTAAATTGCCAGTAGAAATCATCCATCAAATTTCCGTTGTTGTTGCATGGAACCCATCCGGTAGGGAATTGAGTAGTTTGGGGTGAGCCTAGGAAATCGTCGTTGCAGGCTGTGGAAGTATTGCTGTTGGGGTCGATGAAGGTGACTATTTACTTTTGTTAGTTGGTAATTTCAATGATTTGGTGGCGAATTTTGAATTGGAGTATAGAAACAGTAGGATAAGATGTGCGCAGTTATTGGAGATAACGAATGAAATAAACAAAAGAGTAAACATACAGGAAATGGAATCATCATAAACGACGGATCCATTACTCTTGTCAACAGCAGATCTAGTAACGATGCCCTCAATAATCATGTTCTGGATAGCAGAACTAGAAGCAGGGGCAGCAGCATGGACGGTATTGAGCTTCAAATTGAATTTCTTTTGGGAACCACGGGCAGCAATGCGAGGCTTTTGAACGGAGATAGCTTCTGCTGTGGCCAAAAGACCGACGGCGACACTGAGGAGCTTGAAGAATTGCATTTTGAAGGTTTTGATTGTTTTGATAGGATTGAAGGATCAAGAATTCAAAAAACTTCGATTGTAGATCGAAGTATGGGAAGAGGTAGGTAGGTATTTAAAAAGAATGAATGGATTTTGATGGTTGTAGTTGTGGATGAGAGAAAACAGGATGTTGATCTGGAGACAAGGTGAGGTTGATATATGATGAAATATAAATCGACCACAAGCGAATCGCGGTTGCAAGCAAAGGAATATAAAGTAGGCACCTAAACTAAAGCAAAGCACAAGCACAAGCAAAGGATAAAAATAAAATTGCAGATCCCCTGATCTAATTAGTGAGGCAGGTACAAAGTGAAAATGTCCACTATGGTGCAGTACAATGAAGATCGAATCATATGACAAACGGAATTTGGACGGTGAAAAAGTTGAAGGCTGGAAACTCCTTGTTTTACAAGAATCTCTCGGACCAGACGGTGTGTAGAGGGATAATGGAAATGGAGCAATGAAATAATAGGGGACCAATTTGTTTTGTTTCGTTTCCTTCCTTAAGGTTTGCAGTTCTTTTGTACTACTGCTGCATATACAGATGCATCTGGTGGGAAACACGGAAAGAGGAAAGAGGAAAGAGGAAAGAAACATTATGATCTGCCTGCCTCTGAGATCCTTCCATCACTTTGATCCATGAGTTCTCCATAATTCATCCATCGCCATTCTCCAATGGTAGTTCCGAATTGACCAGAGGCATGAGCCATACGCATTGTTGTCTTAATTGTCCATGGTTATTTCAAAATTTCATGAGTGAAGGATGAAAAACAAAGCGGTTGAGGAAAGGATTCACGTCAAATATCAATTGGTATTCACATATTAGAGTAGCCTTAGCCGCTACCGTCATGGTGTTTTCCCTGGCTCAACCCCTGGCTAGGAGAATGAAAGAGGTCTAGCGAAAGGAGGATGGTCCTTGTGAAGTTGTAATATGCTTAAGTAACTTGCAACTCGACCGCCCGGTACCTGAACAACTTTAATATATGGATCTTGGCATTTGGATCTTAAGATGGAGATCGTCAAGATTGGACGAAGATCAAGGAGCTTTTGAGTGTATTTGAAACGTTGGGCGTTCTGGTAGAACATGGAATGGACTTGCGGGGCAGAGGCAGTAAGTGCTGTCTGTTTTGGTCCTTTCGTGAATCGTATGACATACCTAGGAGGTAGCTTGCCTCCCTAGGAACCTGGTATGTACCGCATGGAGGATTGCTGTGCCTAGGTGTGATTGTTGAGTGAAGAAAAGGGGTTGATGCTTTTCTTTCTCTCGTCAACCATCAAAGCTACCTATGAATTTGCCTCTTGATGTGTTATCTTCGTGATGAGAGATGAGGGCTTTGCGTTTCTGCATTCATGATAGCGAAAGACGCCGAATGAGATGCCGGTAGAGCATGCACTTTGTTCGCTGTACATTAGCACTACGACGCTGAGGCTATGCAAAATAAATAGAAAAAATGCGGAGATCTTAATGCTGTCATCCAAAGGTCTCCAATCAACCAAGATTGGCATAGATCTACCGCAGATTTGAGCCCCCATTCCACCAAACGAAGTAATGAATAACGGGAGCTGACCCTGAAAGGGTCGCGGGGTTTCCTTCATTCCTTGACATTGGCTTTACAAATCTACAAACTCTACGATAGAGTTACAATGACTATTCTCATAGCTTCATTTCTGCTGTCATCCGGATAAGCCAACGTCTTCTCAATTCAATCATGGGAGCAATATTATTGCCGCAGCTGCAGATTAATCTTTCTAATTATCGAACATCAGACGTCCTGAAATCAAGATTTGAGTCTACAGCTCACCGATATTTCCTCCTTTACACAATTATTCGACGAGATGACAATTTATCCGAAAGGCGAGTATATTTTTAGAATGGTCCCTTTGAAAAGTACTTTTGAGTCATCAAATAAGTCATCAGAGGCGTTTGATGAAACGGGTATTGGGACGAAGGAAATTATCAAGGCTGGAATCTTATGATTTATCTTACATGGCGGCGCGCCGGTGATACAGCATATGCCGTTACCGGTGTTGAATGACAGCCCGATATCATTCGTCCGACAGTAGGACATCCACCCACAAGAATACGTATCCGGCCACTGAGCAGAGCTTCAATAGTAGCACCAAATCTTCTCGCTGTATGCACGGTAATTTCATGGGTGAAATGACAATCCGGGGCATCTCGAGCTACATATCCAACCCCCAAATCTCACGAGGGTCCGACTTCCAAGCCTACATAGCTCGGAGAACAGGTATAGATTTCTAGATACATCATTTACTCCTATGCAATAACCCGGGACTTCTCGGCTCAAATGAATTTTGGTTGCATTTTGATCAAATGCCAGCTTGTGGCCAACCGACCATTTTTTACCACGTTATGTATTCATGGAAGAATTCGCCTGAATGAATGCAGGTGTTAGGTCAAGCTTTTCTTCTCGTGCTTCGGAAGAATTTCTAAAAATATCTACAGTACCTTAGGGTTCTCTTAGTTTTCTGTGCCCTTTCGAGAAAGGAAATGTCGCAATTTTTGATTGGGCGTTTTAATTATTGACCATGAATTTTCAATAGTCAAATGCCAAGGGGTTCGAGGGAGAGGTCGATACTAACGTCTGCAGAGCTTCTTAGCATCGCCGTTGATAATACAGAAACAGGTGATAAGACAATTTCATAAGATAAGGTAAAGGAATAATAAGGAGGTACCTACATAGGGTGTACGGTAGACACTGTACAGTCTTTGAGTTCAGTAGGTAATCAATCCTCCAGCGCCTATGATGGTGGATTAGATACCTATGAAATTGGATACATCGCCTAATTATAACATCCACCAGCACCACTAAGACGTCATCAACATCAATATCCTCAATATCATCATTATCTATGATCTACGATATGCTTTGGAGATTAGAATCGTTTACCTTGCCGTTAACACCCAGATTCTTATATCCAACTGATCTCTTCTTCAAGAGGGTTACATATTACTGGTCTAATTATATGCTCTTGATGCTCTGGTCAATTACAATGAGATCCTTCATATTATCCTTCATATCCTTCATAGATAGGTAATTCTTCCGATTAAATCTCGTGGTGATCTTCTGGTCATCTCAAGAAACATCAATAGTTCATCCTACGTTAATCCACTTTCATCCAATACATGAACCACATCCATCTATCTTTTACGTTGGCTTGATGCATCCAGTCTAATACACATGTAAGCTGAGCGTGCCTCTGCATATATACGTACATACATATCGGACATACACACATGCTCGAATGTCAATATCTATATCAATTCCAATAGCAATAGCAATAGCAATAGCAAAATCCAAAATTCTGTTCACCTAGGTAGCCTTTGATGAAAGATGACAAGCAACGAGATGCAATAAACGATGAAATCAAGATGATACCGAGAAATATCAAGGAAATGAACGTTCACTGTCGAGTAAGATGTTACATCGCATAAACCCAGCCTTTTATTCCAACAACGTCGAACCGCCGCAATCCCAATTGATTCGTCCGCCTTCACGCTTTAGAACGGATTCATCCAAAAGTATTTTACTTCGCCCCCTTATCCCCTCGTCCCCTGGTCCCAATGGCTCCAAATTGATCCAAAATTGCTTTACAAAGTTACCCCAGCTGCATCTCTAAACATCAAGTTGACCCGGTTTGTGAGTATCAATGCTATTATTATCTTTTGGGGCTTCACATTGATTCTCTGGGAACACTTCTGTATCATCCTCCACCTGGGCACCATACCAAAAACATATTCCGAATCGTCTTTTCATGCTCAGGTAATCAATCTTGTTTGAACTTTGAAGGCGCTCAGGGTCACTCCTTGACTTTACCGGCAGCTGTCACAAATCTAACTGGCAGATCAAAGAAGTGTGCACTACGATACATACTGACACGCAGAAGGAAATCTGCCCCACCAGCACAGCCAGGCCCGACCCTATTCATTCTTTTGATTTCGTTTGATTGTGTTTCGTGAACATAATACAAATGCCCTTCCCGTTCAAACATAGCAATCGTTCAAAGCAGGCATTGAACGAACCTGCTATAGAAAGAGCGGCGGTCACTCCTTCAGCCTCGCACTCGCAACAATCCTTCTCATCTGGTTCTGGCGAAGGTAGGTCCACAACAATTCAACAACAATCCTCCTCCACCACCACTACAGTTACCACCACACCATCGCAACCCTTTGAACAGCCCTACGAACCTCGCAATCCCGAAGCTGTGTCTCGTGCATCTGCATATCATAATAATCCTGGAGCGTCACCTTCCCGGTCTGTCTCAAATCAATATCAACAACAGCAGATCTATCCACAAGAGCTCGAAGCTTCCCCCGCTTCCCCTTCTCCACCTGGCTCATCCGTCGATGATTTAGTACTTGATACTCAAAGGTTACAAAACCAGGGTCGCAGACATACAGCACATATACAATCACCCGTGGCAGAACCCAAGAAACGTAGTATCTTTGATCGCATGCGAGGCGCAAATTCAAGCCGCTCCACTGAACAAAAGTACCCCCCAATTGCTACCCAGGTCCCGTATAGCAACAACGCTGGTGGACTCGCTCGCAGGTTATCTCGAAGACACGAGGGCCCTCCTGTAATACGAACTAGTCAACAAAGAAATTCGGTAGACCAACATCAAAGAGCAGATTGGCAACCTGCAGCTCAGGCTTCGAGATCCCATCTGCCATCACCTCGAGAAACTCCAGAAGACGACGGGTTGGATCCTTATCTCATCACGAGTCCTGAAGGAAACACACCACAAAGCGCTCAGAGTTCTTTGAACGTGCATGGGCAACGACAACCTCTAAACACAATTCGAGCTGTACAAATCGATTCTGATTCACCCCTCTATTCGGCAGAGTCGCAGAACGATCCCGATCAACAATTTCAGCAATCACCTACTCCAGTTTATTATCAACAATCTCCTGCAGGTGCTAGTCAATACGAGTCGCCCGAGAGTGTTCAGCAATATCATTACGAATTACCCAGTCAGATTCATTCACAGCAACAATTGAATAGTTTCCCAAGTTCCCCCAACAGCCAATACCCTCCGCAGGATTTCACTCCAGACAGCGCCTCTGCACAGCAACTCGATTCCTCTTTGATATATAGGGAAGATCAACGTCCCGGTTCGGTACAATCTAATAATCAATCTCCGACGAGTATTCACCAATCCAACAGGGCAGATTATCCAGAGCGAACAACTTCAATACAAGGGCCGATTCCAGGCTTATCTACAAATCGTCCTCTGTCGCAACACCTTTCCATGGCACCACAGTCCACTACAACACAACAAAATCGACGATCTGCAGACTCAAAACAAACACTACAGACTCAAATGGCACAATCAGATGGGAGGGATCCTCCGGCATACCGCCAACAACAATCAGGCTCTAGTAACAACAACAACAACCAACCACCAGCGACAAGTCCACTCCCTCCTCAAAATCAAGGTCCAAATTACAGAGGAGGCCCTCTACAGCGAGAACAATATAATCCTTCTGGTGGTGGAGACCAAGGACGAAGCACACCACCACCGGCACCTGGAGATAGAGATGTAAATGAGGCATACAAAGAGCTACGTAAGTTCGGTTAAACTCGCAATGATATGGTTCCTTGCTAAATTCCCGCAAGTGCAGAAATATAAAAAGGTCAAGGGGCTGTATTTTGACAAGACAGCATCAGTGGAGCAATTGCAAGGACAGGTCGAACAATTACAGAACACTTTAGCAAATCAACGCCTGTCCCAATCTCGCACATCCCTTGATGATGGTGAGTATCAATCACGCTTCGGACGGTTGGATGGTGCTATTACCAATCTTGCTTTCAACATTCGCAAGGATTGGAGAACGGTACCTGCATGGCTTGCACAATCTGTGAATCGTGATGCGATGTCAATAGGAAAACAAGAGATGACAGCTGTCGGTAGAGCTTGTATCACAAGATTTCTTGTTGATGAAATCTTCAACCGCAGCTTCCATCCAGGCTTGGAGAGTGAGCTTAGCTTGAGTTTGAAAAACATCGAACAAAACATTCGTCTATTCTCTCCTGCTATCAACAATCAAGAAGAATCCGACGCCCTGACGGCGAAGATCGTTCAGTGGAGATTGGCAACTTTAGAGGGGTTGAAGGACCTGCTAAACTCTCCGGAAAGCGAGGAGTACAAGAAACAATTCTCGAAAATGGTCACCAGCAACCTGACGGCCAACTTGATTAACTACCTTCAGGAACCAGTACCGGGTGGGATTGAAGAAGCTGCGACAACCATCGTGGAACAAGCAGTGAGCATTGCAGCAAACATTCCCTTGGAAAGCAGAGATGTTGTAATCATGTATCCGATGCCAAACGATTTGGTCAACCGCCAATACATGAAAATTGAAGCTGGCATTCCTGCATTGGAACATCCAGGCGCAGAAACTAATAGCTTTGATTCAAGTAGTGTGGGAAGTCATGATAAGGATGAGAGCTCGAAAGAGGAGCAAAAGGGACATGGAAAGCTGATGAAGGAAAAGAGTGGAAAGGGCCAGGGCATGCTATCAGCTATGATGGGAAGCGGTGGTAGTGGCGGAGCGGCGGGGAAGAAAATGAGCATTAGTAGCCAAGGTGGACAAGAATCGAGTGAGAAAATCAAGAGTGAAGACGGAGTTCACAAAGTACGCTTTGCTGGATTCATGGGAATTGATATTAGGGGAAGACAAGTGCTGTGTCAGGCTCCGGTCTGGACGATGGGGTAGATGGTGAGATTATATCTTGACTACCTATAATGATTGGACGACTGGATGATCGGATGAATTGGGAGGATGTGTAAGTAGGTAGGACGATATGTTTTAGGGTTGGTTTAGATGACCCTAATTTTGACCATGTCTATGAGATTATGAACATAATACCACTTTGATACCATTAGGGAGTCATAAAATTTCACGTTTTGATTATTGTTCGTCCTTTTGGGGTAGATCATGGGAAAGCAGACAGAATAGTGACATTACTGAGAGTTTCCGTGTACTTTTTGGGAGCATATCTGTATTGGTCGATGAGGTCTCGGTTGAGCCAGACCGGACTCAGCCAAGCCCAATCATCAACCAAGTATTGAAAATAAGTGGCTATATGATGCGCTTACAGACGAAACGCTTAATATGGGAACATATCCGTCCTATAGGAACTTCATCCCAATCTTATTGTGGGTGGCCCCAGTGTTGCGATAATAGACGTGCATCTCAAAAGCTTCAACATACTTACTGGGTACACTAATGAAAGTTGAGAATGGTCATCCACGCACTAAAAGGTAACTAAGACTTCTGTTACGTGGAATATCACGTAGTTACTATATCTAGCAAGCTGTGCGCTCCAGATACCACTTTCAGCGCAAGATAATACCACTGAAAGTGGGGGGAATTCCCTTGTACAACTATAATTATATAAAAGTGCTACGAAAACACTCCTCGACTTTTATGTACTTTCATTCTCCCTCTCTTAATACACAAAAGCTGGCGTAGCTTTTTCTCTGTGCCTTTGCAAGTTGCAAGGAGAATTGTTCATTATTTTGGAACCAGTTGCCCTGACAGTTAGTTACACAGGCTGGGGATTTCCGCGGTCCGTTACACGTCCTTTGGCAGATCTGTTGTAGCTCATCATACGATTATGACAGACCTCAACTATGGACTTTTTATTCTTCTACCGGCTCTCGCTGGTCTGGCAGCACATCTCGGATATTTCATCCATGGCGAACATCACATGCAATCGCTCCAATGGCTGCTCACCACCCTCTTCTCCCCGCTAGTAGTTTTCCTTACGATCCTCAAGTTTGATGTTGCGTCTTCATATGTGACGGCGCTGAAACTCACAACTGTCATTGTCACTTCGTTCTTCGCTTCGTTGACCGGGAGCATCCTTACCTATCGCGTATTTTTCCATCCGCTACGCCATTTTCCAGGACCGTTTGGTGCGAAATGTTCGAAATTGACTCATGTGGCGAGATTGCTCGAGACGAGTGATAATTACCTGCAAGTGCATACTTTACATAAGAAGTATGGGGATGTTGTGAGGTTGGTTTGGTCTTGTTCTGGTTTTTGGGTCATGCTAACTAAGATCTCGTGAAGAATTGGTCCCAATGAACTTTCGATCATCAAACCGGAAGCGGTGAAAGCAATGATTGGACCGGGTTCGAAATGTACGAAGAGTGCTTGGTATGATGGTTCGTATTCTGCTTTCCTGGAATTTCTTTCTCGGGGAAAATACTAATTCTCTGGTTGGGATACAGTTGTAGGACTTCCTCATACGACTATGCATCTAGAACGAGATCGCGTAAAGCATGATAAGAGGAGAAAAGTTTGGGATCGGGGATTTAGTGCAAAGGGTATGGAAGTCTCCAGGGAAATGATCGTTTGAAATTGTCACTTATATGCACGCAGCTCTACGCAACTATGAGGGTCGAGTCACGAGACATGCCGACGATTTGGTTACGCGGATTAGTACTTTTGGAGGGAAGGCAATTAATGCAACGCACTGGTTTAATGCCTATGCCTTTGACGTTATAGGAGATTTGGCATTTGGGAAATCGTTTGATATGTTGAAAACGGGAGAAAAGGTTGTCTGCTTCCCACGTTTATATGCGTGTTCGTTTTGACTAATAGCCACAGCATTTTGCGCTCAAAATTTTACAAGAGGGTATGGAGCCATTAGGGATTCTTACGCCTATTCCTTGGGTCTTCCCCATCCTCATCAAGATTCCGGGTGCAATGGATGGGTTCAACAGATTTGTTAACTACTGTGCTGAGCATATTGATATCCGCCGAGCAGTTAGTGTGCTCTCGTCACTCCCACTTCAAGAAACTCGCTAACAGTTGAGAAATTAGAATGAGCCAAGTGTACCAGATATCATGACGTGGCTCATCGACGCCGAGAAGAACGATCCAGATCCAATCCATAGGGATACCAGGTTTGTAGTTCCAATCCGTTTTTCGATTAGCATAGTGCCACAGTCTAACTATTTGAACCACTCGCAAGATGGCTGCACGGCGACTCACGTCTGGCTATTATAGCAGGTAGCGATACTACATCTGCAACACTCACATATCTTTTCTACCACCTCTGTCTCGAACCGCACCACGTGGCTACATTGAGAGAAGAGCTCGAACCGATATTTACTCCGGGTTCTCCAAGCGAATGTAGAGATATCCAAGATGCGCCGTATCTGAATGCCGTCATTAACGAGACGCTTCGATTACATCCACCCGTTCCCAGTGGATTACTGAGACAAACACCATCTGAAGGTTTGACAATTGACGGAACGTATATCCCGGGTAATGTGGTTATCTCGGCTCCTACGTGGACCATGGGTCGATGTATGTTCTCTCCTTTCTTCCCTCGTACTCTTTTAATCCCAAAATCTAACCACGCCACCCAGTAAAATCCTGCTACCCCTCTCCCCACAGCTTCCTCCCCACCCGCTGGTTCCCCGACCCCGAGAACGCGCAATACCTCCTCGATAAATCGGCATTCACACCTTTCAGCGCGGGAAGCTACTCGTGTATCGGTAAACAACTCGCGTTGATGGAGTTGCGCGCGGTGGTCGCGCGGATGGTGATGCGTTTTGATATGGCGTTTGCGGAGGGAGAAAGGGGAGAGAAATTGCTGGGGAGGGAGTGGGGGGTGGAGGGGAGAGGAGAGGAGATGGGATTGGGAGCGGGATTGGGAGGGGAGCAGGATACGAAGGAGGTTTTTACGTTGGAATTGGGGGAGTTGAGGGTGAGGTTTTGGGAGAGGAAATGAGGAAATGAGGAAATGAGGAAATGGGAGGTTGATTTTAGGGTGAGGATGTAAAGAGTTCAGAAGGTGAAGCGTGGATTGTATGTGTGTGGTTTAGTTGGGCTTGGGGTTTCTATGGTTCTTGGCGGAAGAATTCCTGACGTCATGAATGTATTCTGCTAATGGGACTTGAATGTTGAGATTTCTCACATCGTCTCATCTCCTCGGGGAATGATTTCGCTAGGTAGGTACTCAAGATAAATATTAATTTTCCTTCATATAATCAGTATGCTGATGTATCCGCATCTCAGAGCCTTGAACAATATTCACACATGCATTTAACAAACACGGGTTTATAACTCATATACACACTGCATATTCGCGAGAAAGTATATCAATTGAAATTTTTTAAATTATTAAAATATAAATGTCCTATCCTATCCTATCCCATCCTATTCCAACCCCATCCAAGATCCACACAATATACTATCCTCTCAACCCCAACCCCGACAATAGCGAGCTCAAACAACTCCCAAATCCTCATTGTCTCCTTCCCCTGATTTCTTCCTTCTTCCTTCACGAGAAGTGAGCACGCAGCTATTGTTAGATATATTTTCCCTCCCTTCCTTCATCTTCCCACCCCCCATGTTCCACACAGGAAAAAACAAACAAATAAAACATCAACGAAATCGCCATCAAGCTATTGAGGACCAATCTCTCCTATCAAAAAATTGATAATTATCCACCCAAGAATTTGTATAAAAACAGGAGAAAAGAAAAACATCACTGCTCCTCTCGTACAATCCCTTCTTTCTTTTTATGTAAAGGGAGATTGACGGTCAAGGGAGATGTATTCTCAATGATATTCTTTCCTTCTTCCTTTCTTTCTTTTTTCATCTTGTGTTCTTGAATATTTTTATCTTAATCCAATCCCCCCTCTCCCAAATTCAAAAGGATAAACCGAGAAGAAAAATACTAGAAAAAAAAAAGATACTGCCCCTCTCGCAAACTCCATTCCTTTTGGTGGAAAGAGAGTTGCGGTCTATGGAGATGTATTCTCAATGTCTTTTCTCTTCTTTGTTTAATTTTCTTTTCATGAGAAGTGCGAGCTTTCTTTCGAACGGGTAGGTGTATAGGGAGGGGAGGAACAGAATACAAAATGTATAGTGGTTGATCAGAGATTTGCTGCGAGTCGTCACTCGATGGATATCGTATTTGGTGTTTTTGCTATTTTTTGGCCCTGGAGTCGAGTTTGGTTTTCCGTGGGCGTAAGTGGGCCTCAAGAGTGGCAAGTGGCGGAGGTGTTGATTGTGTGGAGGTGGATATATGATGTTGGCGAGATAAACATTCTTTGTCATGAGTTGATCGGAGAGGCGATATTGTATCGACATCCGAAGTTGTTGAAGGGGAATAAAAATAAAGTCAAAAGAATAAAATGTGGTAATGACTGTGTTATATCCCGATCCGGATTCGAGATATATAACAAATAAAATCGAGTGATGTTGTGAGGTATTGATTCGACACAAATCTTGAGCAGTTCCACTTGTCCATCCTCACACACAAATTGAGTGGTATGCATCCTTTCCTTTGCCGAGATCAGATCATGATGTATGATCTTGAAGGCTCATGTTTATAATGCTGTCTCTGTGCGACGCAATGTAGGTGGTTTGAAGGTGCATGGAGCTAGTTCCCCCATTTCGACATTTCGAATTTGTCTCCGACGTCTTGATGTGGAGGTGATTGTATGAAAAGCCATCATACAACATAACGCCTGTGGAGGAGGAAAATGCGTAAGCACTCATCCATATGGTGTGCCCTATATTGACGATCCAAACTCCATAGCCAAAGAAACCCGAGGTTCTGTTGATCGAGGAACCGAGACACGATAGAAATGAGGTGACTTTAAGATAATACTCTTACTAGGGATCCAAGTAATCGACCTCTCCATCAAAAAGTCTCATCACCACATCCAGCATAGCAGGACAAAGATCAATATCACAACTCACATCCTCGTCATCTTCGTCACCACCAAAAAGTCGACGTTGCATTTTCCCCAATTCTTCCTCCTCCATTCCCTTCGCTTCCCTCATCATGGTTTGTCTCTCCATCTCCAATTGTCGCATATTTTGCTTGACAGCTAGATTTTCTAGCTCAGCAGCTTGTCTGGCTTTCCATCTCATCCAACTTTGATCAAAGCTTTGTCTTAGTATTGGAGAGGGTCCAGTACCGGATCTATGGTTCGGAATATAAAAGTCGGAGTCTCGAGCTTCGAGAATGCCTTCGTTGAGATCGGTGGCGAGGGCAGATTTGCGGGAGATGGTACGACGGGCGCGTGAACCTGGTCTTTCGCGACGTCGGTTTTGTCGATGATGTATCGGAGGGGAGGAGTCTGAAGTATGAGGGAGGGGAGGGGAGGAGGAAGAGGAGGATAAATTTGTAGTGACCATTGTGAATATAGAAGTGTTACTTTGGGGTTGAGTGGAGATTTAGAGTATCAAAGTTTTGATATGTAGATGCGATGCAAAGGTAACAACGATATCCCGAGAGCGAAAGGTAGAGTAGAGTAGAGTAGAGTAGATAAAAACCCCCAAGGATAAACAGAGCACCGGAGATCGAATTAACGATAAAAAAGCAAAAAGATGGAATGAAAGAGGAAGATATTCTACTTATATCCTCTTTCTCGATATTTCCTTAGAGTCACAACACTAATAGAAAGTAATAGTCACCACTCGATGACTCGAATACATCTTTCTTTTCTATATGTCACCATATCATGTGCTTATGCCCGAATATTTGTTTACACACCACAATTCCAATTTGATCCGTTGTTCGGAGTCGTTAATTCATTCATTCCAAATCACTTCCCGGGAGATAGGTAAGTGACTCACAATCGGCCGGCGTGGCAGTGTCATCCATCATAAACAAGGATCCCTTGGTGGTTTCAACCAAGGTGGCATCCGAGAATGAGGAAAAAGATCTGAAGCATGTGTTGGAGATCTACCTTGATTGGTTTATTTGGTATATCAAATACCTGTGTTAAGAATTTGTTTGTTTTGTTGCATATCTGAAGTATGGTCCCGTTAATGTTTGTGTTGTGGTTGAAGGAAGCCCTGCCCTGCCCTGCCTCCTGCTTGAATTTTTGGTTGATGGTGGTGTGGCTGGGGTGAGAGTGGCGAAGTTCTTAGCGTGACGCATCGAAGAAAATGGGAGAAACCCGATGCGAAAAGAATAATTTCCATCTTCAACGTTCAACAGCCTCCAGAATGTTTCAACCTCGCCTCATTCGTACATCTTTACCAAATATCGATGGGAATCCCGATATACTGGACGACCCCAGTCTAGGCCGAAGATCAGGTCGCAACTACGACGGAGTATCGAGAATTACGCACGTGTATCCTATACGAGTACGAATACCGAAATGTGGACATGTTTCTAGGCAGGATGGAGTATCGTCAGTGTGTTGAAGGCAGACAACGCGGATTTAGGTATTTAACGGAGGAAAAATGTCCAGAAATGATAAGTGTTGATTCGGACGCTTGATTCCATTCCCACTCATTCAATAGAGGTGTAAGTGAAGTTACCTGAAGTGTGACTCAATCTCCATTTCTCTCCAGGCAAGATGTACGAATACTATGGAGATTAATAAGGACATAAGACAGAAACCTATAAACAAGATTGAGTAATCAATTTATCATGTGTTGATTATAGTTATATTCATCCGAAGATATGAGACAAGCTTAGGCAGGTTATATGACATAGGTACCTACCTAGTAGTCATTGCGAAAATACATAGGCCAGACAAAATGTTGCTGAAAAATAAAACCAAATCATTAAGCGATGATACAACTTCTTTCTATATAATAGACTAGATGATCGTAGGTAGCATGAATAGTAGTCATCCAAACCTCGACTCATTTTCAAGGGACAAGTTCCCGAATCATCTAGACCACGTCATCCCTTAAACTCTCTCTGGGACTTTCACCACGTATCAGAAATATCTACTGCGAGGATTACCTTCCACGGACTAGACATATATTTGGTTCTAGGCTCACCGTGGTTTACAAGTCTTGTGGGAATGTAAGTTCTTGGCTGGTTCATATGTAAAGATCTGAAGGGTTTGCTCCTGTCATCGTAAAGTCTCAATATGCGACAAGATGGAGTACCTTTCGAGTTTCAAGTAAAGAAGCAGTTTTACGGCTATCTACCTGGAAAATTTTGGCGGGAGTACCTAGTGGTGGTATATTTATTCGTACACATGATATCGCGTGGATAGGTAGCTTTACCTAGCTGGTCGAAGATATAAATGATACCCCCAGAATGGGATGAAACTCAGTAGTGTAGAAGTACCTCATACGTAGTATATTAATGTGTTAGAACTCTTGTTATTCATCACTCACCACAAGGTTAACTTGCCATTCAAGATGGGTGATCAATCCACACCCGAAGCCCGGGTGTTCGGCATACGTTGCTGTCTGTAACCTCCAGCCTTTCACCCACTCAGCCGATACACCTTACCAAACAAGCGCCGTCTATAAGGAAACGTCAGTATTACTAATGCCCAAAGATAACAATGTAGAGAAGTGCCCAACCTCCAGAGTTACAGAGATCGTCACCAGCTGAATGCAACATTGTGCTTTGGAGTTATTATTGGCACGGGTCAATGCAAGTATCCTTGCCGCACCTACTCTTTTCAGCCGCGTGCTTGCAAGCGCGTGGGGTGTTCGCAATCTCATAAACAAGAAATCCCCATCGCCAACTCATCGTGAAAAGAATGTCTGAGTGAAGTAAATTCTGGCGATATGTTTTTAGCCTCCTCCTTTCTACGGTGTCGACCAGTACCTTTCAGAAGTCAGGCTGCCAATAGTTTCATCGCTCCTCGCCTTTTCAGAACGTCTATCAATAGATCTTTTCGACAAACGAACATCAAGTACGCTTCTCCATCTCCATCTCCATCTCCGCCACGATGGAAGGGCCTCGCTGCAAAGCTATTCTCTCTTAAGATTATCACTGCGCCACTTGATATTGTCGCCCTTACAATAGAAAAATCATTCGTATCTCGATGGCGACTCATAAGATTCGCTGCAAAACTTTTCATTTATGGGTTCGTTTGTACTTCGATTTACAAAGGTATCTATGAGGTACCGAAGCTGCTTAGATCTCTTCCACAACGGGAAGCTGGCCTCGGAACGGCTCTACTCTGTGTTCCTGTTGTTATTTGGTATTTTGTAGGCTCTTCCGCAATATGGAAAGTGCGTGAATCTCTGTCGCCATGGACAAGACTCGCTGCACGTTTCTTCATCTATGTATCTCTTCCTATTTCAATTTCTACAGTATTCGATGTGGGAAGGGAAATTCTTTCTTCATATCCAAAAAGCCCACC
Source organism: Botrytis deweyae (assembly GCF_014898535.1). Lineage (NCBI taxonomy): Eukaryota > Fungi > Ascomycota > Leotiomycetes > Helotiales > Sclerotiniaceae > Botrytis > Botrytis deweyae. The sequence continues at coordinate 1,122,762 of NW_024066210.1, forward strand.
ACGCCTCAGGAAAAGCCTAGACGACCCTTTATCATATCAACACGACGTTCTGCCACAAGGTTATATTCGATTGATCTCTGTCAAGCCTGGGAAACCCGAAGACCCGATTGAGTTGCATATGAACAGTATTAGATTTCGCCCACTCGACCATACGAATTGGATTCCTGCAAAGTATGTCCCCCGATATGAGGCGTTGTCATATACCTGGGATGAAGACGAAAAGAAAGATAAGATGTATGTGATCTCTTACAACTTAGTTCCATCATAAGCGATCTCAACAATATATATCTCGAGTTAGTAGTCGTCGAGCCTCGCATCAGAACAAAATTGAAAAATGTCTGGCAAGTGCTAAGACAATTGAGTTTTTTTTAGAAGACAAGTTTGGCTAATATCTATCACAGACCAGTGATCTTAAATGGCAAACCCTTCGATATAACATCTAACCTCCATTCTGCGCTTCTTGCCATTCGACGTGGCGATAATTTCTCGCCATTCTGGATAGACGCAATCTGTATTGATCAAAACGACAATGCCGAAAAAGAGCAACAGCTGAGAATTATGCATCAAATTTATAAAAACGCCACCAATGTGCGCGTCTGGCTCGGGAGTGACGATCAATCTGTTGATATACCTGCTGGGTTGGCACTTATATCTCACTGTCTTACAGAGTTTGAACAAGTGCGCGGGCGGAAGAATTCAAAGCTTGAGAGCGACTGGGATATTTTGCATTCCACTTCGTGGACTGCGGTCGAATGGCGACTTTATTATAGGATACTTAGCGAATTCATCTCTGGAACGGAAACGAATTTGAATGTGGAAACAATAGCACGACAATATCTCAAGGAAGACGAGAAGGACTTTGTCGTACAGAAGATTGACTGGCACACTGGGCCTGAACATAGTTCCGGTTGGAAAGCAATCAGAAAAATACTTAATCATTCCTATTTCACCAGATCTTGGATAATACAGGAATTGGTACTCTCTTCCAACCGATCAATATTTGTAGGCGATTACGACATAACCGATATCCTTCGCTTTGCTCAACTACTCTATGCAACTCCTGAAATCCAGAGAGAGCTTCCCTCTGAATGTCGTATCGAGCCGGAGGTTACATGGCGAATCCACCAGCTGATCGTGAGTATTATAGAATACAAATACCTTGGAGCCTTAGATCTTGCAAAGCTTTTAGCGACCTTTAGGGGGAAAGGTTCCAAAATGCCAGAGGATCAGATATACAGTCTATTAGGATTGACAGCAGAGAAAAATACTAGCTATAATGGGCATCGCCTTGTACGATTTCCAGAGATCGATTACAGACAATCGATCCAGAAGCTGTGCACTGACACGACAAAATACATATTGGCGCAGAATAATAGCTTGGACGTTCTCCGAATGGTTAACACACATGCGAAGCCGATGAATGAAGAACAATGGCCGTCATGGGTGCCAAATTTCGCGTCACCCCTACCTGGATTAGGAGAGGCGAAAAGTTCCTATTGGAGGTTACCACCAGGAGATGCATCGCGTACAAGGTTACCTAGGCAGAAGAGGGCCATTCATACTGAGAATGATAGGTTGCTGATTTATGGGCATGTGCTTAGCGAAATCAGAAAGCCGATCAGAGTAGTAGAGAACAATGGGCGGCGCAACAAAGAGCTAGAACATGAGAAGCGACCAATAGGTGAGAGACAACTCCCACTTTTTGAGATGGAATTTCTACCAATGAGCGTTTGGGAAGACAGTGAAGAGCGCGAGGTACATGGGACAATTGATGTCAAAAAGGGGGATTTGGTGGTTATGGTTGCGCGTTCGCAGAGTCCGTTGATTTTGAGGAGGCTGAAAGACGCACAGAGGGGTAAAAAAGGGAAAGAGTGTGAATGGCCTGAGTACAATATAGTCGGGACGGCCTATATACCGGAACTCGATCTTGTTAAATTTGACCATCTTGCGCAGAAGATAAAGTGGGATTTCCAGAAGATGGCTATAGTCTAAGATATACCCTTAAGTGTACGTAGTATACAAGGTATATAGCACTACTATATAAGGAGACACTATTTGATACTTGGAAACGGCGTCAGTATTTTACTTTCGCGTCAATCGTTGCGGTCGTCGTATGTTGCTAGGAATGGCTTAATTGAACAGAAAGACATTCTGAGAGATTTAAGCTCATGAAACTTTTCATCGCCTATTCTCTCCTCGCACTTTGTTCGAAATCTGTACTTCACAACACTAACTTTGGCTTCAACTCGCTCGAATCAATGCATACTTCTTTGATAGGACGTTTTCAACCACTCAGTCCATCCATGTACGGTCATTACATCCAAATTTCATGTCTTTTAATCCTCTTTCTATTTGGATCCAATGATAGTGTAACTATCGTACTCTCTCATTCGATACACCAAATACGTCATCCAGCTCATCTGTTGCCCCCAGCAACGCTCTAACCCACTTGTTTCGTTTCGCGTGGTAACGTCCCACAAGAAGCGACAGAGAGAAAGAAAAAAAACCTGACGAACCACAAAAGCGGGTTTGGTGAGACCAGTGCTGGGGGGGAGTGTTTTGGACCTCTTGAAATTTAAAGAATGATAATGATGCTGGCGCCAGGAAAAATAGATGATCATGGATGATGAATGATAGATGATTGGTAATGGTGGACAGACAGAAACCGAAAGAAGAGGATAAATTAGACAATTTTATCATCCTAGTGAGCGGACCGTCCCTTGTTTACCTAGACATATGCCGTGTGATATGGTGAGACTGTGACATGATGGGTTGGACCGCATAGAGGGTCTCAACGGTATAAGTGCAGATGAAGAAGTTAATGTCGATTGGATTGGAATGATTGGATGAAATGAAATCATTGGATGGATTGAATTGGTATTGGCGCTGGTTTGCTTCAATAGTTTGGTTTTTGATTGAACGGAGATACATACCCGGTATTATTAGTCCGTCGTATCAACTTGTATGGTGGGGTATAAGTACCTAGTAGGACGAAAGCAAAGTTACTCGTACGAGAGATTTATTGGACGGATGAATGCTTCTTGGGGAGGGAAACGTGGTCGTCGTGCTGTTGTTTATTTGGTAAAGGAAGGTGGAGATGATAATGAAGATTCTCGAGTGATATTGCTGAACCATTCAATCACTTCGCACATGAGATGGGTAGAGATACCAGGTAGATAGGTCAGGTAGGTAGGTACCTAGGTAAATAGAGATCAGAATACCTAGTACAATAGTAAAGTGTACTGCAGACCTAGCCAGTGTGAACCAACAATTGATGATGATTTCGTCTCTAGGAGATTTGGCTTGAATGTCCTCATGGTGATTGGATTGATGTTGAGACTATTGATATGATCCACGCCATGATTGGTCTTGAAGAAGTAAACAAGGAATATCCTATTTTTTGAAGCGTGTTTTTGGTGTGTTTTTGAGTGAAGGATGGGATGGAAGAAGGTTCTGTGTAGAAACTTTCTATGGCAATATCAATCAATATCAATCAATATCAACATCAACATCAACATCACAATCAAACTTGACATCAAATTGTAAGACTACACGCAAAACAATCATTATTCAATTATTCATTAATCTAATTGATCCTTCCTTATCATTTCTCCCTCTCAGACTCGAGAACTTATCGCGGTGCATTCGCCTATAGTAAGTACCACCGACCCATCCACCCTCCACCCTCCACCCTCCCTCCACCTCAGAAACCCTGGCCTGGTCCCTGGTGAAAAGTATCATTTTGACACACGGGAACTTTATTTTTTTGGACTTTTCTGTCCTGAAGCCTTCACGAATTACGACCCTTCATCTTTGATTGATCCCATACAACTTTTAAAATTAACCACACCTCCCTGGTGAACTCTTTTTCTTATTTGCTTCGGTGGGAATAGTTCGGATCATACAGATACAGACAGAGTGCGACAAGAGGGTGAGATTAAGGAGATAATTTATTATTCAATTTGCAAATATTGCCCATTCATTATCGGCGCAAGTTTATCCCGCTTGGAACTTTGGATGGATGTATCTTAGTAAAGTGTCGAATGATTATTGCTAGCAAAGTACTCTTTCCCCCGTTGGTCAACTCTGGAGGGTTTGTTCATTTGCGCAAATCCTGCTTGAAAAAGGAAATCTTTGGAAGCTGATGTCTTGCTTTACACTACAGTTATCCATGGCTTAATGACGATACTTTCATCCTTTCGAGAGACCCTCTGCGAATTCGATAATAGCGATTCACAATCAAAACGCACGATTTTTAATCACCTGTACATATCGCTCTTCACACAATAATTCACATCAAATACAATGGCTGATGGACCACCACCACCACCCCCTCCCCCTCATGGCACTCCGCCAAAATCATCCGGTCTACCGCCAGGGAATTATGACATTTTTATCATTCCACCACATGCGTCAGGTTCAGGATTTCTCTACTTGCCCTCACTGCAACCAAATGTTAATAGTTTCGTAGCGGGGTTTGCTTCAGCTCTTGTGCTTGTCGCACTAACTTTCATATTAAAACCACTCATGGATTCCATGAAAGGAGGTGGAGGGCCAGCAACCTTGATTTTGATGGTTGCAATTGGGTTGGGAGCTTGGGCACTAGGGCGGATGCAATCGAACGGTGAGACCAGGCCCGGACCAAGTCAAGGATCGGGTGCACCTCCGCATGGTGGATCATCTTCAGGTGCCAATAATAACACATATTCCAATGGATCAGCTTCAACTGGTGGGCCACGAACTTCAGGAACTGGATTTTCACCTGGATCCACATCAGAGGGGGCTGGGGGACCTCCACCTAATCCGCAGGCCGGATCTGGCGCAAGAAAAAGATCAAGTGAAGGTTGGGAACAAACTCCTCCTCCTTCGCCTGATGCCGGTCCAGAGATGCCGGGCGCAACACCAAGGTACAGTCCTGGCACAACCCCTGGCGCAAACGATGACACTCGATCGAAAGAAAATGCCTCGAGGACGGCGTGGGAAGAGGCTCGAGAGAGGACTAGAAGGAAGGAAGAGGAGAGAAAGAAGGTAGAGGCCGAGAAGAAGCGAAAGGAAGATTTGGAAAAGAGATTGAGAGAGTTGCGAGCAAAAGAAGCTCTGGAACGAGCTACCCGCGAGAAAAAACAGAGGGCCGAACGCGAAGCTAGGGAGCAAAAGGAAAGAGAGGAACGAGAAGCAAGGGAGCGAAAGGAGAGAGAGGAACGGGAAGCCAAGGAACGAAGAGATAGGGAAGAGCTGGAGGCTCGGGAGAAGAGAGAACGAGCAGCCCGAGAGAAGGAAAGAGGGGAACGCGAAAGGTTGGCGAAGTTGGAGAGGGAGGATCAACAGGCTCGAGAGAGAAAGGCAAAGGCGGACCGCGAAATTCGAGAACGAATAAAGGCAGAAACAGAGCGAATCAAGGCAGAAGCAGAGGCTAAAGCAAGAGCGGACTACGATAGAAGACTTAGAGAGGAAATAGCTAGGAGGGAGGCTCTAAGGAAAGAAGAGGAAGCCAGGAGGGAGGTTTTAAGGAAGGAAGAGGAAGCAATTAAGAAAGAGCAAGAAAAATTACGACTAGAAGCTATTGCTAGAGTAGAAGCCGACAAGAAAGCCAGAGCAGACAAGGAAAAAGCAGACGCGGAGGCAAAAGCAAAGGCGGAAAAGGCAAGAGCTGCTGCGAAAGCATGGGCAGATGCTAAAGCCGCAGCGGCAGCAAAACGTGAGGCCAAAGCCAAAGAAGAGCGCGAGAAGGAAGTAGCGGCGCAAATACGTGAGGTCAAACTTAAGGAGGAACGCGAGAAAGCAGCCGAAATAGCAGCTCAAATGAGGGAACTCAAACTCAAGGAAGAGCGTGAAAGGGCAGCCGAAATAGCAGCTCAAATGAGGGAACTCAAGCTCAAGGAAGAGCGTGAAAGGGCAGCCGAAGTAGAAGCGCAAATAAGAGAAGTCAAACTCCAAGAAGAACGTGAAAGGGCAGCCCTAGCCGCACTCGCAGCGGAACGGAGAAAACCGAATACGTATTCGAATGCTGGAGTGGGGGAGAGAATAAGCCCTTGGCCAAATGGAAAACCGCCCACAACAACTCCCGCTCCCCCCACTACCAGCTCTATACCCCGACCTCAAGCACAATCCACCGCATTCAAGAAACCCCCGGTCTCAACTGCAAGAACGTATGCAGGTACCGACAAGGATGCCCAGTCCCACTCACCTTATGCACAAACGCCAAGACCAGCCCGAAAAAAGTCACTCAGTTCCTTGTATTCCGAATCCTCATACGCGGCCTCACAATCGACGAGTAGAACCACCCCACCTCCTTCCACACGAGCAGCATATAGCACCAAGGATCCGGATAAAATTGTTATCAAAGGTGTATTCGCATTCAATAATGCATTCCACAAAACTCCTACATCTCAACTTCTATCTGGTGTCGGTTCTGTTACCGACGGACTAATATTAAGAATCACAACAGAGGGTCTCTTCATTGATGACGATGTACGAGGTGTCGCTCAACGAGAGTGGGATGTCAAAGCATGGACAATGAAACTCGTAGAGGTATGGTGCCCATCTTTCAGACAAGCATCGCGTGTTCCTCCCGCTACCACTGCTCACAAAAATCCCGTTCGACGCCTTTGGGGTCTCGATAAAGAATTAGCAGCAAGTGAAGAAGAAAAAGACGCTCTTCTAGTTAGTATGCTGCAACTCTGCCGGGATAATTGTCGCGCGCGTGCCATTTCTAATTCTTCCACTGCGCATTCTGCTAGTGGTTCTGTCTATTCTGCCAGTTCTTATGCTTCATCTGATACTAGATCGTCTGTCTCATCTGATTATGCTGATTCCATTGGGTCGTCTAATTCTCCTTATGGCGAGAAATCAAAGAGAACCACTAACCATAATGCGCAGACTGGTGAGAATAAAACAGCTGGTCTGCATATTTTGAGGGCGAGCATTAGGGACCAAGAAGGCAAAAAGTATGTCTTTGTGGTTCAAGAAAGTGAGGCTTGGAAGGTAGCATTAGGGTTACAGAGATTGAGGAGGGGAACCCAAGTGAGAAGTTTAGGTGTTAGTGGCATGAGCCCTAATGATGCAAAAGCTACACTGGATAACTTGGGATGGTTTTGAGGGTCGAGGGCGATGGGAAAGTATCAAATTCCTGGAATACGCCATGGAATGTGGAGTTTGGAACGCGAAATTGCATCCCTCGGTAGAAGAGGAAAGGGATGCGAGTAAGAGGAAAATCATGAGTCCCGAAAGTCAAGTCTAGCATTTACAACACGACAGAAGCATCAGCGATGGAGTTTTTATTTTTGTTTTTATTTTGTTTTGTTTTTGAAGTCTCTGTTCTTGATACTGCAGTATTTCCACTCATCTAAAGGAGTTTATGTGTTTGTTTGCGTACGGGAGACGTCGAGTTTTAGTCGGAACTTTCTTGTGGGAATTTAGAATGGAATTGGGTATCAGTACCTCTTCAATTTTTGTGAGGTGTTTGGTTAGAGAGCGTATTGTATGTATCTTGAATACCCGGTTCTGTACTAAAGTTTGAGGTTTGGAGTATGTTTGTTGTGGAATGCTTGATAATGGGGGTGGAGGGTGAGGGGAGTCAGGGACAGATAGTGATGATAGTGGTGGGATACCTAGGTAGTGATGTAATTGATGGAATAAATAAATCTTTGAACATCTTTTTTTTTTGGCTTGCTTGGTGATTGTCGTGAGATGTGAGGTTGATTTATTTTGTATTTATTGGATATTGAGGACAGGACATCTCATCAATTGAGATGATCAAGTGAACCCGTGGACATATCTCATTCGAATTAGCATGTTGAAAGAAACCTTTCCATCGGATGTAGAAAAAAGATATAACAAATTGATATCTGTATTTGATAGCATGGTGTATAAGTACGCTCTAGTCATTACCTATCTAGTTATGATACGGGGAGATGGACTAGTGGGGTATGTATATCCACGGGGATGTACATCAACAGCATCATCAAGTTGTACGAAACTCTACTCAAGATCCATATCTACACGCACGATTATATACTCTAAGCTATTCACCACATCCGTTTTAATTTATCTGAATATACCTAGGTAGGTAGGTTGGTAGGTATGTCACATCGTATTACCTCAGCTCATATTATATTATGTTGTATCATATCGCGTCTCCTAACTCATATATAGATACTTCACAATCTATCAAAGTACCTACCTGGGTAGGTAGGCATTCAGCAGTCTTCGCTTATATATAAGCTAACGACTCTCTGCTCAGGTAGATATCTACCAAGTTTGTGTATGTTGGTTAGTCTGATGGATGTATCGAATGTTATATACCTCTACCGATTTAGATATGTAGGTATTTAGGTATTTAGGTGGATAAGACCCTCTCAGTAGATATGTTGTTAGCTACTTAGGTATGTGTATTCTTCAATATTTGGTATAGTAACTTACAATTCGGCAGTGTGGGGTGGTGTGGTAATTGATTCATGTGTTTATTTATTTATTCATTCATTCATCCATTTATTTCAGACTAACATGAAATGAGAATTATTTGCAAGTACTATATTACTCATTATGATATATGATGGATATAGAGAGAGTTATTCTGTTTCTAGATTTCTCTATAGATCTAGATGTTGTGTTTAAGTAGGTAGGTACCCACTGAGACAGACTCGCTTCCTTGAGTGGGATGGGAAGGGGATGGTATGACATGAGATGGGTTGAGCTAGGCTAGGTGTAGAATAGAGCTCAAAGGGTGAAGCGAGAAAGGCTGAGATAGGATGACATAGGAGAGAGGTTGAGCAAGCGAGAAGAGAAGAGAAGAATCATCATATCCGAAAAAGATGTTTGGAAATCAAGATTTGATTTGGTTTGGATAGAATTTCAGAAGAGAATGTTGGTTATATCTGAGGGTATGCTGGATGTTTGGGATTAAGTATTAGATGTTGAGATGGGAGGGAAGTACCTACGATGGCAGTTGACGAATACCTAGTAAGTTTTGTGTGTTTTTGGCGTTTTGGGCTACTAGGTAGGTAACTAGCACATTATGCGTTAGAGCAAAGAGTACTAGGTAGGTATTTGACAACACCTATGGGATCTATCAAATATCAACAGATACATCTTCACAGCTTTCAGCTCATGAAAAATAGGGTATGCTACTAGAACAACTTGTACGTATGAAGAAAAAATGGTATGATATTTCATGCTATGGACGTTAGACTTCTTAACAAGCTACATTATTTAACTATTCATATACTGCGCGTCCCCTCGATTAACTATATTAAAAATACAATATACAAGTATTCCCTGTCATCCCAATTTATCCCTCTTCCTATGCATCAAAGTAGCGAGCAAGGAGACCCATAAACTCCACGCTGATTCCCATTGTAAAATGACCATATACATTCCATGCCTTCCATTTCGTACAATATGTATCATATCTACCGAATCTTTGCGATTCTCTTTTTGGCAATGTTGATCTTCCCCCCAACTCTATCGGCGTCCTCATCCACCCTCTTCAACATCTCGTTTTGCAATTCCAATTCTCCGTGAATCGCTAATCCCATTTCTCGCTGTCTCCTCACAATCTTGCCAAGTTCTTCCACATCCAGATCTTGATTCTGCATCAATTCCTTTTGTAATTGTAACACGCCCTCATTATCCAATTCTCTCGTTTTATCCGTTTCAGGAACCGGTGCACCGAGGACTCGTCCACTGGGTCGCGATACTCCTGGTCCAAATAATGCGTTTTTGTCCGCTTGTGTCGCTGCCGCACCGCCGTTTGCTGAACTCGAGCTGGCTTGATTCTTAACCGCCAACGTAACAGCCAATTTTTCCAAGCCCTCCTTTTCCACCTTTGCGCTACCCAGAAGATCTCTTCTCCTCCTCAATTCACCTGCGCCGACCCTGGCCTCTCCCCTCCCATTTTTCTCCCCTTCACCCATGACCCTCAAGCCTTCTTCCAAATCCTTAAGCAGTCCTCCAGCCTTAACCAAACACCTCTTCGCGTTCGCGCCCGCCTCATATTGGCCCGCCGCCGTATTTGCGCTGTCTCTCCTCCCTAAAAACAATCTCGCATCATGCAACTGCGCCTTCAATTCGCGATGAACATCCAACCACACCTGCGGATCCGCCATAACCTCCGCATTCCCACCCACACCTCTTTGATTCGCAGCAATGAGTCCCTCTCTCGCACTACTCAAACTCGCGTTTCCACTATTACTAGGCAGGTTTAAAAATTGTCGCCAAACGCTTGTTTCTCTCCATCTCCGATCGGGATTTTCTGCGATGCTGCGGAGATAGGTTTCGAGACCGCGACGACGATCTTCCGTCAATTCAGGAGAATTAATCGTACTTTTGAACCATGTTTTCCCTGGGAGAGGAGCGGGAGGCGGACTGGAAACTTGGGTGCAGAGGGAAGAATGGAGAGTGACAAAATCGGAGTAGCGTTTTTGGACGACGAAGGTTCGAAGAGGAAGACGGAGTGTGATATTGTAAAGAGTATAGGGTTTTTCATTTGGGGCGCTTGAGAGAATTGTGCTAGGTATCGAGAGTTCGAGAGGCGGTGCCATGATTGATTGATTGATTGATTGATTGACTGATAGATGTGATGTGGTTTGATGCGATGCGATACAGAAGATTGATTGTTGGTTATATTTCCTTTGTAAATGTAAAGAGATGGTGGTCACCGTTTGTTTTGAGGTTGCCTCGTGAGCTTAGTATGGGCTGACCCTGTCCTGTGCAACAAGGATGACGCTTGATGCTTGATAGCGCAAAATGTCACTTGGCGATAAGAGATTAATTGTGATTGTGAGAGCTCGAGGTCATTCTTGTTCTCATGATGGACAATCAAATTGGTATTATACGAAGAAAAAAAACTCTTGTGGGGTTTACATCTAATAATTAAACTCTTCTTCAATAACCAGAGAACTCATTTGAGAATCATGTGAGATCTCAATATGCTTCAGAATTGTTCCAACGCATGCAACCTCCCGTAGCCCATGAATGCTACCAACCTGTGAGAGCTTGATATTGTGCCTCGCACACACTCCGCTCGTTCGTAATTCGTATCTCATAGCCTTGCTTGCTATAAACTCCCGCAGGTGAAAGGACCAACGAATTCATTTGCAGCTGCAAAACAAATTCAAATCCCATTATAGTTAAAAAGAATCTAGAATGTCTCTTCTTGGTCATCAACCTCCGCCTCCGCCGGTATTTCAAATCCATCTTCAGTCGAGTACAAGATAGTTTGAATGTGCTTGATTAAGCCGTCTTCCTGCTTCTCAATCTCTGGGTCCTCTTCGCAAGCTTGTTGAACCAGTAATTCGATATCTCTAAGTTTGCTAAAATAGAAGTCTCGTTCCCGTTCTAGTCCTGCAACTGTTTCCTTCAGAGTGTCGTTCTCTGCTTTTAGTGCCGCTGAAGCTGCACCACCGCCAACGGCTGCAGCCTTAGCAACTCTTGCGCCGCTCGTTGTTGGTGTTACTCCTCTACGAGCTGCACCACTTCCGGCGGATACTCTTGGAGCAGCAGATGGTGCGGCACCGGGTCCCCCTGCAGCACGTCGACGAGCTACTGCATCATATTCTCCTCCTGGAAAGTATTGATCCCAGTATCTCTTAGTCCATTGTAGAAATTCGAGGTTGTCTTGCATCTTGCATTTAATAAGTTGTTCGACATGGATGTTTCGATCGACTTGATGGCGGGTAAAGGTGTCTGGTCGTGGTCAGTGGAGGAAAGCACATTCAGGGGAGGGTATTCTGACTTTGAAGAACTTTGAAATTTTGTAGATATGCATATTCAGTATTGACATTGAACTTGACTTTTGACATCGGTACATCGAGGAAAATACTATCGAAGACTTGGCACAACGCAGCACTGTGTTCATGATATTTGTAAGTCAATAGTCTTATAGGGGGAAAGAAGATAAAACTCCTTTTGCAAGCCAGAGGTTTACTTACCCAGTGCCACATTGTTCAACTTTTGTGATGTTAAGTTGTAGCAGGTTGTTAAGCCATGCCACAAGCTCTTGTCTATATGTGCCATGTTGTCAGAGACTGAGAATTCTTCTCGTTGATGAGTGCAGCTCAACGAACCTTGATTCTCCCATTTTGAAAAGAAGCTTTTGAATAGCAAAGTAAATGAACGAGCGAGTATATTTTGATGGTCAATCAAATAGACGTCAGTTATGCCAGAAGACAATCGATGGCGCAAATAAGATAAGATTTTTCTGGAGAAAGTTATCGCGACCAACGAGATTCTTATTATTTAGCTTCCGTTGACACCTCTGTCTGTCGCCTTAGGTAACCAGAAATCTACAACAAACGAGAAATCACACGTGACCGATGCCCAAGAGGGGGGAAGTGTGGATCGGACTTTCCAGAATGATCTTCAAGTTTACCTAGTTGGGCGTAACATGTCTTAAATTCTCATTAATGTAACTTCCATTGTCAGGTTGGCGTTGAATCTCGAATCATCAAAAGGAGAGCACATAGCATAATCCATCTTCTTGCTCATGATTCCCCTGTTGACAAGCTTTTCGACAGCGCTTGTAAATGTATTGGTTGTCCATTTTCACTCGCTCTCCCACACTTATCTATCCAGTTAGTTCATGGCATGCACGGTATATATATACCGACCAAGCCCCTTGCTTGTTTTGATGATATACCAGCTGTTACTCTGGGTTACAGATTGAGATCAAATGATACCTCATTCGACGAATGCTACGGGACGTGTCACTCGGGCCAGTCGGCGTTGTTGTCGAGAAGGTCAAAGACGTGCACAATTCACAAGCCAGGGTACGATAGGGTTATCTTCACAATGTTGCAGAATGGCCTCCTTTTGTACCTTGGATAATATTTCTGGTGGGTGGTCTCGGTGGCACACTCCAAAATATTGAAATTATTTTCATCACCTGCACCTAAGCCGGCTCTCCGGATAAAGGCGCTGCATAATTGAATCTGGGCGTCAGGGGAAACCCCGCAAAAGGCAACGGGTGAGTTCGTGACGAAATATTCAAGACGGAATGAATTAGAAAAGGAAAGAACATCCATCTTACCGACGACTACAGCACAAACCTCAGCTGGAGATCTTAGTATTACTGGAGCTTTTCTCCTGTTTGTACTTCTCCTCATTCCACGAGAGGTATCATCTCCGTCCCATGTTTCCATGATCTTGGGAGCTTAATGTGATCGTTCATTGAACTTCCTGTTTTGTCCGCAGAAAGTCAATCCCACCCATGCAAAACATGGTTCTTGAATGATAGGGCAGATCTTACAGCATACACGATCATGGTTGTTGCGGACCTCGGAATGCAAGAATCACAAGCTTTTATCCTCGTTGAGTGCAGTTACCTGAAGAAGTCGTCTTGGGTGTACATGCATACATGATTTCTGTCACATAGTTTTTCTATATCATGGAACCTCCCCACCCACCAGATTGCAGAAGTACCTACTTTCACAGGACTTATCTGTGAAATAATTCTTGATAGGTTGTACCGTCCTTAAAATGGCGCTAGTCAAGATCACCTTCTTGATTGTCTCCTTGTGGCTGTTGGGGTTTGTGCAGGCTAAGATACCTTCATTTATACACAAGGCTCCGCCCATTCCCCCATCTAGCGACGAAACAATTGTGAAAAGAGACTCAGTTCCTGCAGGATATGTTGCTGCTCCATATTACCCTGCCCCGAAAGGTGGCTGGGCTAGTTCCTGGACGACTGCTTATGCAAAAGCACAAACTGTGGTGGCACAAATGACATTAGCGGAAAAGGTCAATCTCACAACTGGAATTGGAGAATTGATGGGAAGATGTGTGGGAAACACCGGCTCCGCACTAAGATTCGGTATTCCAAGTCTTTGTTTACAAGATTCGGCACTGGGCATAGCTGCTACCGATAACAATACTGCTTTTCCCGCTGGCATTACCACTGGTGCAACATGGAGCAAAGATTTAGCCTATCAAAGAGGTCTTGCGTTAGGCGCAGAAGCGCGGGGGAAGGGAGTCAACATTCTATTAGGTCCTACCGTCGGTATGTTTGATGGGCATTTGTGGCAGATGCACTACGAAGACATTCTTCCCGTTCAGCCTCGGCCAATATACAGATTTCTGACCATCTTTAGGTCCAATTGGAAGAAAACCGCGTGGTGGTCGAAATTGGGAAGGGTTCGGCGCTGGTAAGAGCTTTTGAAAAGTTTAACATCAGATTCGAGGCTAAATTCATTGTCATCTAGATCCTGTACTTCAAGGACTAAGTGCCGCTCAGACAATCAATGGTATGCAGGCGAATGGTGTCATAGCAACCATCAAACACTTTATTGGAAATGAACAAGAAGCATACCGAATGGATATCATCCCTCATGGCTTGATGAAAGCTCTTAGTAGTAACATCGATGATAGGTACGCGTATCCTTGAATGTAGACTTTACCGAAACTAATTTGCAGAACTCTTCATGAATTTTACATGTGGCCTTTTGCAGAAGGTATCAAAGCTGGTGTTGGAGCTGTTATGACAAGTTACAATGATGTGAGTGTATATTTTTGACAAACGCATGAGAATTTCATGATGTTTTGAGCTGGACTATCAAGTCTGGTATGATACAAACGGGAAGTCATTCGATGATAAACTCGGCACATTCACTAGATTTGCAGGTACTCCCTTGGCAAAATGTGATTCTTCTGTGTTATCTTCGTAGACCTTTGGCAACCCTTTACTGACCAAGCAGGTTAATGGAAGCGCGGCAAGTCAAAACTCATACCTGATCAACAACTTGATCAAGGATGAGCTTGGATTCCAAGGCCTGGTAAGAGTTCATACCCACATACCCCAAAACAATTCTAAATATCCATAGGTGATGACAGATTGGCTATCCCAAATTGGCGGTGTGTCATCTGCTCTTGCTGGCCTCGACATGGCTATGCCCGGTGATGCAGGAATCCCTTTCCTCGGGCAAGCATACTGGGCCTATGAACTCTCAACTGCTATTCTGAATGGAACTGTTCCAGTTGATCGATTGAATGATATGGTTACTCGAATTGTTGCAACTTGGTGAGTGTTCCCTCGAGAAAACGTTTCTCCAGAAAGTGCCTGGCTTGGAAAAGGAGTTGTTTCAAACTTCGACGAGTCTACGTCATGGCTAATCAATACATCACATAGGTATCAACTTGGACAGGATAAAGGTTTCCCGCCACCAAATTTCTCCGCAAACACTTTAGACACTACTGGACCATGTTATCCAGCAGCATTGTTTTCTCCAACATGCACAGTGAATTCACACGTAAATGTACAATCTAACCATGCAGTCGTTTCTCGGAATATCTCGAGAGAAGCCATAACTCTGTTGAAAAACGTCAACAACACACTGCCACTCTCGACCTCAGCTGCTTTGAAAGTTTTTGGCTCTGACTCTGCAAACAATCCTTCCGGGCCTAATGCTTGCAACCAAAGGGGTTGTGATACTGGCGTTCTCGGTATGGGATGGGGCTCAGGTACGTTATGCATCGTTCAAAGTTTTTTTGTAAAAAGGTAAACTAAATCAAGCTCATAGGAACTGCCAACTACCCTTACCTTGATGCGCCCATTGACGCGATTAAGCGAAAAGCTTCCAATGTCTATAGCTCAACCAGTGATAGCTTTCCATCTGGCCTGACTGCTCTTCCTGGAGATATCGCCATCGTATTCATAAACAGTGACTCTGGTGAGAATTCAATAACAGTAGAAGGAAACGATGGAGATCGCTCGTCGTCAGGACTGTATGCATGGCATAATGGCGATGCACTCGTTCAAGCTGCAGCAGCTAAGTATTCCACCGTGGTGGTAGTTGTTCATACAGTAGGACCCATTCTTGTTGAGAATTGGATAAACCTTACTTCAGTCAAAGCCGTACTCTTTGCTCATCTGCCAGGTCAAGAAGCTGGAGATTCATTGACGGATATCCTTTTCGGCGCATACTCTCCTAGTGGACATCTTCCCTACTCCATTCCTGTCTCGGAAAGCAACTACCCATCCTCCCTTGGTCTTGTCGGGTTTGCGCTTGGCCAGGTTCAGGATACTTTCTCTGAAGGATTGTATGTTGATTATCGGTACCTCAACAAGCATGCAATCAGCCCTCGCTTTCCATTTGGCCATGGACTTTCCTACACCACATTTTCTCGAACGGCTACTCTCGCAGCCGGAAAAGCACTCACATCGGTTCCTCCGGCCCGAGCTGCTAAAGGCTCAACTCCAGTATATAGTACTGCCATTCCTCCAGCATCTGAAGTCGCCTGGCCTGCAGGTTTCTCCGCTATTGGAAGATATCTTTATCCATACCTCGACAATCCTTCAAGTATCACTCCAGGTAAATTCGTCTATCCCACTGGGTACACCAATGTCTCCAAACCCGACCCCCCATCTGGTGGAGATCAAGGTGGAAACCCCGCGCTCTGGGACACAATATTCACTCTGTCAGTCACAGTGACCAACACCGGCCTCGTAGCCGGTAAATCTGTTGTCCAGCTGTACGTTCAACATCCCTCCGATTCTTCCTATGATACTCCTATTATCCAGCTACGTAATTATGCCAAGACGGATACATTGGCACCGGGAGGGAAACAAGTCGTATCTCTTGCCGTTACAAGAAAGGATATCAGTGTTTGGGATGTGACGAAACAGAATTGGGTAATTCCAGTTTCTACCACGAAGCCGTTCTTGTTCTGGATAGGAGACAGTTCGGGGAATCTGACGTTGGCTTGTGAGAGTATTAGTGGGGCTTGTAATGCGGGTAGGACGCCGCCAGTGGTTTAGGGATCTTTCAAATGTTGGATCGGTGGCATTCCTTGTTAATACTTGATAATGAGTGCTGGTTTTGAGATTGATCTATGAAAAAGTGAAGGTAAAATCGACATATTAGTACCAAGTTACGAAGAGCTATCAATATGAGCGAAGGATTCCGAACATTGACCATCCACAAAAAGACATTTTTGTCGAGTCCTACACATGTGACATGAATTTTACAGCATGCATAAAATTTCTGCAATTCGATGGCTATAACAACTGAAACAATTGTATCGAGTGTGTCAGTTTTAGAATGAACCAACAAGAAGAAGATGAACAACATTGGCTAAAGAGATTGATTGGTCGGGTATATCAAATGTTGAATGATTATCATCCATTAACATAAATATCATAGTCGGTCAATATTCAAAGTGGCGTTAACTCTTACAAGATTCTAATTCAGTCAAACCATCATTGCATTCTGGTAGTATAGCTACCTTGTTACTCATTTCTCAAGCCTCGATGAAGACTATAGATTACATGACGAGAAACTTTACACCAAGTTCGATGATATTACGGGTTGAAGTCATAGTAATGAGTTGTGGGATTCGCAATTTTCAGGTGCTCAATGTGCTTTGACAGTCTTTGGCTCATCGTTCTTATTAGGATGTTTTGGTAAGACGTACCAGGTCGACAGCTCCTTCGCTAGCTCCTTTTCCTTTAAATTTTTCGATTTACTTGTCAGTGGATATCTATGAAAGGTGCAGAGATGGTTTCAACGATGTGCTGCAAGTTCACCTGCGCAATGGAATACTGACATTTTCTAACATCGAGAACATTTGGCGATGATGGATGTGCTAGCGATAAAGCATATGTGTAGCTGTCATATCCAGATCTTTACCATCTAGGGATTAATCTATTTACCCATTTCCAGGTGCGGTCAAAATAGAGAATCGTGGTTTCACTCAGTGAGAGTTGAGGAAATTCAATTCACACCGCACACTCAGTCCCTATCTATTCCTAGTATCCCGCACAATTTATTGATTTTGATTTTTTCGACGAAGGACTGACTGCATAGGACTCGAATACTCATGATAGATCTCAGTCTGGTATCATCATGAACGTCCTCCTCGTAATGTAGACTAGTCAGTCGGAACCATCAATTTCAGGATGGCTGCCGTGTCATCAAGACTGTCATATCTCTCAGCAAGCTGCGATCAGTCTGCAAATAGTAGATACGTTAGTAAGATATATTGGTATGCATGGGAGCTTTGGTGCGGAGAGCAAATCGAAATGCGAGCTGCGGCTTCAAATGGTTGTAATTCGCGATAAGTTCCGGCTTCACACAAGTTCGTAATGGGGATTATCGACGGAAATCGAGAAGCTAGCGAATCCGACGCCAAAGCCGCAATCAAAGCAAGTAAAAAAAGATTCGATGTACTGATCCAGGACGACTCGTCTGAACCAAACTCCATGCTTTACCCCAGAGTATCTTTCCGTGAGAGGGAATGCAGATGAAGTGTTCACAGATGGGGCCATTTCTAACATCAACATTGTCAGCATAGAAGAGAGGTACAGCATTGTATCCGAAAGCAACGTCTGATTTGTATCAGAAGAGACAGATCTAGTTGTCTGTAGATTCCAATGACAAATATTCATTTCCAAGCGTATTGTCTTGCGTAGAGGCGGGTGATGAAGGTTGGGTTTATCGTCTACGATATTTTTGTCATCTTTCGGAGCTTTCACTCTCCTAGAACGCCGCGATCAGGTAGAAACAAGGGAATGGGTGGATGGATTTCCCCTACTTGTAGGTCTATTGGTTTCTTTCCAAGCATTTGGTCATCCATGCTTTCCTTGATGGTAAGTCTTGAGATGGTTGTAATATTTGCTGGTATTAAAAATTCACCTAATAATTATCAAAAGAAAAGATAGCAGTAGAATATGAATATCAGAGAGTGATCGATAGACATGATGGCCACGTACAACCTCCAAACTCGAACAGATCACACCAGATAAAGCAAGAGTGGAATTCAAAATGGCCAAGTGATAGACGACAAATGAAGTTAAATAATGGTAAAGGTTTCTTATTGATCACACGCTGAACAGGGTCTTTAAAGAAAACCTTGCAATACACAAGAAGACGGCAAAACTGCGGGAGGAATGAATACATTCCTAATATCTCAACAGTTGCCAAAACACTGACAGCAATGGATACGTCAGATATCGGATAGCACTTGAGATCTGCCCATGAGCGTTTTGACAACCGTTCGATTCACCAAAGGATACCGACCAAGTCCATACTCTATCATGTTTGGAGAACAAACCCCAAGTCGGCGCTCAACCTCTAAAAGTAAACAGAATGTCGGATGAACAGTTCATGAAGTGTCGGTCTCGAAGTTTTGAAACTGTTACAGAAGATGGCAACGGTTTGACGCTAATGGGGACACAATGCTTAGGTAATCAAAACATTCGAGGATCGCAATCACATTAAAGTTCTCTCTTCCACTTCAGAAAGATCTTCCATGTTGGTGGTGGAATTATTCTGTCAACGATTGAAGTGAAAAAGGAAAGATCTATCAGTCGCTTTTGCTGATGTGGGCCAAAGAGAACCTTCTACCAAACCTAAAATCAGTCCGGCTTACTCAAACTTCACATCATACAATTCCACTCTCTTCATTCATAATCAACCGATGATGCATGATATATACAATGTATTCAATGGCAGGAAGAATGGCCGCTTCTATGCATCCGGATCATACGCACAGCGACAGCGCGTCATTGGATCATCTCAACAATCACAATCATCCCAAATTACTTGCCAAGACACAGACCTTCTAGATGGGATGTCTGTAGCCATAATGGCATATGCTTTCTCCACAGTTGCTTGTTTCAGCCTCTTTCTTATATTTGGTACCTTTTTTTAAGCAAAAAATTCTCCTAGATCGAAAAACTTTAAAGCTTAGACTCAGTTGACATAAGCGGATTCATGCTCTTTGGTGTCTCGAGCAGAATGATTTTCGAGGTAAGTGAACGATGGTTAAGTGGTGTGAACCTATGAATGGTTTCCTGGACTCTTCATACACTATCTTTTTTTGTTCTAAGGGCGCGAGGTTACTCTACTGCAATCTCCATGGGAAAACAACAGACGCAATACCGATATTGTAGTGGGTGAATGTTTTGCAGATCAACAATCATTTGAGCCTTGAGCATGGGTTTTTTTTCGCGACGAGTCGTAAGCGCCAAGTAGCCAAGCGGCTAAGGAAGGAAACTACAAGATGGCATCTTGACTTGGCAGTTCGGAATAAATTCTCACGTCCTATTTTGGCATCTTGGCTTTGGACTTTGAGTTTCGAATTTAATTAAAAGTGCTTATGGGATTAATGATGCAACGTCCAGATATCAGTGATATCAGATTGATCATTTCTAGATCTAAACATAGTCTCGAGAGAATTGAGATTGGACAAACTCACATCGCGGTTTCAAGATCATCGTTTCTCGAATTCGTCCAATCAATGAAAGTTCTCTAGACTCTTCTATCTTTTTAACGCCAATCTATCTGTTGATAGCTGTAGGGGACTTACTCCGTGGAGTAGATAGCAAGGCCTCCACAAATGTTTCTTTTTGATTGTTCACAGCTCCAGTATGACGGGTTTTTGGTTCTCCTTTTCCAAAGCTCAAAGGGGTCACCGCCGATGAGTATCCGGAGAGGAAGAAGCAATCCAGATATATAAGTTGCTAAAATGCCCGTCTAGTATTGCTTCTCATCCTCATCAACATCTTCATCTTGCACTCTTTCCATATCATTCACTATCCAGACAACTCAGTCTTTTACTTCATTCCTTGCTGGTCAAACTTATTTCAATATCTCATTTCAAGTTTTAACCCAGTTACTTTTCAACCCAAATCAAAATGCAATTCTCATTCGCTCAATTGGCCCTTTTGGCTGCCACAATCAGTGTTGCTAGTGCGGCTCCTATGGATGCTTCCACTGGTCTCGAAGCACGCGATGCGCCAAGACTTCACTTCAGAGAGGTCGTGCACGCTCGCAAGACTTCAGATGAAGATGACGAGGATTCTTCAAGGTTGGTGATCAAAAATATTTTACAAACGCTCCTGATTACCCTCAATACTGATTTTGTATCGTTGCAGCTCTACAAAGAAGTCTTCCAAAGCATCCTCCACCAAGAAATCCTCCAAAGCATCCTCTACATCTAAAGCATCTAAAGCATCCTCCACTGCCAAGTCTTCAGGTTCTTCTGGATCAAAGTCCGCTAGCGCTGCTTCATCAACAATCACCAGCTCGGCATCCTCTGGCAATTCATCCAGTGGTACCACTGGCGGTTCTGTCCCCGCCTCTTCAGGTACTTCTGCCCTTTCAGCCGCTCAAACTATCGCCGCAGGTGAATCTTTCGATGGTGGAATGGTTATGTTCGATCGAGGAGTCAGCTGTACCGGTCAATCCGAAGGTGGTGACAAAGATGCCGTCTTCCAAATTGAAGCTGGTGGATCCCTCTCTAACGTCATCATCGGACCCAACCAAATCGAAGGTGTTCATTGCCAAGGAGCTTGCACCTTGACCAATGTATGGTGGTCTGCTGTCTGTGAAGATGCCTTCACCATCAAGAACCAAGATGCTGGAGCTACCACCACAATTTCTGGTGGAGGTGCCTTTGGAGCCGAGGATAAGGTTTTCCAACACAACGGAGCTGGAACCTTGAAGATTTCTGATTTCACTGTCGATACCTTTGGAAAATTGTACAGATCATGTGGTAACTGCAAGACAATGTACGAGAGACATGTTATCATGGATTCAGTCACTGCTACTAGTGGAAAAGAGCTTGCCGGTATGTTGTTCCGAGGAAAAATGATCCTTCTACTTCCTCTCGCATGATTCTGTTTGCTAACTAACTATCTCTATAGGCATTAACTACAACTTTGGCGACACTGCAACTTTCACCAACATTGTAGCAAACTCTGTCAAAGAAATCTGTGTGACATACACAGGTACTGATGATAACAGCCAGGAACCTACTGAGTATGGAAGCGGTCCCGATGGTAAATACTGTATCTACACTGAGAGCGATGTCACCACATCTTAGAGACTTCATCTATGGATGAGTCCCAGGACTTTGTGATATTGTGAGCCGGTATGGAACTCCGGAATTTGAATAGGAAAGGGGGTTAGAGCTAGACAACTTGAGGTTTGATTTATCTCCGAGGATTGGTTAAAGGCTGGAGCCTGGTGGTGGATGCTTCTTCTTGTATATTATGTTTGCTTGACGCAATACAAATCATCTTTTACTTATCATTTGAATTTTCTTGAGTTCCTAGTACCTACATAAACATTGATGCATTTGACACTTTACACCCTCGCCAAAGAAGCGAGATTGGGAACTTTCAGCATCCGACCTTGGTAAGGGCGATGAGTCCCTTTTTGGAGTTCGATAATTACACGTAGCTTGATGAATTATCATCTCAACTCACGGGATAAGCCTCGATCTGTCATCTCCTCTTTCTTGAACAACCAATGTTGTAGTTTGATAGTATTAAATTTAGACAATTCATCAAGCACAGCGTTTGAAGCATTCAACTTAAGTTGTGGAAGCACATTAATCTAGTACTTGCGGACTAATCATGTTAGACCCAATGCGAATTGTTTCAAAGATACCTACCTAGATGGGTAACTATCCAAAGTACTTTTTGCCTCAGTATATATTAGATTAGACGCAACAACCTCGTTATTCATCAGGCACGGCACTTTTAATTGTGAGACTAATTTGTGCCTCAGAGAGTATCCTGTATTAAATACACAGAAGCCAAACGTAAGGGCAGACGTAATCAAGAACCCCAATAGACTTGATATTCTTTGCCTGACACATATGGATTCACTCAACGAAAACCGGGTCTCCCGTAACATAGGAGATCGGATCATAGATCATGTACCACGGATCGGGGAGTTGGATACGTTTCCGGATTCTGCTTGTGGGCACCTGATTGAGGAGTATGGCTGCCTAGGAGAAACCGAAGTCATGATTGCTTAGCTTAGCTTCTTCCGATTTCTGGTTCTGTTCGGGATGAAGTTCAGTATCACTTCCCGTTTAGTGAATACATGCGACCGTAGTCTTGATATCCGTTTCGTGTAGTCACCGTTACGGCGACTGATATCATCATTTTTCCGGGCCGTTTCGTATTGAAGAATTCCTCGGCTTCGATCCAGGGGGTATGGTTATTCTGAGCCCGCGCTTGGCTATCGGTACCGTGGGCACTCCTAATTGAGTCAGTTATGCTTTCGGACAGTTAGGGGGGTAATGGGTAAGCGTTGAATCAAGATACTAACCGAGAAATAATATCAAAATGTGGAATATGATGAACGTTTTGAAAGTCGCACAATTCATCTCCTCCACGGGCCTTTGTGGAATCTGATCTATCATTTCAGTCCGATACTGCAGGATATCTCGGGCCGGAGACCGTGTCTAGAATACATGAACGACATGATATCTTTTCTCCCAAAGTAAGATTACAGAACGGGTTTTTGTTCCCGGTGTGTTTCGTGGGAATCGCCCTTCGGAGATCGACAGGTAGTATCTCAAATACCACCTACACTCTTCGCACATGAGTCATGACTGACTGTTTATGGGGTTTAAAAAGCGTTCACAAAACTGACACTACGATGTTTTCGGTCCGTGTCCGTTGAAGTAACGGGTAGCTATCAACGCCTACCTTGTTTCGATTTTCTCCATGCAGATCAGTTCTAGATTTCTTGATTGCGTAGCTCTGTATGATCTATCATAATTTCTCGGCCTGGCTTATTTTTCTCTAGCAGCGTTCAGCATGTGAATCCAGGCTTGAAAAGAAGTTCTAACTTGGAAAAGAACTCTTGTTGCTCGATATGGATATCTCAGTAGGGGTTAGCTAATATTTCATCGAATTCTCTCGTAGATGCAGCTCACATGATTGAATTTTCATGCGAGTCATCATTTAGATCACATCGAAATCTTCCCTCCCTTCCTTACCGCATTCGATACAACATGATTCATGTATCTCAACTCACCCGTCTCCCATCAAACGTCTCAACCGATCAACAAAATATAAAGAAGAGGGGTAACCTAAGACTCACATGACCGAAACTTCATGCGGGTCATCTCCACGGTCTCGAATACCGCATCTGTAAATGACTGCATTGTCTTTCTCTAGAATCTGCATCGAAATCAAGAAATCGCGCAAATTTCTCTCTATTTTTGCATACGCATAGCTGATCTGACGATCACTCGGCCAATCGATGGTAATGTTGAGGAGAAAATGAGACTCACATGACTGAAAACTCATGCGGGTCATAGACGTTTGGTCACAATCAGTATGCACGAATATCTCGATGCACTAATGACTAACTGGAGAGGGAGATGTGCGGGAGGATTGGAGGTGTGTGTGGATGAGAAGGACCGAGAACGGGAGTTGTCTCGCTTGTCTCGATTGAGTATGTATGATTCATGAGAGTTATTTACGGGAGTGTAGTTTTCGATTTAAGGTTTTCTTTTTCAAGTCCCTGGAGGGTGCGTTATGCTTGATTGGGTAGGAATCATTGGAGCTTGGCTAATAGACTGGGCGCTTATAATGTTTGATTAGATTGCGAGGTTACGGAATGATGTGGCACGATTTCAAGCTGCATTTCTTCAATGGTCATTTTCTGGGTGACTGTGGCTTTTTTTCGCTGCTCTAATGGATGTTTCGGGGGATACAATACAATATATGGGTTTGCTCTGGTAGGGTAGGTGGAGACACAAAATATCACATTATTTCATCCCATGATATCCGGTAGATTACTTCGTATTGACACCAGACGAAGTTAGTACACCCGCGCTTACAATCCAATGTGAGTAGATGATCAGCTGTGCCACAAAGTGAGAGCTCAAAAAATGAAAATGAGGACCCGAGTCGTCGGCAAAAGCGCTTATCCACGGATAGGGAGGGCGATGTAAATATTATATACTATATCAATCAATCAATAAATCAATCAAATGCTACTTCTCCAGGTATTACAGCTTCACTGTGCCGTAGCTCTGCATCTCTTGGGATTGTGACAGACGTCAGAAATGAGACTCGGGGAGTACGACAGGTAGTAAACAATGCTAGCACGGAGACATGGAATGAAATTTACCATTTGCGAGTGGGAGTACAAAAGGCTCCTTTTACCTGCATACCACATACCACATACCACATACCACCTACCACCTACCGCATAATAAAACTTCAGCGCCGTAATATGAAGATCTCTATATACATTGTCGACAAGGTATGCGTTCTAGACGCACAGATACGGAGGAGGGGACCCCATATCAATACAGCAACGTACCAGCCGATATCGTCTTACTGTAATCTAACGATACCACGGCTCCCGCCAATTTTCTTGCATTTCAGCCCACTAACCCTCGGACTCGGATTTCCTAAATGAGTAGTGAAATCGCTCGTTTACGTGGCTGGGATTGGCGGCGAGAGCGGGTATTGGTTTGGGCATCGCTTCAATGTTCGTAATGCTGACCAATCGGGGTATAGCCCTGCTTCATTACGGATCCAGATGCATTGGGGAGAATCCTTTCGGTTGAAGGCCGGCTGGATGGGAGAAGGATTTGATAGTGGCTGACATTGTTTTGTTCGTGGGAAGAATTTTTGAGTTCGCGAGTGACATGCTGCATTCATGTGATACTGCACTCACCTCACCTCGTCTGATGAACAGAGCAAAAGATCACAAGCTAGGAAAGGATTGAAGAGATTTCCATGGTTTTCATTTTATTTGTATTTTCAATCTTTTTCTCGGTATCAGGTTCAAGTCCAAGATTACCTACACACAGTATTGTTCCTTCTCTTTCCATACTTAGTAATCCATGTACTAGCCATGTAACCACCGTTCCCATAATCCACATAGCCAGTATGATAGATTCCGTTCCCTTTGTTCCCTTGCCCTGTGCCGAAAAAAAGAAACCTGCATCGATACCTCTATCTAACTCTGTCCGCAGGACGAGAGAGAATTTTCAGCTTTCTTCCAAACACTACCTTCAAGTTACTATACATCAAGTATAATAGTATGGGATAGTGTTTAGAAGAGGTAGTGATGAGCTACCATTTGCCCTTCACTCCCTCTTCTACCGAACATCCAAACCCTTACACAAATCCACCCAAATAACTAGCCCACCCCCAACATGTAAGATTCAATCGCCCGACTTGCAGGTATTGATCGATCCGCATTCGAGATAATGAGTCGGTATTGAGTGTATTTCTGAAAGAATCTGTCTTTCCTGATAGAATAACTTGATCTAGGCTGTTCGCTTCCAATGCCAACCTCGACTAGCGAGAATTGAAATGGTCGCAGTTTGATGATTTCATCTAAACAATTTGTCCGTTGATTGCTGTCCGCATAGAGGAAGACTAGTATCTCGTCCATTGGTTGTGTCGATCTGCGCAGCAGATGATCTTTTTATGGTCCCAATTTCTATTTTCGTGAATCCATAAATCATATATATGCCTTGATCTTTGTCCAAGCAAAATTCATAAGCATTCATGATTCATAAATTCATAAACAGAAACAAAAAGGAAATGGACGTAGAAAAAGCCGGTTTTCTTCCTCCCAAAACAAACGTAAGATAATATCTCAAACGTAAAAAGAAAAGTCAAAAATCAATGTATCCAGACGCGCCCGTGAAGCCCTGCATTGCTGCGTTATCCTTTTAATAAGGTATTCTCTTTATGATATGAAAATCTTGGAACCATGCCACTAAATGCTTCAAAATAACCCGCCTTTAGGTCCTGCCATATGCGATGAAAAGGAAATTTGGTTGAACCGGTCTTGCGGTTGTGTAGTGTCGTGTAAAAGCAAATCCGAACTCGCTGCGCTAAATAAATAAAAATGAAAAAACCAAAAAGATAGAAAAAAATGGTATCCTATTATGTATCTGTAATGAAAGGAGATTGTTGTTCTTGCTGATTATTAAGTATGATTTGTTCCCAGGATATCTTTTGTTCGCTCGATCGCTGATGAGGATGATAATGAAGATGTAAAAACGCCGTAAGTGCCCTCAGAGGTATCAAATGCCGCTAAAGAAGTTTGCCGATGCCATGTATGTAATGTTTGTTGTCGTGTACAGAGGCTTGGAGCCATGGTATTATGTGTGATACTGTCGCCTGCCCTAAACCCCGGAGCGGGTAGTAGGGGGGTTGTTTAACGATCCAGGCCTTGGTTGTCACATCGTTGTAGCATACTCCTGATATCGGTCCCATCCACCTCCAAATCCACCAAATCCACCATACCCCATACCAATACCGCAATGCTGCTGTGCTAACATGCTTGGTAGAGGAAGTGCTGGAATTGGCGCACTAACTTGTGGTGCGCTGTAGAAGAGTCCGGCCGTGGTGAATGGTTGGCTATAAGATGGTGTAGGGGAAGGCAGTTGAATCTCATTCAAGCCCATACTTGCCCATAAAGATTGAGTGTCGGTTGCAGAGGACATGGAAGATGTCGTACTTGGACTTGAAGGAACCATCCTCCATGGGTCAACAGGAGCTGCGGTTGTTACTGGTATCGTGGGTTGCGACCACCAATTCATGCCAGCTGGGGAGCTTGGCAATAAAGTAGCAGGTCTAACCACATCGACGACCCTTGGTGGTGGGGGGAGTAGAGGAAGGAAAAGGCCCATGATATTGTTCTTGACTTCATCACTTTTACCGCACAACAATTCACCAGCGCCATCTTCTTCCAGTCCTTCTAATGCAGAGACATGAGTTCGGTAGACGAACTTGTTAATAGCTTGAATGAAGTCTTCGTGCATCTTCTTCACTTGTTGATCCTTCTCTGACCAGTTGTAGGTGTTCGCTGCAATATCTAGGCAATGAACATCCTTGTGAAACTCGATAAGTGATTCTATCGTATCTGGAGTAAGTTTGTAGGCAACCTCATTTCTTAATACCATATCCACATGAACAACATAAGCTTCGATGTGAATGAGTTGATAGTTGAACATGGCCTCAACTAATGGGTTTGAGTCTTCGCGTCTTTGTTCCGGGGCTTTCGATAACATCAAAGATCCAAGAGTCCATATAGCTGTTGACGAAGATAGCGTTTCCGTTAAGCATCTTTGGTGCTGGGGTACACTGTTTAGAGGACGCTTTATGCGATTTATACGCTTCAAGGTTTGTGTTAACCATGGCTCAACCTTTGAACTCAACACAACATTGACGGATGAAGCTCTTGGGGCAAAGGCAGCTGCCGAAGCAGGTAGTAATTGAGGAGGCATTGGAGTAAAGGTTGACGGAAAGTATGGGAGACGGGGTACGGAGTGATGATACGGATAGATATTCGAGGACAATAGGTCAGGGATATGTAAAGATGCGAGAGCTTGCCGTGACGAAGATATGGGAAATGGAAAATCAGCGTGTTGAAATGAAATGAAGATAAATATTTTGGCGGTCCCGAGACAAGGGATCTAGTTTGCGCGCCTTGAATAAATATCGAAAAAGGTACGGACGAATGAGGTCGTGAAGAAGGAAGGGTAAGAAAAAAGAGTTGAAGGGGTTATGGTGGGGTTGTTATAAGAGGTCAACGATCAGCTACTAGTCAAGCGGCGGGATCGGCTCGTAGGGATGAAGGGTGAAGTAGGTTGGTAGTTAGGGCGAGGTATGATGAATACTTCGTAGATGGGAAAATCTTGAATTCCCTTAGTGGTAGTACCCGTAAGGTTTAACTTTAGACGTAGCCACTTTCTATCCGAAGGCTTGATCGAGTTTGGATAAGATGTGGTGTGGTGAAAGAGGCTAGGAGTAGATACTGGAAGTGGTAAAGTGTAGCAGTCTAGCAGAGGAGGGAGGGTGAGAGTAGTCTTGTATATTGTAGATTACACCAATGCCACCTCCATCCCCCGTCTCCACTCGCATCACATCTTGAAAAAAGTTCCGACGAAATACCTCATTCGTTGAATTTCGTCCGCAGAGATCGAAAGATTACGGGTCGGTGGGAACAAAAAGATACTCGAAAGGGGGGGGATGCTAACAATAGTGGCAGTAATGCAGCGAATGCAGCAGATGCAGCAGACAGAACAGACAGAGACCGATGCAGCAAAAAGCAGAGAAGCAGAGAAGCAGAGAAGCAGTAGCTGGGGGCAGTGCTGCATTAGAGCATTAGACCTGCATACCACTGAATAGGGTCCCTGGCATTTTTATTTTGTGAGCAAAGAAAACGAAGAATAGCTAATGGCCACCCACCTGCACAGTGCACAGTGCACGCTGCACCGTAATGAAGCCCTGTCCTGTGAAGCCCAAGCCCTGGCTGGACATTTGCCAATAAAAAGTGATCAAAAGATGACTGATAATGAGTTTTCCACTTATCCACTTTCAGTCACCAGTGCAGCTGAAAGTTTAATGTACTCCGTAAAAATCCTGCATTTTTTTTCTCAGAGAACTTCCCGGTATCGTGGAGCAGATTCTATTTGATCACTAATGGCCATTGACCATCTCACATTGTCCTGTAGCTCTACATCTTTCACCTCTACCTAGGCCGACCTGGGTCGTGGTAGAGGAATATCATACATGCACGGCCGTACCACAGCCCACGAAGCACCGGAGAAAGGCGACGAAAATACGATACGATGAATTAGTATCATCATCTTGGTTCTGCCGAGGGTGTAACATTGCAATGCAAAATGCAAAATGCAAAATGCAATACAATGGGATGGAAATAATCGGTAATCAGAAGGAGAGCGATGTCCTTGAAGATCCCATCGTATTTGTATGCATTTAGTTTCCGTCGTCCCGTTTGGGGTGCCGCTCTCCAAAGTCAAATTTGATTGAATTTTGATCGCAATCGATAGAGTTTTTGACATATGAAGAATAATCATCTCATGGTATACCGGTACTACTAGCTGACTAGGTAGGGAATTGACATTGACATTCATTGACACTGACCATGGCACGGAAAAGTATAAACAAGTTAAAACAACCTTGAGATGATGGAAACTATGGGAACTATACTCGATCGGGTAAGATCCAATCATCTCAGTCATCAATCAGTCATCATAGATAATTATTGATTGCTGGCCCGTGGTGAACTCCGTACCAATGACTTCGATGATGAGAGAAGCAAAGTCAATTCACGGAGATTGCAACGATGATACCTTTTCCAAACTTTCCCAAACTTTCCCAAATCTTCCCAACCCTTCCCAAACCTTTCCAATAACCATCTCTTTAATTTCACATTGTCCTAAAAACTAACATGGCTACTATCTTCTGGTATGATGCGTCAAGAGAGTAAAACTAACCTCGAAAAGCTCGAGATCTCTCTCCCACTGCATCATAACTGTGGGTGGATGAATTGGGTTTTCTCTCGGCTCTTACTCACCGGACTTCACAATTCTCATTGCTACCTTACCACTTTTATCGTTTTTATACTCCTCTTTCGCTGCTACACCCAGATACTACCTACTTAAGTTAATCAAACCCATGTTGCAATATGCAGTCCGCCTTGTTTTTCCTCCATTTAACCATATCGCCAATATTATCTGGCCTCAACTTCGGCCGGCGATGAAAAGATGACTTGCATCAAGCCCAAACCTGCATCTCCACACAGTACAGCACAGCACAATGCATACGCATATTCAGCGCATACAGAAAGGCAGACAATTGATCATGGTGAGGTTGCGTCAACAATGTGAAACATCACACAGGTATTCGCAGTGATTCTGTTCAAGACAAAGTTTGTTCTAATCTCATACATCTCCATAATCTACATAGGTATTGGAGATTAAGAGACCTCTCTGAAGCCTCACGACGACTATGGATCTTCCAGTCTGAGACTGGAGGCACGAACGGCCGGATATTGACCCTATTTCATCGATAATCTACCCATTTATACACCAAAATTGGAATCTCCTGCATGAATAGATTTCGAAGTTCCAGAACTCTCCTGAGTCCTGACATGTTTTCCTCTTCGTGCGAGCCATGGCCATGTACAAAGTCAAACAAATTAAGCAGCGAGCGACACCACTCTTCCGGGGTACGACGGACGAAACATTTCTTAGAGGTGGACTGTGGATGGTTAAAACTCTGACAATTTTTCTACTAGACTGAGTCGTCGTCGATGAATCTGAGCCTGTGGATGGCATTTATCACAAAAGCCCATCCCAGTTGCGAAAAGTAGCGTCGCTGTCAAAAGCTCGTTTCTGGGCTCTGATTCGCACAAACCAACTTTCGAGCCGGTGAAATCCTGCCAACCGAAACCGTGTAAACTTGCCGTTCCACCAGTCATGCACTTGCAACGATATCGCTCTCGGGGAAGCAATGATAAATCAGAGTATTCGTTGAAGGTCATCATTCCTTCACGCACAGGTATAGGGAGCACATCATGGTGGGTGTGTAGATATGCATAGGAACAGGTTCCTGCGATGCAAATTCAGGGTCTATACTGGCAATGACCCTCACAGCATGAACCTCTTAGAGAAGCACAGTCATTGAGCAAATCTCGGTGTACGCGTTTTAAGCTATACGATAGGATGTAACGAGGTGTGGCGACGTTACAATGGAACCGTCTGCATTTTTTCCACATGCTTTTTCCGAACATTTGGGCTGGTATTTCTATAATTAGACATTATACTTGATAGGTAGGCAGGTAAATGGGTAGACAGAGTGCCGAATTGGTCATAAAATAATAAAATGTTTTTACAGCTTGTTTTTTATTATTTTTTAGTTTTAGTAAAGTTGATTTATGATGTATAAAAAAAATAGATTTGCACCGCCACGCGAGATGTTTAACTGTCTCGACTGTCTCCCCTCCTTCTCGCCGCTTTTGAGTGATAGTCAACGGGCATGCCCGAGCAGGGCTATCTAGCATCGACCTATATTACCCAGCTACTATAAACTAGAGTTTGCCTAACTATTGCGGGCTTAGGGCCTTGCATCCGGCATTAATGAACTTGCCGTCGTGGGTAGTCACGACTCAGAAATATCCCAGGACTTGCACTCTTGCACTCGTGCACTCTTACCCGTGGACACTCTTGCACTACTGTACAATTATACAATCTCAACCGTCTCGACTTCGTACACCAATTGATTGATTCATGAATCATCAAGCCTCGGATCCATTACAAGCCGACTAGGTAGGTACACATCATGGTAGGTCTCCATCATTGATCAATAGGTAGATAGGTAGGTAACGCCGTAACGGTATCAATCCTACATACTAGGTAATTCACGAGATCAAATGTCAACCCCCTTCATTCTCGTGACTTCCATTCGATTTCACCGTCGGAAGATATTCCAATGGCGGAGAGTCTATGGAGGACATGATCACAAGGTCACAAACTTTGCTGAAACTCTTCCCGCAATTGAGTACTGTATCTTACGGTGAGCGATATTCCCAGTTTTCCAACCTATTACATGCATTCACCATCTGTCCTTGGCCGCATCGAAGCGCTTTTGAGGATGTCAGTGTCTATCTTGCTGCCCGAGAACCCTCACGATACGTAACAAGGAATACCATCAGGTAAGGGTAACATCAACAGGTGACTCTACATGCGCGCTTAGATACTTGTACTTTATGGTCTGGGAAAGAGGGTACAAACGCAGTGTGACGCATGACATCGGCTTTCCATTTTCTGGTATTCGGAAAAGCACGTTGCGGATTCGTCCAGAAGATATTTGATTCGGATCGCCGTTACCATTTGGCGCCGTGCCCTGTCCTCTTTTTCTCTCACCACGCTTGATCCACATGAGATCTATCACATCATCCGAGGTTTGGAATAGCTAGAACTGCCGTTTCCATACAAATCGCACGTAGGGCACGTAATTGTTTAAGATTCCATGGCATAAATGTGACGGCCCTGTTTGTTAGCCCCATCAATAGATATCCATCAGAAATCCCTGACTGTATCAGGCTTCGAAATGTGTTTCTAAATGCAACACAGCCATATTGAATTGATGACCGCAACCACAATACCACGAACTATTCAATGGCTTCGGGATTGGCGATGCGGTTATCAGATCAAGAATCAAGATCCCAAACGCACTCAGTCTCTTAGTCAGTAGATCACTACGAATATGCCACCGATAGACCCCGATATGGCTGTACGAGGAGAGGTATAAGTTTAACGCGATCAACGTGGCATAAGTAGGTATCCTGGATCAGCTGAACACAAGGCGGAATATCTGCAATGTTTCTCTATTTCCTAGACAGACATTGCCAGCGAGAGGGGCGAAAATTTTAGTCGAGGGCAATGCGCATAAAGCCGTTCGTAATCGCGAGTCGGGAACAGACAATTTTCATCACGGACGACAGGTTGAACGATGCTCGACACAAGCCGTTGTGGCAGTGCAACACCACGTCAATACTTTTGGGTTTGTCATTCTCGAATCATTCTTGAAAAATTAAATTGTTTACATGATTATAAGCTGTTTACTTGATTCAGCCTCGGTTTTCGTTTGTATGGATGGGTATCATTGCTTAATGAATATCGCCACGATAGTTGTTGAGGTTGACGACGCCTCAAAGGATGGTATGGCATGGCATCCATGGCACAGTATCTTGATATCTAGGTAGTAGGTAGTAGGTACGGAGTATGCACTTGTCATACTGTGTTGTCCCTCGTATTGGCTAATTGTGGGGAGGGATTAACCTTCCTTTGCAAGTTTGCGAATTTGATCCTACAAGACGCCTCCCAACAATATTGACGACGACGTCCCCATTTCCAAGACCCGAGTAACGATGTGCATATCCAAACATTTGGCCCAAATGGTCACGAGATAAATTGTTCAAGTGATCATTTCGTGACCCAAACTTCAGCTGAAGCCCTTGCTGCAGCCATCCTTCAGCGTCTCGTGCTTGATTTCTCAATGTGGCATCTGTATGTCAGCTTCGCAATCGGTTGAAAGCGGGGTTGCATTATTTTTATCTTTATCTTTTTGGTAATGCTACTTTGATAAGAAATCCTTGGATATCTAGGTAGCCTTATTCCTCTTCTCCAGTCCGTCTGGCTCTTTTGAACCAATAAGATCGATTCTTTTATCTGCGTGCAACGGTGAATGGAGATGCAGTGGGTACGAAACGTGTGCGCAAATTAATACCCCTCATTCGTGAATAACTTGCCTTTTTGTTCGTGAGCACCTTCCATGATCAGATTCAAATCATCCCAGTTTCAATATTATATGCAGAACAAGGGCAAGACATAGTACCTTGCATTCACATCAGGACATCATCTCATCTCATCTAATCATACCTACCAAATGTCATCCAATCAGCCACGAGAAATTTCTACAATAGTGTGGTGATACCAAGGCCATCAGCAATCATGGAACGCGTCCGTAGACTCTCCGGAGCCTTCCTCCATGCCGTCGGCAATGTCTTCTCCGAAGCTCACCCCTTCACCGATGTCTCTCTCACTCCCGCTCAAGCCGATGCTCTCATCAAATATCAACGACGTCTTCCGCATCCCTTGTATCTCGGCGAGCGAGCTTTTATGGTAACCGACATTGTCGATATGGAAAGTTCCAGTGTGAAGATCCAGAAAGCTCTTGTCAAACACGGTATCATATTAGAAGCACCCACTGCTCTCGAGCCTGGGATGTTGGCCCCGAGACACAGCGTGGAAGATGAGCATCCGGTCAAAACGGCCGCGATTACCAAGAACTTCCCGCATCAGCTTGCTTCTACGAGTCTTTCGATCAGTGGTCAGAAATTGGTCGTGGCACTCTTGTGTTTTTGGTTTGAGGAGTGGAAGAGGTATTGTCGATTGGAACGAGAAGAAAAAGATCTCAAAGAACAGATTGAGGTTGCGAGACGAGTAGACAATACACGGGCGATAAGTTTCTTTTCTTTGGAGTTGGATAAGATATCGAGGAAGAAAAGAATGTTGTGGAGTGAGAGAGAGGAAAATCGGGAAGTGGTAGGAAGCTCGAGTAATGTGTCTGGTCCTAGTGAAACGAGAGCTCGTGGGGAGGGGCTCGCTGGAAATGCAAGTGAAGATCAGTTGCCGAGTTATGGGGATTCGACGACGCATGGCGTTACAATTCAGCTTGCTACTGGAGGAGCAGCGAGATGTTTGAATAGTGGTGGATTGGATGAATTACCTAGCTATGGTGATTTGAATACGGAAAGTGGCACTACTAGCAATGCTGGAGTCGAGGGGGCTTCTAGCAATGCAGTTGATGAGTCGCCGAATATTGATGTCGTTAATCAGTCATCCAAAGATCATAGTTCATGAAGATGAAGACCAAGGAGTCGTTTGGAGATGGATTCAGATGCAAGCTAGAGTTGACATGCTTGATGATGATTTATATTTGTACGCGCCTGGAAGGCATCACTTGAGCATCGGAGTCGGAAGAAACATTGTTTGTTGATAACGTATAACGTGGGCATAGGAGGATAGAGGTAAGACTACAATAGGAATCGGAAACGGACAAATGTTCTAGCGATTGAGTTGGGAATATGAAGAGGAACACTGGAGTGTATGCTGTGGATGGGTTTTGCTTCTGGTGTCATTCTTAAACATCCGTTTTCTTGCCTAGAGATTACTTCTTCTGGTACTTGTGTAGCTTAATTCTAATTATTCATCGTTGAAAAGATACACAATGATACATCCATCTACTTACTTGAGTGCGTAGTCATATATATAAAGTTAAAAAATGCATATCTAGTATCCACAATCTTCATCAAGAGATGTAATCTAATATCAGACTGTTTTATATCAAATGTTTAAATTTCCTCCTTCGTTTTACTTCATATTACCTACATGCATACATATATGATAATCCAATCAATATAATATCCACGAATCCATACAGATACTATCCCCTAAAATGCTAACCACAACTGGGTTTGCTTATAATACTTTATCAACTAATCAAAGTATTATAATCTGAAAGCTTTTGAAATCATCAATTGTATTTATTTTGATAATAAAATATAATAAAATTTAAAAACTTCATCAAATTTATTTTTGAAATAAAATAAATAAATTTATAATTCAACTTTTAATTATTATTATATTAATAAGTTTTATTTTTAAATTCTAATTGAATAGTTTTTATATTTGATATAATTTGTAAAGTTATTGATATTCTTATTTGTATACAAACTATATTTCCTAATTGTGATTAGTATTCTAGAGGATAGTATTATCAAGATCAAATATTTAATAAATAGTAAATAAACAGATTGCAAATATCAGACACCAGGATAAGAAATGAATATACCTAGCACCTAATATGTATTCACAAACCTCCTGATTTGATTTTCATCAGACCACGATGTCAAATCCCGAGTTTTAGTATTGACTATTCCATTGGATTTGCAGAGGTGTGATGAATACTGGGCAGATGAATAGAGATGGGATGTCGATGTGGATATTATGAATAGGCATTAGTTCTGATTTATGATATATAATATACTATTTCTACGGTGTATAAGGGAAAGGTATTGAAATTTGAGTTTCTTGTGGGAAATCATGGAATGTTGTTTATGTTTGAGGTGATTGAAAGTCTTTCACTCTCTCACTCTCTCAATCTCTTACTTTCTCATTCTTTCACTCTTTCACTCTTTTATTCTTTTACTCTCTCACTCTCTCACTCTCTCGCTCTCTCACTCTCTCGCTCTCTCACTCTCTCGCTCTCTCACTCTCTCGCTCTCTCACTCTCTCGCTCTACAACTCAACCTACAAGCACTCAACAATCAACCCTCTGATAAATTTAAATCCCAAACACACATATCCATCCCATTCCTTCTATTTTATCTCCGCAACAAATCCACAGACTCTAGACTATCTACCACGCCATAAAGAAAAGAGACGAGATTAATCCAGAGATTTTGAAATCCTCACTCATAAGATCCGGATATCAGGGAACCTTTGTTCTCATCTACTGTTATTGAGAAATGAATCCTTATACTTACTATCCTCCATGAAAAGTATCGATATCGTTTTCTATCTACATATTTACCTATCCGATGAAATTACACTCCCCTCCCCTCTCCTTCTCCTCCTACTAAAAGCTTTACACAGCCAAACATAATTCTGATTCCTCTCTCCCGGGAAGAACTCAATCCCCGATCATCATATCTATTATAACTTCTTTCTATCTCTCTTACTCATAGACTCTCTACCCGTATCCTCCATCAAACCTCCAATTATCCAATCATCCGACTAATTCTGCATCTCCACCCCTTTCCAACTCTCACTCTTGGTCTCATTAGATTCTGAAATATATCTCCTGTTCTGCTCCCACATAACACAGTATAAATATAACAAACTTCTCTTCAATATCTTCGTAATCCCTTTTCCTCTCCCTCTCCCTCATCCCACTTAAAGTATTCATCTCCTCGTCAATAAACTCCTTAATCTTACAATCTCAAGATATTCAAATTCCCTACTCATATGTACCTATATAATTCCCTCTTCCTCCCCTTTCTCTTCCCCGAAAAACAAAAACAAAACCAAGAAGGATCAAACTAGAGTAACACAGAAGGAAATACAGAAATCCGAACCCCGTATCTCATTCTATCCCATTCTGTTTCATTCATACCAAGCTCCTTTCACAAATTTCTCCCTCACCCTCACCCTCACCCTCACCCTCACCAATAATCAAACTCAAGCAAGCAACTCAAAAACCACATCTCACAACCAATATAACAAACATAACAAATAACCTTTACAAACCCCAAATCCAAATCCACACCCTCCCTTCCCTTCCATTCCCTCCCCTCCCCTCCCCTCCCTCTCTCCCACCCTCTCTCCCACCCCAACAAACACCCAGAACCCAAATTTCCAGAAAACAAACCCCAAATACCCATATACCCAAGTACCTACCCAGAAATACATAATATACCTAGGTATATTAAAGCACACCAATAAAATCAATAACTCCACCTCTCTTTGCCTCTCTCCACCTCTCCATCTCTCATTTACCAGAAAACCCCTCCCTCAGTTGGTTTAGTTCTCTCCCTCTCTCCCTCTCTCCCTCTCTCTACAATAAAATCCAATCTCCAAACCCCAATCTCCAAAACTCTAATTCAAACTCCAAACTAAAATATCTACACCAAGATATCAAATATCATATTCATCCATCCATCCATCCATCCATCCATCCA
Organism: Botrytis deweyae; assembly: GCF_014898535.1. Lineage (NCBI taxonomy): Eukaryota > Fungi > Ascomycota > Leotiomycetes > Helotiales > Sclerotiniaceae > Botrytis > Botrytis deweyae. The sequence goes on from NW_024066210.1 coordinate 1,160,591, forward strand.
TCCAAAAAAAAAAGTCCCCAGCAAGATTCCCATTCCACATCTCAAATTTACCTACCTCGCCTACCTACCAAGCAAGCACCTATCAACCTCCCCTTTCGCAATATAGATACTCAAACACACTGCTCTGAGTTCACAACACCACATACCACATAGAGTTGCATATTCATTTACGAGTTCCATTTCTGTCAACTCATCTACCAACATATTTTCTGTCAAACATAGAACAAAACTCAATTTTCTACATCCATCTATACCAAAAGCCAATTATAACTACTAGGTACCAATCTACCTAGGTCACCAAGTATATTCATGTCCCTCCTCGATACACAATTTTTATCATCACTTTCGTAAAATCACAAAGCCATCTCAAAATATATATCCATGTTATATGTATCATTTCATAACTTCATAAAATATGTACGTAGCCATACCCAAAAGGCCATCCTGCCATTCATTTCCCACACCCCGTCATTATGTATTAAATCTGGTTCATCATGACCCACTCCATCCCATCCTATACAATCGCCCCCTCTTAAGCCAAATCCTGACTCAATGGTAAGTTTCTGGAACTGGAACCAACATAAACTGTCTTAGTGTAGTTGCTAATGAACCAGTTTTGTGCGACTGTATCCCAGTTGCTCAAGTCTCTTCTGGTCAAATCGGCAGTGAAAGTAGTAGTGTTTCCTGCTGGAATAGAGAGTCTTTCAAACCCTCTCAATACGATGAGAGGATCATTGGGTCCACCGAGTTTAACATAGAGTTGGGGAACTTCTTCACCATCGACTTCACCAGAGTTTTGGATTTGTGCAGTAACGGTGTAGAGAACATCGTAAAGTGCTGGGTTACCTCCTGGTGCACCACCTGCTGCGAGGATAGGTTGAGCAGATCCATCAAGTGCCTTGGGTGGGAGGAACTCGGAGGCATTTTGTCCGTACTTTGGATCCGCAGATGCGGCGGCGGCATCGCTGGTGTTGAGGTATGGGTAAATGTATTGGTAGACATATGGGAATGAACCGTTGGGGAAGATGTAATCATTGAGATCTGTAGAGAAGTTTCCGAAAGATGGAGCAGCTTGAGTCAATCCAGATGATGGAGTGTAGGTGCTGCTTGCATTGGCATTCTTGGTGACAGTAAGGCCAGAGTAGTTGAATGTGGTGTATGAGAGACCAAAACCAAACTCATAGATTGGTTCGATGCCTTGAGCATCAAAAGCACGATAGTCAATGAAGTTTCCTTCGGTGAAGTCGAGTTGTGGTGCAGCCTCGCCGTTGTTTGGCTCGTAGAGAACATCAGTACCATAACTTTCTCTGGTTGGTCCCCATGTGAATGGTGTACGGGCAGCAGGGTTAACCTTTCCATATAGAACATCGGTGATACTGTTTCCACTTTCTTGTCCTGGTACACCAGCCCACAAGATTGCGGTGATGTTCTCGTTGTCATACCAATCACCAACCAAAGTGGGTCCGGTGGAGTGGATAACGACGATAGTGTTGTTGCAAAGAGCAGAAACGTTTTTAATCAATGCATAACCAGAGTTCCAAAGAGTGAGGTTGTTACGATCACCGATGTTTCCATCAACACTGATATATCCTTCTCCGGAATTGGCGTTGACGAAAACAATGGCGGTGACTTCTTGACTAACAAGTGCTTCAATTTGGGATGTAGCATAGTTATCCAAGATGCTCTGGTAAACAGTGCCATCAGCAATGGCTTGGTTTTGAAGAGCAGTGTCTGGAGTGACAAGGTAAGGGAAATTGGAAGAACCAGAACCCCAAGCCATGCCAAGAGTGCCGTTATCACAACCTCTGTCAGAGCATCCGTTAGGTCCGTAAGGGCTTGGTCCAGCATCCTCTCCAATGACAGCGAGGAATTTGGGCTTGGAAAGAGGAAGTGCGTTGTTGGTGTTCTTCAAGAGGACTGTTGATCGAGCTCCAATATCTCTGATCAACTTTGCATGGTCTCCTCTAACATCGACGTGCCAGTTAATTTGTTGAACATCCTTTCCAGCTGCGTAGTGGAGTGGTCCGTATGTATCGAGAGTCCATGAAGAGAAGTTAATTTCTGGCTCGTCAAGGGTTAAGCCAACCTTGAAGTAAGCAGCCATAATTCTCATTGCCATGTCGTCGATTCTCCATTCTGGAACGGTTCCGTTGATGACTGCCAATGTAAGGTTGGTTCCCCAGAAACTTTCTCCGCTGCTGAAGAGGGTATCACCAGGCATGGTCATGTCCAATCCAGCTACGGCGGAAGCTGCTCCGGTGTGTTGAGCTTGCCAATCAGTCATGACGAAACCTTGGAATCCGAGCTCATCCTTTAGCAAGTTGTTGAGCATCTTGGAGTTTTGACAAGAATAGGAGTTGTTGACTTGATTGTAAGAACACATAATGGAACCAACACCAGCGCGAACTGCGTCGGCGAATGGCCAGAGGTATGTCTCGTGCATGGTTACATCGTCAATGTTGGATGAACTGGATTCAGTAATGTTGAAGCCGAAGCCTTGTGATTCACCAGACTGACGGAAATGTTCCTGAATACTTGTAAGTTATCGAAGTAGTGGTGGATCATAGGGGAACAAAAAGTATCCTGTGTATTGATACTTGGAAATCAAGAAATTACATACCTGTTCGTTACCGATGAAATGCTTAGCACAAGCAATGATACCGGCGTCTTGAATACCTTTGATGGTTTCAGCAATTCCAATACCTGTCAAGACAGGATCTGGACTGAATCCTTCCCAGTTACGTCCACCTTGTGGAGCACGACCAAGAGGACCTGCAACTGGACCGAGTTGCACAGTTACACCCTTTGCTTTATGTTCTTGGCCTATAAAATTGATTGATCAGAAATGTAGAAACCAATGGGGGTAAATCAAAACCTACCCATAGCATATCCTCGGGCATACATCAAACCACGATCAAAAGTGGCTGCAACAGATTGACCACTCGAGAATACCGAGTTGAAATCGGTATCACGAACACCAACTGGAGAATCTTGCATACACATCGATCGGAGACCGAGACGAGGAACTGATCCGGCTTGACCAACACATTGTTCACCTTCCCATCTGAATGATCATTAGTTAAAAATTCAGCAATGTGAATGTCAACAAAACTTACCCAACACCCGTAGTCAAATTAACCTTTTCCAACAACGTGAGCTGGGAAACAAAATCCTTTGCCTTGACATAAGCATCTTCCCACCCGCCGGTATTTGGGTTCATCCATGGTGAAGGGTAGAAGGGGTCACTGGTTTGACCGAATACCGCACCGGAGTCAGTAGCAGGATCGACGGCACCGGGATATGTGGAATTTGACGACTTTGTACCCAGAGTTAGCAATTTTCTATCTCCTGTGATGATCCCCGACAGAACAAGAACGAGATCTAATAAACTCTTCATGGTGAAGTTTGGATGATGTGGTTGTGAATTACAAAATGATTGTAATCATGAAGAGCGGGAATCCAAAAGAACGAGTGGATTGGGATCCCTTGCATTGAGAGAAATGTGGTTTGTGGAAGAAAGGGTAGATGGATAGACGGGTAAAGGAAATGGGAGTACAAACTTGACGGGATTGTTTGGTACCGCGGTGCAAAGTACTTTCTTGTTGACTGGGAGAGGCTGCGGCCAGTAACCCAGCAACCACGAGTGAATATCTCATTTTGAGGAAGGAGCCACCACCAATTGAATGGTGATTGGATTAAAATTAAAAGGAATTGAGGAAGAAGTCGGCAGGTACAGTCTCAAATGAATTGAGATGATTGATGGTACTGATCTCGGAAGAAAGAGAAAGATCGTGGGATGGCAAGATACTTTATATACCAAGGGTAGCTGATAATAAGGTTGGTCGGTATGTGTGTCTGTGGAGTCTGTGGAGTCTACACGTTCGTTCCCATCTTCTCTTGAGTCTTGACTCTTGAGCTTGAGATGCATCAATCAATGATTGATTGATTGATTGATTGATGATTCAAAGATGGGGTCTCATACGTACGGAGTGCGAGCATACTGGGTACATACTAGGTACATACTGAGGACATACTAGGTACATGTCGATAAGTCGATCGTGCAAAAGAAATGTTGAGCTTCCCCAGTATATCGGCAACCCAAAGTCTAAAAAGTTAGCTCCCTGGTCCAAGTTATCATGGTGGCTCGAGTGGTAGACTATCATAGACTATCAGACGACGTGCATGAAGTTTGGCTCTCTGATTGATATTGGTTGGATGAAAGAGGCGAAAGATCTTCATGCGAATAAAGTTCCTGAAGACTTCCAAATATGTTGGGTCGATGTGTGCGAGCTTATTACCTACCTGGTACCTAGCATGCCAGTGTGTATATCAGATAAAATTCTATCAGTCGTATCGCGTCTTGTATGGAAGTTTATGGTCAAAGTTATATTTCATAGTGGGTGTTTAGTTATTCTGAGACTGTCAATACTGTTTGAACTCTTTCATAGTATCACATCTCAATTATTGATATCGTTGTTGTTGTTATAATTATTATTGATATTGTTATTTTTGCTATACACAAATACAACAGCAAATAATACAGAAACCAACCAACCAACAAGCAAACGTCATTTCCAAGCTGACATGCATCAATGATGATGATTACAATATGACAAGCATGGATGAAGGATTCTTAGAGATTAAATTGGCAAAGACTCAACTTCCAAGAGCTTATCGTAGCCTACCCGGCAATTTCTATCCGCCCATATGAGAGATCTGAACAAACGGTGAACTCTCAGATATTGGTCGCTTGGATGTCTTGATCATCAATCACATCATATGTCTCTCTCGTTACTCTCGTTACTCTTGTTACTCTCGCACTCTCGCACTCTCGCACTCTCGCACTCTCTCGTCCTCTCTCTCTAAAAGTTTCTCTTTCCTATCCATGCGTCTCATAGCAAAATCACATATGATACATATGATACACCATCTCACAGATCCAACTCCATCAATTCCATATTCAATTGTTACAACATTGCAGCTGTACCTACCTACCCATCTCCCCATCTCCCCATCCATGCATGTTGACCTCCGCAAACCCCACAAACTTTGAAAAATGTGGTGACCCGCGCGGACCCACATAAATCCAGAGACCCATAATCGGAATTTCCTCGGAACTTGGGGAAAAGGCGGGGAATTCATTAGACACGATACTTGGTACCGTACGTGGATATTTGCCTGTCAAGTGATGATCGAATCATGAATACTCCACTTTGGAATCTAAATTGACTTTTATTTTTTATTTCATTTTTTCTTTTCCTTTTTCCCCATCTTGTCTCCTTGTCTAATAAGAGAGAGACTTTGCCTTCACAAGGTGGCTCAAGTGTATTTTTAATATTGGAATACCTAAATGAATGAATGGATAAATTAATAAATGAATAATAGAAAGGATGGGATCATGTCTGACGGGATACCAGGGAGATCGTTGAGTGAGTCTGTTGAGTGGGAATAGACAAGGCAATTCGAAATGATGGAAATCTCTAATCATCATCACCATCATCAACATCATCATCACCATCATCACCATCATCACCATCATCACAATGTCACCATGTCGGACTGAGACCCAGTCAGATCAACAGGGGCGCTTGAAGAAGTTCTAGAATTTGCGGTTGATCATCGGTTCACCCCCATTTTCATCAACCAAAACCTTCCGCAGAGACAGTCAAACAAACAACTCACTCGCAAAACTCTTACCAAGCGAACTCCCAACACCATCCAAGAATGGCACTTCCGATCGGCAATATCTCACATGTCCACTAAGAGTCTAGGAACGACATTTCCGCCCCGCCTTCCTGTCGTTTTCTTTCTCTTTTTCTTCGCCATCCCATCTCTCGCCAAGCTTTCCAAGCTTTCCCCGAACCTGTCCAGCCACAAAATCATGGATGATGGATCGAGCCGTGTGTCAAACGCCAACAACACTAGAAAGTCCCTACGTAGTATACTGTATACCTAGGTAGGTACGGAAGCCTCGTAACCATCTACACCGATACCCGACCCCGCCGTTCACGCTTCCCTAGACTCCACGCTACTTCCTATCCTTACCAATTTGTCAATTGATACCACTATATATCTCATCGGACCGATTACTTTGAAATCACTTGCTCCCCTTCTCCTCTTCTCCTCTTCTCCATCATTTTCCCCATGGGCCATGGTATGGGCCATGGTAAGCGTCGGAGTTCTCGAATAAGAAGCCTTTCCGAACAACTAACAGTAGTATTCTTTACCAATAAACTGGGAACCTCCAGATTTTCTCCCCCGCTCCCCGTGGGAGTATGGCTAATCTTCGGAATTGGCGCATACCTACAATGGGGCCCGACTCTGATTGCAATGGCATCTGCATACAGATTAATACATGGCAACCCAGTATTCGATCGATACTCGCATTCTCCCATTCCACGGACAACGCAATCAAGCGACTCGGCTATGTAGCTTGGAAGAATTTACTCCCGCTTATTCCGATGGTGGCCACGATGGATCTCTAGAGAGGGCTTACTGTCTAGTGGCGGTAAACATTTTGATCATGAGGGCTGTGAAAATGAGAAATCTCATTGTTCAATCCGGAATCCTCGGGTCTTAGAGCACACTTAGTAATGTACTGTACTTGGTTATAACTGAGAGTTAGTAGTCGATCTTTGCAGGCCGTCTTCTACTTCACCATCTTGTTCTTCTCCAATCCCTTGACTAGGTCAGGGGTATGTCATTATCGGAGATGCTGTGCCAATCCAAACATCAAACCAGTCTCGGGAGATGTATGATCATGATTTCTAATATTCTGAACCACAATCCAACAATTACATACTTTCAATGTTTGAAGGCGACACAGGCATCCGTGTAGGATTGAATACTCATTTCAAGGGCTCACATTGAACTCTGTGAGAAGTAATACATTATCATAGAGCTAAAAGTCTATCAATGTTTCGCTGACATTATCTATATCACAAATGTATCCATTGCGCTTTCTTTATACTCCTCAAAGTATTCTCCCCTCCCTCTATCAATTCTTCTCTACATCACCCTGCGTCCCATCCATGAGCTTTTTATACCCTTCTAAGACTTCTTCTGTTTGTAAGATATATCTTCCAGCTTCTCGTATAATACCTTTGTCGCTCCAAGTCCTTCAGTCATAATACGCGGTGTTGGTTTTGGCTCCAACTCATGACCAAATAACGAAGCATTAACCCGTGATGGTTGCTCCGGACTTATTCTGTTAGTGCGTGACTTGGCTTGGCCCCATCCATTCCTTGCTCTTACCGGTTCCACATCATCATGGTGTAGAATTGATCGAGGAACTCGACATGGAAAATTTGCCGGTTTTGGTATTTTTATCGGCGCGGATCTCGGAGTGTATTCAAAATCTTCCCTTGAAGAGGCCGAGTTCGAGGCTATATCATATTCGCCCGTTTCCGAGGGAAGTTGAGCGGTCTCTGAGCCATTTTCTCCTTCTAATATTCTCCCATCTGGTATTGAAGAATAATCTTGGCGCCCCCCGTTTATTTGCTCTAGAAGTACCTGATCAACTACTGATTCAACCATTGCCCCATTAAAGTTGGCTTCATTGAACGATGAGGTAAGTATTGATCTCCCGTCGACCACACCACTCCATCGTCTGTCTGCTTTCACTACCACTCCATCGTGAGTCACCTGATAATTCTCCGCGCGATGACCACTGGCTCGATTTGGAGCATTTTGATTTAGAGTATCTTGATCCTTTGCTGATTCGTCCTCTACCATGGAATAAATTGATTCCGACCGGCCCTCTGGCATTTCTTTTAATTCCCTTTTTCTTTTCAAATCCTTCTGTACCTTCTTTTTCATCTGCGCTCCAGGTGCATCTTTCTTCTTCACATACGCTCTCATGATTCCCGTGTCTTCCTCATCTCCATCATATCCTTCGGAATCGCTAGGATTCGGTGAGTTATCATCGTGGAACGATAGTGCAGGGGAATATACGATGCTGGGAGGTTGCAAATCATCCGCTTCGCTTGATGAATCCCTCGACATGGCTCTTCTCGATTTCGCTGGCGTTGATGGATTCGTTTTTCGAAAAACGATGTACGACTTAGGAGAATGCGTAGAATGGTCATAGATCGATATTAGATCTGTAATTATGTCTATTATAATAATGGGTGAGCAATAAGTATTGATGGAATATTTGATGTGGGAAAATAAATGAGGGGAGTATTGATCTTTTTCGTACTTGTACATCAGCCTTCCGCTTCGGGAAAGATCGATGATCTTTTTATTAAGAATATCGCAGAATATGCGTGGAGCAAGTATAATTCGATTAATGCTCTTGAATGATGTATGTAAGTAGTATTCGACATTCTTAGTCTTAATCTCTACACAATAATTATTTTCATCCTCGCTAAGAGGAGTGATTTGTAATCTTACATTCTTCTCTTCCAAATATTCTTCTCTTCCAAGTCTGTATATTCTTCCAAATCTTCCTTTTCCTCTTCCCTTCTACATCCTTTCATCCCCCCGCTCTCTTTTTCCATCCCCACTTCTACACTCTATACTATAGTAAAGCATTTCCTGAACACTTTCCTGAACACTTTCCCTGAAGCTATTCCGCTCATCCGTTTCCCCTCATTTATTCATTCTCTCCTTTCTGATTACATTCCTTTGAATATCCTTTCATTTTTCTATTTCTCCATCCCTCCATCCCTCCATCCCTCCATCCCTCCATCCCTCCATCCCTCCATCCCACCAACCCACCTCTCCAAATCTTTCTTCCTAAATCATCATCACTTTTCCTCACTATATTAACTATTCCTCAAGAGATCAATTCTGTAGAACTTTTTTTCTCAATCTTAATTGAATTCCCTATCTGAAATATCAAATATCATTTTGTGTACTTCAAATGCAAATCCGAACTCTCAACTCCGAACTCTCAACTCCGAACTCCAAATAGCAAATAGTACATATTCGATTCACATCCCATCCCAACTGACCCCACGCACGGGCAGAGTGTTATTAGGGGCCTCTGGTCTATATAATGCTACTATAGTATGAAAAAAAGTCTTTTCCTTGGGCAGTTTCATTTCCTTTTTTTCTGTTCATTTTCTTTTTTGTTTTTTTGTATAGATTAGATCATTTTCGTTGCTTGTCTTTTTTTTCGTTTCTGGTCCTTTCTTCTTGCTTTTCTTTTCGTGTCTTGTCTTTTTTTTCTTTTCGTTTTTTTCTTTTTCTTTTCTTTTCTTTTCTTGGCTTTGCGTTTCGTTGCGTTTCTGGGTCTTATAGTTACAGCTTGGGACACTTGTAGAAGAGTTAGGAAATATTCTAGGACCTTGGCGCTACGTTTGCTTGATTTGCTTGGGACATTGACTGATTACTATCGAGATGAGAGAGGGATTATAGGAGATAGTAGAGCGGATACGCGGTTTAGAGAGGGTGGGGGGCCAAATTGGGGGGCGGGGTTGGTTAACCCTGATTAGGCGATTCTAGGAGGACGGGACGATAGGGGAGGAGAAGAGAGGGAGGGGAGGTGGGAGGGGAGGTATGTGGGAGGGGAGGGGAGGGGAGGGGATGGGAGGGGAGGGGAGTGGAGGGGAGGGGAGGGAGGGGAGGGGAGGTGAGGGAGGGTGTATAGGGGTAGGGTAGGGGAGGGGAGGAGGGGAGGGGGGGGAGGGGAGGGGAGTGGATGTGGAGGGTGAGGTGAGGGGAGGGGAGGGTGAGGGGCGAGGTGAGGTGAGGGGAGGGGCGGGAGGGTACTGTGAGGGGAGGGATGGTAGTGAGGGAGTGGTAGGGAGGGGATTGTAGGTGAGGTGAGGGGAGGGTAGGTGAGTTGAGGGTAGGGGACGGGAGTGGAGCGTGAGGTGAGGTGGTGTAGTGAGGGTAGGGGAGGTTTAGGTGGCCGGGTAGGGGAGGGGGGGGATGGTTAGGGGGAGGTGAAGGGGTAGCGTGAGGTGCGTTTGCAGGGGTGTGATTTATGTTGAGGATTTAGATGTATTTTATTTAGTTTATTGTTTAGTTTTATTTTTATTTTATTGTATATGATTTTATTTTTATTTGAATTTTATTTATTAATTTATTTTATTTATTTTATTTATTTTATTTTTTTTTTTTATTTTTTTATTTTTTTTGTTTTGTTTATATATTTGTATGTATAATTCCTGTTTTACTTTCTTCTTTTTCTTGTTTGCTGTCTTTTTCTTCTTTTTTTCTTCTTTTCTTCTTTTTCTTCTTTCTTCCTTTTTTTTCTTCTTCTTCTTCTTCTTCTTCTCTTTCTTACTGGTTAATTACTCTTTCTATAAAATGAGGGGTGTCTTTTGAGAGAGAGAGGGAGAGAGAGGAGTTGTAGAAATATTTATTTATTTTTATATTCATACTCATTACTGATACTTACACTCACACCCACTCTATCTCCACAAACACAAGAAAAACTATACATTACACTATACGATACTCATCACCCCGCATACACCTAAATATAAAGTATATCTACAACATCTTTTCTTTATACATAAACTCAGAGAAGTGTGAGACGGGGAATAGTAGTTGAGTTAGATAGAGATAGATGGAGATTTAAGATGATATATAATTTGATATAGGCTAGGAATTTTATCGAGGGTTTATCCGGGAATATTATTTTTCGGGTGTGTTGGGGTGGGAATGCTTTTGGATGGGGGAGGGGGGGAGGGGGGGGGAGGTTTGTATAGATTGTTAGGTGTGGAGTGTATGAAGTATGAAGTATGAAGTATGAAGTATAGAGTATAAAGTATAAAGTAAATACAACACAAGAAATGAAATTTACAAGGAATATTTTCTATAAAGAAGATGATTAATGAGTAATTTCCTACTTGTGATTAGCTATAGGAAAGGAGTTTGTTATCTGATGGAGTATACTATAAGAATAGTTTGATATCTGAAGAGGAAATAAGAGCTATATCTACCAACTAGGCACAGAAGATAGACGGAATGATATGAAGCGAGAATCCTGCGTACATTTTACGAGAGCGTGGATGGGGGTTAGATGAATAAGATAGAATTTTCACTTTTTATTCAAGGTACCTAGGTGTATATGATTTATAATACCTAAGTAATCTCAATCATCACCTAGATGTTGCGAGAGCAAAATGTATATCTACACCCCATCACTTTTGCACATAGGAGATCGTATGATGATCCCAAAAATGCATCGTCTATTCGAGATACTCCTGAATACGGAGTTTAGATGATAGTGATTCGAATACGGGGAATGATATATATGCGTATTCAACTACCTAGGTATTTTTGACTGCCTCTTTTTGATACAACTTTAGTGTTTTTTTTATCCTTGACATCTCTTATGTCGAGAAGATATATATAGATATATGATCTCCCCCCGAAAAATAAAAAGGGAAATTCCCGTTTTGAACAACTACGTACAATCATCCACCCCGAGTCAGACTCACAACCAGGGGAATATCACTTCCTTAAACTCGCTATTATTACATGGACATCTACCCATCGATTACAGAATCCAAAAAGACATCAAAATCGTTTATATACCCATACCCATCTTAGTACTCCCCAATACTGATACTATAACTTAGTCCTTCACAATACATATTACACCAAGACCGAATCTGCAACTTTCCAACAAAACCCCCAGAAAACTAAACAAGCATTCAAAGCTATTTAGATATCCCGAACTGTAACAACTCTAACAGCGAATTTGCGTATATGAAGCGAGTAGAAGTGTCCACGAAAGTGTAAAATCGACAGTGAAAACGAGTTGCTGTAGTGTAAGATCCTCATTAAAATCGACACTTCTGGAGAAAGTACTGTCATTCTTGGAAAGAACAATGATGGATAAATGATGACAGGTATGTTTGAAAAAATATTCGAAAAGGAAATGATGAGTCTACTTTCCATTGGCTATCAATATGACCGACTATTCAGTAATGATTCATCACTGATGAATCGCAGAGGTAGAGGCCTGGTATATTTCAAAGTTCTGATGTAGTGGATGATATTTACATGTATATTCACATCGGAAGGATGTAATGGGAAGGGAATGGAGTTATTGTGATATTTGCTCATAAAACTCAACACTGGAAATGTGATTCTACTCTGAGTCTGATTAAGGAACGACTTCTTTCCGGGACGATGTTCATTGGGAATATAGAGATATTGTCGACGCAGCGAGAAGGTCTTTGTGGTAGAATACTACGTACCTAGGTAGCCAAAGTATTTCTCCTGTGGACTGGGATAAGATCGGAATTGTGAACTTGGGGTTAGCTTTAGATGACTTGTGGGTAATGACTTGGAATGAGGAAGATGGACTGGGACTACGCTTGAACAAATAATGATAATGTCAACAGTAACAGTTGTGGCCAGTCGGCAGTAAACGAAGAGTAATGATGGGATGGTTTTATAACACCAAGTATCGGCTGATACTGGGAGATCTTCCAAGTGTATATCAGACTTGTCTCATCTACACAGGTTTGTAGCAGTTGGATGGTTAAAGATACTAAAATTTCAGGAGAGGCGATAGACAGTAAGGAAGCTTGGTCTTTATAATTCTGTCAGGGAACTGCACGCAAGATTTGGATGGGATGGAGATACGAATGAAATGGTATTACTTTGACCATACATAACACCTATCATCGAGGCCAATGAACATGGAGATAATAGAGCTGATCATTAATGTAGCTTCTACATACGTTTTGTTTACAATGAAATGAAGGGTTGTCGTGTAACTCTAACCTTAGGGCAATTCTTGCAATCTTCGATGAATAGACTACATACCTGCGCTGAAGATGTTATCATAAGAATTTGATGAATGAAGTATTAGAAGGTTACATGTGCCCCTAAAGATAGGATATATAGACCAGAGGCACATACCTTAGTGCCAGCGACGATAAGCCGGTAAAACAATCATACCAATTGAGACTGGCAGTGACCAAACCAGCTGCACACATTGGTGATACAGCACTATATGTACTGTTTATCGCACAAATCTATCCAAGAGTCTGGCTCTCGACAATGACCTAGTCCTCCCGATATTTTGGTAAGGGGATGTTGATCTCAAGCGCTGTATTATATACTTCGGGTCTTCATCTATCTCATCTTGAGATGATGGAACCTAGCACAAAGATTCATAAAAACACATCCTCTTTCTGGGTCCACCAAACATGCATATCTCCAACCAAGATTTCCCAAAAGCCACTCTTCCATCATGGCATAATTGACATAAAATTCCGACGTGCAACAAAAGCACCTCATCACTCCCACTCGAGTCTAGATACCTTCAAAACTAACGTATATTTCCACATTCGGTATCTTTTGCATATTCTCCAAGGCCTGTGTGATCCTACCCATCACATGCATGACCCAAAGTGGTAAGAAGCCTCAGTGAGTAATCACATTTGTGACCCAGCTAACGTGGTTCATATGCGAGAGCGATCAGATTGCTGGAGCTAATGGTGGGATGAAGAAGGAACTGTTCGAATGGTGGCCTGTGCCTTCCTAAAAAGGTATCGTCCGATGCGTGGGAGGAAGGTGCCAGACATGTTATGAGCTTGCTTGCAATTGATCATATTTCACGTGAGGGAGTAGAGTAGAGATGAGATGTAATGTGTAATGTGATCAAAGATCGGATAATAACGAAGGCAGGATTGATACATAACGACGCAATGGTTTGGGTAAAAGTGTCTGACTGTTGGACTGCTGATGTGCATCTACACTCCCGTTCATTTTTGATGTGATAGAGGATTGTGCTTGATCCTTTGATACAGAAATTCGATAACTTTATGTTACACAGTGTATACTTTCTGTTGGAAAACGAGAACTGTGGAGCATGTACGATACGATACGCATGGGTATAAAATCGAAGTGTGCCTCCGAGCAATGTCTTGCCGCTGAGATATCACACGCAAACAAATGGATCTCACATCAAAGCAACATCTTTTTCTGGGAAAGAAACTTTTCCGCCAGATATCCACTGTTCCCACCGGCAACTCAAAATAAGCAATTCGTGCAGATGACGTTGCTGTCGAGTCAAGCCAAACTCCACAATGACACTGCATCTGCATATTCATTTGGAGCTTCTCAATAGCCGCTTAAAACTAGCTGATGACCGGCAGATACTTGCATAATTAGAACCTTTATATTCTCACGAGACTCCACAAACCGCTGCTTTTATGATGGAAGTGATAGAGTGGTGTGAGCACCCCGCCAAGGAAGGAGTAAATCGTACATTAAAATACATACATTCCTTTCAACTTCCAAGGATCTGTATCTGAGAAATTGTTTATTGTTGAGATTGAACGGAGATCTTGAGTGTTCATTTTGGATATGGATCAGAGCGTCGAGTATCGATTGCTGGAACCGATTTGAGATAATACGTAGGGTTTTATCATTTGCTTCGGTTTGTGATGTGAGAAGTTTTGGTGGTTCAATACAGATGAAAATCGTTTTAACAATCATTGAGGTGTACACTTGTCGGCGCTCGGCTAGTCACATGACTGAGCTAGCCACTTCAATATCAAATTCACTAGAATTACACCAAACATGTTATATTGCCATACAACAAATCTCTGTGATGAGTGATCAGGACAGAGGATAATTATTACAAAATACCGTCTATGTTCATTGCTTGAACATCATGGAATTGATGGCAGATGCCATCGAGACCCGCGGATCAAACATCTATCAAACTCAATCGCGCCCGATGGAATGAATCTTACACACGTGTGTGTATAAGTATGCTCACTTTGCCCATTTCTCGGTTTGAGACTCATCAAATTTTCTCTGTCGAAGATAGGGTTTTTAAGCAAATTGAGATACAATTCGTTACAAGTAAATCACTATAAATGTCTTCATATTGCTACCCTCAGCCCTTGGTCAGATAGCCGGCAAACTCCCCAATTATTTCTAGTCTCCTCGCTCTCATAGTCCAAATCTTCAAATCTCACAAATTAGCTCCAGCGACCTCAATTTGCCTTGCGGCCTTCCTCTAAAGTCAGGGATATCATCTCGCCAAAAACAATGTTCCAAGTCGATTTTTTGACCCCTATATACAAACAACTACTTTCTTTGAAATTGCATATATACCTCAAACAAGTTTCCCATCGAAGCATGCAATAAGCTTATCTACATATATCTCGAGCAAAGAGTAACACCACCACTGCTACCACTAGATTCCGCAAAATTTCATCTGTACCCCCCCCCCCCATTTTCCAAACAGACTCAGCCTCCCTTTCAAAGCAACACATCTCATAAAAATGCTTAATCTTGCAATTATGCCACAATGTGCCCATTAATGGCCATGATTCCTCTTAATTCATCCATATATAACCTCTCAAAAGCGTTGAAATGGCCTCTTGTATACATCTTTCTAGTCAATTTGTAAGGCATGAGGTGGTTTTTAAGGGCAGGAAGGGATGGGAGGGGGGTAAGTAGATATGTCTTTGCGTAGCATCTCGAGACAATCGTGCTCTTTCAAGATGTACTCAATATATTTATAAATACGGTTCTTTTGAAGTGGTCTTTGACCATTGGTTTCAAGAATGAAGCCTAGAATCAAGGGGATTGTTGGTTGGGAGAGAAAGAAGACATATATGCAACATTCAATCGAAGCTGATCTCCTGGCTACTAGAACCATGAAGAAGTCACTGTCCAGACTTTCTCTAACTTTGTAACACTTTTGAGATATCAGAGATCATATTTCAGGGGCTTCTTCCCGCAACAGATTATGGGTCTACACCATCTCCAACCAGCATGGCAGAAAGGGTAAAAGTTAAACCAGCTAGCGAGCTGACTTCTGAAGAGAAAGTCAAACTCATGAATTGGTTCGTACAAGCCGACCCAGTTCTCAAATTCGAGACCGAGATTGTGGCCAAATGTATCGAAGACAGTACATTCCACCGGTTTATCCCCGTAACACCAAGCCGGAAAAAGTTTACATCGTCAAGGAAATGGGTTGTGAAATTTTACAAAAGGATATGGGACGAGGGGAAATTCATCAGTGCAACCCCGCAGCAGATTAATTTCAAGCATATTATGGAAACATGTACGATAAGAGGGAGAGGCACGAAGATGAAGCAAATTGAGATTAGGAATTCGAACCGGCCGAAAAAGAGAAAAGCTTGGATTCCTAATACGATTGATATTCCCGACTATGTTGATGAGAGCGAGGTTGATGAAGGGGATGGGGACGGACAAGAAAAAATTGCCGAGGGGGCAACGAGAGAGGGAACACCGGGGGAAAGTGCCGAGGGATCGGGAGGAATCCACAGCGGAAGTGATCAATCCTATGAGGAGGACGGAAGTCTCGCAACAGATGAGAGTGACAAAAAGAACAGCAACAATGGAAGCGGACAAGAAGAGACTAACGAGGAACAAGTTGGCGACGAAGATGTGAACGACGAAGATGCGAACAGAGCAGAAGCCGACAATCAAAACCAAGCCAACATCACACAAATTCCCAAATCCAAGAAACGCGGACGTCGATCACCTGGCGAGTCGAGCAGATCTAGTAGCGGAGGAACAGCGCAAGTTGAACATTCTGGTATGGGTGAGGTGGCATTGAAGGATCGCATGAAGAGTCCGGAGAAGAAACAGAAAACGAGGGATGTGCAAGACGCCGAGTTGGACGTTCAGCAGGTTGCCGAGTTGAACAACGAGCAAGAGATTGGAGAAAACTCTGAGCTCTAGACATTGCGAGGAGGTAGACCATAGTAATAGCACATTATCATAGGGTTTTGAGATGTTGGTATATTTCATAATCCTAGTATTGAAATTTAAGGATTGGTTCACCTAATTCCCCAAAAGTCAATCAAGACACTGAATAAACACGCAACTGTTATCTTAGAAAAATTACAGGTTGAAATCGTAGCTGCTTTTAAATTATCCTGGAGATTCTACCCAACTCGCTCATGGAAGCTAGAGGCCCGGGGAGAAATATGCATATCCTGATTTTGACTTTCCAATATCGACATCGCTACTTTCTGTGAGGAAGATTTGACATTCATATCGCAGTGTGCATTTTGTGATATCTTTGCGTTCCTCACCTGCGCAACATTGGATTCTTACACTATTCAGTGCTGGTGAATACGTGGAGTTCAAATATGGAAGATGTCACATTAAGAAGTAGGATTTGAAAGATGCTTGCGATGGTTCTAGTATGCGTGTGATGTGAGCAATTTACGCGCTTGTGATATAAAACAACTTTTCAGAAGAGGATACGAAGGTCAATTGATGCTATAGATTCATACATGATTGTTGATTTGATGCTACTACCCAGCATAGGATCGCAATACAAGAGAGCAATACCCCATGGGTTCCAATACCAATGTGTGTACCAGTACCGTATATTTCAATACTAGCATACCTCGAAACGAAACGCGAAACAGACATGAAGATGTACAGCTAGATCCTTCCGCAGTATCTCTATCACCGTAGTATATTGCGGCGCAGAAAGGTCAATTATTCATGACAACACGACGAACCATCGAATCCCCGAAGAACTTTCTTCCATCCCGAAAATAATGACCGCCTTTCAGAATCTCATCTGAACCCCAAACAGCCACCCCGTTGAACATCAAACGTGGGAAAATCCATCATTTTGCACCAAGGTATGTTTGACCCGTTCTCACTGCCACCTCCACGCCAAATTCAATCCCTCAACTGCCCTTCAACACCTCCTTCCACATGGTATGTAATCAACAAAGGATTGCACGGTGCACATTGACTCATCCTTCCATCTACAATGTACACGAGCCGCTCCTCCACATTCATCCCTTCCTTTATTGCGAAAAAAAAAATGGGTGGAATAAGCTTGACAAGAAATCAGATCTCAGATCCTACGTTTCGCGATATGCAACAAAAGAATTTTTCGCTTCATTATTCAACCACTTATCTCATCTCATCAGTTATTAAGTAAGCATTTCCAGATGCTACGAGATGGGGCGCAAAGTGAGATCCTAGCACGAATCAAACTTCAAGCGAAATCCTTCTCGTGTTGATGGATGTTTCGGGTAAGACGAGACATTCACATACGAATGTACAAAGGGAGAGAATACCAATATACTGTAGCTTTGCGGCGAGGTACGAAGGGGAAAATAACTGCCGATATTTCGTGCAGTGAAGCTGCGAAATCATTTATGCAATCTCTTTGAAGCCACAATTCAATCCGTGCAGGATGTGATTTAAGATGCTGATGTACAGAATGCCTGAGAGCTTTGCAAGTACACTGCTTTGACTTACCCATCTCATAGGGCAATTTTATAAAGACAACACTGCAGATACTAGTAAAATGTGGTAGCGAAGCCACCTTTTTGCAATTTGCGAAGAGCCAGTGAGCCACACTAGGTAGCTAACCTTCCTTTGTATCGATCTTAAGGCGTGCGCAGATGTACTCCCACTGACACTGACAATGGCACTACACACTGACATAAACAATCATGGTAGATACCTAGTTTACCAAAAGGAGATGCGGAACGACTTGCTAATAGTTACTTGCTATAGAATAATCTGATACAGTCTAGAAGAAAATGGTCAAAGGGAACTTCCTTTAAGATCCACCCGTGGACACCGGCGTTTCAAGCTCTGAAGTATGCTCTCTGAGGACCCTACATGGTAAGCAAGACATTGTCGGATTGAAGTAGCTTCATTGAGTAGAAAAGGTAAAGCAAGAAAGAAAAGTGTAATTCCGCACAGATGGTCTGTCAGATCAGCATTACCTCAAGGCTCATGCTAGTCAAAAGAATGGAGCTATTTTGAGTATCTCAGTAGTCTCCGATGTCAGTGTTTCATCAGCATTTGGGCAGAGATGCCATCCGGCATGTGTTGTGGTCTATGGCAATTCTATATTTCCATCGAATCTGAAGATACGGATCCAGAAGTAACTCATTGGAGTACAGCAGTTATAATTTAGACGCCGACATCGAGTTACCAGTCCAGCGAATACAGCTGAAGAAGATTTGCGGATAATTATAGAAGGAAGGTCGCTTTGGTGGTCTGCAGAAGCGCTACCGTAGTCACGAGGGCAGCACAACATTGGTATCTGATAGCCGGGGTAAAATGACAGCGAAGACCGACCGGTAGTAAGAGTGGCTTCAATACCGATCTTGGTGCTAAATTTGAATGGCGTTAACGCTTTTACACATCGACCCGTGAAAGATTCCATTAGTTGGGTATCTTGGGATTGGTGCTCGGTGAATCTAGATCTAAACAAATGAAGGGATGTAGATGCACTCCGTGTAAGTAGAAGCGGCAACGCGACGGATGGGCGATCAATTTCCATAGAATGGAAAGAAAAGATGAGACAGCCGTGCCATTCTCTCCAATGAGAATTCTGAAGAGCTCAAGCTTCGATGTTTCATGCATACCTGCATTAATTTAACCCTGTTTAGACCAATATTTATTCATATTGCATTTTGGGGGAGAAAGAGCCAGCCAATTAGTGATGTATCAGATTCTTACAGATTCTTAAAGAGATGATGGAGAAAGATTGTGAGCCAATCGTTTAAAGATCACATATTTGGGAAAATGCAGTCAGTCATCTTCTTAATTTATGACTGCGGGCAGGTCCCATTCAGCAAGCGCTCGGCATTGACTTTTCTGCAGCAGTTGAATGCACCATACGATGTAAGATTGCATATGAGATAGACTCCATACTGAAATATCGAATAGCTGGAGCGACCTGATAGTCCAATGCTGAAATGTCAAAGCCTGAGAGATTAGTTGATTATCGTCGCACTTCGATTGAATCCTTCTTGATATTATCGAACTAGTCCAGTACGTGTGAGTGTGTGTACGTCCTTTTACAAAAGAAACAACTACCAGTACATCATCTTGAACATCATCTTGGAAGCTTGGAACTTGGACTGAGGTAAGATCTTACGAAGGTGGGATTGTATGTATCTACCGAGTAGTCTATTTTCGGGATCACTGCATCGCATCGTATAGTGGAGTCCTGTGAGATGTTGTAGCACGGGAAATATGAAATATTGTGGGATTGGTTTGATACCACGGTGATACATATATATCGTATGTATGTAAACGCCGAGTTTAATTGCTGAAGATACTCGAGTGGCTGGAAGAAGTTTAAGGGTAAGAATACTTCGCGCGTACCTGCCTTCTATGGTCCAATGCCTACCTACTTGCCTGCCTAGTACTTGCTTTAAAATTCTTTCTTGGAATTTTAGGACATCGGGGATTTTGTTGCGAATCGTGGAAAAGCATTGGTAAGAGGTGCTTGACACGATTTAGTGATGATCTTTGTGAATTAAGTATAAAAATAATACAAACGGAGTGAAGATCATGGCCATCTATGCGGCCCGTCTTTGGAGTCTACGGAGTATTGTTATCACGCCGCGAAATAAACTTTTGTATCCAGGAAGAAATCCTCAAGAAAAAAAAAGGGCGATACCCGAGATTGTCCAATGATCAATCATCATGTTGGTTCGATCGCTTATTCACCGGGTTCCCCTTCATCCATGATTCAAATTGAAGAAGCCATCACGAAAAAAAGGGTTTCCCTTGAACGAAGAGGTTGGATCTGTGGTTCCGTGATAGTCATAGCAGGCAATACCTTGCTATAATTCAGATATATTTTGTGTAATCGAGTTTCAAGTTGATGATCAAACAGGCACCTCCAATTAGGCTTGATCTTGTAAGTTGTCTGGTTCGAAAGAATCCACATTCCTTGAAAGTAGACGTAGAAATTGAATCAAGAAATTCTCCCGAGAACCTGTGAAGACCTTCCATTTTCGATGGCGAGGTGCTTCCATTCCATACGATTGTAAGGGAATTCTGATCAGGTGAGTTTCAGATTTGCGATGTTTACCTCATTACATTTTGACCCTTGAGGTACGGCGCCATACTGTAGGTAGTAGATATGACAAGGTACATCCTGTGTGTGTCATAGGGGGTCTAGTTCAAAGCGCGCGCTGCTATAAGGTTATGCATTGATGGCGGGGAGTTATGACATGGGAAGATCTAGCTAATGATGAACGAGAAAACCAACATCAGTCAGTGAAGGCTACGATTGGATATTTTCGTTATGATCGGAAATATGGGAGGCCACGCCACTGGAGATGGATGAGAAATATCGGTCACTCAAGTCGGCCCACCGACTCCCAATTCGACCCAAGTGCTGTTGAAAATAGGAACATCAAAACGATGCGAAAGCCGGCAATCTCAATTCAATGTATTCGTATGGTGTCGCATGAATTCATAGAGCTTGTGATGAACGTGTCAACCGTACCATCACCGTCCGAAAGATCTGAAGCAGGGCCACGAAAGGATGTTTCCAAGTTCGAAGACTACAAGAATAGAAAGATTGGCAGTCATTCACACACCTCTCAACGGCTTCAAGGAGTCATTATGAAAAATAGTACCTGCAATTTTGAGGCAAACCGAGGTCTCCTCAGCGTCGTTTCACAATATCATATTTACCCCCCTATGGATACGACGGGCGCGGGATGACATACCAAGCATTTTCGTGACTCGCGGGTTGAATAATCCGTCGTTTTTGGAGCGGAGGTCGCATCGTTGGTCTCAACCACATGGATGGTATTCGTCAATTGTAGTCTGTCAAAAGCTTCGATCCTAGAAATTCACGGGTCTGCACACCGAGTAAGTTTGCCGTCATAGCAACGATCATCCAACGAGTTTGACGCTCAGATCGCGTGCTATTCACGCAGAGGCATTTACTTTTCGTTCTCGAAGCTGTCTATCTCCACGCTCGTCCATTCGGATTGCGGATGAGATGATTAGAAGTACGATGCTCCGGTACTTCTTCTGACCCTTATGATGAGAGGAAAGCCTTAGATCGGATCTAGTCAGACTACAAGATAGTTAAGAATCTAATCACTCCCTCCTCAATTTTCTTCCAGCCAAGAGATTTGCCTCTCTGTCAACTTAACGCATGAATCTTCTTCTTAGGTCTTCCAATGTACCAATGTACTGCACTGACTGGATCATCTGTGCTTGGATATTGAAATGTCATAACGAATGTTTTTCGCCGCATCTATTGAATAGCACTTCCGTCAACAACGCCCCTCAGGATCCACTTCCTCCCCACGCAGAAAGGTGATTTATGCCAAACATGGTCTTCCCAGTTCTTATTCAAGATCAAATATAGAAACACGCTGTCTTCAGCTTCCTCAATTGCAAGTTCCGAGTCCCCAAGCGGTCGCACTAGCTCATTTTGTGATGTCTCTCTGGAAATTCAATTCTAAATCTCGTTCCCAGTTCGAATATTACTCCGCTCTCCCATGCCGATACGACCCTCGGGGCTCCATTAACTAATGGGCCAACGACTATTAGATCGTCATATCAATGAAAGAGCATTCCTTTCTGTGAGGTTCGACCGAGAAAGTAATTTGCATAGGGAGGAACCACAATTTTTACTCCCGATGCAAGAAGCATGGTCCAGATATGCAGATGGCAAGGTTACGCGGAGATTACATATCTAATGAGGTATATGAAGCCGATGCAAGTGGTGGCATAAGATTCAAGAGACAGCATAATTATGTGAGCCTAGCAAGGGATGAAGGAGAAGCAAGAAAGGAAGAAGCATTTTCTCATCGAAAATGCAGGTCGCAAGTGATGTGGAGAAACTCCAAAGATATATGTTTCATATTCCATGAACTTAATGCTTTGAACTATTGTACCCAGTTTTTCAAATAATAATCGATTTTGCTTAACGTTGATCTAAAGTTCTAGAGTGAGCTTTGATCTGGATTGCTTGTAGGCCCACCCCAAAATCCTAGTGAATATGGTTGTGGAAGACAACCTTGAAACACAAATTTCCTGCCTTCCTCAGATGATGCACGAGAAACAAAGCCACCACCTTGAAAACGGCACAGTTACATAGAGATTCCTAGGAGTTGTACACCTCCATCGTCACCAATTCATTATTGGGGTTACGCTTACAGTACCTTCGGTTATGCTTCGCCTCCTTCCTCTTCCCACCTCATGACTACATCTTGGATAAATCGGCAATGGCATGAAAGAAAATGGACCGGTAGGTTTGTATACATACTCAGTCCATACGTGAGATCACATATCAGGAGAGAAAGCCACTCAATGGAGGAAAAAGGGAGCAGAAAACTAGAAACAAGCGCCAGGAGCAGATTGTGACGCGTGCAGTCTCTACCCTTGATCGGAATACCTTCTCAAACACGAGGCCTGAGGTGATAGCATACCATTGATTCTTGACAGGGCTCCAATCAAGCCACCGAGGAGGCTTTTCACATTTGCCTTATTTTATGAAAATTGGACAGATGAGTGAGAGGAAGAGAGGGAGGCTTTTGGGAATGATAATAAGGGATAATAAGCCCAGATTACATTGATAGAACCTCATGGATGTTGGAAAGGAAAATCAATCATTCCGTTATTATTTCTCTTTCTCAGGCTTCACAGATACAAGTATACAATGGGCGGGCGGGTAGAGAGTTGCACGAAAGGATATAAATTTAGATGGAAGAATTAATTGGTTGAATCAGCAGCACAAGTCATGTTTTATTATCTGTCAGCTACTCTGTACACTGTACGAGACTGTATATCAAATTATCAACAGCCAGTAGCAGTCTCTAGACGGACCTAGTCTCATTGAACACCTAGGGATTTCTATTAATATTTGCTCTCTCAACGCCGTTTTAATATTATTGCTCGATGTCAGAATCCAGAATGAATGATGATATCCTAGCGGTCACTTTCTTGAGTCATTCATGCAAATGCATTTTGTATCGTCCTGTGTGCGTACCTAGGTCTCAAAGAAGGTACTTCTTGATGCTTTGTCATTTTGGATATGATCTATCGATTCGGGAAATCATGCCTCCGCAATGTGTACCGGGTTTTCCAGGACAATATCAACATAATTCAACAGTTGAACCTCTCTTTCAATGAATCTCAATAATATGACTGATTTAATTCTAAATCGAAGACATCTCTTGACGACCACTTTCTCCTTCGGTTACAGTATCAGTATCAGTATCTCATGTCTCACTCATACTCCGTAGTAAAAAAAACTTAAAATCATTTCAACGGGGCAGCTCTTTCTGTGCTCTAGAAGGAGAATGATTTCCATTTGACATCCACTTTCCCATACAAATCCACCCAGCTGCCATTTCTCAATAGTAAGAGATCAAAAGTTCACGGAATCCTATTACCGACCCCCCTCCCCAAAGTAGAGGAAGCCAGAAGAAGAAATATCGGGAAATTATACAGTACATACGAGGTACATACCTCCACCCAGGCCAGGACCTACTAGGTATGATTGTTGTACGCACAGTGCACACCGACGAGCATACACACACACGAACACACACCGACGAAAGGACTGAAAGCCATCTACAACGCACACACATTCACGTTCTCCTCCATCTCCGAGATTCTTTATTAGCGTCATCCTCAGGATTCTGTGCTACTACCTACTACCTACTACCTACAGCATTCCATCCTTCGTTCTTCAATACCTCCCTAGGTAATCACTCTTGCGCTCACTCACCTGCATATCGCACATCGCATGCCGCACACATAACCCATACGACCTTGATAACCTTCAACTACTTCTTCCCCCTGGACGCTTGCTTCAGATCACGATAACAGCCAATCTGATCCCTCGAACCTTCCACAAGCTAGCCACCTAGTAAGCACTCTCAGACCTATTAGCAATAATCCCTGTTCAACGACTGCTTGTTCAACGACTTTTACGAACATTACGACTTCCCAGCAGTAACGGGCGAGCACACGAAGAAGCAAAAAGGTTGTCTAGCATTCCTTCTCTCCCCCTCGAGTTTGAAGCTGGATCATCGAACCCAACGGCACTTTGTACAGATCCTCTCGTCATTATTCGACGCATGAGGCACGAACTACACGATAGCACCGCACCGTACCTAGGGATTTCCCACTCATTCAACCCGGGGTCATACTTTTTACCCACTCGAACAAGCAGCTACCCAAGTTCCGGAGGTTGTAACCTTTAAAAGAGCAAGTGAAAAAGACTGGAGAAGACGTCTTTTTTGAGCACAAACCCAAGCACAACCCATCCCCAATCACCCACCCCTTGACCATTTCTTACCACACTCCCCCGTAAGCAACTTAGCACCAGAGCAAAGCGAGGATAAAGCAAAAAGCCAAAGCAGCGAGCGCGATTATAATCCTTGAAAACATTACCAAAAGCAAGTTAGAGCGAAAGGGGGAGGGGGAGAAAGAGTCAAGAGTCAAGACACGACACAGAGAGAGCGGACCATCCACTCATTCCACCAGCGTTCTTCCTTGGCTACTACTCATACCCACCCACCCGTTCTTTTACCCATTCCAGTTGTTATTGGGATTATTATTATATTATTCATTATTATTTTTATTATATTATTATATTATTATTGTTATTATTCTCATTCTCATTCTCATTATTATTATTACTTCATTCTTCGTCGCCTTCTTCTCCCTCTTGACCCTTACCCAGTCAGTTCTCCGTCAAGTGCAGCAGTGTGCACACCACACCACTTTCACCAAACATCCACCATCCAAGTCAAAAAAGATCCAAGGCCCCTACCACTTTTCGACCGCGCAGACCAGGTCCAAAAAAGGCTCAGATTTGAGATTCTCAAACGACTATTAACTCAAACATTCCATCTTAAACCCCCCCCCGTGCCTTCCTCATCTCAAACTCGAAAAAAATAATCTACGTCTCTCATTCTCGTCGCAGGTCGCCCGTACATCCAACAAGAAAGCACATTCTACCCCTCAGCCGCAGTCAATATCTTCTATTGATCGTAGCACGCACCCGAGGGTCTCTCTTCATTTACCGACCGAACGAAACGAAAAGAGTCGCGGCGAAAGAGATTAGATTTTGTTTTTGAAAAGTGTTGTTGTCGCGGCACGTTTCCCTACACCTTTTCGCTCGCCGAAGCTTCTATCATTCACTTCCTTCAGTCGTCCGGTCGACCTTTAAACACATACACCCTTCTCTTAATTTACCAAACCGCGATTAGACGGTTTTGTTTCCTCTTCTTCTCTCCTTCTTCTCTTCCTCTTTCTCTTTTTAAATACATTTGAAAAAGAATTCGAGTCAAGTTCTTGCTGGCCTCGAACCCCTCGAACGTCAACTGCTTCATCTGGCTTTATCTGTACCGGAGCAGGCCCTCCATTCGGACACCAACCCTATCATTCCATAGAACGTCCTTACGATCCCGATACCAATTCAGTTCTCTGACACTCGCTTCGCTCTCCAAATTTTCGAGGATACTATTGCTTCATTAACGTCGCTGATTTCCCAGTACTTCAAACATTAATCAACACGTCCCATCTTCGGTTTATCGTGTTTCTCAGCCTTACGGCCTCGCCGGTGTTTCGATTCCCCACTCGGTTCAGTTGACATCTTCCCACACAAAACTGTTCTTGAGTCGTTGTTTCGACTCAATTGAATGGCGCATATGATGTATTCGCAACATCATGCGACGATGGCTCCTCCACAGAAACCAGAGACCTTCATGCTGAGCAGTGAAGCCCAACAAAGTCTCCCTCAAGATGCTCAAGTAGCACTCCAACAAGTCGACAACTGTACGTATCAAGCATTACTGTTCAGGTGAATCACACTAACCTGACACCCAGTAAAATACTTTTTAATATCTGCTCCTGTTGATTGGTCGGCGGATCAATACATCAGACGATTTCTCCTTCCAACTGGTGAATACGTTTCCTGCGTGTTGTGGTATAGTGAAGCTGTTTCTTTATTAGGAATTTATTGGGACTGATGATGTTATAGGAACAACCTCTTTCATATTTCCGGTACCGACATTGTACGATGCCTGTCTTTTCGATTCCAAGCTTTCGGTCGACCAGTAAAGAATTCAAAGAAATTCGAGGAGGGTATCTTCTCTGATCTGCGAAATTTGAAATCTGGAACCGATGCCTCCCTTGAAGAGCCAAAGAGCGGTTTCCTAGACTTCCTATACAAGAATAATTGCATAAGAACACAAAAGAAGCAAAAGGTTTTCTATTGGTATAGTGTGCCACACGACAGGTTGTTTTTGGATGCTTTGGAGCGAGATTTGAAGAGGGAGAAGATGGGGCAAGAGGCTACAACTGTAGCAGTCAATGAACCAGCTTTGTCTTTCGAATTCGACTCGTCGCAGTCCTTGTTTGAGCAACTCACAAAGGCTCAGCAAGCCAACTCTTCATCATTCTCTGCCCAACAACCTTCATACAATCAATCACAATCAACATCCCCAGTGATGCGAGCGATGGATTCAATGCCTCCTCCACAGATGGTTCCTCAAGCTATGGCGATGCCAGAAGAGATGAACCAAATGGCAGCTTATCAACAAATGACAATGCAGCAGCCACCAATGCAACCACAGCAACATCATCATCAACAACAAATGCACCAGGTCAAGAGAGAGCCTGATTTCAACCGCGTTCAATACAACCAAAATGGTGTCCCAATCGGGCAAACACATCAGCGACATGCCTCTATGCCTGCATACGGATTAGAGTACTCTCCCGCGCCCTCGTTCGTTTCATCACATTATGAAGATTACAGTGCTCGTGGTATTTCATTTGAGCCAATTACTCCACCTCAACAAGCCCTTGGAATGGGAGCTGAACCGGCTTATATTGCAAATGAAGAAACTGGTCTCTACACAGCAATTCCGGATCACATGGGTGGTGTCAATGGCCTGCATACTATGATGCAGCTACCCCCATCAAACTTGTCTGGTCCACAATTTTCGCATGCAACCAGAGGTTACGGAGCAAACAATGTCTACTCAGTGATTGAGGGTTCGCCAACGTACAAGCAAAGAAGACGCCGCTCGTCAATTCCTCCAGGAGTTGCATCAATCGTTGCTGCTGCCGCCGCAGCTGGTCAACATTCTCACCAAGCCCACAGGCCATCAGATCTACGAAGATCGGTCTCGCATTCTGTTGGACCAGTAGCTGAAGGTGACGAGTCAGGCGAAAACTCTCCACCTGGACTTACATACAGCAACCAAATTCCTCATCAGATGGCGCACCACAAAGAATTAGTTGATTTCTCCAGACATGGAACTCCCCTGTCTACTGTCGAGGATTCTCCGCACATGAACCCAATGTCCTTGCAACAATCAGACTTCCAGTTAAACAATGATGATCTTGCAGGCGATAGCCCACTTGATCATTCCCCTCAACGAAGACACATGCAAGGACCAGGCGGAGTAGTGCGAAGAGCACGAAGCGCCACGATGATGGAACTTGGTCCCTATCCCCAAAAATCACACTCATGCCCAATCCCCACTTGCGGTCGTCTGTTCAAGCGTTTAGAGCATCTCAAACGGTATGTTTCATGTTTTCATTTCTTCTTCATTTCTTTTGTCCGGCTGTAGATCAAGCCGCTGACTTACCCCCCTCCAGACATGTGAGAACCCATACACAAGAAAGACCCTACATCTGCCCACACTGCAGCAAAGCATTCTCCCGCTCAGACAACCTAGCACAGTATGTTACACATTATTTGAATTTCAATCCCAACCACACCACCATACACACAGCATAACCGTCCTCGCCTAAATCCAGTTATTGATATTTCGAACATGAGCTAACAAGTATCCAATAGACATCGTCGTACACACGATCGTGGTGATGGATCTGAAGGTGCCTATGGCAGCTATAGTGGTGAAGAAGAAGACTTTGAGGGTGAAGATCATCTTGGACCCCTCGAAGACGCCTCTCCCAATTCCGAGAATGGTTACCTCCCACAAAGCATGACGTCGAACTTCAACGGCATGCCTATGTCAATGGGAATGATGAATCCTGGTATGGCTGCCCCCAGTCAGCTCATCAATACACATCAACTCATGCAGCAACCGATATAGAGTTCGCTCTAAGCTCCCCGTCGTTTGAATAATGCAGGCTTCTCGGCATCATTTTTGTTCACCACTTAGTCGACTTTGACACCTTCTACTTCCCCTCTTTGTATATGATCTTTTTAGTAGTCTTTTTCTCTATTTTGTTTTCATTGCATAGCTTTGCGAGTCCTGCCGTATGCTACACATTTTCATTGGCCCTCCAAAGCTTTCATATTTACCTCTATTTCCTTTTAGTTTTTATTTGATACGGCTTTTCTATAGGCGCTACGGCCTGTCGTGTTGGTTGCAGCTGCTTGGGATTACTTTGATGATCATGATGGATTTCTTTATGAAGCTCTCAAAACCCTCATCACTTTTTGTGGGTTGTTCGGATAATTGGGAAAAATGGGGTGTCTACAAAGGAAGGAAGGAACAGAAATTTCCAGGAATGGGTAGAGTGGGCAGGCAATGGCAGGTGGATATCTTGTGTATTTTGTCTTGCCTTGTCTTGTCACTGGCTAATGGACTATTGTGCTCTCTATCACGAGGTAGATGGAGCGCGTAGTCCGGGGCTAGTTTTGTACGCAATGCGATTTCTTTTTGTGGGGTCTCGCTGGGTTGTTAGTTGGAGTGGCAGTTTGCGCGTTACAAACTGAGAGAAGGGAGAACATCACAAGGGCGAAGATGAAGGAGGTAGAGATGAACCTCCTTGTGTATAATCAAAAATGTTTTTGTATGTTCGGTCATTTTGGTCTTGGGGAGGGGATTTATGGTGTTGATCGATTGATATGAGATCGATGAGTGGAGTTGATATGAAGTGAATATGAGATGCGATGAAGAGAATTATAGACTATGTTATACCCAACTTTTACTTTGCTCGTGTGTCTTGATGTTTTTATGATGTGAAATGAGAATTTTCTTTGAGTGAAGAAGGATTTAAAAATAACCTGACACTGAGTAATGATCCAGAAGATATCACTAGGTAATTTCCACCCACTTCGATCTGGCCCGTATCATCTCTGTGATTCTTCAAAATGCCAGGTTTTATTATATGGTTACTACTATCTACTTTGTTCTGAGCATTTCTTCATCAGTGGAATAGAAAGAATATACAGAATGAAACTCTCACAGTATGGTAAACGTTGAAAACCGAGCTGTGCCAGCATCATCGGGCTTGGTGCCGCGATCTAGCAAGTGATTTACGATATTTTCGTGGGCGTAAAACTTCCCAATGGCGCCGCTAGGCTCATCGCAGACCTCAACTTCCAAGCTCCACTCCGGAATTGATAGTGCTAAGATAGCTTTCGTTGAGAAGCCGGATGGAAAGATCTACAGAGCGTGTGTATGTGACGATTGATATGTTGGGTATGTGATAGGGATGGATGGATGTTCTGTGCTCAATAGGATACTTGTAAGATCTTACTTTGTTTCTATTGTTTGTGTTGAGTGGGTGAGTGAGTGAGTGAGTGGGATCTTGGAGGATTGTATCTCGAGTGGATAACTGCGAAGTTTGAGTTGGTGCAGTTGTGAGTTGCATTCATGTCCGCTGGCTACTAGAGTGATCGACAGTGTTAACAGATTCAGCTTAACATTCAGATCACAATCGAGATGTTTTTTTTTGGTTTTTTTTTTAAAAAAAAAATGAGGATTCATAAATAGTAGTAGATATAGGTATGTATAGTGGGTGTTGTAGAGTGGATTGGATAGTGGGAAATTAGAGAACTGGCTGTGAGTATTTGATACATTTTGGGTAGATAGATAGGTAGGTATTTATAGATGAATTATTTAATCCTACTTGATTTTAAATTTTCAGGCTATGCTATTTATATAAACTACGTTTCATAAACCCATGCTTCAACCTGCTATCTTACACTGTGTACCTTCATCATCTATGCTTGTTTGACCGCAGCGCAATGAACTTCTATGTACATATTTCCTCTAATGAGAGGCTCAAGCCTATCGACTACCTCCCAGTTCATGAACACCGTCTGTGTAGATTTTCGTCCATTGCCTATAACCAAGCAATCATCCTCCGTGAGTTTCTGTTGAACATCCTGTTTCAAAATCTTTGGTACAATGGACGGATGGCGCTTACAGATATGCCCCTCCATGACATCGGCGGTGGCATACTTGCGCAAGTTATCCGGCAAGTTGGAATTGCGAGTCATCTTCTTGCAGTACCAAAGATACTGCTTCCAGTCATATCCATACCACAATCTCTCGATCTTGACGCTCTGCAAGAATGTTTCCGGAACTTGTATCTGCATGATCCAGGTCTCGCCGTGGACATCGTACCTTGCTGCCCATTGGCGGTAACACTCCGCAGTCTCCTTCTCCCGCGTCCAATACCATGCTAAATTCTGCCCGTTGAAATCACCTCCAGTGTATGTTGCTAAGAATTGCATGTTGAGATTTCCGTTTTCCTCGATGAGCGTCGTTGGCTTCTGATAGTCGAATCCTGTGCTCTTTCCTTTGTACAAAGTGACGAATCCTGGGCGGTCCTGCGGGGGAGTTTGAACAATTGTTACATGCTCACGCGGGAACATTTCGCCAGCAAACTTGGACTCCAAGCTCATGGGGGCAGAACTCGTGGCTAAAGCGACATTTGTGGTAGTAGTGGAACCACCAGGCTGGAAAACACCGTCAATCTTTCCTCTCTCCTTCCCCTTCTTAGTGCGGATGGTTCGGATGGCTTGAGACTTCAAGATATCGAGATATCGCATCGCGGTTCCATATCTAGAGCGCATGGCAATGTCCAACCAAGCAGCAAGTGTCTCGGTCTCGAACATAGCTTTATGCTCTGGAGCCGTCATGCAGTTCACCATTTCTTCTGAAATCCCAAGACGTCTCATTGCCTCTGCTGGTCGATCAAGAAAATCTCTGAGAGGCTCTCTCTCGAGGTTGCTAAGCTCGACAAGGGCGTGACTAGAAAGAATGAAGGTCAGCAATGTTCTACACCCTTTGAAAAACGGAATATATGGCTGCTAGTAGCGTGAGTGAAGTGTCACTACTTACTCCTTAAGGTCATATGGATTAGAGTCTGGATCTGGACGAGCAGACCATCTTGTGAAAATCTCCGCGGCTTTGGGTCTCGTATATCCAAGATATTCGACAAGAGCTAGACACTCGAGGCTCTCCGGAAGGTCGAAACTTCCAACGCTTGCTGCACCTTTGTGAAGGACTCGGATTGAAGTTGTAGATCCAGAACTTAATGAAGATGTAGTGCTTCCATCGCTATTCTCTGGACCTAAAGATTTTGGTATCAGTAGTTGTTATATTGGAGCTGGAAGATATCAATGAATGATGTTTCCAAGAAAGCTTACTCAAAAGCCCGGTAGAAACCTTTCTCTTCCCGTTAATGGAAGCGCCAATGATTTTTTCCTGCTCGAGAATCTGAAACTCCTCGGGTTTGAGTCCCTCAAAAGACAAAGACATGTTGAGAAGCTATGCTATATAGTAATTAATGGGAAGAGTTGTGATGAAGGGTTTTTTGTTCTTGAAATGTATGTGAGAAATTTGTGAAGATAATAGGGAGGCCAAAGTCGAGACTTTATACCCTTCGAAAGAAGCCTTGTGTATCTACGGAAGGTACAAATCTTGAATCACGTGTGCCATCAATCGTGTAAATAGTGTGTGATTCACACACTTAGTGCATGTGCTACCTCTCTTGAAACAAGAACCTGATACAATTGTGTTGTAAATCATTGGTGAATCATTCGCGTTATCTTCTGTAGTGTGTGAATCATTCATGAATTAAGCTCATCAATGACGCGCTATACTCATTACGGTAAATGGTCTCCCCTAATCCAAAGTCAATCTAGCCAAGAGAACACTACTTCTAATTTGTATGATGTAGTATATTTGCTCTAGCTTTTAAGATCATCTTGGGATTATATTTAAGTAATTTAGATAAGTATTTTCCATAAGTAGAATAGATTTTGCCATTGCCATTGCCATTAACAAAATCCAAATATTCATAATTTCAAAGTTCCCACGAAGAAATTCTCGGAATAATTGAAAACGCCTATATCCCCTAATCTAAGCGATGCTTTCGGAATATTGTTAGTTACCTAGGTATATTCAAATATTTTTTCCTTTTTTTATTTGAATAGAAAAAATAAAAAGCAATTAATTAATTATTCCTTGAAGTTTATTTTCCTTTTTATATTTATAAATTAGATTCGGATAGTATATCTATTTATTTATATCGATTTCCTAAATATCGAGAGAATTGATGATGAGAATGATGATTTGTTGATGCAAACCGTCAAAAATGGGGAAATGAAATTTAAAGCTCATCGAAATTTGGAAAGTATTGGCATTCTTCCACACTCAATACTGACAAAATCCTGGGATGTCAATATAGATCTGGATGTAATATACACACCCAACTAAATCTGCACAAAATTGGACAGAGGTAGTAACAAGAGAACACTCTTCCTCCTCGTCAAGGTCCGCGAGCCAAAGACCAGATTGCATGTCATTGAAATGCATTTTTGGAACCTTAATTTCCAAATCAGAACCGTACAAATAGCCTGGTCTTCCTGTCCTTTCTCATTTGTAAATAGGAAACAGTACTGTACAACGAGAGATTCTCGATGTTAGACCACGTCATACGAACCCCGCACTTTCACCCCCAGTTGAACTTTCAACCTATCACTCTCGTAAATCCCAAGGTAATGTCACTTCAAAACCTGCATTTAGAGCTCATTCAATTGGTACAAATGCAAAGCTTGATATTTCGCCTACATAAAGCCCACTAATTCACTCTAAGCACCAAAGCACTTCTCATACCCAACCATTGTAAACCTATATCTGACATCATTGTTATGCAACCTCGTCAACGCTGTCTTCAATCCCTCCTCATTAATATCAATCGTCTCCACCCAACTCTTAATTCCCTTCTCAACTGCCAAATCCAACATGGCGAGAACTTCTTTCCTGCTGCCCAAATGACTTCCTCCGAGGAGTACACCGTTCTTCAACAGTTGGAAGTTATCAATGGTTTGGCCTTCGCCTTCAGGTAATCCAACAGATACCCAGTGTCCGTGAACGTCGAGAAGCTCGAGATATTCGGCCAAATTGAAGCCGGAAGATGAGGAGGCAGTGTTGACGATCAAGTCAAAGGTCATGATGTGCTCTTTGTTCCAATCCTTGTCGGCAGTGGCGAGGAAGCCGTCGGCGCCGAGTTTCTTGGCATCGGCTTCTTTGGCATGGGTTCTGTTTGTAAGTACAGATTAGTATCTTTCTCATCTCAGGAACTTCATGAGGAACTGGGTGGGCGATATCAACATACCTCGAAATAACCCAGGTCTCGGCTCCCAAAGCCTTAGCAAACATAACTCCAAAATGTCCAATTCCACCCAACCCCACAATACCCACCTTCTTTCCTGGTCCACAGCCATTTCTGACCAACGGACTATACGCTGTCAAGCCAGCACACAACATAGGAGCTGCCTGTTCACTCTTTAATCCGTCTGGGATGGGGAAGACCCAATGTTCATGAGTTCTAACGTGACTAGCATAACCACCCTGGGAAACGATTCCAGTTTCTGGCCAGACGGCTCCATAGGTATCGAGCTGATGGCGACAGTATGTTTCATTATCATTCTTGCATTGACGGCATTGGAGACAAGAGTATGATTGGGCGCCGACACCGACACGTTGACCGGGTTTGATGAGAGTTACTTTTGGGCCGACACGGAGGGCTTCACCTACGATTTCTAAGGACAGATTGAGAACGTTAGTATATTTTCATTCTTTCACAACTATCCAATTGAGCTCTCGCTCATCCGATTTTCCCTCAAGCCCAAAATTGGAAACGTAAAACGGTAGAAAGAGAAACGGGGAAACCATACCATGCCCCACACAGAGCGGAAACTTTTGTTCACCCCACCCTCCACTAACAGTGTGCAAATCACTGGCGCAAACACCACAGGCCTGGATTTTGATATCGACATCGTAGTCACCGAATGGTTTGGGTGTATATTCATTCTTGTGAAACTCGGTCCATTTCTTAGGATCTTCAATTTGGAATCCGGTGAAAGTGTCTGGGTATCCCATTTTCGTATAATCTGTAGAGATGAGTTTTGGAGGGGTATATATTGGGGGGTATTTAAACAGAGGAGTGTGTTAAAGACCGAGATAGACGATATGAAGAGTGGTATGAGGAAACAGGAGAAGGGGAAGAGAGAGAGGAAAGTGAGAAAGGAATCTCTGAATAATAAATACTTCCTTATACACCCGCCAAGGCATCTCCATTTTCCCCCCATCCATGGGGAGAATCATGGGGGGGCATATGGAGGGTTTACAATCCCCATTTAGGGGCCATTCACCCCACCATCCCAGCGGGGTTGATAATTTGGATTTATCTCATCAAATAGATTAATGGCATTGAGATTTTTTTCCGGGGTCGTTGTCGTGGGATGTTCATTTTATCCGTCGCCGGGGAAGTCTCGTTTGATACGTGGATCTCAATGCGGCTGCTTATTTTTCCACCACTTATAATGCGAAATTGGGGGAAATTTCATCATGGTACATAGTAGTACTGGTGGTACATAACATTCGCGGCAGATGCTAATTCACATGTCGGTAATATCTAGATCTCAATCAACTCACTTAATAACATGTTATTAAATTGAAATATAGAATTATACTTTCTGAACAAGAACTAGTGATTTATTTAGTTGAGAAAAAAACTATACTAAAAGCTTCATTTTCGCTACCCCTGAAGTCGCAGATCCATTTCGCAAGACAAAGACACGTTTATTATCTACAGCGATCGTACACAGTTGTAAAGATCATTCCAAATGTAGCATAAAGGTTCATTGGAAAAATTGAAAAGCTTAGCAATATGTAAAGGTTGTAAAAAAACCCAGCTAAGTTCTATTAGTTTTGATGTTTCGATCGTTGCTTAAGTTTTCTCCAGATTTTGCGAAGTCAAGAATTGGGCCTCCCCTTATCAATTGCGATTCTTGAAGACACAATCGAACCGGCCTGCTTTAGCAAATGTAACTATTATTATGATCAGTTATAAACAGTAAAAAGCCGAAAGGGGAGATTTTTCATACTTCCTTCAAAGTCATAATTCTTTGCCTTAAAGCTTCACAATATCCGACATTATATTACTAACAATAACTAATATAGCTGTAGAATATAGCTTAGTATCTATCTCGGAGTTCAAATACTTCAACATTCAATTACGCATATATATATGAAGACTGTCCTGTCCTGACTGTGCTTCAGTTTCAACCCCAACAAGGGAAGACTCTCGCATTCGTGTAATTTTTACTACTTGTGTTCCGAATCGCAGCGGAGTGGTATCATGCTTGTCGTGATCAGAGACTGCAAAGACGAAGACTTGATCATGTTCTTTAAAACATTTTCAATGCTGACCAAGGGGAGATGGTTGAAGCAAGAGGAAGATGACCCAGGCCACAAAACCTATACTATCACGGTGCCCGGGATATTGTTATTATTGTTATCATTGTGATTTTCGTCTCGTAGGAACCTCCCTGGGGGTATAAGAGACGTGTTAGGCTAGTTACAGAGGAATAGACAAAAGAAAAACATCAATCTGATCCTCCAAGCTATCTAACAGATCTGCGAGCTTCGCTTTAGCCCCTGTGGGCTCTTCCTGGCGATCCTTCCCCGTTGTTTGCGAAGGTCAGTCTGTATCTTTCAAGCTTTTTTCGAAGGTGGGTGATCAGTGGAATATGTATGTGCGCTTCCTTTTGCTCTTTTTGTGGTAGCGGTGCATTCAGCATCCGGGTGTTTATGGCGGCTGTTCCCTCGCGCCTAGTAGACTTGCGCCTAGTTGCACAAGTTGCGATCTGGTGTTTTTATAGTTGGTTTGAGATCGGGTGGGAAAGCTAAATGTTAGTAAGGGGGGCAAGTGATCCGGGGGATGTGCGGGAGCAGCGCATCCACCTGTTGAATTTTGGATGCTGGCCGCTTCGGTGTTCCAGTTAGCACCCCCGTCCTCCTTATTGCTCTTATCGCCCTTCCTACTAGAGGGTGTTTGTTATCCACAGTTTTAAGGCGGAAGGCTAAGCGTAGTCTAGGTTCCTCAACTGCCACTCTTCCGGATGGAAGCCCAGCGTCTCTAAAGAGGGTGGCATTTGGGCAGGTCCTCCATACCGGGAGTACCCCTCGGGCCGCCGCTGCAATTTTCCTTTCCACTGTTTGTACATATTATTCCTTGCCCGCCCGGACTGTAGGGTTATTTGCCTTTTTTTTCTCTCCGTACCCGTTGTGGGGATAGGTGTCACCAACGACTAGCGTACCATATTCTCGGGATTTAAAAGGATCAAGGCGCTCGCATGAGATATTCGGCCGAAGTTGATGCGAAAGAGCGAGAACGCCGAGCTGACCTCAACTGCTTGTGACCACCGACGGTTAGCATACTATGTGTGCCACTTGGAACGTCCTGTTCCAACACCAATCTCAGCAATCTTAGGGTCTTTTGATGTAGTTGGGATACTAGGATGAAGTAGGTAATTTAGTCCGTCTTTCCATAGGTAATGTTGTAATGTAGTTCTTTTCACAGAGTCAATACCAGCCTTAGTCGAAGCAAAAAGGACATTAGTCTGTACTTTATACATTCGTCGAGGAAAATTCTTGAGTTGGCCTGGATCTAATACTCATGCAAAAGCTAACGCATCCGGATGCGCGCTGAAGCAGAAGATATATTGGTTGCCGGCGTAGTACCTAATCTGGAAGTGCTGATCCACTAGGCTGGTTGTATAATATCAGAGCATAGGTATGCAATGTAACTGAAAAAGTGATCAAATTCAATTGGGTGTCAATATTTGCAACTACTATGACAGAAAACTTCAAACAAACATCCAGCGAAATGCTTGCAACGCATATCTGCGGTTACTCAAAACTTCTCTCCTGCAGCTCTTCTCAAGGCTTCCGCTGTCCATTCTGGATGACTGATCATGAAGCAGTGGCCACCCTCCTTGAGACTTTCTACAACATCAAAAGCGGTCGGATTCATCATTTTCACCACCTCGGGTGTGAAAGAACTCTGATCAGCCTCGCCATACAAGAAAGTTGAGGGAACATCCAACCAGGCCGCATAGGTTGCAGTGCTGAAGTATACACCGAGACTTTGAGGGAGGAGTTCGGGAATTAACTTGTCTGCCTTTT
Organism: Botrytis deweyae; assembly: GCF_014898535.1. Taxonomy (NCBI): domain Eukaryota; kingdom Fungi; phylum Ascomycota; class Leotiomycetes; order Helotiales; family Sclerotiniaceae; genus Botrytis; species Botrytis deweyae. Next base: position 1,198,516 of record NW_024066210.1, read on the forward strand.
CGGATGAGATGTCGTTATAGAAGATTCTCTTGGCATCTTCTGGCTCAACAGTGAAAACCTCATTCTGCGGAGAAGAATGTAATTAGTTATGAATTTCGTTGACTGTAGGTACGAAAAATTACTTCATGAGTTGGGTCCGGGTTGGTTGTCTTACCTCGGTATCAAGTTTCATCCAGTCAGGCATTTTAGCATAATCACCCTTCGCTGCCGCCTGGAAGCTCGGAGGAGTTGCGAATCCATTGATGACTACATATCTAATGAGACCACCTTTCAAGCCTTTGGCTTCTTGATCTTTCTTGGAGAGACCCTTGGGAGCTTCGCCTCCGGGAAGACCTGTTTAGGAGTGAACGACAAGAACGACATCCTTGCCAGCGGAGACAAGTTCAGTCAAGCGTTCTCGGATGCTATTTGCATCACCATTAAAGTCTTGGTGAGATGGCTTGGCGCCGGCAGAGGGTAAGGCAAGGCTGACGGTGGGATATCCGTGCTTCTCGAGAGATTGCGCGACTTTGGAGTAAATGAGGGGCTTGTGCCATGCACCAGGAACCATAACGATAATTGGCTTTGACATGATGAATTCTTTGATGAAATATTGTATGTTGAAGAGAGATGGAGATGAGGAATGACGAGAAAGTATGCCGATAGAGGGGGTGTGGGATGGCAGTTGATAAACCACAATTTTCAACAATAAAACCAATAAAATACATGCCCAGTGGTCAGATTTTCATGGGTCACGCCGACTAGCTGTGCATCGTGCTGCAAATCCGTTTGGTATGTGGTATCGCCAACCTGGCTACCTAGGTAGGTAGTTAAAATAATTTTGACAAGCTCTGACCACCCTTTCTAGGCCATACGGAGTAGTAAGGTTCACTGGTGGGTGGTTTGTGTATATGATGCAACCTCACGTCGTGTAAGCATCAATATGACCTCAATTTCTTTGAAAGTCGTTAGATTCTCCAACTCGATACCAACCGGCCGACGCTTCAAGCAATTCTGCAGTTCCACAAATTCTGTAGCTAGATTTGGGCGGAACAATTTACGATCCTTGATTCCCAAAGCAGTGCTGACTGCAACATGTAATTTTGACAACCAATCGACCCGTGCAATATAGGTTTTCCAACTAGATACCAATTGCATCTTGTAGTAGCTTTACTGCGACTCTACAGGATAGCCAACTACAGCCTGCAAGGATATTTGTAAATCATTTCCAACTCAATACTAACTGAATCATGCAAACGCTTCCAACCTCCAAAATCAATGTTAGGGACACTATTTCCTTGAGCAATTTCCGGTCTTTATTCCAAACATGTTGCCAACAATATTGTATCAAAATTGAACATTCTTGAAGAATATGAGAGTTTTCCAAGTAAATAAGAGGATGCTGAAGCGCAGCCCCTGGGTTCCGTTTGGTCTATCTGTCTACTATACTCTTACAACATCCATTAAAAAGAAAACCTGAGCACTCAGATGACTTCCCCCAGCCCT